>NW_028082759.1:28954763-29585084 GCF_014824575.4 Sturnira hondurensis
CCCTTCCCCCCCCCCCCCCCCCCCCCCCCCCCCCCCCGTCCCTTTCCCTGCACTTATTCTGTGGAACTCCTGAAAACCACCTCGAGTCTCCACCGCCCTTCCCTGTCTCGCCACCCTGCCTCAGGCTCTGTCTTCCTGAGACTGACCTGCGGGTCAGTGCGGCCTCGCCCGCCCCGCCGGTCTGTTCCCGCCCTCAGCGCCCGCTCCTCCTCATCACTCTGTCCCTTTGAGGTGCCTGTCCAGTGTCGCCCCCGCGTTTGCTCACAGGGCCCGTCCCCTTTGACCCCGTTCATGGCTTTGGCGCGCGGCCCTTCCGGCCCTGTTCCTCCGGCCCCATTCCTGCCTCAGTTCCCTGTCCCACCCCGAGCCGCTGCGCCGCCCCTCCCACCTGCACCCGGACACCGCCTGTCGCAAACCCCGCCTGGACCCCTCTCCACATGTCCGTCTCTCAGGCCGTGTCCTTCTCGCGATCCGCACACCCCAGGCCGCCTCCCCACGCCACTCCCCAGGGAGGGAGGTGGCCTCCTCCCGTCACATTCCACCGAGGCCTCGCTTTTCCTGGGTGTCCAGCGCCCAGGAACTGCGTGTGCAGGCGGGGTGTCTGCCGAGTCCCAGGCTGGGGAGCTGTGCCTGGAGGTGCGTGGAGGCCGTGAGCCCAGCGCGGGCTCCTGGCATGGCTGGGGGCAGGAGGGCCGTGTAGCCGCGGAGCGCCGGTGGACGGCCCACGGGCGGAAAGGTCTCGGGGTGGGACGGCGTCGGCAAGAGCTTAGGCAGAACCCAACGGGAACGTCCACCAGGCTGCGGAGCCTGTCTCCGCCCCCCCCTTCCCCCACTTCGTGCAGGGAGCCCGACTCGCCCGCAGGCCTCAGGTATGCAGGGAGTCCAACGCGGACCCGCAGGCCTCAGGTGTGTGGCGCCGGGCGTGTCCCTGGCGCCACACACTGGTTTCCGCCAGAGGGGAGTAGGCGCGGGCGTGTCCCTGGTTCTTGCTGAGCCACGCCCGGTCTGCCTCGTTTTTTTTGTTTTTTTTTTGTTTTTTTAATCTGTGGATTAAAGAGAAATGAGATTTAAAAAAGGCGGTAAAGAGGAAACCTATTAGTTATTATCTAATGTCCACCAGAAATATGGATAGCGATTAGCATGTACGATGTTTTTCTATTTTATCATATTGAACTATAATCTATTCACAATCTGTATGAAATGAAACATTCCCTTTGTGTTCCGGAAGTACTAGAGTGGTTTCCCTTAATTCAAGGTTTAGGAATGAAAAGAAAACCTTATAAATATATTTACCTGAGTACTGCAGTTTGCCAGAAAGTGCCTACT
Organism: Sturnira hondurensis; assembly: GCF_014824575.4. Lineage (NCBI taxonomy): Eukaryota > Metazoa > Chordata > Mammalia > Chiroptera > Phyllostomidae > Sturnira > Sturnira hondurensis. The sequence goes on from NW_028082759.1 coordinate 28,956,090, forward strand.
GTTATCAACTTATTTTTTTGAACAAAGCTTGCCATGTTCTTGGATATCACATTAATGGTGTGTTTATAGAAAATGTGAATTTTCTGTGATGATGAGACTGGCTGTTTGCTTTGGATCGTAGCCACCAGCCACTTGTGGCTACTGAGTACCTGAAATGAGGCTAGTTAAGACTAAGTAACTGAGGTTTTAATTTTTTAAATTTTAATTAATTTTTATTTAAATAGCCATGTGTGGCTGGTGATTTACGTATTGGTCAACTCAGGTATAACAGAACAAGACAAATTATTTAAATCACCAGAAAATAAGAGGTAGAACATAATGAGAACTAGAGAAGTTTGTTGTTGTCTGCGTAGCCATGGTAAGCCTTGTGTTTCTACACTTACTCCCTCTCACCAGATGGCCTTAAAGACACGGATACCCTGTATCTTTTGGTTTTGTTAGACAGCAATAAAATATAGCGATCCACACTGCTAACACTGACACAATTCACTTTGTTATTTTTGGAATAAATTTTTGCTGTGTAGCAGTCAATTTGTTGCTAAACACGGCATGTTTTTTAAAGTAACGTGAATAGTGTCTTGTTTTTAAGTATAAGTGATATTTCAGGAAATTATTTAAAAATATTGTTCCCCCAAAGAACTCTCCATCACAAAGGGTTCATATGAAGCATAGTTATTATTTAGTTTCGTTAAGTTAAAGGCTATCACAGTTGATAAAATTGTTTTTTTCCTTGAAAAAATTCTCAAAATTTGATACTGAATTCAGTCTCCTAATCCCTGAAAAAAAATTCAAGATATTTTCTCAAATGCTTATGGCTGATTGCCATATCTTGCTTATTGGCCTCTAAGCTACACTTTGCATATTTCCAGGTCAGAGTGTATGTCTGTGTGATTCTCTTGATCAGAAGGCAATAGTATCTTTATTTGGCTTTGAAGACAAGCAGAAAAATGTTAGTTGTCCCAAGATACTACTTTTAAGGTGAAGTACTCCTATATTAAGGTTGATACTGTTGCCCCCAAATTTTATAATGTATGATTAGTGGCAGAGGGTAAATACAGTTAATAGAAATTTAGGTTATAGTTCTTAGTTGATATTTTTTCCAAAAATGATTTGAGACATTTTGACAAAACAACGTATGTGCGTGCGTGCGTGCGTGTGTGTGTGTGTGTGTGAAACAGAAACAGGAAATCTGGTCCTGGAATGGAAGAACAAGGAATTATGCTAGTTATGGCCTTGGTTGCTGAGACTGAGCATGGAATTATATTTTGAGTTTCCTGGTAAGTATGCAAAGGGAAACATGATAACATATATAATTAGAAAGAAGGAAATGTATGTTCATTTCTTTTTTCTGAGAAATGTTTTCTTTCCTGGCATCAAATCTAAAAAAAAATTTATTTTTAGAGAGAGGGGAAGGGAGGGAGAAAGGAAGGGAGAGAAACATCATTGTGAGAGAGAAAGAGCCGTCCGTTGCCTCTCGTATGCACCCTGACTGATAACAGAACCTACAGCCTAGGCTTGTGCTCTGACTGGGAATCAAACTGGCGACCTTTTGCTTTTCAGGCTAATGCCCCAACCAATTGGAGCCACACCAGTTAGGGTACAAATACCTTTCTTGATAAGACTAAATTTAGCACAAGTGTAGAAGCAGGGTTTTTTTTTGTTTTGTTTTTGTTTCACGATAGTTCTTTTCTTGTCCCTTGATGATACCACCTAAGTGTGTGACACAGGACTACATGGTGGAGGTCATTCTGTGAGGGTTGTATTGATCTGGCCAAGGCATCTGCATCACAGAGATCCTTCTTGGTAAAACGAGTGACTTAAGATGCTTGAGATGGATGGCTTGCATACCTTAGTCAGTCTCCCCTGGATTTTGGGGCTTTTAAGTAGGTCGTGGATAGAACCTCTATAAAAGATAATTTGGACAAATTCTAAAGGTCATGAAAAGTCTAAATTATTGCAAACATATTAAGTGTCACTGAATCTTTTAATTTAAAATCTTGACAAAAACAAGAGTCTGAAGAACTAATTTTGTATCTTATTGGTGGAGAGCAGAACTCTGCTCTTTAAAAATCAGGTAAGAGGGTTTTAGGGTGAACACTGTTTTAAAAGTTGATTTCCTAACATGCATTGTCACGTGGGTAGAAATCTCCCACCGACTGGCACTTGGGGCTATAATTCTAAGTAGATCCAGGAATTCCCCCCAAAAGGACTTTAGCTCTTTATTAAATAGTTGGTCAAGATTCCAGAGTAGCTCTGTTCAGTGGAATTTTCTGGGGTAATGGAAATATTCTCTGCACTGTCCCTATGGTAGCCTATAGCCACTTACAGTTATGAAGCACTTGAATTGTGGCTGATGTAACCATGAAACTAAATTTTAAAATTTTATTTAATTTTAACCCATTTAGATTTAATTAACCACATTTGGCTAGTGACTGCCAACTGGACTGCACTATTGTACACTCATAATTGATAGAGCCATAGTATTCAAACTTTTTTATCCCCTAAAAGAATTTTTAAAAAATTTGAAATTCTGATTTTATTTTTCAGTTTGAATAAATGTCTTAAAATGTGTTTGTCTGTATGACCATCATCTTACTAAACAGGCAGTTGTCCCCTGGCACTGCACCCTTTGATATTTTTACTGAAACTCTTTGCTGCCAAATGACTCCTCACCCCTAGAGGGATGAGTGAAAGGCATTTTGGTAAAAAGTGATTGTGGAAAGGACTGTGGCAAAAGAGAAGCAGTAGAAGGCTGGTTAATTTTAGTAGAGATTTTATGTGGCTCTTAGAAAACTAGAAAACATCCCTTTAAACTATCCCTGTCCCTTAGAAACTCTTTAGAGTTCTCCAGGGCTTCACTTACCCAGGTTTGGAGACTGCTAGAGTGATCAACTCTGAGACTGGTAGTGGTGCTTAGTGTCTTCTGCACATCTGGAATCACCTGTTCTCTCAGCAAAGATGCCTAAGCCTCGGGCTCGGGCCTCGTGGTCCCCAGATGCATCAGAAGCTGAGAAGGACTGCCTCGGAGTCCTGTGGGGATGGTTCTGGCCTGAAAACCTTCAGCCAGGTTCACCTGTGTAGCAAGGCTTTAGTAATTTTTCCGTAAGTTGTTGAATAATATATAGCCTGCTAGTACATCTCCAAAGATGAGTTAGTAGAAACTAGACTCAGGTAATTGAACAGACTTATTTACTTCATGGATTTATTTAGGTCTGAATCATTCATTATCCTTTAGAGAATAGGTACTAAAGATGGCCATGCTAGTTCTGATAGAATTTACTTTGAATGATTCTCTTTTGACATTTAGATTCCAGGATCATTCTCAGTAATAAAGTGTAAGCCCAAGAAAGAATTATTTCTCTTCCTGTTACACAGGCAGGAGAACATGTGTTCAGATCATTCTGTAAATGATACTGATATCTACAGGTAACCGCTCACCTACTTACAACTATGTTTTGCTTAAAGCAAATGCTCTGAAGTATTGATGATCTCAAAGAACTTTTGCTTATGAGGGGTTTTCCTGGGGATATTGACCATCTCAGAAATTTATAATAGAAAAAAGTTAAAAGTAGTAATTTCTTCAAAAATAATAAACTCATCATGTTGACATGAATAACAAAGAGGCATATTTTCTGTTTTTGCCTGTGTTTACTTTCTGGCGTAATAGAGGACAACTGGCTCCTGCCTCGGCTGCTGCATTTGGTGTGTTGTAATTCGTTGTTTTGGTTGGCATATATGAAGATGGTGTATTCTCACATCTGTAGGTGTAGGTGAACAAAGGAGTGTTTGAACACCTTTTTAGATAATTATGGATATTCTTTAATTCTACATGAAAACTCAACAAGTGGTAGTTTTTTAAGGGTTAGTTGGAAAGTGGGATCTGGAATTGTATCAGTCAACTTTTCGTGCAGTTAGATTAAAATCCTTGTCCTTTGAGTAGCTCTCTTTTAACCATGTATGATTTCCAAATATACCACTTGGAAAATATTGGTCTGTTGAATTGTATCGGTCTTCTAAACATTGACACATTCTAGTATACAATATTAGAAATCACATTTGTTAATGTCACTATCATCTTATCAGAAGTCTTTGAAAATGAGAAGTGTCAAGTTCATTCTTGTGGTCACAGGTTTTTAAAATTCTGAATTGTGCTTGAGAACTCATATTTTACTATTGGAAATAAATACTATCAGTTACTTTTCTCAAAGTGACAAGCTCACTTTGTTCATTTAAAAAAATTACTCGAAGATGACCCTTAATCTGAATAACCATGGTTTGTCTTACAGTCATTCTTTCAAGTAAAAATCCTGTTCCACAAAGCGGCCAGCCAGTTCGACTCACAACTCAGAAAAGATGCATGAGTGCTTTTCCGGGTGAAGCCTTGGTGCTTCAGTGTGTAGCAGGAATGCTTCCCATTCCTCACAGAGGATTAGAAAGATGTGTATGCAAGAATAACCAAAATCAGTGTCTGTTGTTTTGTCAAGGGCATTCTTAAACGAACTCAATTTGTCTTCTCTTTATGTGAGCTGGTGGTCACGAGGAAATTATGACCACTGGTACAACTTCTTATCACCACTTTGTGTTGGCTTCATCAGTGTAAATGTCAACACGGGAAAAGGCAAGGAGTATCTTGGTATATTATGAAAAGGTTTTGACTTTGTGGATGCTCTGAAACGGTTTTGGGGACTCAAAGAGCCCACGGTTTACACACCGATTGTAGCTGGTTTTAAGGGAGATTCCAAGTATCTATTCCTTATAAAACTGAAAATTCAGTTTTGAGTCCTGAGCTGGGGAGAATCGAGCCTTCGAGAGAAGGGAGCAGCTGGACTGGTTTTTGCCATTGAGGGATTTGTGGTTTCTGGAGTTGTTGGCTCCCCCATCCCCCCAGCCTTTTGGTGAGAGAGCAATTACAGTAAAAACTCATTTTAAATTGGGTCCTAGTACTGAGCAATTGGGAAGCATTGTTTTGCTTACCAAGGTGAGCCCTTCTTAGTCATGTCAGCAACCCTACTGTGCCAGGGACGCAGGGCATACCATGCCCACTTCTTCTTCCTTGTGTCTGTAGTATGGAGTTAAAGATTCTTTCAGTGAAAATCAGGTGTTACAATAGCTTATTTCAACTAGATGTGGAGAAGTAGGGCTGTTGAGAAAGGAGGGCGGTTGTCCAGGTGGGCCTCAGAGGATGGCTCCATCTTAGTGGGGTCAGTGGTTTGATCATTCATTCATTCATTCATTCATCTATCAGATGTTGAGTGACTCATGACATCAAAAAGAGGCCTCTTTTTGATGTCAAGGTACATGGGAGCCTGAATTAATCATCACCAGACCTTGTTTGGTGATAGTACACTAGGAACAGAAGGCAGTGATTTTCTTAGAGTTTATTTTATCTTAGGACATTTTAATTTAACTTTATTATTATTATTATTTTTTTTGCTCACCAGAGCACATGCTCATTTAGAGAGGGGAAGGTAGGGAGAAAGAGAGAGGAAGAGAAACATCGATGTGAGAGAGAAACATTGATCACTTGCCTCTTGCATGCGCCCCCAACTGGGGACCAAATCTGCAACCCAGCTATGTGCATGGACTGGGAATCGAACCCTCAACCTTTCAGTTTATGGGATGACACTCCAATCACCTGAGCCACACCAGTCAGAGCATTTTATCCAGGACTTTTCATCAGGCTTCATGATATTCCTGTCACAGAGCATAGCACCTCCACGTTGAGGTTTTTCTTGATTACTTGTATCCCCTGGATCCTGTTGGCTAAATAACTAAATTAATGTTTTTTGGGCTCCTAGCGGACTGTCTGTCACCCCTTCTGTTAATACCCTCTATCTTTTTCTCAGGTCCCCTCCACCAAGTTTGATAAAATTGATTATTGTGCACCTTTTATTTTTCTTGAGTACACTTGACTGTTGGTGTTTCCAAAACTCATTAAGGTACCTTTTTACTATTCTTTAGGATATGTTTCTTTGGTAGATATTTCTCTCATTTGTCTTTTTTTTTTTAACTAATTCAGCAGCACTCAACAAATGTTTATTGATGATCATAACAATGATTGTGGAGCTAACATTTTAGTGAGAGAGGCAATCAACCAATTAACCAAAGCAAAGTTATGTCTTTGTATATGTGTGTAACATTAAGTGATATGAGTTATGAAGAAAAACAAAATTGAATAAAGGGATATTGAGGTATAGAAAGTGATATTTTGGGTAACTTGGTAAAGGAATGCCTACTTGGGAGGGGACACTTAGCAGAAAACCTGAATAAAGTAAAGGGTGTGAGTCATGCACCTCTCTGGTGAGTGTATAGCTTGTGCAGATGCCCTGAGGTGAGAATGTACACGGTATGTTCGAGAGGCAGCAGAAAAGCCACTGTGTTTGGGGTGCAGTGGGTGGAGTGCACTGGTAGGAACTTTGGTTAAAGGAGTATCTGGGGGGTCAGCTCAAGTAGGGTATTTGTGAGCTTTAGTTAGGGCTTTGGATTTTGCTGTGAGTGAGATGGAAAGCTGTTGAAGAATTCTTGACCATGAGAGTGGCATGACCTACTGTGTGTTTCAGCAGGCTCCCTCCCTCTCTGTGAGGGATAGGTGGGATGGCAAACATGGTAGCACAGGGGGACAGAATGTGGTAGCACAAGGGAACAGTTGATCAGGCTCAGACTAGGGTGGTGGTAGTAGAAGTGATTTGCTAATTAGTTTGAGAGAAGGAGAGAGATCAGTCAAGGTTTTGGTGTGAGCGGCAGGAAGATCTGGAGCACTGGGAGAAGCAGGTGAGGGCAGAAAACTCTGGTTTGGTTTAGGTACGTTAATTTGGAGGTGCTTTTACTAGTCTCCAGGGGAGATTTTAGATAGGCAGTGGGATACAGGAATTTAGGGGAGGAGTTGGGCCTGAGGTATGTGTTTATGAGTTATCGTCGTAGATGGTATTTTCGGCCATAGGCCTCGATGAGGTCATCTACAGCAGACGGGTAGACGAGAATTGTGAGGATAGAGTCCTTGTGCAGCCCGTCATTTAATACTCTGGACTGGAGGATCCAGGAAGGCACAACGACAAGAGCAGCCAGGAAGGTAGAAAACTGCTGCCAGGTTGCATGTCCTGGAACCCAGGTGAGGAAAGGGTGGTGGGGAAGGGGTCGCTGATTGTGTCAGATGCTACTGTGAGGGCCGGTAAGATGAGGACTGATTCTCACCAGTTGGAGTCTTAGAGATTAATCTTTTTAATATTCTTTAACATTTTTTCTCTTATTAATTCCAGAGCAAAGGGAAAAGAGGGAGAAAGAGGAAGAGAAACATTGATGTGAGAGAGGAACATTGACCTTTTGTTTCTTGCACTAGCCCCAACTGGGGACTGAACCCCATAACTCAGGCATGCATCCTGACTGGAAATTGAACTTAGCAGCCTTTTAGTTTGCAGAATGATGCCCAAGTAACTGAGCCACACAGGCCAGGGCACCTTTTTTATATTCTTATATGCTTCCCTACATCGTAACAAATTAACTCTTTTTTTAAAGTTGTTGAAGTGTAGCAGATTTTTCATTTTGAGATAGCAGTTCACCGAGAGATATTTTGAATGTTCTTAGACATCTACTATGTATCAGGGTGTATTGGCTCCTGAGATACAAAGATGAATAAGAAAAACCACTGTAAACCTCCTAGACTTGTAATCTTAGGAGGGAATGTGTATAAAATTGTAGTGCAATGCTTGGCATGATAAATATGTGAAGATTTGATTAAGCTAATAATAAAACAATTGTGGGTCCTGGCTGGTGTGACTCAGTTGGTTAGAGTGTTGTCCCATGGACTGAAGGTTTGTGAGTTGGATTCCTGGTCAGGGCACATACCCAGATTATGGGTTCAATCCCCAATAGGGTGCATATAAACTGATTGATGTTTCTTGTTCACATTGATGTTTCTCCCTCTCTCCCTTTTTTCTTCCTCTCTAAAAGCCATAAAAAATTGTCTTCAGGTGAGGATAGAGAAATAAATAAGTAAAATAACGCCCTGGCTGGTGTAGCTCAGTGATTGAGTGCAGGCCTGCGAACCACACGATTGCGGTTCGATTCCCAGTCAGGGCACGTGCCTGGGTTGCAGGCCAGTTCCCAGTTCCCGGCAGCGGACGCACGAGAGGCCACCATACATTGGTATTTCTCTCCATCTCTCCTTCCCTTCCCCTCTAAAGATAAATAAATAAAATCTTTTAAAAAAATTTTTAAAAAATTAAAAAAAAGAAATAAATAAGTAAAATAAAACAGTTGTGGTCAGTTGGTGGCAAGACCAGTATTAGGCCAAGACTCATTGATTTTCAATCTCTACTCTTCCTTCCTCCAGCTGATATCTTTGTTACCTGTGTGAAAAAGTACAAAACAAAAACCCAGCCTTAAAGCTTACAAATATATTTACAGGAGGATATCCACGTGGAAACAAAATTACTGTACTTCCAGCATACCACATTCTGGGAGAAATCTTTCAGTGAAGACAGGAAATCAGATTCCTGTAAGGGTCATTGATGGGGGGTCGTAGCAGTTTTGGTGTGTAGCTTGTCCCACTTTCCTAACATCTGCTGCCACTAAAGGCAAAGAAGTACGAACCTGTGTGCATGTGGTGGGGGGAGGGCATGTCTATAGTATTCATTTAATTGGCAAGACAAGCATTTCTTTTAACTCTCACATTTTATCTTTATAATGACCGTAAACTTTGCACTAAAGACATGTCATGCTTGCATAGTCGTTTGATGATTCAACTCTCCGCTCCCCCACCCAAACCCTTATGCAAAAATTCTGGTCCTTAAGGAAGGATGTGCTTTTTTGATTTCTTCGAATCCCCATTGGTTTGCTTGCCCTGTACTCTTGGGTAGGTGCTTATGCTTGAGGTTTCACAACATTTCTACTTCACAGCCTCATAATCTGAAATTTTCTTGTAGTCTAGATGTATGTCTCAGTTGGGTAAAGTTAGTGAAATCTTCCGAAGCCCTTGGCCAGTGCCAATGGAATTTCTTCTAGAGGACCAGGGATGCCTAGGTTTCCCTTGGGTAAGAGATGTGGAGGTTCTGGCTGGGCTCATCAGGATAAGGAACGAGGACTATAGTATTCCCTTCTCTTCCCTTCCAGGTGCCACGGGTGGGGGCCTGTTTCCCTATTTTTGTTCAGTTCTTTGCCAGACTTCTGGTCTTAGCTCGTGTCTGTCTTTGTGGGCTGTCTCTGCAATTTCCTTGAAGGAGTTCCCTTTTAAACCACAGTGAACAATGCACTGTCTTCCCCTACTATAGCTCTTTCTCCTCTCTAGGCATAGTGAGTTGATTGTAATTCTTCTAGAACTTTCTACCCCAGAACTTTTGGTCCAGAACATTCACCTACAGTTCAGAAATTACTGCCTCTGCAACACCCCTTCTCACCCCACAACTGGTGCGGTTAAGGCTGCCCCTCCGTGCCCCCACCGCAGCCCTTTCTCTCTCCAGGTCTCAGTGGTTCATCTCGGAAGTCAGCGTGCCACAGGGTTGAAGAGTGTGGCCTGGGGGTCCTGGTTCTGTCATGTATGGTGAATTGCATAGCTTCTCTAGGCCTTTAGTTTTCCTTATCTTTAAAATGGGAATCACATTAGTACCCATCTAATAATGATGTTGGAAAGATTAAGTGAGGTAATAATACATGTAGTGTGCTTACAATTGTGCGTGGTATGTAGTATATTGCCTGTAAATTGCTATAGTGTTAATGCTACATTATATAACTACTACTAATAGGGTGACCATATCTTTGCTAAAATATTATTGCCCCACTGGAATGAGGTCCAGGCTTCTGTCCATCATCATCTCTCTGTCATATCCTCAGTGCATGGTGCATATGTTTTACAGGCGTTTGTCCAGTGGGCAACATGCTATGACAGAGGCATAGGAGAGAATAGGTGGTTTTTTTGCATATGTGGAGAGAATGGTATGCAGAGACATCTTGCCAGAGGAGGCGCCTTTTGGGCTGAATTGGACGTGAGGGGTAGAAATCATCCAGGGCTGCAGGTCACAAGGCAGTAACTGGGAGGACTCTCGGGGGCAGAGAAGATGGGACTGAGGGGTAAGGCCAGCAAAGAAACTGAAGGTCATCCTGGGCCGCACCGTCCAGTAGGAGCAGGATGTGGGCCACATATGTTGTGTAAAATTGTCCAGTTGTCACATTAAAACAGCACAAAGAGCCCTGACTGGCGTAGCTCAGTGGGTTGAATGTGGGCCTGCAAACCAAAGGATTGCGGTTCGATTCCCAGTCAGGGCACATGCCTGGGTTGCAGGGTAGTTCCCAGCAGAGGATGCACGAGAGGCAACCATACATTGATATTTCTCTCCCTCCCTCCTTCCCTTCCTCTCTAAAGATTAAAAAGAAAAAGTAAAAAGAAACAGTGAAATAGAATTTTTAATTTGAATGTGTTGGGGTGATATTGGCTAATAAAAGCACCTAGATTTCAGGCGTACAGTTGTATAGCATATCATCTGTGTATTGTATTGTGTGTTCACCACCCCAAGTCAAGTCTCTTTCCATCACCATCTCTCTCCCCTTTCCCTTCTACCTCCCCCACCCACCTTTCCCTCTGGTGGTCACCATACTCTTGCTTGTGTCCATGCAAGTTTTTTCCCCCTTTTTTGATTAATCCCCTCACCTTGACATAGATTTTAATATATATTACTTAATGTAATATTCACAACATTGTTTTAGCAGGTAATACTTGAATATTTTTCAACACATAATACTTAATATAAAAATATTGACAAGATAGTTTGTTATTTTTTGTTGTTCTAAGTCTTTGAGATGTGTTGTGATTTCACACTGACAGCACTTCTCGATTCAGACCCGCACATTTCAGGTGTGCGGCAGCTGCATGTGTCTGGTGGCTTTGGCCTTGGGAAAGATGGCTGGGAGGTCGCGGGCCCTGAGTTCAGCCAGTGGCAGTGGCGTGGAGAAGGGGAACTGGATCACCATAGTTCTCGCTTGGGTACGAGGTAGGTGGTAGCTCACAGTTAGAAGAGTTCAGGAAAAAGAACACAGGATTTTTATTTTGTTTTGCTTTTAGGAACACAAGAGAGGTGGTAAAATGGTGAGTTGACTTTGGAATTTGAGGTTTAGATGTTGGGTTTATGTATACTGAGCTTAGTCTTGGGCTCTGTGATCTTGGGTCCTGGGAATGGAACTGAAGCCCCTTGAACCTAGCACTGACCCCCTGGACTATCTGTCCCCCACCCAGCCAAGTGCCCAGTCAGACCTCTCTGTCTCCTGCCCTGTCTCTGGCTCAGGGGCTGTCCTTGGACTTCAGCGGAGGATGGATAGCCCTCCCCCAACTCCCACCAGTAGATGGGCTGTGGTCAGAGCCAAGAGAAGAAAAGCACATGTGTCAACATTTGCAAACATGCCTTGACCTCCCTCTAAAGTGACTGAATACTTCCCAGTTCAAAGCCATTAGAATTTTGAAGTTCATTTAAAAATTAGCACAGTTAAATTATAAGCCATTTTTGATAAAAAAAATACTATCAGCGTAGTTCAGCAATTATTGGAAAATGTCTGTATCTTTTTATTTTTGGAGGCCAGATTCTAAGAACTTTTTCTAGGTCTTTTTCCAGGGAGTGCTGCTGTTGAACAGCCTCTCTCTGGGAATGAGGCAGTCGTAATTAGTTCACGGTGAAGAGGCAACATTTTCTGCCTGTTGAGTCTTATTTAAAATATTCAAAGACGAGATGAAAACCTGATCTATTAATTTCATTCATTCATTCATCAGGCAACGTAGTTGAGCACTTACAACATGCCAGTGACTCTGTGAGTCATTATTATATAAAAATAATCTGTCCTCATATGCATAACTCATAGACACAAACAACAGTGTAGTGATGGCCAGAGGGAAGGGGCAAAGAGGGGAAATGGGAACATTTTGTATTTGTGTCAGTAAAAATAAAGGGGAAAATCTGTTTTCCCCTTAAAAACATCCCATTTTGGCAGTGATGTAATTGCAAGAAAAAGAGAGAAATGAAGATCTGCCTGGGCATAGATGCAGAGCTTAATTATTTTCGGGGCCAGCGAGAAAGGTGGTGTTTGAGTCAGGGAAGAAAACAGTCCTTTGAAAAGATGGCACATATTTCAACATTGCCTTGGACTAGTCAGTGTCATTTATTTACACATTTATTAGTTTCAAGTGGTTTCAGACACTCTTCTGGGCACCTTGGAGCTACAGCTGCTACAAGGAGTAAATGAATGAGGCAGAGGGAGTGCCTGGAGAGCACGTGTGCTCAGGGCAGAGGCTGGAGGTGTGACGTCTGTGTTAATATTTGAAGGTGGTTTGGGGAGATTTTGATATTCAATCAATAAATACTGAGCCTGTGGTGTATATCATGCCACACACACATTCCAGTGTGTACATACTCCTGTATCTATAAGAATAGGAGCATAACATGCTACTGTCCTTCAGCAGCTCACAGTTGAAAGAACTAGAAAAATCTTATAATAAATAGTCAAGGAATGCGATAAATATCACTTGGCCTTGTGAGAGTATTTGACTCAACCCAGAGAGATCAAGGAAGGCCGCAGGAAGAGGTTATGTTTCAAGTGAGATTTAAAGATTGAGGAGAATTTATCTGGGAGGAGGCAGTAGGAATGACATTCCAGGCAGGAGGAGTGACGTGTTTACCAGCACTGCGGGGAAGGAACAGCGTGTGTCTGTGTGACTGCAGTTGTTAGCCAGTGGGTGCCAGTGCGTGTGGCGGCTGCGCATGGGGCTGGAGAGGTGGGCATGGGGGAGACCCTGACCAGCCAGCGAGAGCCTCAGTTTTAAATGTACTTGATGGAGAATCATCGGCAGATTGTACAAAGAGAAGCAGCATAGGGGATTTGTGTTTTAAAATGATCTCTTTGTTATGATACAGAGAGTACAATAGTCCTTCCTTATCCACAGGGATGTGTTCCAAGACCCCCAGTGGATGGCTAAAACTGTGGAAAGTATTGAACCCTGTATATATACTACTCTTTTTCCTATACATACATACCTGGGATAAAGTTTAATTTATAAATCGGGTCCTGTAAGGGATTAACAACAATAACCTAATAATAAAATAGAACAGTTATAGCAATATGCTGTAATAAAAGTTATGTGAATGTGTTTGGGGCCGTGACTGAGTAAAGTAAGGCCTACTTGAAGACAAGCTCTGCAGTATTGCCACAGTGGATGTGACCACTGAGATGTGATCTCCTGAGTGCACGTCAGGCAAGGAGTGTGTACAGCACCAAGACGCTGACAAATGCCATTCACCCCTGGGGGGGGGGGATGGAGCAGGGTGGCGTGAGATTTCATCCCACCGCTCAGAACCATGCAATTTAAGACTTACCAATTGATTGTTTATTTCTGGAAATCTCCATTTAATGCTTTGGGTAATTGAAGCCATGGGCAATGGAAAGTGAAGCAGTGGATAAAGGGGGACTACCGCGCATTGAAGAAGGCCAGTCCAACAGGAGCAAGACTAGCAAAGAAGCCCTTTAGTGAGACGCTGGGACTAGAATAGTGGGCAGAGGAGAGGCAGGTCTTCACTGCCATTTGGATGTGTCCAGTGAGGATGAGGAAGAAGCAAGGCTGGGTGACTGGGAATCGGCGTTAACCAAGACAGGAAAGCAGCGTTTTTGGTAGAGGAAAGTGATTTGGGCTTGCAAATCTGAAGGTGCTGGGGAAGAAGATATCTAGTCTTCAGTGGAAACAAACACTCGGTCTGCTGGACTGTGTCATGTGGACAGTGGAATCCTGAGGCACATGAAAACCTAGAGCAAAACCTTAGAGGGAGAGTGTCAGGGAAGGGCAAACGAGGGAGTGATGGTTAGCAACAGGTGCAAAGGAGAATGATGTGGTAGCAAAGAGGTTTAACCCCTTCAGTTTTGACTTTCGAAAATTTTTCAATCTATAGAAAAGTTGAAGGAATAAATAATGCACTGAGCACATGTTTATCCTTCATGTAAAATCACCCATTGTTAATATTTTGTCACATTTGCTTTAATGTACTGGTACATAAGACCTCCTGAAGGAAGCCAGGGAGGGAGTTACGGAGATACTGGGGTAAGTGCTCTGAGAGCAGAGGCAGCCTGTACAATGACCCTGAGGCAGAAGGGCCCTTGCCCTTTGTTGTTGGACCTTAAGCAAGGAGCAGTGTGGCTGGAGTGGAGGCGAGCAAAGAGGGGAATTATAGGAGATGAAATTATGGAGGGTAGTGGGAGTCCATGTCATTTAAGGCCTTGTAGGCTGTGGTGAGTACTTTAGATTTTACTGTGAATGAAATTGGAAAATAATTGGAGGTTTTGAACAGATGCAATGTGGCATGATTGCATTTGCTTTTCTAAAGGATCACTCAGACTGTAGCAAATAGTTTGACTGTGGGGCAAGGCTACAAATCAGGGGGTCATTTATAGGGGCTCTTGTAGTAGCCCAGGCAAGGTCTTATAGTCCTTAGACAGAGAGTAACAGGAGAGGTTGTTGAGGTATTTTCTGTCAGTGTTGAGGGTGGAGCCAATAGGATTTACAGGTTGGGTTTCTGAAGGTGGTTCTTGAGACTCTGAAGAATCAGGGACGACTCCTTGTATTTAACTTCTGCTGCTGGTGGAACAATTTACAGAGATGGAGTTTGGTGGAGAAGTCAAGCATTTGTTTTAGAGTGCATTTAATTTGAGATGCGCATTGGCGCATCTAAGTGGATACATCAAGTAGACAGTGGGATAGAGAAGTAGAGAGCTCAAGGGAGCCAGCGGTCTGTGCTCAGTGATGAACTTTGGGAAGCACGTAGTGCTTAGAGCAGTGGCACCTGCCGAGGGAGGATGCATAGACAGAGCTGAGCTCCAAACATGAAAATGGGAGCATCTCGGCAGTGACAGATGGAAAAGTTGGTGAGGAACCAGGAGAGAAAGAGGCTGCAGGGTAGTAGGAGAGAGGACTGTCCTGGACGAAGTCTCATGAAGAAGCTAGGAATGAGCAGCTGTGCCAGATCCTGCTGACAGGTCAGGAGCAGTGAGAGGCAGAGAGCAGGCCACTGGAGGTCACCTTGACCAAAGCTGTTTTTGTAGAATGTTAGTGTGGTTAGCACACATTTAAGAGCAAATGGAAGGAGGAAGAAGATATTGTCAAGGACTCTGCTACAAAGGGAGCAAAGAAAGGTGGTGAGAGCCAGAAGAAGATGTGGGGAAGTATGGAAAGGCAGGAAGCAAGTAAAAAAAAGTAGGTTGGCAGATAAATTTGGAGGGTATAGTTATTTAAATCATTCTGTAGGGCGGACTTCATTTGAATGACTATTTTCAAGAGAAGGGTGTCACATATCCGGGGTGATGTGAAGCTAGTGCAGGATATGCCTTGGCTGGTGATTTGGCTTTGGAAGCTCACGGCACTCAAGATTTGCCACTGCAGTCCGCATTCTCAGCTGTGCCCTGAGGAATTCAGGGCCCTGAAAATTCCCTGTCCTTGTGTCCCTGAATTCAGCACTGTCCCCTCTGAAAGTCCCAGCAGACCTTTTCTGGGTGAGAGACTTCCCCTGTGCAGTGGCTCCTCTCATGGCCCTGGGCCCTGTGCTGAATGACTTACGTTCTTTTATCTTTAATTCTTGCCCCGTCTCTGTCACCTCTCCGTGGTTGATTTGGTCTGTGACTCCAGAGGTTCCCAAATGTGTTGCATGCTGCAGACTAAACCTAATGTGAAGAAACCTAGTAGACATTTGTTAGGTAAATGAAATGAGATTATGTATTATTGGAATACTGTTCTGAAAGCTTTCCTTTTTAATGGGGGAAGTAAATTGTGTATTTTAAGATTTTGTTGTACTAATTCTGGCATATCTTACTTCATTTTGGGATTTCTACCGCAGGTTTTTAAATAAGTTTTAGTTACTTGTTCATGTCTATCTGAGAAACTTCCTTATCACTTCCCTCTGAAATTCTCTTTACTTCTCCATGCCCCCTACAAATGCTCGTGTCTGCTTTAGGTGTGTGGGGCGCTTCTCATCTGAGCGGGACTGAAACCAGACTTTAATGGTAGAGACCTGGTCTCAGCGTTAGGGAGGACTTGTAAATCCACTTCCCCAAGGCCATCTCACAGATGAGGAAGATGGGGCATCTAGAGATGATTGTCTGCCCACTTGATCAGTAAAGCTTCCACAGAGTAAATGGTCAAAAACCAGCCTTAACAGCACATCCTCAAGTCCATCCTGCTATCCTTCCTTTTGACATCTTACCTAAAAAGAGCTGCCAGCACATAAAGGAATGTATATGACCAAGTAAGTGTCTGGCGCTCTCCATCTAGTGCTGGTGGGGGCCGCAGACCCCCCCCAACCCTGAGAGACCTTTGGATCGTGCAGGCCAACGCTGCTTTGTGACTGTCCCCTATTCCTGTTCCCTCCGTCTTTCCTGCTCAGAGGTAAAGCCATTCTCTGTGTTGTTTTCTGTTTGTCAGTTGTCCCTGGGGGTGATGATGGTAACATACGAAAACTTGTGAGATCGTTCCTAAGATCATTTCTATTTACATTTCTGAATGTGCCGCAATAGAAGCCAAAGAGAACATCTTTAGGTTCTTGAATTTGAGGAGTGGTTAGTGTTAGATGCTAGTTGATTATTAAATTTTAAATAAGCAACTACAGAGCTTATTGTCCTAATACTTTTGAATAATGTTAAACTACCGTAAAAAAGCCCCACCTGTTTGCCAAAATGCACCATCTTATTGTAAATTATATTCTATTCCCCTGCTCTAAATTGTATTTTAAGAGAATATCAAAATATAAATATTTTAGGCACAAATAATGGCATTTTGTCAGAAGTCATCTGCATTTACACATTTTAGAACAGAAACATTTATAATGTAAATAAATTAAAACAGAAACAAATTACTCATACAAATGATTACATAATAGCATCTTTGTAGCATTTTCAGATTGTTCAAATATTTTTTAAATAGACATAAGAATCTAAAAACTATAAAGAAGGTGCTGAGTGGATGTTGACATTAAGGTGCAGGGCAAATCACCCAGCAGTTTAAACTTAGTTCAGAGGGTACTGCTGTTTTATAACCATATTTAAAAATCTGTTCGTCTTTCACTCCCTCAAACTGAGTTCAGGGGTATAATGGATCCCATTATAGGTAAAAGGTCTGTGACTCAGCCACTGAGCTACTCAAACTCTTGGCTGTTTTAATTGCCACCATTAAAGCTTTAGTACTTTTATCTCATAAAAATAGATATCATTGATGTAAAATGTGTGCCTGTAGAAGATACATTTGTACCTCTGCCCTGCTGGTTAGCTAATCATCCATTTTTGTTTGAAGTTAGTTAGGTTTTATGCAGCCAGGAACTTGACCATAGATGACAGAATCATTCGGATTTTAGTCATGCAATTAAGGAATAAATTTCATGTAGTAATAAGAGTAATATCTATCTAGATTATCTTTCAAAAAGAAACTTGTTTTGTTTTGCTTTGCATTTTAACTGCATTTAATTGACGGGAGGATGGTGGACCTCTACCAAGCTCATTCTTGAATCTGAGAGAGTAACGTTTCTTGGACTGTAATGCTGGGGGATTCAGGAATCACTCTTATATCTCTATGTTACACATATGTGTAAGCTTAAGTGTGGTAATCGGAAGCATTTTCCTGCCTGTATTCTCAAAGGGGAATATCCCAAGGTGTGAAAGAAACTCCAAAAACACAGTGGGAGCTAAATGTTAAAATGGGAAAAGTACTTTGTTCTGGGCTTTCCCCCGCTAGTATGCTTGGGAGACGCAGTCATCCTCCATTATTTATGCGGCTGCGCACAACAAGGTAAAGTAAGTGTCCGCAGAACAGATCTAAAGAGCGCACATCTCAAGAAAGCTTAACTTCTTAACCCCTCGGTGCACGCTTCTTTCTCTGTAGTGTAAATAGGACAGCAAATAATCGGTGGGGCAGTTTCTTACGTTATTGTCTGTTCTGCAGTTGTAATCGTTGAATTATATTCAGATAAGAAAAAAATCTGACTGTAAAAAGGACTCAAATCTGAGACAGTTCTAAAAGTGAAGCCTTCCTAAACAAAGCATTTGTGAGCTAATATATATAAGCCGGCTTCTTA
Source organism: Sturnira hondurensis (assembly GCF_014824575.4). Classification (NCBI taxonomy): domain Eukaryota; kingdom Metazoa; phylum Chordata; class Mammalia; order Chiroptera; family Phyllostomidae; genus Sturnira; species Sturnira hondurensis. The sequence continues at coordinate 28,974,164 of NW_028082759.1, forward strand.
TTTGTGCCCAGCTGTGTAGATTCAATTATAACCATTTTCTCAGTTGCATAACATTGCTGTTTGTTTTTCACTGCGTTATTAGTCAGTGAATGAACCTCCCTCTTTTTGACCCTTCAGCAGTGTTTATAAAATACTTAATTGCTTTGGTATCTTCTGTTTCATGTGTGATTCCAGCTGGAAGGAGTCACAGGGACACCATCCCCTTTAAGTGTTAACTGACTGTTTCTGATGTACAATAAACTTTCTTTTAAAATAAGTATCAAGAGTCTTTAATATTGTTTATAGTGCAGTTTCTTATATTTTTTTAAATTTGAAAATGAAGTTATTTTCTTTTTAAAGTCCCCTCCCTGTGCTGGTTTGAGTGGTGCTTGACTGTCTAACAGTGTCAGGCTCCAGCTTGCCTGTGACAGCCACACCTCTGACTCCATCTGGGCTCTGCGCAGCTGAGCGGGGCCCACCTCTGTCCGGTGGCTCCCCTGTACCAGCCCCCTCTGCCATCACAGCCTCCTCTTTTTTGGAGAAGCTTCAGGAGGAGTGCACAAGTGACAGTGATTAGGCAAGTGGGGTGATGGTGGGGACGTGGGCTCTGCAGAGAGGGTACCTGCGTTCAGTCCTGACTCTTCTTAGAACCTGCTTTTTGTGATTTGGAGCAAATGCCTTAACCTCTTTGTGTGCCTTAGTTTTCCCATTTATATAATGGGGATAAGTGCATAAGTTACTGTGAACCTGGGACCGTGCTACCATCGGTAGCAGCGGAGTTACAAAGGTACAAGGAGAGATACGCCTGAACGGCCTCTCTTTCTTTCTGAATGTGTGTAGCATGAAACAGGGATTCTGGACGGAGGGAAAAAAGACTGAAAAAATTTCAGATGGGAGTTGCAGAGGACACTAAAGTGTGTGCTTAGTTGTTTATCTGTAACAATTTCTGTGGCTTGAAACAATGGCCCTTTCTTACCTACCTGTTTCTACAAGCCAGGGTTCCAGCACAGTCTCATAAGGCTACTCTCAGGTGTCAGGATTGCATTCTACCCTGAAATTTTGACTAGAGAAGAATCTGCATCAAAGCTCAATTGGGTTGTTGACAGAATTCATTTCCTGCTGCTGTGACTGGGGCTTCAGTGCTTGCCAGCTGTCTCCCTGCCCACTGCTTCTCAAGGCTGCTTGCGTTCCTCACCATGGTGGGTTTCCCCTACTATCACTTGCTTCAGACACCTCCCCTGATCAAGTCAGGCCCAGCCAGGACAATCTCTCCTTTACTCAAAACCAACTGATTTGGGACCTTGACACACCTGTGAAATTCTTTTACCTTTGAGGTGTTCTGTTGCCAAAAGCCCCAGCTTCCCCCAGAATCAGGAGGAGGAAAGCATGAGGCTGCCTTAGAAATCTGCCTCCTACAAGATGTGGGTGAGTGTTTATAGGACCAAAGTAGTCATTAAGCATTTATAGCCCACTAAATTTGCTAAACTGACAAGCTCTGAATCCTAAAAAAACTTGCCTAGAGTGTAAATTAGCTTTATCATTAAGCTTCTTGTAAATTGACTCCCTTCGCCCAAAGATTGTTCTATTCCTATTTCTATACAGACCCCCTGGGGTTGTTCAGTGTTAGATAAAGGCACACCTTTCTTTTAGTCTGTTGAAGTTTGACTTTTTTAATTCTTAGGAATAGCTTAGTAAATTGCTGTCAATATTGACCTCTATAGGGTAGTATACCAGTGACAGCAGCATATAGTGTAAGTGTACAGCAAAGCATTTTAGAATTGAGCTTAACTTTTCAGTAAGTTTGGTCATTGTCTTTACTGTTTTTGAATAGGTTCTATTTATGCAAAACATTTTGGCCAGCCCTGAAGCATTGCTGTCTTGTGTTTTTCTGAGTTTGATCCTTAGTTAGCTGGGTAGTTTCAGGTCTAGAGGGCAGCTGCCAAATTCAAGCCTCCACATGCTCATTTGAGAACAGTATGGATCTAAGAGCTAATTTGACAAATGTCTGTGAAGTGGGATTTGGGTGTATAGAGTCTCATTCATTGATATTTATTGAGTCCAGCTAACTAAGAAAACACTACATGCAAGGTGGTAAAGAAAAGAGAGAAGAAAGAGGGAAGGGAGAAAAAGAAAAATTGACTTCAGTAAGGACCCTGAGCATAGTCATTATTTTATTTAATATTTACTTCTAGAAAGTAACATTTGTTAAAACTTACGGCGCTTTATAATTTACTGCCTGAAGGCACTAAGAAATTTGGAACAAGAGTGTGACAGTGACTGTGTTTCAGACTCCTCTAAATGGGTCATATTTTGTGTGCTTATTGCAAGTCAGAGACACCATAATGTCCATGCTGCAGACCCTGCTTTTTTGGGGGAGGTGCTGTTGGAGGAGAACGGATGTATTCTCTAAGCAGGCCTGCTGTGTACGGGGGGTTATACCCCTCTCCTTGTGGTCCAGGAGACCTCAGAAGTTATTTGCCATTACTGCAATAGGCTTTGAATTATATTAAATTCTAGGTGGATCGTGTTTCTCCCCTGCTCACATAAAGTGGGTTCTGTTGGCCCCTCCACATTTTTTCCCTTCAATTAAAAGTACTTCAGGAAGCGATTCTCAAGATTGGGAATACAGCCCGATTACCTGCATACATTTTTTTTACATTATGTAAAAATATAATTCAAGTCTCATATAAATAATTAAGCTAATTTTTCCAGGTATTTTTGAAATAATTGAGATACATCAAAAGTATGTTCAGTTTAACATGAGTTCAGTTCTGTGCCCTAGGGGTTTGTGTGTGTGTGTATGTGTGTGTGTGTGTGTAGACACATTATTTCAAGGACATGGCCCGTAAATGCAAACCTGCTACTTCATCTGGTGCTTTTCCCAAGAAATAGAATGATCTTCTACCAAACTGGAGAAAAGAACTGACTATATTAGATTCCTTGAAGTAGAGTAGATTGAAGTAAAAATCATATGAGCTGTTATTTGAAGGTGGTTTTGAGAGAGATGTCAAGGGAAGAGGTTTTGGGATAGTGGGATTCCTTTTTTGTTTGTTTGTTTGTTTGGTTTTGGTTTGTTTTTTACCTTTTTCTGGTTCTGGAAGACTCAGTTCAGTTCCTGGGATAAATCAGGTTGATTGAGTTGAATTCAGCTTCTGTCAAAAAGGGTGATTTTGAGATTCAAACTGGATTATATTTATTAGCTGCAAAGTACAATATATGAAATTCAGTTCTTATCCACATTTTTATCTTTGGAAGAAAAACTAGTGATTCTCTACAGCTTTAGTTTGAAACTAAATTTAGGATTTTCTTCTGACCATTTGAAAGCAAAATTCCAAATTTGCATTAAATTAAAAGCCATCTCAGCCTATCGATTTAGGGTTAAGGTCTTTAGAACTAAGACCTTTATGGTTTTGGAGAAAAACAGCGTGTGGCTTCACGTGTAGCTCCAGGCTTGTGCTGTGGCCACAGCTGGGCCTGGAGACCTCGCTACCCCTCTGCAGCTGTGTGTGGGTCACGCTCACCTTCACGCTGACGTTATAGCCACGCCTGGGTTAGGATTTCAGGTTTGTTATTTTCTAGCTTGTAACTTTGGGTAAATTCATCTTAAAGCATCATTTACAAAAGAGGAATTATATTACCACCTCAGCAGCCTCATGGGGTTATTATAGGGTCTTAGGGAAGAGGTAGATAAGATGCTTAGCAGAGCATACGGTGCCTTCTGTTCAGTGTCCTAGGAGGGCCGCAGGACTGCAGTCTGTGTTGTCTCTCCCTGAACACCAGGCTGCACCCTGTTGTCACCCTAAGTGGGTCGAGGCCGGAGGCAGCCTTGCAGGTGCCACAGGGCAGTGTGGCAGCCTGGTCAGCATAGAGAGCAGGTGCATGTAGAATGTCCCAGGTACTTAAGGGTTAACATGGGTGGAAGTTTCACTGCTGTGTCACTCCAGTCCAACAGACTGTAGAAACACTGCAGCGTAGTGTTTTACGTATTAAAAATGCCACTTGTGACAGTTCCTATAGTAGAGTGTTACTCCTAAATACCTAGAAGATAGCCAGTTTTCAGTAACTATTTAACATTAAATATAACGTAACCACTTTGTTCATTATTTTGGACTCTACTAATTCAAAATGTGTTCGTAATTGACATGCTGTAAAAGTGGCTCATGTTAATTTGTGGCTCTTTAAGATTTTGTTTGTATGACAGATCTATTCTAAGGACAGTTTGAAAACACAAGCAGAAAACTAGAGGTTCAAAATGCCTTCACATGATTTTTAAATGAGATATTTCACTAGTCATTTAAAAAAATTTAGTAATTCTGAGTTACAGGCAAAGATAAATGATTACATTATGATATTTCAACATTTACTTCATTTAACTTGGTAATTATCTTGACTATGTATATAATAGAAATTATATGTTGTCTTTATATGATTATACTGATATTCCTATTTTATTCCTACTAGTAACTTGAATTGCACCTAGAGGAAACTGCCAGCTCAGGAGCTGTTTAAGTACTTTTTATATAACATTATATTTGTCCATAGAGTCATATCCTATCTTATAAAACATTTGATAAGCATTGTTTTGAGGCCCACAGGGACAGACACATGTATGTATCCCCACCCTAGAGGAGCAGATGACTTTGCCCTGCTGTAGTTTAACTCCATATAATCCAACGTATGTTTTGAAGAACACTTTTATTCAAGATAGTCTTGGAAAAAGGGATGCTGTGGTTAAATACCTTTAGGACACATAGTGTACAGTGTCTCCTCGGAGTGTAGAAAGGGCTTGGAGAGTTTGGCATTAAAGGAAACCATTTGATTTTGCTTAGCCCAGAAATCTCTAAACTCATGTGACCTGAGTTGTCTTTTCATATAACAGCTTTTAATACCCTAAACTTAAAAAGTTGTTCTGCACATTATACCTTCTTAATTCATATGACCAGCGATCCCGATACTGTTCATTTATTTATTTATTTGGTTCATAAATACACTCATTTACTATATAATTTTTCCTAGAACTTGTTAAGAATGAACTGAATAAAACTAGTATAAGAGTCTTGGACTTGAGGCCCTGTCTTTAATACCAAATATAGCCAAGCAGAAAATTCTCCAGCCCTTGATTCTCTTAAGAATATTTTTATTTTATATCAAAGAACCGAAGTTAAAAATGGTTTTGGTTGACTATTGAAACTAATGTCTGCTCATTTTGATCTGCTCTCCCAAAAAGGAGGTTTTAAAAACTTGCTTGAAATACATTTTTGTGCCTTTCGTCATCCCATCTCAGGCATGACTCATTTAAGGCGGGGTCCGGCAAGGAAGCCACCTCCCAGCGATCACCTGGCTGACTTTTTTCGGGAAGTCTCCTCAGTGTCAGCCTGGGCCAGGTGTTCTGCCTTCACCTGGCGGCTCCGGTTGCTACCTTAATTATTGTTATATCCTCAAATATTTCTTGAATGAGTAAATGAACACAAGATATTGAGTGCTTCTTTTTTTTTTTAATCAGTGTCATTGATAAGAAAAGGATGTTGAAATCTCAACAGGACTTACTGAACCCTTGTACACTCTTTGGCTGAAGACTGAACTTTAGTTTTCATACTGGAATTCTTTTTTTTTAAAGATTTTATTTATTTATCTTTAGAGGGGAAGGGAAGGAGAGAGGGAGAGAAATATCAATGTATGGTTGCCTCTCATGCATCCACTGCTGAGAACTGGCCCGCAACCCAGGCATGTGCCCTGACTGGGAATTGAACCACGATCATGTGGTTCGCAGGCCTGTACTCAATCCACTGAGCTACACCAGCCAGGGCTGGAATTCTTTTTTAAAAGAGTGTCGAGGCATCAAGAACCTGGGAAATACTGGAAAAATAAGAGTGAAGAATGCCAGTAATAAAAATGTTTCTAAAGCCATTAGAAAAAAAGTAAGTTTCAATCTTCAATGAGTACTTAATATTTACATTTTTTCAAATCATTTAAATCATAGTTTAGTGTGTTTTAAGTTTGTGTTTGTTATTTCTTGGGTCTTAATTGGTTTGCCACTTGGCCACCAGGATCTTGGATTGTCTGGGAGCATGAGTGCCTCCCTCGAGCTCAGTTTGTGGGGAGGGATGTGTCTCGCAGAAGGAGCGTTATTCGTGTCCAGTTGGTAGTATCTTTGCTTTGTCATAAAATTGTGTTTTGGTTTTAGACTTGTGTGCATCGCTTATGTTATGCTGGACACTCGTGTTACCCAACGTCGCCAGCAGGTTGAGGCTTCAAGAATATAATGAAGGCACAACACAATTAAATTAGGTTAAAGCAGAAAAGTGCTGATGAGTGTTTGGGGCAGAAGCACACTTGAGATAGAGCAAAAGTTCCTCTTTACTTTTTTCATGCTCTTGAACATATTGGGCCACCTTTGCCTGAAGGTAACAGAATTGCCCTCCCTTCCCCACCATAGCTCTCCTGTGGTTAAATTGCATCCAGTCCATCCATATAAGACATGTTTTGTGTGTGTGTCTCATGTATATGCTGTGAAAAATAGAATTAGGGATAAAAATAAAGTTTATGGTAATTTTTTGACAATACACGCACACATACACGCCTTGAATCACTTTCATTTATAGTTTACCGTATTTTGCCATGTATAATGTGCACCCACAGTTTTGGCCCAAACTTTCAGGGAAAAAACCTTTCACTTTAATTTTTTAATTCAATGATTTATTTATATTTAGGAACAAAACCATTGATCATATTCAAGGTATTATTTTGCATACAGATATCGTTACTGCTTTCTAGAGTTACACTTTTAATGCATAGGCATAAATAAAAGAATTAAAAACATTTGTATAGACACGGAATTATTACTACCCATGTATAGTGTGCATCCTTATTTTTCCCTCAGAAATTTGGGCAAAAAAGTGCACATTATACACAACATAATATGGTAAATGCCAGTCACTCTGTTTTCATTCCAAAAGCTCAGGGCCTGGTTCTTATATAGTCCATAATATTCCAAAAGACACATGGACGTATGATAGAACATATGTCAAGCAGAAAGTCTTATGGGGTGTATTTAAAAATTCCTTTGGTATCTGATATTCTCCACATTTACTCTAATAAATGAGAGATTTTAGGAATGCCCTGTATGGTTATATCAGGTGTTAATGGCATTGATTACCTGTCAGGCAGCGGGAACTGATAGAAAAGTGTCCTCCATAAAATTAAGCAGCGTTAGAGAAGACTGTACCATGCGCGGGTGGAGGCGGGGGAGAGGACAGGACTCGGCTGGGCCTGGGAGACTCTGTCAGGGTATTACTGTGAGCTCCAGGTTTTTTTCCCCACATGATTAAGGCAGACCATCTGTTCTTTGTTAAATGTTTACAAAAACAGCTTTTCTCTAAAAGATTTAAGGAGATATAGGTCTGGTAAACACTATAATATTTCTGAGCACCTTTTCCACCCAATTTCAAACAGTGCCAAAATGTAATTCTGCTGGGTATCAAACGGGATGGGTAGTTTTTTGTGTTTAATCTTTACATTTTCTCCTTCTTACAAAAGATTAAAAATTTTAAGGAATACTAATTTCTGGCTTCATTTATTACTGAAAGGAGCATCTAAAATCGTTTGTATGCTAAAGTGTGTAAATAAATTTCTAGTCTTGTTGTATATTGGTGTTCTGTGTTTTTTCTAACTCATCAGTGTGCACCAGGCATCTCACATGAGAAGCCACACTCGGCTGCTGGAGTCTGCCGTGTGGATTAGGGACAGGTACACATGCCGAAATTAATTCCCACTCTGCGCTTTAAGCATTGTTTACTGGCAGACTTTTCTCTTTCCTCCCCTTTCCAGGAAATGCTTTTTCTTCCATTTCCTGGAAAAATAGCTTGTCCCAAATAAGGCAATGTCTATGTTCCTTACCAAACATACGGCTTTTCCTTTTTTTATTTACATTAGAAAATATTATGTAACAGTTAATTTGACTTCAACTTAAATATAATAAAGCAGTTAACTCAGATCAGCATTTATGCTTAGGTGATGATAATGTGGAAGAACCTCGACTGACTTTCCTAAGTGGTTGTGAGGGAGAAATGCCTCACAGGGCTAAGTTTTCTCGGGGTTCGGTTAGCTGCGCTGTGCCTGCAGGGAGCTTGCGCAGGTAAACATGCATCCATGTACTCTTCTCAAACTTGTGCCCTTGCTTCTCTCTCTTCTTACGTATCTTCACTCTTTGAGGTTCTCCTTCTCATACCATAGGATTTTGGAAAGGGCTTTGGATATCATCTAACCCAAATCCTTCATTTTGCAGTTAAAGAAAATGAACCCCAGATGAGTGCAATGATTTCCCCCAGATACTAGATCTCATGGCAGTGCTTGGACTGGTGTTTTTATCTCTTACCTCATTGTTCTGGGCTTTCTCCTATCCTTTTGCGCATGGAGAACTGAATGGAAATAGTACAGCTACTTTCTCCTTAGGCAGTGTTTTTTTTTTTAATGGTTTTGGGGTCACCAAACACTTTGGAAATCAGATGAAACCTGTGGAGCCTTTCCCAGAAGGATACTCATGTATAAGATTTCAGGACATGGGTAGAGTCTGGATTTAGGAAAGCTAGTCTCAAATCTCTGCTCTGTTCTCTGCTGTGTGGTATTGGGTGGTCACAAACCTGCACAAACTTTACTTCCTTTCTGAAAAATGATCACATTTTTCATTGTGAGATTCAGGTGCACTAACTCTGGAACACTCAGCTCAGTACATGGTGTGAAATAGATGCTCAATAAATGTTACTTGTGTTGGAATCTAATTTACAGTACTTGCTGATGGTAAGCCAGTTGCTCTGTACAGTCCTCTGCCGACTGGGACCTGGGCTCTCCTGCCTTCTCCTTTTTTGGAGGTGCTGTGGTAAGGGTCATGGACTCTGCAGGCATCAGCTTGGATGCCAGTATCAGTTCTGCCCCTTACCACATGTAACTCCTTGGGCTCATCACTGAATCTTAAGTGTCAGTGACCATACCTAGCTCTTAGGCCTGGTGTGGGGATTGAATGGTGTCAGAGGTATAATGTGCTTAGCCCATGTTCAGCACATACTAAGATTGTTCAGTAAACATTGGCAGCTGTTGTTGCTGTTTATGTTGTAGCTGTTATTAAGTATCTGGAGACTATATGAAAAAGGCAGAAAATGAGCGGCATTTGCAGATGCATTAATAACATTTTCAAGTATCTCACTGGAATGTAAACGTTCATCAGATGTCATAATGACAGTGGAGATCATACTCTACCCCTGCCCTGGTTTGCACCGTGAACTGCAAGGTGGGGTCACTGGCTCTGATCTCAACTGGTCACTGAGCTTCCCATCCCATTTGTTGGTATCCTGTCAAGTATTGCTGACCATCCCTGGGTAAACACATAGTGAATATCATCTTCTCTAAGGCATGCCAAAATGACTATTTGGGTTCTCTTTCTCTCAGTGAAATTTGGAAATGTAAAAGTTACTAATTTGTGAAAAATAATATTTGCATTTCATATTAGTACAAGAAATTTAACCAATTGGAAGCCATTAAGTCAGGATGTGTGCTTTTAATTTGGCATTTTGATGTTATTTGAATCAGAAATGACCTGTACTGTGTAAGATTTATGTGTTCACACTTTGATTTCAAACTTTCACAGGACCTGAACCTTGCATTGCTCACTTAGTACACTTTTTTTTTTTAAAGTAGCTTAATTATATATCTTTAATTTGAGTTCCCGTTCCTACATGGGGGGAAGAATTTCACCTGAATTCACCCTGTATGGTTTAGCTTTTGCTACTAGTTTGTCATTCATCATTTCCTATGCAGACTGCTAAAAAAAATGGACAGTGTCTTCAGCTGAATAAGAATGTTTTTCTCTAATTTTTTTTTACTGTATTACTAAGTTGTCCCTTTTTACTGTTTATTTAAAAAAGTTTCTTGCTCAAAAAATATGGGGTTTTTTTGATGAGAGAAAATGATACATTTCTCAACTATATAGTTGGTAAATTGTTTGCTACCTTGAGTGTAGAGTAAGTTTCAAAAACACCAGCCAGTAACTTTCAGTTCCTTTCTTCACTACGAAGAATGATAAACTAATTTCAATTCCTATTTATGTCTCTTAGCATTCTCCATCGGAGCCCTTTCTAGAGAAACCAGTGCCGGATATGACTCAGGTTAGTGGACCGAACACTCAGCTAGTGAAGAGTGAGGATTACCTGCCGTCAATAGAGCAGCAGCCACAGCAAAAGAAGAAGAAAAAGAAAAACAACCACATTGTTGCAGACGATCCCAGTAAAAGTTTTGGTAAAGATGACTTCCCTGGTGGGGTTGATAACCAAGAACTAAATAGGAATTCACTAGATGGGTCTCAAGAAGAAAAAAAGAAAAAGAAAAGGCCGAAGGCAAAAAAAGATCCGAAGGAACTGAAAGAACCCAAGGAGAAAAAAGAGCCCAAGGAACCCAAGACCCCGAAAGCCCCTAAGATTCCCAAAGAGCCAAAGGAAAAGAAAGCAAAAACTGCCACGCCAAAACCCAAGTCCAGCAAAAAGTCAAGGTAGGCTGCGTGCAGAAACACCATCACCAAACCCAGTTCAGAAAAGGGCAGCCTGTGTGAATTGGGGGGAAGGGAGGGGAGAGAAGGGAACACTTTGATTGCCATTATCACCGTCAAGGTTCTTTCTCTAATGTCCAAATGGACACGTTAGATTTGTATGCGTTCTGAAATTTAGGAGTCAATTATTATGAACTGTTGATTTGGTTGGTAAATTTTAGACTCTATTGGAAAAAATTATTTTAAAATGACTTTTTTTGTGTTTTATGAAAGTTTGTCACTTAAAAAACAGAGCCAAGTCACCAGTACAATTATTTTTAAGTATAGACGGCCAAGCTTACTGGCGGTGACAGTTCAGAACTGGGAGAGAAGGGTTGTACAAGTGTGCAAGGTGGGTCATTACATTTCACTGAGCTTTTCAGCCCCAATTCCCAAAAGTTGAAACAGGAGAATTAGTTCTCTCCACCTGGTGGAGTAAGGCTTCCAGGGGCAGCGTTGAAATCCTAGTGGGCAACACGGGAGAAATCAAATGACAGTTATCCATTAGATATGTACTCAAGAATAGCATGAAGTTTAGGTTCTAGGAAGGAGCCTCCTCCACTCCATCCTTCCCCTTTGTACTCCCCCCACCAATCTCTGACCCCCCAGAAGGCATATTTACTCAGTAAGAAAAGCTGAGAGGAGAAGACATTGAAGACTAATTTTTTTCATTTGTACTGAACATTTCTTACAACTGTTCTGAACCAGTTCCAAACATCTGAATCTATTTTTCAGAATATGGCTCATGTTAGAAAATATAGTTTCCAGATGGAAGTATGGTCAGACCTGGTTAATCTGAACCTGTTTGCAAACTCCATTAGAAAACACGCTCCACCTCCTACCCGTGTGCATATGCATGCTCAGTTCTGGGATTCGTGCGCTCAGTGTGAACTTTTTGAGCTTGCTGGCCCGTAAACCTCCTCTTGTAGGCTTTTCTGTGTGGGCACGTGCAGGCACACAAAGAGAAGAGATGATTTCTGTGACTGTAGATGCTGCAAAGCGAAAGAACAAACTTGGGTTTTCAACTGCCTGCTGAAAATCTCTAAGCAACCCCCAATACATTATTCTGTAGTGCTTTGAGAGTTTGAATCATAGTCATTTAAAAATCTTTGCCATCAGTACTTTTTTGGTGTCAAAATAAGTGAATTATATTCAATAACTCAATCTTGTAGGCAACTTAATATTTTCATTTATTTATGAATGTTCTTTGATGCCTTGCTATGTGGTCTTTTAATTGAAAGTCATTATTTTCTCCTTATGAACACTCTTCTAAACTCACAACCTATTATAAATACAATTTTCATTTATTTAAGAAATATTTCATGAATCACTTGCTATATAGGTACTGTGTTAATGTTAGGGATCCGAGCAAGAAGGTCTTGCTTAGAATTTGGGCAATTTATCAAGGGTTTTGAAAATACATACTTGCCTAAATCTAAGTATTGTGCAAATGAAAGGACAAAGCATGTGCTTATTTTGGAGAAAGACATCGAAGCAAAATTGAAAAGACATGTGTTTTTTTTTTTTTTAATGCACAATGAGAATCTGCTCTAAAGAAGCTTTAGAGAGCTCAGAAAATACAGCACCATGACTAGTTTTAGCTTCAAGATGAATCTGTTTTTAGTTTCTATCTTAATTTTTCGAATCTATCACGTAATGGTAAAAATTGGTAAGCAAAACCAGAAAAACCCATATATTGTGGATCTGGGCATAAATTCCTCAGATCTGCATTATTGTTTCAAGCTCTGAGTCTACATAGAATTGGCCCTAGCTTTAAAAATGTACTTTAGCATTCCCTGAAATACATTGGGGCAGATATTATAATGCTGTATTTAACAGTGAAACTTGTTAAAATTTCCTTTACAACTAGTCAGCTCTTAGGAACTTCGGGCATTGAGTCCGATGAGTGCTGGGCACCCGGGCCCTCCTTGGTGCAGGTACAGACCTGTCTTTGTCCACCAGAGGAACCTCAGTGCAGGCCCATCTGCACTGTCTCAGCTGCTCACCCTGTAGTTTGAGTTGTCTGTGTGGCGTATGTTTGTAGCATCTGTGAAATGGCTTTGCACTAGACTAACATCCTTTTGGTAGGAGGAAGAGCATGTGATTATTTTCTCCTAATAAGAAAGTCTAGTCTTTTCCCCCCTCTCTGTTGTCTTTGACTAGTAGTCTCAGTCGATGACTCCTTTAGGTTTCCCCCAAGTGGTATGAAAATGGGTGAATGGAATGCTTCTGTATGGAGAAAGCATTCTGTTGTTTCTGTGGGAGTGAAAGGGAGCTGATGTAATGTGACCCAGAGGCTCAGAAGGCCACAGTGAGGGGGCACCGAAAGAGTTGGTGGCGTCTCTGCTGGCCATGGGTGACTTGATCACTTGTAAGACCACTTGCTGATTTATGATGAATTGTGGTGAGGACATTTCTGAGAGGCTGTCCTGTTGGTGATGGGGATGCCTGTCCAGGAATATGGTAATGGAATAGAGATTTTCAGTAAATTAACAAACCAGCCCATTACTTTGTTGAGCTACAGGGTTTCTATTGGTTAGATGAATTGAGTATGTCGAATTGTGGTCTCATTGTTCTGCTAAGTCTGGAAAGGAAATAACATCCTGAAGCAAGGATAAGAATGCATACAACTACATGTAAATTCTGAATAGCATAGCAGAATAATTATGTAAATTGAATATGCAGTGATGAAGGTAATAGGGGGTTTGGGTTATGTTAGTACTGGGGTTGAATTGCCATGGCAGTCTGCTTTTAAGCCCGGGAATACAGCAGTGGCAATTTTGTTTTGCAAAATGTTACGTGATACCAGTTATTTCCATCCCTGAATAAGTTAACTTGATGAATTTGTTTATACAGAAAATAATTTTCCTACGGAGGGCTCAAATAGAGGGAATAAAGAGAAGTGAAATGAAAAATGCAGTGCAGAACCACTCACATCTTTCCTCTTCAGCCTGGGTGCCGTATCATCGATGAGGGTCTACAAAAAATGTGCTGTCCTTTAAGAGGTGGTGATGGAGGTGACCACTGGTCACTCTACAGTTGTTTCCGTGACAGGGAGAGAGCTTGTTCTGTGTCACACACACACACTCGAGTAATGAAGGCTGTGAGAAAGGCTGGCTGTTGTCAGTGGGGCCAATTTTCCTTGTGTGCCTTTATGTTGTCCTTGTAACTGTCGTTCCACCTCATTCCGTGAAGTAGCTAAAGCTTGAAGTGGTGGCCATTTCCCCATGAACTGGCCTTTTTGGCAACCAAAATATAATTACATTTGTCTTGTCTGTGCAGGAGTACCTAACAGAATTTGACCAAATGATGTTACACAGAATGGTAGTAAAATAGAAAAAGATGTTTAAATCTTAATGATAAGGCAAATGGGCCACATTCCTCTTTTTTAATTTGTAACCCCCCCCCCACACACACACACTTTTTCAGTTAAATATGTATTTTTCTACCTGTTGTTTCCTGTGTGTGTGTGTGTGTGTGTGTTTTCCCCAGGTGTCCTTATAGCTTTCAAATACTAGCAGTTAATATTGAAAATAAAAATGAAGACATTTCTGGGCTGAGAAGATGCCATTTTGCACATGAAGGGATTTGTGGACCTGAAATATAGGGGATTGCGTTCTTCTTTTCAATGCATTTTCTGTTGGGTATGCATGGCCCTTGTGAAGCAAGCAGGAATTTGGAGGAAGTACTTCCTTTGAATGACTCTTGAAGGATTTAGGAGTCCATTTAGCTGTATAAAGATTCTTTGAGTGTACACAAAGAAGGGGAGTTGGCCGAAGACTGCGACTTGATTACTGAAGCTTCAGTTAAATGAAGCCATGGAGACTTGCTTCTGATGCGGTTTCTGAAGACATGTTCTGTTCCTTGCTGTTTTCCACTCTTGATAATGAAGTTAGTCGAAAACTCAAGAGTGAAGATGGTTTTTTTATTTTGTCTTCTTTTATTGTACTGTGTGGCATTTTATATTATATTTGTTTTTTATCCTCACCGAAAGATGTGCTTTTTTGATTTTTTTTTTTAGAGGGGAAGGACAGGGGAAAGAGGGAGGGAGACATACATGTGAGAAACATTGGTTTGTTGCCTTTTGTAGGTGCCCTGACTGGGGACCAAACCCACAACCCAGGCATGTGCCCTGAGCTGGAATCAAACCAGCAACCTTTCATTTTGCGGGGTGACACCCAGCCAACTGAGCCACACCAGCCATGGCAAAGATATTTTGTTTTAAACTAAAAAAATAACATACTGGTCTTATTTAAAAAAAAAAAAAACAGCAAAACATTTCATACCAAAAACATGTAAAGTATACTTGTTGCAAACTACGCCTTCACTGCCATTGATGTTTATGTGGCAGGTTCCTCTGAGGAACCTGCCTTCTCAGATCCTGTTTCCTCAGCGATGAGTTAAGAGAGTAGCAGCATTTTACCCAAGAAATATTTTATTCAGCCAGAAAGCCCAGTGGTGTTATATTTTGGTAAACTAATACATGTTTTATAGTGTGCTCTTGTACATGTAGATTTTCTTTGGCAACATTGGATGCAAAAGCAAACCATTAAGCTACTTTTGCCAATAAATACAAAAACCCAGATAATTAGATATTCCCCATCAGGTACATAGGTAATAAAGTAAATTTTTATTTACTTGAAATAAAATAGTTTATCCCCCCCCCCCTCATTTCTTATTCTTTCTTTTACTCACATGCTATGATTTACTCTTGATCCAAGACTTTAGATAATTGGACACTGCTTGCCGGAGAGGGTGTGGATTTCTTTAATGTGTGGCCGCAGGATGGACTTCTGAGCCCTTTCAGTGCCAGAGAGGAACAAGGAAGAAACAGTACCCACGAGTATTGTGGGTCACTGCCCACTGCCCTGCCTGCTCTGTGTTTGGTTCTTTAAATCCAAGCTCCAGGTCAGGGATGGGACCAGGTGCCCTCTTCTCTGCTGGTCTCAGTTATCTTCTCTTTGACAAAGGGGTCATCAGGTCTTTTAAATCCCAAATCTTTTTTTCCTTCAGATTAAGGATTCCCAGCCTTTTAGTTGCTATTCACAGGCCACATTGTGGCCTTCTGTCCACAAGTCTTGTCTTAAATTGGCAGAATGATCAGGGAGGGAGAGTAGCCGGCCACTTTTTAGTAGAGACCCTGATGTCCTTGACTTCCTGTGGTTCTGTTTATGTGCATTGGGGGAAGAGAGTGCCTGACCACACTGACCCTGAAAAGCGAGTTCTGCTAACTCATGCTCCGTGCTAGATGCTGAGTGGACTGCACTGGGCCTGCTGGAGATTCGTTTCTGCCCGTCAGTGAGTTTCAGTGACTTCAAAGCATCAGCTTGCTGCCACTTTGGTTTATGTGGAAGAGGGTGATGTAGACCCCTCTTTTTTTTTCAACTCTCACTTTCATCAAGTGAAAGTTGAGAGGTGAGGAGGCCATGGGCAGCAGTAAGATTATTGGGGGGAATTTTTCTGGAGACACAGTCATTTGAAGTCTTTGTTAAGTTGAACTTTAGGGTGGGGCTCGTGTTGCCATAGTAGGTGTGGGTACAATGTTAGAATTGGAAGATAAGGAGCAGAAGGAATCATAGGTGACTTTAAAATCATTATTACAAATGTCTACACGTAAAAATGCTTTACAAAAGTGTGACGTTCTGTACAAACGTGAGATTTTTTTCCCTGTGATATAGAAACATTTTTTGCTGGTTGTCTTTTGCTTAAATAAAGGTCCCTTTGAGTCACTGGGTATTTGTGGAAACCACTGCAAGAGCATCAGTCATCTGAAATGCCAGCCCTCACTTCAGCCACCTTTACACAGAAGTCTGTGTGGCTTTAGCTTTAAAATGCTGAATAGGGAAATGGAGAGTATGAATTAAGAAAGGGGCACTGTTCACTCTTTTAATGTTGAAAAGACAATATCCTTGAACTTCCACGAGAAGGCTAATTTTATATGAAGCCCTGATTCCTGTAGGAACAATATACTTTCATGGCAGTGAGGCTTCTTCTGTGAAGGTGGGTGGTGATAGTTACTCCTTGTTAGCTTTACCATTTACTGTGCTTAATTCTCCACCTTCCTGTAGCACCCGGTGGAAACGTGGGTGGGCAGCACGTCTCATTTGTTGTGTTAGCGACCTGGCTGCTCAGAGGAGATGATTATGGATATAGGGAGTGTGGTTGTGACTGCCAGAGTGCCCCACACTTGTCCCCCTTCCTGGGTCACGGGAGTGCTGTGCATAAATAAGAGTGACATCTTAGAGTTTGGCACAAGCAGACAAATGTCTGCTCTACTGTTGCCACTTGGAAGAATACACTGTATATAGTAAAAAGACATCAAAAGGTGTGCTTTTGGCATCATTTTTCATAATTTATTCTGTTCCTTACGTTGCATCACAGTGCGTTGTAGCCAGAGTGCCCAGTGTTTTAAGTCAGGCTTCTGTGGTCAGGTAGCATATTAGCTAACTAGACTCCCTTTTCCATGTTATTTCTGGCAGATCTTAATTCCACCCATAAAACCCAGTAACCTTTCAGTGATAATTTTTGACTGTGTGATGAGTTGTTTTTTTAATCCCCACTGGGGATATGTTTATTGATTTGAGAGAGAGAGTGAGAGAGTGAGAGAGAAACACTAATGTGAGAGAAGAACGCTGATTGGTTCCTTCCCATGTGCGCTCTTACCGAAGGTCAAATATGCAACCTAGGTGTAAGGAGTGACTGGGGATTGAACGCGCAACCTTTTGGTGTATGGATCGACATTCCAACCAACTGAGCCACCTGGCCAGGGCAGAGCTTTCTTTCTGTGCCTTGTTTTATTTTTTAAAACATTCTTCTTTGAAAAATGGTGAGCACTGTAGCCTTCCTCCAGGCAGGGTTCTAATGTTATTAGAAGGCTCCCCAGGGGTGAACCAGGAAACAGAAGACATTCACCATGAGAGGTTTCTGAGGCCTGAAGGACACTCCTCAAAAGTCCAGGCCTGCTCTGCACTCCTGAGGAGACCTCCCCAGGTTAGAGGCCTTTGGTCCAGTCTGAGGACTCAGACTCGAGCTCTGCAGTTGGGAGGTTCTGGCCCCACCCGAGACTGCCACTTCTGGTAACCTGTTTGACCCTCAGTTTCCTCATCCTTGGGCAGTTTCATTGTAAAGTGTAATGTTGAGGCGTACTCATTTTGGAATAACACATTTTTAAATGAGAGCAGATTTGATTTCTGTTGCCCTTCTAACTTTTTTTGCTATTCTTCCCCTGCAAATTTAAGCTTAGTTAATGTGTTGAGGGAGTACACGATGCTGCCAGAACTACTTAAGGTAACACTTTAGATTAATTACTTGTTTTAGAGGTGTTCCATCCACCAGCTTTGAAAGAACTTAAAAAACCAAGTATTATTAATTTGTTACTGAAATCGTATTTGTTCAGAAACAGAATCCCCTCCCCTTCTTTGTTAACTCTTGTTTCTCTTTCTCAACTAGGAGATTAGGGTGAAAAATTTGTGGGTGCAGTTTAGAAGTTGCAGGTGGCCAGGTACCAGCTTAAAGTGAACGTGTGTGTGTCCAACACGGAGCACCTGAAGGTTGACTTGCCTGGGGCAGGCGGGCATAAATGGGTCAGGCCAAGGGTCTTGCTCCTGTCCCCGCAGCATCCTGCCCACCGTCTGCCCAAGGCTGCCTTGTGGAGACCATCCATTGAGACTCCTGGGGCCTTGCTGGGGGAGTTCCTAGTGCCTTTGTTTGCAGGTGTTGACCCTCGGGTTTATTATCTGTGCCACAGAGTTTGTTTAGGTCTCTTTCCTCATTATTTTAATTTGTCATCTGCATTTTTACTTTCTACTACATTCTACTTCAGCTGTTAAATTTTATTTCAGTCTTAGAACTATATTTAACATTTTTATTTTGTTGGGTTAATCATGTTGCCTTAATTGATCCTTTTAAACTTTTACTAGTTTATCTCATCTTTTTTCTAGTTTGCCTCTATCTTTGTTCTTTTTCATTGATTAAAAACTTTAATCAATGTTTAGAGGAAAGTCCTATACTCTTTCTTTCAATATACTTTAGTAATCATGCTATTACAGTTGTTCTGTTTCTTCCCCCTTTCATTCCCCTCTGCCCTGTTCTTCCCTTCCACAAGCACCATCCACCCCCCTTAGTTCATGTCCTTGGGTCATACATATAAGTTTTGGGGTGTCAACTTTTCCCATGCTGTTCTTAACCTCCCCATGTCTATTTTGTACCTACCATTTATGCTTCCTATTCCCTGTACCTTTCCCTCATTCTCCTCACTGACAATTCTCCATATGATCTCCATTTCTGTGATTCTGTTCCTGTTCCAGTTGTTTGCGTAGTTTGTTTTTGTTTCCGTTCTTTTTAGGTTCAGTTTTTGGTAGCTCTGAGTTTGCTGTCATTTCATTGCTTATATTTTTGATCATCCTCTTTCTCTTAGATAAGTCCCTTTAACATTTCATACATTAAGGGCTTGGTGATGATGAACTCCTTCAACTTGACCTTATCTGGGAAGCACTTTATCTGCCCTTCCATTCTAAATTATAACTTTGCAGGGTAGAGTAATCTTGGATGTATGTCCTTGCCTTTCATGACTTGGAATACTTCTTTGCTGCAAGGTTTCTTTTGAGAAATCAGCTGATAGTCTTATGGAAACTCCTTTGTAGGTAACTATCTCCTTTTCTCTTGCTGCTTTTAAGATTCTCTCCTTCTCTTTAATCTTGTATAACTTAATGATGATGTGCCTTGGTGTGTTCTTCCTTGGGTTCTTACTTCTTTAGGACTCTCTGAGCTTCCTGGACTTCCTGGAAGTTAATTTCCTTTGCCAGATTGGGGAAGTTCTCCTTCATTATTTTCTCAAATAAGTTTTCAATTTCTTGCTCTTTCCTCCTTCTGGAACCCCTGTGATTCTGACAAGTTGTCCTGGAGGTTCCTAAGTCTCTCCTCATTTTTTTGAATTCTTGTTTCTTCATTCTGTTTTGGTTGAATGTTTGTCTTCCCTTATGCTTGAAATTGTTGATTTGAGTCCCGATTTCCTTCCTTTCACTGTTGGTTTCCTGTACATTTCTCTTCATTTCATTTTTCATAGCCTTCACGTTTTTTTTCTATTTTGTGACCATACCCAACCATTTCTGTGAGCATCCTGATTACTAGTGTTTTTTGAACTCTGTAGCTAATAAGTTGGCTATTTCTTCATTGCTTAGTTCTATTTTTGAAGCTTTGATCTGTTCTTCCATTAGGGACGTATTTGTTTGTTTTGACATACCTGTTCTTTAGTGAGGGGTGAAGCCTTAGGTGTTCACCAGGGTTGGGCAACCCACGTCACTGCGTGTGGTGCCATATGTGGGGGAGGAGTCTGAGAGGGAACAGTGTGGTTTGCTTGGCTCTCTCCTGGTTTTCAGTCATTTCCTCTACTACCTACAATCAAATTGGGTTCTTTCTGGTGCTGATTCCCAGGTGAATGGGTTTGTGTACGTTCTAGGACCCTGTGTATCTCCCCAACGAGCTCTCCTGTGAGACTGGGAGTTTCTCCCGCTGCCAGAACCCCCACAGGTTTTTATTGCCAGAGATTTTGAGGCTTTATTTCCCTGTGCTGGAACCTGTGTTGTATGGTCTGTCTTGCCCCTCAGTTGTTCTTCCCAGTTAATCTGCACACAAATGTCGGACTGCCCGTCAGCTAGCAGCCACCTCACCTGTTCTGGTCTGCCAGCCACCACCTCGCCTGCCCACCCGTGTCCTCCAGCCCTCGCCTTGCCATGAGTGTTTTGCCCACCCTCTGCCCATCTGCACTCCTCCTACCAGTCTGAATGAATATTTCTTCTTTTAATTCCTTGGCTGTCAGACTTCTATGTAGTTCGATTTCCTGTCAGTTCAGGTTATTTTTGTTTTTAAGTTTGTTGTTGCCCTTCTTTCGGTTGTGCAAGGAGGCACAGTGTGTCTACCCACGCCTCCATCTTGGCCAAAGTCACTGTCTAGAAAGCCCTGTGTTCTTCAGTTGAGAGGCTTGATGCTCTTCTGTCTACCAGCATTGAGCCATTGACCCTAACAGTCTAGTGTTTATTATGGCAGCTTATCCAGTAGGTTTACTTCTTTTTTAAAACACCTTTTGAGGTGTTTTAAAATATGAAGCTATGCTTCAGTACCTTTGGCTCTTCTAAAAGATTGTAGTATGACATTTTGTCTTGAGTCCCTGAAAATGAATCTGATTAATCTTCATGGCCTGGGCCTCAAGGTTGATTTTCCTACTGTGATGAGAATTGTCACTAACTCGTTCCCTCTGAAGGGTCCCTTGGACTGAAAACTCCCTCCCATTGTGCAGACGTCTTCATTAACTGACCGCAGTCTTCTCATCACATTTGGCTCCACAGTAGGGTTCCCTTTTAAACTTTCTTTTTCTTTCTCTCTCTCTCTCTCTCTTTTTTTTTTTAGAAATTGGATTGTTAGGCTGACACTGATCAGTGTTTTACTACATTTAGTTTTGTAATAAATCAGGGCAGTTAGCTGGATTTCTAGTAAGTTCTGTCCCTTCATATAAAGCCTTGCTTATAAGAGCCTATACTTTTCCTCACCAAAAATAATTGGTTATCTGTATGCTGTGTCTTAGCTTAGGTGAATTCATCCAACCCATATCAGTGGTATCACTCAGCCCGTTGTGACGGACTCCTACAAGTATAAGCTGACCATGACTCCTTCCTTAGGGTAGATTCCTTAGTATTTCCTTCCATATGACAGATACTCTTTCCTGAATACAAAATTTGTATTTTCCTGATACTCTTTTTCATCAAGTTCTCACTGAGTTCTCATCAAGGTGGCATATGCTTTGATCACATTGAGGGTAGTCACAAAACTTTAGAGCTTAGTGTGGCTGAGGTGACCTAAGTGTCATTTAGCTTCGACCATGAGCACACCCACTTGCCCACCAGTGTGACTTCACTCTCATGATGAGGTGTGAAGTGTTAAGTAAACTTGGAATAGTCAGAGTGGTCCTTAAAACTGCCAACAACCTCCCCAGAAGAGTGTGTTCCTTCCAAAGTCACAGGGCTTGTCTGGCTTTGGGAGTGGGCGGCTCTCTGTATCTCAGTTGCACCAGCAATGATGGGCAATAAGGATCAGGAAGTGAAAGAGCTTTGTGAATAGGGAGGGAAAGTGTCTTGAGAAATGGTAAGATTCACTCTATTTTGGTATTGCCTTAGTCCCATTTTACCGGACTTCATCGATATTTCAGCATAAAGATAGAATCTGCATGGGGTTTTCTTTAAATGAGTTCATGAGAAAAGCACTTCAGAGTAGTGCCTGGCTATAGGAAGTGCAGCATCTATGTTGTAACTGCTGTGGCTTGTACTGTTTAGTTAAATTAATCAGCTAACACTTACAGTAACCCACCTGATCAGATACCAGAAATACAAAGCTAAATAAGAGAAGTTTTTCCTCTTCCTGAGCTTATAGGATAGCTAGACACACCCGCCCACTCACACACACACACACAAGTGCTTTGGTTTTAATTTGTTAGAGTAATATTACCACCAAATTTTGTATATTTTAAATATCCGTGGGTGGGGTACATCATGTGGCCTGTAGGTGGAATGAGATCGGACTGATCCAGACTGTGGTGGTCAAAAAATGCTTCTCTAAATGAGGTGTGGGAAAAGTAGAAAAATAAAGTTGATGTTGCCAGTTGTAAAAATCACCAAGGGCCTTGCAGGCCAATGCTGAGAATCTCTGTCTTTAATATATATGGGATTAGACTTTAAGCAGATGAATGATGGAGTCAGATTTGCGTTAATGGTAACTTTGCTGATGTGGGGAGGATGGGTGGGCTTGTTGGTGATGTTTTGCTGGCATTGAACTGGGAACTGTGGGAGCAGAGCAGCAGGCTCAGGAGAGGAGGGAAGGCAGACATGATTTCTCTGGGGCTGAGGCTATCCAGGACCAAAATGAGAAAGTATTCCCCCCACGCACCTGGTCTTCCTTGTAACCCCTGCTCACGGGTCGCTGTGCGGAGCCATCCCTGCAGCGCAGGAGCTGTAGCCAGGTTCTCTGTCTGTGCCAGGCAGCTCAGGCCTCATCCCCAATGCTGTTGTGTTGATTTAAGGGACATTCCTTTTTAATAAGATTCTTTTCTCCCCAAGTGGAAAAGCTGCCCTCTTTGTGCATTCCAGCTTTCCAAATTATAATTTGGAAGAGGAATTTCTGTATGGTCATATTTTGGCTTTGACATTATCCAAGACTAGCTTTGAGCCTTACAGGATTAATTAATGATTGGGAATGTGTAGTATGTGTCCTTTCTCCAGTGGTCTGATAGTGCCCGGAGACTGTGCGGGTGACAGGGCAGTTGGGAAGCAGCTGTAAAAGTTGAGGTGGGAAATGCTCAGTGTTTGGACTAAAGCGGTGGCCGTGGGTGTGGAGAGGAGTGGCTTTGGGATTGTCTGCTTGCTTGTTCTTTTAGCTAGCATTGAGGAGTGTTGAGAAGACTTTCCTTCTCTTCATGTTGCTTAGATGAAGTGATCGCGGTGAAGTGGGGTCCTGTCCATAAGTCTCTGCAGTTGATTCAGCTCAAGTGAATCTGAGCCAGAGCTAGAGCCAGAGCCAGAGAATATGTTCCCAGATTTCCCAGAATCCATTCCCAGCTGCTTGTCTTCCAGATGTGTGAGTGTTGGCCATTTGTGCCAGGCACTGACAAGGTTTTCGTCCATTGCCTATTTCATTTAAACTTTATAGCAAATCTTTGAGGAAGATAGAAATACTAACCTCATTTTATAGACGAGGAAACTGAGGATGGGGGAAATTGACTTCATCAAGAGTCACAGACAGGTGACAGATGGCAGAGTTGGAGTGTGAACTAAGGTCTGTCTGATGAAGACAGTGCTCTTCACCACCACTCTGCATTACTCTCATTTGTTAAAAGAAAAATTCTGACTTTGGCTTGTTTTGGGCAAAGCAGTTTTTAAGTAACACTTAGTTGAAAATCCAAATTAGTTTATTGTAAGATAGTAGCAAAAGCTATTTAAGTAACTTCATCTTGTCCTTGACTGTCATGTCTTTGGGTGGACACTGAAAATTTTGTAGTTTTTTTGACTTCTTAATCTGTTTTTGATTTGTATATTGGTGTCATGAGAAGACATTGGTGTGGAGATGCTTGGCTGTCTCTGAGCAACATTAATAGTGCAAGATCTGATGAGTTTAGAAATCTGTCAGTAATCAGATCTGGGGTGAGTGCTTCCCCCTGGCCATAGGCTTTTTGTCTAAGCATTTGGACAGGTACTGTCCCACTCCTAGGAGTCTTGGGGGGTTCCATGTAGCTCATTCTTGGGAAGGGCGGATGGAAAATCATTAGCACACCTCTCCTACAGCAAACTGATATTTCACCAAACCTGGGCTCTGCTAGGCTACAGGACAGGGAGCCTGTTACTCCTATTTCGTAGTTTACACAGGGGGCAGTAACCCCACTAAATTCAATTGTGTGCTTCGCTCTGGTGTAGAGAGGTCACCATGGAAAGTACTCGCTGCCAACTTACTTTACCTGGCAGTGGTTCAAATCTGACAGGCCTACCTCTGATTTAAACAAATTTGAGAAATATGTAAAGTTTTGGAAGCAGTTTTGCACTGATTTGATAAAAGAAACCACAAAACACTGCAGCGCAGGTGTTGAGAATGTTTGAAAGCTGATTGAGGGAAGCAGATGGCTTTAGTCAGTGGCATCCAGCCAAAAGAGCAGGTGCTGGTCATGTGACCGCTGGTTACCAGGGTAATCTGATTGCTCTTGGCGTGCAGATGAAAGGGAAGGGGCCCAGCGTTCAGCTGTAGTATTGTATAATTTGTGGCAGTTAGAGCGGAAATAAATGCTGGAAATGGAGCCTCATAGTGGGGGAGACTTCTGTCCATGTGTAGCGTAAACACTAGGACAGTTGGATGAGGAACTGTTGTATGGATTTTTTTTAATTTAAAAAATATTATTTGTTCCAAGGATCTTTTAAGGACTTGAAGTTTTTAGGATATTGCCCCCTTTTTTAAAAATAGAAAGCATTTTAAACTGCCATTTGCTATAATCTTGACTTGTAAGTTAATTCCTTGTGTGGTTATTTACTACACTAAAAGGGTAACAAAACAAAATAAAAACAATCTCTGAGTACTTAAAAACTAGTTTAAGATTATCAAGATTTTATTTATTCATTACAAAAATACATTTTAGGTGTGTGATGGATACTTTATTAAATTAACAGAGATTTCGAAATATTTTACATCATGCGTGCTTTACTTGGCCTCTCTTCCTTTTGTACTGGTTGAGGCGGAAAAATGCTTTTTAATGCATTCTGTCCTCACGCTTTTCTGGGAATTTACAAACCTCAGTAGATAAAACTTTTAAAAAGTTTTTAAATAATACTCTTAGTTTTAAAATTTCATCAGAATTTTAGGCTCTCTGGAAATAATAAATATAATTGTTACTGAGGTTACATTATTTTAAATGTTAGATAACAAATAATAATAAATATTAGAAAACCTTGGGCCACTTTGAAAATTCAAATGAAAGCTAACACTGTGTATATGTTTTTAAAAAATGTCAAAGTTTCAGAAGGTGATGGTAAACTAAATTAAATTTTTGTAGAGTTCATTCATGACTTCTGAGTTATGTAATATTCAAATCCTATTAATGTTGGGCAGAAACATACTGTGGAACATAGACTTTAATTGTTGGGGTTGCTTTGCTGTATTTTTGTATTTCGGAGTCTTGGCTTTTTTTTTTTTTTAGAAAAAAAGGCTATTGTGACTACCTCACAAAATTCCTAGCACCAAAATAAAACTTGTTTTTAATTAAGAACACAGCATTAATTAAAAATATGTAGAAAAGGGAATCATTATATATTTTGTTATATTTGTAAATTGGGTGAAAATGGATCTGGATGATATAAAAGAGGACACCTGATAGTACTGATCAGAAAAGACTAAACAGGGGTGGAATATTTAGAACTGTCTGCCAGACACACGGAGAAATCGTCATTATAATTCTACAATTTTTAAAAACATATTCTGCACCTCAAATACTCCACAGCAAAATCATAATCTGATTTTTCATCCTGGCTTGGTGTGTTGGCAGGGACTTTTGCATTGTCTAGAGGAACAATGCATTCTGTGTGGTATTAGGAGTTTTTGCCTGCAGTTTCTTTTTAATTAGGTTAGATATTTACTAAGGGTCGTCAATTTGGGGTTTTTGCATAAAACCTTAATTGAGAGTACCATTTAACTATAAAAGGCCAACAAGCATTGATTTATCAATTGTCAGTGATACTTCAGGGTTATTAATGCGGGAAATATAAGGGATGGGGCCTGTGGAAAACCTCATTAAAAAGTGAACACTAAGTTATCCACTTTGAATTCTAGTAATAAGAAACCTGATTCAGAAGCAAGTGCTTTGAAGAAAAAGGTCAACAAGGGAAAAACAGAAGGTTCTGAAAATTCAGACTTAGACAAAACACCCCCACCATCTCCTCCTCCTGAAGAAGATGAGGACCCAGGTGTTCAGGTAAGACCATTATGCTGATCTTGAGCCTCGGTTACTTAGCATGGGTAACTCTAGCCACATATCAGGTACACTACACCTCCCCTGTCTTTGTCATAGAGCCACTTTAAAGGTGGCTTTATTGTTTTCTGGAACATTATATCCGTAGTGATGAGCGCTGGGGGGCCCGTGCGAAATTAAACTCCTGACTTCTTGCTCTTGCCATCTTTAGCTCTCGGATAAGTAAAACTGAGAATCTTCACTTATTTCTGTAAATACATCTTTCGATGTTTATGTAAATGTTGGTGTTAACATAGTGTTAATATATTGGTTCATGTAAAGCTTCATTCACATTTCTGATTTTCTCTGAAGTTTGGTTGCTTGTCAATTTTTTGATTTTGCAAAACAAATAAGATGAAATCTGTAGCTTGTTTTAAGGTTTCTGATATCCCATGGTGAGAGTTGAGATATATTTCTATAATACTAAGGTTTCCGTGAACAAGTTAGTGACTTTTTGGATGGGAATGCTGCAAAATTTTTCACAGTTAGATTCTCCTGACTTTTGAAGAATTTCATAGGAATCAGCTGATGAAAAACTAGCCCTGAAATAAACATTAGGAATGAGGTTCCTGTATGTAAAGCCCGCTGTTGTCACTGACTGAACGAGGGACCCTGACACATGAGCATTAAAAATTATTTCCCTGTTATGTCCCCTGGAAACATACCAGTATGGCCCACTGGGGTGGCTGGGAATGCAGCCTCTGTGGACGACATCTAGCTTATCATGGAGCAGTAACTGAGGAGTCCCGCTAGAGTAGGGAGCCGGCCCCTGGAAGCCTGCTTCATTTTCTTCTGCACGTTCAGTGCACTGAGTACTTTCTACCTACACCTCTACCAATTCACTTAAAACTTAGAAACAAAGTGTAACATTTGCCGTATATAGATTTCAAAATCTGAAACCTAAAGAATTTCAGATTTTCTTTTCCTTCTTAGTAGGACTCCCTGATATCTGTAACTTCACAGAATGGCCTTAATCTATGATCTGAGATGGAGATGAGAGACATAGTGTTGTGAATTGGTTTGGCTCATTTCTGTAACTAACATAGTAGTACCTCTGGCAGTTTGGGTTTATTTTGTAGTTTACATTGATTTTACACCCCAGTGAAAAGATATTGGCAGGGTAAGTAGCTATCTTTAAACTAAAGTATTGTAATGATTTTGAATTTCATTTTTATGCTCAATGGTGATTATTCCCCCCCCTGAATTGTTTGCCTAAACTCTAGGACCTGGATGGTGATAGTGTTTGGACAGTATTAAGAGGATTTATTCACATGACTCGAGAAAATTCTGTTATTTCACAAATACTGCTGCTGTTTTTTAGAAATCTATTTGTTTTAATACAGAAATGGAGTTTTTGAAATACTAGTTTTTGTTTTTTTTCCTCTTCGGCATTTTAGTTATAGAAAAATGGTCATCAGTTCAAATGAACATCAATACATCTTTTTAATTGGCTAATGCTCAACTGTTACAGGTTCAGTAGCTAATACAGGTAGCCACACAAGTAGATGTGATGTGGAAGGCAGGGATTTCTTGGTGTCTTTGACACAGGAAGTGATGCTGACTTCTGTCTATTGTGTTTCTTCCTGTAGCACATGCATAAGGGACGTTAAGTTTTTTAGTTTTCTGATTGGTTCATTTAAACTTTAGTAAATGCCTTGTAATTTTAATGAACTCAGAATTGTATCACAAAGTACTGCAACAGTGAGATTGTGGAAACACATTTAAATTTTCTCTTCAGTATATCTGTTTTAATTATAAGTAGCTATTTTAAAGCAATCCAAATTTAATAAATCGACTTATAATTTTAGTGTCAATTCAAAAGCTTTGAGTTATGGTTTAAACTTCCTGTGTTTCATTTGATTCACAAAAATCTTTTTAAACAGTAGTGTTTTAACAGACCATAATAAGGCATATTTTATAAGAAGTAATTCTATTTTATATTGGGAAATTGAAAAAGAAACTTTTATACCCAAAATAAATGAGCTTAAGATCAATTATTGTTTAGAAAATGGAAAAGCCATATAACACTTAAAAATTCAGAAAATTGAGTTCTAATTGTGTTTTGGGTTTTTTACTATTATTAAATGACCTTGTATCCATTACCCACTAAGCCCATCACTACAGTACAGATATATAACACAAACTTGATGAGAAACTTTCATTATAAAAGTTCTATCCATCAACATATAAATGTCTATTTAAAAAGAGAACCCCCCCCCCCCGCCGGCTTATTGTACCGAACACTTCTTTAATATCAGAGGGGTGTTTAGTGTAAAGTGGATTTATTTTAGACTTATTTTGGGGTGTTTAGTTACTTATGCTGGAAGAATGCAGTGACAGCATGGCCCCAACCGTGGACATTTGACAAAACCTCATAGCTATATCATAAGTAACACTTATGTTTACATTACTCCTTGTAGCAATGACATAACGATGAAAGTATGTATTCACCCTTTCAACTTAGTTAAATCGATACAGCAGATGAAATACAGATATTATGCCTCTTAAAGAAAATGACAGTTTTCTTGAGAAGTAAGCGATGGTGATGTGGGCTTGAGCAGGAGTTAGTCTAGATCAACTTTGGGAAGAGAGAGAGGGAGCTCCACAAAGGAGCTAGGCCTGGTAGCCTTATTGCTTTCTGATTTTTTTTTGGAAAGGTTGAACTAATTAATGATGACCTGAATCTTACTAATTGCATTCAGCATTAACGTGTTCCATGCACTGTTCTAGATGCTTGAAATGAATTCACTTGTGTGATCTTCCCAGTCGTGAGCTAGTTACTATCATTAACCCATTATCTAGACCAGGAAAGTGAGGTCCACAACATAACTCATTTAACATCACAAGGTGAGAGCCTGGGCTCATTTAAACCTGGGCACTCAGCTCCAGAGCCTCCAAGGTCAAATTGTCCCCTGTGGTGTGGGGAAGGCTGGCAAATGGCAGAACCCCTGCTGCTTTTTGCTTTGCTTTGACCTGGAATCAGGGGAACATGGTGGGGTGACTTGCCTCTTCTCTGCCTGACTATCCAACTTTAAAATCCACGAGGCACTTTAAAAAGTTTTATTTCATAATTCTTAGAAAAAACCTTGAGTTATTTTTCTTAATATTTTCATTTCTTCCATGTGCTTTACCTCATCTGTAGGTTATAATCTTGTATTTATCAGGGATTTAAAGCATCTCATTTTAGAGCTGTCTCAGATTTTGTAACAACATATTAATGAAAAGATTATTTTCTCCCCATTCATAATTAACTGACAAAACTAATTTTTTTATCAGAAAGGTTAAACGATATAGAATTATTTTAAACAAAATGTACAAAACCCTTTTCCTTCTGCTCCTTTTACTTCTTTCCCCAGAATTAATATGTGTTAACAACTTGTGTGTCTTTTCACATTGTTTTTCTGTTATTGAAAACATACATATTATACATTCATTTTTTTTTCAGCAACTATTCGTTCGGTCATACTGTGTCTTTGTCTTGAGTTTGCATACAGGGGTTGGCAAAAGGAGGTCTTCAGTTGTGAGTGCACAAAACAGTTTACTCTTATTATTTATTAATTACTATGTTATTTATTTGTATTATCTTCTTATTGTCATTGTTATTATTTTGTATCCTTACTGTTTATCTTTTAGGTAATGATGGCTGGTAATTTGAACCTGCTTTTGCCCACCCCTGTATTAATGATTAATCCTCACATACAAATAAATATGCAGGTTGTTTGTTACTTTAACTGGAATTGTAAGCTACCTATTATGTGACTTGCTTTTCTTCTGTGTCTCAGAATTTATCCTGCAGATACTTTAAATAACTTAGCAGAAGTGCAGTTGCTGGGTCAAAGGGTGGGCACATTTTAACCTTCGAAAGCTGTGACCACACTGTGCTGCAAAGACACTCCAGGTTCTATTTCGACCACTGGAATGGGAAAGGGCCTGCTTTACCAATAATCCTAATACTAGCCATTACCGGCTGTTTACCTTTTAATCAGAGTGGTAAAAAAAATTTTAAGTAAAATTACTTGACATAGTTGTACATTATAAATTCTGATATTCATTCCTTCATCTCTTCAAAAATTTCAAACCGTTTCTTTTAGGACCAAGATTAAAATGCAAGTTTTCTATTTAAATAACCCTCTGAAATATTATGGGACCTTGAGTAATATTATAATAGTTTTTAAATAGAACTTTATAATTAGAAAATAATAATTGATTATTTTCCAATGACCGCTTTTTGGGACTTTTTATTATGGGTAAAAATGTAACGGTACAAAGGTAGAGAGAATATTATATCCATCACCCAGCTTTGGTATTGCCTTCACTGTTGAGCAGTATGCTGGTTGAGTGGTGAGTAAGAGGTGCTGCTATTTCCGTCTCCTAGTTGAAGGTTAGGTAGTCAGGAATGGCACAGCCACAGCTGTCCCAGGCAGCTGACTTAGGATCCCCCCGGGCCCCAGATGCACCACCATTTCCATTATAGTCATTGTCACCACAATCTCTTATGTGATCTACAGGGTTAAAGCTAGCTTTTTTTTTTTTTAGGATTAATTTCTAAAAATATCCACCTCACCATCTTGGGAAGTTAAAAAGCGTATCAATGCATTGCTTTGCAACTCACTTTGTTGGATTTGTGTTTTAGAAGAGACGGTCCAGCAGGCAAGTGAAGAGGAAGCGATACACTGAAGACTTGGAGTTCAAGATTTCTGATGAGGAGGCAGATGATGCAGATGCTGCCGGGAGAGACTCCCCCTCAAACACCTCGCAGTCAGAGCAGCAGGTTAGCGTCCAGATTTGCGTGGTTCCCACTGCATTTGGGAAGATGCACTGGAATTTTGTAGCTGGTACCTGAAAAGTTCCGCTGAAGTGCGGACTTGGAGCTGGGGAACATTCATTTAGTGTTGGCTGATGTGCTATGGGAAATGAATTATTTAGCAATATTTTTTAAAAGCCTTGTTCGCTGAAATGTATTTTTATACAAGCCTGTGATATGAAATTTGACACAATTTTGGAGAATTAATGGTCTCTGCTGAGGAAGAGTCAGAACTAGGATGCAAGGAGGCTGAATTTACCTCTGAGAATTGAGTGCTGTAGCTTCTGGGGCTTTAATAAACCACTCAGGCTTGTGTCCTGCTGTTAGGCCCCCGTAAGAGCCCCTTTATGAAATTACTGCCCTGTAGTACCCAGCAGGGCATACTTTATTCTCTGTGCATTGTAAATGATGGATAAAATAGTTTGTGTGAAATGTGTTTAGTAATGGAGAATTGATTGTTGTAAAGAATTAAAAAAAATAATGCCCTCTTCTTACCATAACTGTACTGTAGTTAACAAACTGGTAACGCATAAAAAAAGTATGTGAAATGGAGTTTTGTGTTTTATTTGGTAATCTGTGGGCTGTTAGATTATTATGTAACGTTTTATGTGACCTCCATAGATAAAAGCTGCCTACGGTAACAGAATGATGAGTGTATTTACCCCATGGGTATAAATGAAGAAAAGTTATATTTTTGACTTGCTCTCATGCAGAGATGATTTTCTTTTGGCAGCTGGAGTTTCTGAATGCTCTCTAGCTTTAGGGATCCATGCTAGACCACATAATTAAACCATAATCATGAAGTAATGAAAACAGATCTTCCTTTTGTCTTTGTGCAGAGTGAGATTTTGTTTTCAAACATTTTTTCCTGTTGACTTTGCACCCAGTGCTTTAAAGGATATGAATTTAAAGGGTATGGAGGTAGATGCCGAAAGGGAATGATTTCTAGCTTTTATAGGTTATAATGAAGTCTTCCATGTGGGTGGATTCATTCTACTTTATTTTTTAGGAATCTGTTGATGCGGAAGGTCCAGTGGTAGAAAAAATCATGAGTAGTCGTTCAGTGAAAAAACAGGTAAGCGCCATTTGGAGTGATTAAAACCTATGGTGTATGTGTGACTCTTTAAATTATTTTTTGCTTTGTAATTTCGTTAAAAAATCTCATTATTGGTCATGGCCGGGTAGCCCAGTTGGTTAGAGCAACCTCCAAATTTGCTGCCATTGCTGGTATGACCCCTGGTCAGGGCACATACAAGAATCAGCCAATGAGTGCATAAGTAAATGGAACAACAGATTGATGTTTTTCTCTCTCTCCCTCCCTCTCTCCCTTCCTCTCTCCCTTCCTCCCTCTTCCTCTCTCTTTCTCTTTCAAATCAATGGGTAATTTTTTAAATGTACTATTGGAAAATAAAACTTCTGGTGATATTTCTTATGCTATCTGATATATATCCCAATATAAATCTTTGGGATATTCACCCCAAATGAAATTAAAATACATCAACCAACCAATGTTTTATTACACCATTTAGAGTAGGCAAGAAACTCACAAGTCTCAAATCTATAGGACTTTTAGCATTATAGGCTGTCTTTTTCATAAGTATTATTCATCAAAATCATTAACATGACCTCTCATTTCCCTTAGGGAGAAAGTTTCCCACCTCCCCACCCCCATGGAGGTTTAACTTTTTAGGGAGTAGGTGTTTTCTCTTACTGTTCATAACATTTTTTGTATACAATTAAATATTCATTAATATCTTTTTGTCAGTGCAAAGGTGAAATGCCAAAGTATTTTCAGTGTGATATTTTGAGGATAGTGTGACTTATTCTCCAAAATTATTAAAAATTCATGTTGACCTGTAAAGGTGAGCTCTAAGTACCTGTTGTTAGTCTGATGACTTTGTCATTGAGGGATACGTACTTTGTGTCAAAAAATTTTAGTAACCCTGGGTTTTCTTTTACTGATTGAGATTCTTGGTTTCATCCCAACCATCTCTCTTCTTGCCCAGTTTGAGAAAATGCTTTATTTGGTTTGAAGAATTGCATAGGTATCCAGGTGCATTTACATAATCTGGCGTACAATTTTTGGCATCTCCAGAAAGTGCTCTTCTTTAGATACAGGTGTCAGTTTTTCAGCTTGAATCATGGTCGAATGCAGTTCTTTCTGTTTTCAAGGTAAGTGGAAGTACAATCTCATTGTCTTGACATGTAAAATAAGTTTTTCTCCCCAAAGTAAAATATATACAAAGCATAACTTCCCATTGAGAGAGGTAGGAATGGAGGGATTATGGGACTTAAAGTGAGATCCCAAGCTTATCAAATAGGAAACCTTTGCTGACTCCAATATGACTTCTATCTAGAGACCCCCGAAAATGTTAGAGCACCAGCAGTAACCTTCTCTTTACCTTAGTGCAGTGCTGTTTGCTCTTCTACTATTCAAATTCAGATTGAATGTCGTGGGGTATGGGGGTGTGTGGAATAGCTATCTGGTGACTCTTTGAACATGGAGATTTCCTCTTTGATGAATTAAACCTCAACCAAAGTTCCCACATGTTCAAGCGGAAATGAGTGCTATTTAACTCATTAGAAAGGTGGTGGTTTTGTCCTACTAATGACTCTGGAACTGTTAGTTTGTGCATTGTAGATATATGGTGAAATTTAAATGCTTAACATGCTTTAAAGCATAATCCCCTTCACTGAATTGAAGTGACTTGTTTGAGTAAATAGCTTGTGGTTTGGATGGGATATATTAATTTTCATTCGGTTAAAAGTGCTTCATACTCAGGCGTACTCAGCAGGTTTGGGGATTGCAAATTATAATTAGCTGTATTATTCAGAGCTACTTAGACTATGCATTATGTAGGGCATTGCTTTATTTATTTATTTTGCCCACTTTAGGGCTTTTTTTTCCTTGTCTTTTTTTTCCTTTCCACTCCCCTTTTTTAAAGATAGGTACCCATATTAGGAATAGATACTACTATTCACAAATGACTAGGTTTATCTTATCACATAAATTGAAAATTACAATAATTGCACATGAGGGTGGAGTATTTCCTGAGTTGGTGGGTTTCGGGATAGAGAAATGAATGGAAAAACCTCTCTGGAAGGGGAGATGGGCCTTGAGGTATGAGTAAAGTAGAGAGGAGATTGGAGCTCATCGAATGGCTTAGATTATTGGTATTTCATAAAGGACAATAAAAAAACATTAAAAGGTTGTATACATTAGCAGGTACTAACTTTTTAAGCTGCCAATGCTCTCAAAATAGTTACATTAGTTATCAGTTTTAATAATATTAGAGCAGTGTGGCAAATAGAAACAAAAGGAAACTGAAGATTATCCTGTGGATTCTAGCTATGCCTGCTGTTCTGTTTCCTATTACCATGAATAATTGAAGAAGTGGCTGTGAGAAGGTGCCTTTATCTCCCCCTGGCAGCACTGTAGAAATGGGCTATGAGCTCTGAAAGGCAACCCTGTGCAGTGCTGACACATAGTGGGGACTCAGTTTGTGGTTTTCAAAGTCGGCTGACCTCATCACTGTAGCCAGAGGAAGGTCTGTTGTGAAGTGGAGTCAGCAAACTCACAGAACGCATCTGGCAGCGCCTCCCTAATGTAGCACCTCACGTGAAACATGGGCAGCTCAGGCATTGGTGTTGTTCTAAACCCAGATTAGTGTGGCTGAGGTCCAGTGCAAGGGATGTAGTTGATACTTGTCTTTGAACTTTGAAGTAGGTTTAAGAATGGACATTCGGATGGTGTCAAGTTCAGTTCTTTTGTTTTCCCTGTTTAGTCATTGTGTAGTAGCCCTTTCAGTCAGTTCTGACTGTATTCTTTAAAATTCTTTATTTTTCTTTACATGTTATATTTTCTTTTTAAGAGCTTATTTTAAATTCCAAGGCTTTTGTTTTAATACTCTTTAGCTGAACTCAGTAACAAAACGGTAGTGTATAAGGAAGGCAAAACTCATCATCACACTTGTTCCGATGTCCTTACTTTCTCCTTAAGTGAACCTGTGCTTTGCTGGTGGGTTGGGCCAGGAGCAGGAGAGTTTGTACCTTTGCTTATTGATACTTTACTTGGGTACTTTCTCATTCTTTTGTGCATTAACAGGGTTTCGTCTTTTTTATACTGTAATGTAGGTTTGTTTCTCCAGAATGACTGCCTAATTTAGTAATAAGATGCTTAGGAAAGGTCATTCATTCAGGCTATAGGATTATCATCTGTCGATGCTATTTTAAAATCCAGGGGACGGGAAGAGTCTCTTTATTGCCTGGTCAAGGTTTCTGGTTCCTGTGAACAGTGAGACAAAAATGGCTTAATATGTTTGGAACTTTAATTTATCATATGAGTAATACAGATTTTTGATAGACTAGTTTTGGAGTCTGTTGAAAACATACACATATTTCTCAAGTTATTCTGTTGAACACATAGAATTACTTTAGAGGACTGCCCAATTTAATGGTCATTGTCCAAGGAATAAATTTGAGTGGATTTTTTTTGGTTTGGGCAGAAATAGTGTCTTGACTCAGTTATTTATTGTATGTGCCTGTTATAAAATGGTTTCTGAAAATTGAAGGCATTGGCGGTAGGGGGTTGGAGCTGTTTTTGACTGTCACCAGAGGCTGGTCAAACTGACTACCATTTAGAAAAATTAAAATAATTCTACCAAGGACTTATGAATTCTCACACATTTGTTAATTGTTTTTGCTGTTAGGAGTGCAAGAGAGGTCAGCATGGTCATATTTATATGAAATAAAGGTTACCAAGCAGTTCTGTTTACAGTTGTCGGGGAAAGAAGGTCATTCAAAATGTGCGATCAGTTAAAGCATAGGCTCATAATTTTGGAACATCCAAAAGGCATAGGCCCTAGGACAATTCTGCACCAGCTCCAGGTGCTACTAAATGAGGCTCGGAACCCAGCTGCTTCCTCCAGGAAAGCTCTAGACCTCTTGTTAAACATCTCCACAGCAGGTTCCCCGAGGGATAGCTGACCGTGACAAGAAAGTGGGTGTTAGCAAGAGTCAGCGACAGACAGTTGGTGGCTGCGAGAATCAGAGCTTTCTGGGAACAGAATTGAGACCGAACGAAAACCGTCTCTGAGGTTCAAGAGTTGGCCCTGTGTGCTTTGTGCCCACTTGGAATTTGTGGGACGGGGAAGCCCCTTAGAAGGAGGTGGGGAGGACAGGGCAAGTGGAAAGGTTGGGAAGAGTGGAATCAGGAAGTATACAGCACAGAAATGATAAAGTTTGGTTTTTTACTACCTCAAACACAACATTCTGAAAAACCCTTTCAGAATTGAAAAAAATAGTGTCAAAAAAGTAAAAGCCATAGACTAGCCATTTGAATTCCATTCCAGGTTTAAATTTCATGATATGCTATGAGAAGCATCAAAAGATGTAGGCTCACCTTGTTTTTCCATTTTCTCTGGTTGTCCGCTGTCTTAGCTTTGCCTTTCTACCAGAGTCTCCAGTTCTACACACAGTATTAACATACCTTGAAGCCACTGTTGACATGTGGGAGGAAAACGAGGGTATGTTGGGACAAGAAAAAAGTGAGGTAGATCACCAGATTTGGCTACAATTTATCTCTAATTCCAAATTTATGTTTCTGGCTCTTGAAGGCATGCAGCAAACATTTCTATTTGGGGGCAACTAAAAGTCTGGCACATAGATGGTGTTGTGAACACATTGGTTTAAGGAGCTGCTTTATGGTTGTGACCATTTATAGGTCCGTTAGGGCAGAACCAGGGGATATGGGTTTTGACCACACTCCTGAGGACTGTCTTCTTGGTGATCTGTAGGTAGGTAGAAAATCTGTTTCCAATTTAGGGTTAACTAATACGTGTGGGAGTTTCGAAGAAAAGTGTAAGTTCACACAGTCTTTGGAAGTAGTTTGAAGAGTAAGGATTGAGAGAAACTAGTCTCTGGATAGGTCCCCTGCTAGTCTGCCAACTAGTAGAAGTCTGCTCCTTTATTTGTCGTCTGTCATGTTCCTACAGGCCTTAATTTCCTTTGCTGTATTTCTGAGACAGCTTTGCCAAATGTGACCCTCAAGGCAGGCTCCTGTGCGGTTGTTAGTGTGTAAAACCAATTCCTAAACATCTGTAAGGGCTGTTTATATTTACATCCTTGATTTATCTGATCAAGTGTTCCAGAAGAAAATTGTATATTATGACTTGTTTAATAGCCTAAAACCAAAAAGAAAAAACATACTGAAAGAGATGCTTAAAAAGTAATATGAATCGTCTCTTTTGCATATGCTGCAGTCAGTAGGATCGAGGGAGAAGTTACTGATAATCTGACCATGGAACTCTGGACTTGGCTGATGGGTATCACAATTTTAACCTTACCTAAATCTGGTATTGGAGTGCTAATTTTATTTGGCTGCTACGTATGCGAGACATCTTGTCTGAGAGATTTTAATTGTACCACTGAGTAAAACTAAAACTGTGAATAGTGATGCACTGAAATTATAGCGTAAGCACAAGGTTTAGTTTTATATGGTTTCTTGTTTAGAGTTATTAACTATATGGAGGAATAAATGTCTTTTAAATATTTTAAAACATTACAAAACCCACAATGTAAAGTTGCCATGAGGCAGCCAAAAATAATACATATGGCATTCAGGAGAGCAGTTGCTAATTGGCTGCTGCCTGAGAAAATGGTACACTTGGCGTCTACTTAACACTGTGGGTTTGGCAGAAAGCCAGATTTGGGGTCAGGTTGTTGTGAATGAAGCTGCGTGTGGTTAGGGAGGAGTTAAAATGATTCATGTCTTAGAAGCCGTAGCACGTCAAGTCATGTGCAGGGGCCTCCGTGTGCCGGTCTCCGGCGCAGTGGCCGCCCACCAGCCCCCAGCGAGCTCTTCTTCACGGCCGTGTCCCGCGCCGCTGTTGCCATCCCCATTTCATCTGCGTGTGGGAGTAAATCATTGCTTTTGGAATATCCTAGTAAATGGTTTTAAATATGTGCCTGAAATTGTCTTTTGTTGCAGAAGGAATCTGGAGAGGAGATAGAAGTTGAGGAATTCTATGTGAAATACAAAAACTTGTAAGTAGATTGTGATTTTTTTAAGTTGGGGAATATATTTTCAAAGTACTAAATAATGGTTTAAAAATAGTGGGAAAATAAAAAATAATTAGGAATTGGGAAACTATGCTATGATTTATTTAGAACTTTGAAGACCATTGCCTAATAACTTCTGATATTTTTGAATTAAATTTTTCTGGAAAAGGTATAGCGGGTGTAAAAGTTGACTAACTTTCATGTGTAACCAAGAAGTGCCTTTTAGAGGGGGTAAAAACTCATACAATGAGAGACAAGTGAGTAACGTAATACTTGCCTGTCTTCCGAGAATAGATTCTGTGGGGCTGCCCCTCCTCCCTCATCTGTGGGTGGAATGCCAGGCACTTGAGATTGGAACTCAGCTGTCAGGCAAAAGCTCTAGAAAACCGGGACATCACCTGCATTTTGAAATGCAGTGAGCTCTGTTTATGTTTTTGTTTCTAATTTTTATTTAGTGAATTTGAATTGCATAACTTTTAAAAACCTGAATTGAAAATGCAGCGAGTTGTTCTGCATTGTAGATGTAGGCAGGACACTGGGACCAAACACACATTCTGGTGAGGCAGCATTGTTTTAAGGATCAATAGTCATCCTGCTCAAGAAGACCAAGCCATTTCCTAACCTAAGCGACAGTTGCAGAACAAAGACAAAAATATTAATTGATAACATAAACATTAAATTTGCTTTTACAAACATTTTAAGGAAAGGAACTCAAGTACCACATTAATACATTCTAGAGTTTAAAGAGAGGCTTTTGGTAGTTACTGTTATAACAGCCTAAGAAAACTTAAAATGTACCCTACCCTAGATAATAAAAGTATCAGGCCTCATGCTTTCTATTATTCTCCCTTGTTGCACTTGGCGCTGTGTTAATGAACTGATACACTTCTGAAATTTTGTGAGCAAAACCTTTTAGCAAGTAAGATGAGGAAGTGTCTTATCAGTGTTATGAGAATACAAGGAAATACAGAGTCTGGCGATAAAAAATGCTCGGTCAACATTAAATGTCATTTATACTCAGCATGGGGAGTACACAGATGCAAATTATACATATGACATGATTTTATATAGTTGTATAAAGAAAGAGGTATGAGTAGGTAAGGAAGAGATAATAAAGTAAGCCAGAGAAGAGAGCAAATTCTCTGGTACATTACCAAAGTAAACTCGGAGCAAAGATGTTTAAGCATTGATTACCAAAAAAGGTTGCTACTAGATAGGCATCCGCCAAATCAGTGTGGAGCAGTAAAACCGGGGTTCTGGACTTGTGCAAACATCTGATGTGGCCTGTACACAGTGCCAAAGGAGTTCCCAGTGCCCCTGACCAGGGACCACTGCCCAGCCGGGGAGACCAGTCGTCCTTCGTCAGTTACAGCTGGTTCTAGAAGAAAATAGTTTTCTATCTCATATTATTGAGATCTGTGAGAAATTAAGATTTCCATAAAGTTAACAGTGTCTGTTAACTTTTTATTTTGATGTAATTTTAGATTTACAGGAAAAATGCAAAAATATTATAAAAGATTTGTTTTTCTTTTTGTAAAAGGTAGTTTGTAGGAAGATACTTTAAGATTGTTAAATATGATAATGGCTGCTAAGTGGTGATTTACTGATTTCATCACTCCTACATTTATTAGTTGGGTTTCAACTCTAAGGAAGAGCTTTACCTTTTTACCCATTTGCTTATTTATTATAGTAGTGTAGCCTTGTGGCATTTTGCTTTAGTCAGTTGGTCGTAATTCTTTATTATCATGTCATCGTTTACTTTGCCCCCATTATTCTACGTTTGGCCATTGGGAGCCCCTCATACTGGCTCCACTCTCCTTTTGCCGTGTCCCTGTCCTTTGAGAGCTTCCTCACTTTCTGGCACATGAGGGTGCACCCAACTCATCTTGTAATTTTCTTGTTTAAATCTTGGAATCAGTTATTTCTCCAAGGAACCTTGATTGTTTTTACTAGAGAAGGGCATTTAGAAATGAAGATTTGGGTAGTAGGGGTGCTCATTGCTCCTGGGGGGTCCTTCTAGGCCTCTAGGGCTAGGAGAGGCATCCATCTGTGTATGTACACATACGTGTGTGGACATGTTTGTGTATGTGTGGCATATGTAACACATGACACATGTTATGCACAGATAGAGTAGTTACATATATACACACCTCTACCTTACTGCCAGCCTAACAACAGTGAAAAACAGTGCCTTTATGTTAATAATGTCCAAATTTGTTTCAACACCACAGGGTTCAATCCATCTTTCCCCTTCGAATACTAATAACTCCCTTCTTCAACCACAAGAAACCTGGCTCTTATTCTCTGTAGTGTATTTGCTTATTTGGGAATCCTAAAATATATAGGCAGTGGTTTCTAAATTAGTAAAACATTTCGGTGAAAAGCCTACTAATGAGCTCATTCGGTATTTGTTTAGAGCTTTTGAAATTTAGCCTGAGGGTGTAGAGGCTAAGTACAATACTTTCCAAAACTTCCTTGTTTCTTTTCCTCCTCCTGACTCCTTTCAGTGTGGTTGTTATTTATTTGATACTCAGTATGGGTTGTTAGTTTCTGTGTGTATTTGTATTCCATTTTAGCTCCTCATCCCCGTCCTTATTGATACCTATATAACTCAAGTTCATGAAATACTCACTGGTTCAGAAGTCAGAATTGTACACAAAAGGATACTCAAAAAAGTGTTATTCTCCTTTTCCACCCCATTCCTATTTGCCTTCTTATTAATCCCAGATTAATCCTTTCCAAAACTTTGCCATGAATGTGCATAGATATGTATGTATGTATAAACATTACATATATTGTACATAACACTATATAAATATTATACACAATCATAGTACATATAGTATGAATATTATATAATATAATATATAAATATTATGTAAATATTACATATATAAAATACGATACTGTCTTTTTTCCTGGTTTCTTGCACACAAAGAATAGCATACTAGCAGTGCACATTTTCACTTTGCTTTTTTCACAATGCTGTGTTCTGAAAATTGCTTGACTGATCAGTTCATAAGGTCTTCCTCATTCGTTGTGACAGCTGTATAGTACTCCATTGCATGGCTGTATCATAGCGTATTCAGCTAGTCTCCTATGTAAATAGCTTCTGATACTTTACAGTTACAGAGAATGCTGCAGTGTGTATTCTCATAGGTATTTATTTTCGAATTGTTGGAGGCATAGCATTGAAGTAAATTCCTAGAAGTGGAATTGCTAGATCAAATGGCCAGAGGTCATGTGGTTCTGTTATTGCCACATTTCCTTTCGTAGGGTTGTGTCAGCATTCCCGTCCACAGCGTATTGCTCCTGTTTGCCCACAGTCTTCCCAACATAGTGTCACTTTTTACTTTTTGTCAGAAATTGCATTTTAGTATAGTTTCAATTACCATTTTCTTTTGTTATGAGGAGTAGAACATATTTTCATAAGTTTAATGGCCTTTTTATGTCTTATGTTGTCAGTTGTTTGTTCATGTCTTTTGCCCATTTTTTTATTGTGCTTTCCTCAGTCTTTAAGAGTTCTTTATCTGTGTGGGATATTGGTCCGCTGTGTTCTGTATTGCAACTGCCTTTGGTTCAAAATTGTCTTTTGACTTTGTCATTTATTGCATTGTAAGTTTAAAAAATATATGTATATAGTTATATTTATTAATCTTTTCCTTTATTGGAGCTGGCTTTTGAGTTATAGTTAGAAAGCCCTTCCATATACCTTGGTGAAAGAGGAATTTGTGAGTTTTCCTTTAGTACTTGCATAAGTCATTTTCTGTGTTTAGGTGCCTGATCTACTTATGTTTATTTTTACGGCCTAAAGCATGACTCTAATGTTATTCTTTTATAAACATTGTTGTTCTGGAAGCACTATTAAAAGTCTTTCTTTGCTCCAGCCATTTGAGAAGCAACCTTTATTGTGTGTACTAGAGCCACATATTTTTTGATTCCGCATCTGTACTTCATTCTCCTCCTTTGTCAGCTCATGCGTCAGTGGCATGCTACTTTCCCTAGAGAGGTTTTAGGGTATATTTTAGTGTCTGGT
The DNA here is from genome assembly GCF_014824575.4 of Sturnira hondurensis. Taxonomy (NCBI): domain Eukaryota; kingdom Metazoa; phylum Chordata; class Mammalia; order Chiroptera; family Phyllostomidae; genus Sturnira; species Sturnira hondurensis. Next base: position 29,016,144 of record NW_028082759.1, read on the forward strand.
ACATCTAGTTTCCTCTGAGGGCATTTCCTTTTTAATGTTTTCTTGGATATTCTTGCATGTTTATTTCTGTATGTAAGTTCGGCAAGCTTATGTGGCTTTATAAAAATGCTTATTTATATTTTTATTTACATTGTATTAAATTTGCAAATTTAATGTTGAATCATGCTATCTAAAAACAAGGATAACTTTCCAGTTGGTTCAACTTTATTTTTGTATCTGTTAGGAGAGTTTTATTTATTTTAATTAAATCTTATTGATTATGTTATTACAGTTGTCCCAGTTTTTCCCCCTTTGTTCCCCTCCACCCAGCACCCCACTTTCCCTCAGGCAATCCTCACACCATTGTTAGTGTCCACAGGTCATGCATAGGTGTTTTGGCTACTCCATTTCCTCTACAGTATTTTTTTCAAAGAGATTTCTAGTTGCTTGCTCTTTCTCTTCTCCTTCTGGCACCCCTATCATGCGAATGTTGGAACACTTAAAATAGTCCCAGAGGCTGCTTACACTGTTCTCGGTTTTTTGTTTTTGTTTTTTCTTCTTCTTGGTGTTCTGGTTAATTGCTTTTAGTTTTTTTTTAAAATTCTCTGCAAGTAATTTTTTTAAAGATTTTATTTATTTTATTTTTAGACAGAGGGGAAGAGAGGGAGAAAGAGAGGGAGAGAAACATTAATGTGTGGTTGCCTTTTGCACACCCCCTACTGGGGACCTGGCTTGCAACCCAGGCATGTGCCTGACTGGGAATCAAACCTACTACCCTGTAGTTCACAGGCCAATGCTTAATCTGCTGAACCACACCAGCCAAGGCTGGTTTTTTGCTTCTTTATGCTCTAAATCATTTATTTGATTCTTGGCTTCATCCACTTTATTGTTGTTTCCTGTAAATTGTTCTTTATTTTAATTAGTGTATCTTTCATTTCTGACCGAATCTGTTTTATGTTGTTGAGGGTCTCACTAAGTTCCTTGAGCATCCTCATAACCAGTGTTTTGAACTCTGTGTCTAATAGGTTGCTTATCTCCATTTGATTTAGCTTTTTTTCTGGAGTTTTGATCTATTCTTTCATTTGGTCCATGTCTCTTTGTCTCCTCTGTTTTGGCAGCCCCCCTGTGTTTGTTTCTCTGTATTAGGTAGAGCTGCTTTGACTCCATGTCTTGGTAGTGTTGCCTAATATAGTAGGTGTCCTGTAGGGTCCAGTGGCACAGCCTTGCTTCTCACCCAAGCGGGGTTCTCGAGGTGCACCTTTAGTGTGGGCTGAGTACATGCTCCTCATGTAGTTGAGCCTTGATTGCTGTTGGCAGGTCAATGGGAGGGATTTACCCAGGCTAGTCAGCTGCTAGGGCTGACTGTAACCACTGACCACAAACCTCTGCCTTCTGTGTAGGTTCAGCTGTCTGGGAGCAGGGTGGTGGTGGACCAACATGTTTGTAGCTCTCCCATGGTTGTGCAGTCTGTAGGGCAGGGGTGTCAAACTCATGTCCACCGGAGACCACATCAGCTTCATGGTTGCCCTCAAAGGGCTAATGCAGTTTCAACTCCATCACAGTTAAGGAGTAGTTACATTTATACAGTCCTAAAATTATTTTTAGTTGTATTTTTGATGTGGTTGTGTGAGGAGGCGCAAACTGTGTTACCTATGTTGTCATCTTGACCAGAAGTTTATCTAGGAGATTTTTAAATACGTCCTTATGTAAAGTTTTACACATTTCTTATTGAACTTATTGCTGAGTATTTTATCTTTATTGATATTATAAAAGAGGTTTTCTCTAATATTGTATCTTCTCACTGGTTATTTATGTGTGTGGAAGTTGTCACTCAATTTTATATCCTGCTACGTTACTGAAATTGTTTTTTGAATTAATTTTCTAATGGATTTTATAGGGTTTTCCAGTTATGCAATTATATCATCTACAAATAGAGATAGTTGTCCTTCTTATTTTCTAATTATTGCTTTTCTTGTTTTCTCTCATATAATGGCATTGGCCAATGCCTTGAATATGATAGTGAATAATAGTTGAGAGAATGGGCATCCTTACCTTGTTTCTGATCTTGGTTGAAAAGCCTGGGGTTTTTCTCCCTTTAATAAAAGAGCCTCACTGACTGAGAATTTCAGCCCCATTTATGAGAGAAAGAAGTGCCTGTGTCTGACTCATGGTCACCCTGGTGTTGCTTCAAAGGCCTGTGCACCTCAGCCAGGACAAGAGTGCCAACTGCACACATCCCTTTTTCTGCCCGACAGTTAGGAGACTAGACAAGGTTATATTCATATTTGTCTCTGGTCACAGCAGTATTGAGTATTACTGAAAATTTGGGAAATATGCATTGAAAGTAGAAAATAAAATACTTGCAATCTTACCACTCCAAAATAATCATTATTAACATTTTGTTGCATTTCATCTAGTCTGTTTTCTCTGTGTATATGAATGTATAGGGTTTTTTTATGTCAATTCATAGCAATATAAGATGTATATATTTAAAGTCCTTACCTCCTCAGTCAGTTGTAGGACTATATCAATCCTTCCTTTGAGAATGCATATTCAACATTACATAAATATAAATGATATGATACTTGATATCCTAAGTGTTTCCATGTCATTAATTATTTTTGAAAGATTTTATAATGGCTGCAGAATTTCTGAGAGTATTACCTTGATTTTGAAAGAGATATATGAGTGAGGACCCCCCAAAAAAGGAATTGTCTTCTGGAGGGCAGACCCCTGTAGTACAGGCTTCCCCACTAGGTGAGTGTTCTAGGAACTTATCTGTATCAGTGTACCAGCTGGCACTGTTGTGAGAGGCTGTGTTTGGCTTTAGTGAATTTTTTAGAAGACTCTTTCAACACATTTGTCCATTTCATGATGGGTGATTTATGAGCATACCTGTCCACACTGAGTGTTCAACAGTTTTTGACCAAAAATAACATGACCCCTGTGCCCCACCCTCCCTATTCACCGGATCTTGCCCCAAGTGACCTTTTTTTTTTTGTTTTCCTGGATGAAGAAAGTCCTCAAAGGGAAACATTTTCCTGGAAGAGGTGAAATTTAAAAAAAAACAAAAACGGCAGAAACTCTAAAAGGCATCAAAATTGAAGAGTTCAAAAACTGTTTTGAGCAATAGAAAGAATATCTTAATAGTTGTATGGCATCAAATAGAGAGTACTTTGAAGTTTAAATGTGTAAGAGTAAATACACATTTTTTTGTAACTAAATCCCAGGTGTTTTGGATCCTCCATTGTATATTCAAGTGCTTCATTTCTTTATAATGTTGGGACTAGTGAGAGAAATAAGAGAGACAGTTGAGGCTATCAGGCAACAGGGAATGATGGTACAAAAGAATATTGAAATACCAAACAAAATAATGTAAAAGGAACCAGAAACCTTAACTCTACACCTGTGTGTTTCAGAAAAGAAGACCAGAGTGTGGAGAGTATTCAAGTTAAGGTTAGAGAAAACACAACCTGAGCTCAGGGTAGGCTGGTGGTGAGGCTGAAGGGGAGGGGCCTAACCTATTGCAAGGAGAGGGTAGCCATGAGACACTGAGAACTCCCAAGGAAACAAGGGACATCATTTCAGATTGGGAGAGCTGGGCGGGGAGGGCAGGAACTGAGTAGGAGTTTGTTCGGGCGTGGGTGTTCAGAGAGCAGGCAGTGGGCCTTTTCTCCCTGATTTCTCTAAAAGGACTAAGTTAGCTTTTATCTTTGCTGTTTTAAGTTTGAATTCTCTTAACTCAATTAAAACCTTTTATTTCTTAATTAACAGTAAATGCTCAAGACACAAATTCATAATTAAGGCCACTTTGTAGTGTTAATTGTTTTGTATTAAAGTGTCATCCACTCATGTATGGAAACGGCTTGCTATTACATCTTGTCTCTCTTTTTTAATGGGAAGTGGATAAGAGAGCTGGGGGCTCAGGACAGAAGGCAGATTTTAGGCACTGTTACTGATTTTCTTATTCGCACGTTAGTAATGATGTTCAATGTTGCTCAGCAGCCTCTATGAGTAGTTAAACAGGTTATTTTGCTAATTATCTGTTTAGTTGATTTGGGGGGACAATAAAAGATACAACAAAGTATTAATTATTTTTAACATGTTTCAAATATTTTATTCTTTTAGCTCTTATCTTCATTGTCAGTGGGCATCTGTAGAAGATCTGGAAAAAGATAAGAGAATTCAGCAAAAGATTAAACGATTTAAGGCAAAGCAGGGCCAGAACAAATTCCTTTCAGAGGTATGAAACATCTGGTTAATTTTCTAAAGTGTTTACTTTATTAAAATGTTCTGAATTTTGAATTTTAGTTCAGTAATTTATTAAGAAAAACTAGTTTGCCTCATTTGGTGCTGTTACTTGCATATTGGTAACTGGTTATTGCTAAAAAAATGTGTAAACAGGAAATTTCTCATTCTTCCTGTTGCTTAGTGGAGAAGATACTGGTCCTTATGATATTATGTGGAAATGTGATGGTATGAATACAATCTTGTAATGAAAGTACAGTTAGATGGTGGAAAATGTAAGTAGACAAATGTTATATTAAGATTTAGCAGGTTAAAAACTCTAAGTATTAAATACGAGTTCTAGGAAATAAAGGTTTATTTCTGTTGGGGAAGGTATGAGGCGCATTTCTTCTGTGCAAGTCCACGCCTCATTACAGAGAGCTCACTAAACTCGTTTTCACAAATGGTGTGCTGTGGTATAAAAGTTGGCATAATATCATTGTCTGTCTCCCTTTCTCCTAGGTTATCAATTATGATGAAAAAGTAACCATATCTGGGGTAGGAAAGAAAAAAATGCGTTTCTAAGAAGGTCCAAGTTTCCTCCCCAACTTAGTCAAGCACATTCTAGAAAGTGCTTTGCAAACTGCTTACTGGGGTCTCTGGACTTTTGATCACCAGTTTGGTTTCACTTGCAGCCTCAAGTAGATTAAAAGAGAAACCTTCACACTGAAAGATTAAACTTGCTGATTTACTAGCTTTCTCTTCTCCATAAAGGAGTTAACAGAATGTAAAATGTAAAGAAGTGTGAAATTTGATGCAAAATAATACCTGCTTAACAAGCTACTTCACACCCCCACCTCTTTTTAAAGATGGGGGCGGGGCAGGAGAATGTTCAGTACTTTTATGTCATAAAATCCTTATAATCCCAGGTGGCAAGTGTGTGTTCCCCTGGAATCTGATTTCCATGCTCCCAACAGACAGATTGTAAAGTTTGTATTAGCTGGGGGATCAGATGGTGGTGGTTTTACTGGACATATGTCCAAATCACCACTTCGGTTATTCTGAGTATTCGGCTTCTTTGCAGTGCAGCAGTTAGCACTGAGGGGAATGGAGGTCCGCGGATGTGACTCACTCCTTACATGTTGGAGAATATTTAGGTGATTCTTCGAAAGGACAGTTTCTGAGAAAAAAATGGGTAGTTCCATTTTTCATGCCCTTCTTAATGAAACTAAGGGTAAATGTCTATGACACGGGCCAAGTTGAAATTGTTTAGCTTCCTTTTAGAAAGAAACACCGAATGTTCTGCTGACCTTTTCTATGGATTAGTAGCAAGGAAAAGGAAAGCATGCTATGGTAACTTCCCCCTACAGCCTTGACTCCGGATTCTGTTGGTTACATTTACTTGGACTGTGTGTCCTGCAGTCATTTTGCGGGCTTGTGCCTGGCCCCAGCTCTGTAGCCTTCATTTGGGTCTGTGTGTGTGCATCACCTGCACCAAAGTTGAAATGCATTATCTTACCCGTCAACCGGAATCTTAAGTTTTGACTTGAATAGCAGTCTGAAAGGAGAGTCCGAGAGTTAGCCAGGTAGGATAAAGTGTATTCCCCCACTGTTTCTTTTACACACACACACACACTTTGTCTGATTCCCATAGATGGTCCTGGATTTAGGTGTTCCATGCACAGCTATGACCACTTTTGCATTCTTTGTTACACCCCAGGCTTCTTTATAAATCTACTGCAACTAAAATCTTTATTCAAAAAGGTTACTGAAACTGGAAATTGCATCACATGCATGATGGCATGCATAGATTAATCATTTGAAGGATAGACATGTTTAGGAGTACAGTGAGGAATTTAAGTTAGCAATGACACCTTCTGTTTAAGAATAAGCTGTCTTAAAGAGAACATTTGTCATTAAAACTAGTTTGTAGAAAGTTTTAGTGTTTGTGATGTCTGTGAATAATGCATACATATTGTGTGCCTAAATCGAGGAGCTTTTGACAGAGCCAGTGCACTAGTATATTAACATTTTAAATTAACTGAAAATTTCAATGGATTTTTTGCCTCACTAATCAACTGTATATAAAGGCCTGAGGCAGTTGAAACACATTTTTGTATTTCTGATTTTTGTTCCATAATTCACAGTTCAAAGCATCCAAACCAGGTGTTTTAATGGGAACAGTAGCCCAGAGAATGTTATCCTTGAGCCAACTGTGATCGAACAGTTTATCTTTTCAGCCTGCAATTCAGGGGATACACACGGTGTCTGAGCGACTTCTCACATGTCCCTGCAAAGCGTTTTAATGCACTTATATTACTGATAAATTATTTGATAGGAACACAATAATATAACTTGTGTTTTCTAACTTATCTGACTCTGGCTTATGTAAAGTATGGCTTAGAGTCCTTTGAGTCCTGTTTTATTCTTTTATATGTGATAACTTTGCAAGCAAGCAGTATTACTTTCTTTTGTAAAGATTGTTAATATATTAGCTAAGTAACCCAGTTATTTAAGCCTCATTCCTTTATCCCTAATACTTTTAGCTACATGTTCTATATTTGATACAAATAAATCATTACAACCTTTAATGACAAGACTGTATTCAAATGAGGTACTAATATTGATTGGTAAAGACAACCAAACCTTATAAACTCTGCTCACACTATAATTTGAAATTCACTGGTTTCTGTGTTTTTAGCTTTTGAATAACATTCTTTCAATGATGCTCAAAGGCATCAGACAGCTCCAGTAGTTACGAGATTCCAATGGCACTTACTGTGTGCATGGCTCTGGTTCTTTATTGCAGACTGTAGTTTCAAGAATGCCAAATGCATTGCATGCCATAAGCCCTTTTGGACTGCTCATTAGTGGATTGTAATTTCACACTTCATTTCAAATATTCTTAAACATTCTCTCACAGTGAAAAGGTTTCACACAGTAATTAAAAGTCCCAGTTAATACAAAGTCTGAGAAGTCTGATTTCCTCATGGGGAATGATTTTGCTAAATTGTAGCATTTCAATTAATATAAAAGAATTGCCAAATATAAATTTTGTATTGCTGTGACCCAAAGTATTACTGCCTGGTGAAAAGTGAAATACAGTGTTTACTCCCAGGAATTACATAAACATTTTCACTTTTTTCCTTTGGTGCAGATTGAAGATGAGCTTTTTAATCCAGATTATGTGGAGGTTGACCGGATAATGGATTGTTCACGTAGCACAGATGACCGGGGAGAGGTAATAGCAGATCACTTACTTTAGGGGTTGGTGGCTCAGACAGCTCGTGTGTGTTTACGGGGAATGACTGTGGAAGGCCTAGATCTCATCCTGGTTGGAGCCTTTGATCATGGGACGTTTGTTCAAAATCCAATGGAAATTTAGTGACTTACTATTGGTTTTATGATTTAGTAATAGTGCTAAATGTGTCTTATGTGTAGTCTGAGAGCTTTTTTAAAAAGAAATCAATTTTCAATATGAAATAAATACATTGAGGTTTTGCACAATTTCAGAATATGATCAGTGAAAAGAATCTGGTACATTTTGGTATAAATCTGTTATGTAGCACAGATTTTCGTATGAAATTAAGAGTGCTGTTATAGCAGAATGGAATCTGATGTTGTTTAACATTGGACACCCTTAGCGAAGCTGATGAACTTTATTTAATGTGCACAGAGGATATTATAAAATAAAGACCATATCTGTAACATGATATTTGACTTTTTTAGTTTTGCTTTAAAAAAAAATCTTTTTCATAGTATATTTCCACAGTACAGCAAATGGTTTTAACACCACAACCAGGTTAGTGCATCTTGGTCCTGAAATAACAGTCAAGAAACTGAGTGTTTTCTAGAGGAAAAGACAAAGGAAATTCCATTGATCTCTATCACCCAAAATATTCTGTTTGCCAGTCTTCTGGAGCTCAAACATACTATTTTAAAGTGATTGTGTATAAATAGTATGCTTCTCTGTAAGAAAAAGGCAGAGATCCGAATAAATTCGAGCCTGTTTCTCATTCTTTAAGAAACTAACCGATTATGTAGATATATAAATGCACTAAAACAATTTGCCATGTAAGTTTGAATCAGACGCCTTGTGACTGATTTGCTCAGGCTCAAATTCAGCTGTTTACTAGACGTTTCATTATATTGTACTTTTCGGCTTTTAAACATTACTTAGCAGTGACTGAGATAAAGGTTAATTTGTTTTGGTAATAGTAATACTATTTTCAGTTTAGACTTGAGAATCTATAACTAGGGAGCACTTTTCACACTTCTACCCACTCGGTCTTACTGTTGCCTGGGTGGTGTCTATTGATAAATGAAGTAGAACACGTTTTTCCTTTATACATGTAGTGTTTGGTCAAATGAATCCAATTCTGATTTCTTTAAACCTGGCCCAGCCTGTGACTCACTACCTGGTGAAGTGGTGTTCACTGCCTTACGAAGACAGCACTTGGGAGCTAAGGCAGGACATCGATCAAGCAAAGATCGAAGAGTTTGAGAAACTAATGTCCAGGGAGCCGGAAACAGAGCGCGTGGTAAGAATTGGCTGAGGGTAGAGGATTTAATTTGGAAACAAGCATCATGGTGTGGTCTCTGAGAAAGCACTAATGGGATTCACTGTATTTGAAACAGGAGCGACCTCCCGCTGATGACTGGAAGAAATCGGAGAGTTCCAGGGAGTACAAAAACAATAACAAACTCAGGGAATACCAGTTGGAGGGAGTAAACTGGCTGCTTTTCAATTGGTACAACATGTACGTGACACGCTCCCTTCACTTTTCAAAGGGCCTGAAGTTCTTTGTAGTTACTGAAAATAGTACTCAAATGTAACTTAACATTTTAGCTTTCTAATAAGAATTATTAAAAAATAAGCATTGGAAGTATGCATATTATTCATTCAACAAGTAATACGGAAATTGATAGAAGTATGTATAATTAATTGTTATTTCTTAGTTTTGTTTGAAATGCATTTTACTGAGTCTAAGAGAAACATCTAAGATAGGCAATTGTGAGTATAGTAATATATATTTTGTAAAAAGAGAGCAGTAACTACTATCTGTACTCATTAAACTTTGTTTGTTTTATTTCCTTCCCAAAGGCGAAACTGCATTTTAGCAGATGAAATGGGTTTGGGAAAAACTATCCAGTCCATTACATTTCTCTATGAGATATATTTGAAAGGAATCCATGGCCCTTTTTTAGTAATTGCCCCATTGTCCACAATCCCCAACTGGGAAAGGGAGTTCCGTACCTGGACAGAGTTGAACGTGGTTGTGTATCATGGGAGTCAAGCTAGTCGTCGGACCATTCAGTTGTATGAAATGTACTTCAAAGATCCCCAGGTAAAACATTGCAGGCCGCTTTCTCGATGCTTAGTATGTGTGATTTAGGGTGCTGGGACTTAAAATGATCTGAGTGATTTGGGGCAAGGGTCTAGATTTTGCAAAATTGAGGAACTTGCTTTATTTAGGTTTCTTACCCAATTTATGTTTGCATTATATTTCTACATCTTATGATTATAGATATTTATTTTTATAACTTTGGTCATCCTGATTATCAGATTAAAAACAAATGAAATTCTTTACCTTGGAAGATCACTGAAAATTATTTAATGTGTTGATTTTCTAATTGGCTTTCTTTTGCAATTGTAAGAAAAAGTGAACAAAAAATAGTGTTATTAAATGTGAACAGAAAGAATATTTATTTTGTTCATTTTCTATTATTGCTAGAAATGAAAGATACTAGGCATGTAATGTTGAGAGGCACATTGAATAAAATACATCCAAAGGGAAGAATTTATACTTTGGCTCTTAGTAGTGATTACTGTGAATTTTTACTTATTCAAGTTACCTGCATACAGTTATTCCGTGGTATTGAAATTACAAATGACTTAATGAAGAAAGAAGAATAGTATATGCTAAATTAGTTTTAAGCTCTAGGTGGTAACTGGTAGTTCTGTAATTAGAAATAGGACAGGGTTTTGTTTCATGTGTTTGTTTGCTTTAAGTGTGAAAATCTGCCCTTTAATCAAAGGAGGAAAATATCAAAATCTGTTTTTTGTATGTATCTTTAAATTTGGGAAATTATTATAAGCTCTATCCTAAGTGAGTATTTTTCATCTTAGCACTTTAGAAATAAAAAAAAAGTTACAAAAGTAAGAAAAGGTATAAAATTTTAAAAAGTAAAAACTTTTTTTTAAGTTAGCACATAATGCCTTTGGCCTTCCGCCTTTTGGAGTCTATAGGATATGAGTAGAATGAGCATTCTTAGTGGCACTTTACTGGGTGTGGGCTGTGATGAAATTGGATCAGAAATTTTAATAACAAGTTTCTAACTTCTTTAAAAAGGAAAAGATTTTAAAGCCTTGTTATACCATAACAGCATAAAACCTCCCAAATATCTTGAAAAAAATGTGTTTATCCCATGTTCTCAAAGGGATAAATCCATGTGTTTTATGTTCTTTACTTACTGTTAGCATTGTTAGTAATCTGTAATGCTAATTAATAATTCGGAGTTGTTCTCATAGGGTCGAGTGATAAAGGGGTCCTATAAGTTTCATGCCATCATCACTACCTTTGAGATGATTTTGACTGATTGTCCTGAGCTGCGGAATATTCCATGGCGCTGTGTAGTCATTGATGAAGCCCACCGGCTGAAGAATAGGAACTGCAAGCTGTTGGAAGGACTCAAGATGATGGACTTGGTCAGTGGTCATATAGTGACTCCATTGAACCTGAGTGGAATTGTTACTGGCCCAACATTCCTGCCACTCTGAGTGTGACAAATGCTCATGAAGGTGTTGGCAAAGCCTGTCAAATATTGTGGTACATCCTCCTGAGCTTTTACTTACTTAAAAGTGGCTGCTGTTTTCCTGATTCTAGCATTGGCTGGTATTTCTGCACAGTTGTGTCACAGCAGAGTATAGTCATGATGATATTTTTGTGAAAATTAGTTTCAAGTATTTGCTGTCCCTTTTGTTTGTAAATACTGCCATTATGATCCAGTTATGTTCCGGGACTCAAAGGTTTTGGCATATGCGGGCCAACTTGTACATGCGGGTTCTTGTACGTTGGGCCAGATCGGGAATTAGTCCAGTTTGCACAGACACTTAGGAGTTTGGGGCATTACAGGACCTTGAAATTGATCTGGAGCTTTAGAACACAGATATCTCATACTCTGCCAGCTTCCTAAGAGATGGTCAGGTCTTCCTGACTTTGTTTTTCTAGATTTTCTTCAGTAGGAGAATCATGGGGTAATATCTTACATGGTGATAGAATTGGGTTGGTTTTCACTTCCACACTGCTGTGCATATGATTTCCTAGTGGAAATTGCTACCAGGCCTCCATCATTGTCAGGCTGCTTTTCACTCTGTAGTTTACAAAGTAGGTGTTCACATGCATTTTTATTTTTAACGTGCATTTTTAAAGCACAGTTATTTGTTGTGTCTTTGGGTGTTTTGTTCAGTTTCAAAAAAGTACAAAAAGCTTTTTTTAATCCCTTAACTGTTATCTTTGGTAGATTAATTTGGTCTCTTGTTAACTGTGACATTGAGAGGAGAAGAAATATTCTATATGTTCATGGCTATCGATTTTTTTTTTTTTTTACTAAAGACTGGTACTACTGAAAAGAACACCTTAAAGCTTTTCTGTTGCAGCAGGTTCTTGGAAGCAGCTTCTTTTATCCTTAAATTAGGGGATTGGGTTAGCCAGCTATTCTTTTAATTAAAAACAAACAAAACCTAGTTTTGTTTAAAGGAAAAGTTTGTTATCCTATTTAGGATTGCATTTCCCCTTAATTATTTAAGGCTATCCTAAGACCTTCCTCAAAGTAGTATATAATATTAGGTTGCCAATTCACAAAAGAAATTAGAATACTTAGAAATGGTGAATGCTCTTGAAAATGTGGGCAAGCATATAGAAAAAAGAAATGCCATGGCTATATTTGGTCTCTTCAGGTGATACTTTAGCATTACATTGAAGTAAACCTGTGTTTATAGGTAACCACTAATGTTCATGAAATATCTAATTGTATCTTCTGAGTAGGTCCCCACCTCACAGTGGTTCACATAAGAGACAGTTATAAGCATTATTTCCTGAAGGCTAAACAGTCACCCAAATGAGTTTATGTCAGTCGTTTTCTATTATTAGTTTACATGTTGCCAGATAGTAGATTCTTGTTGCAAAAACACTCTTCCATTGGTTGAACTGTGTTTTTCCACTGTTTATAGTAACACTTCATTAATGGATTAGAATCTGCTATCCAGACAGTCTTTCTGTCACACACTGCAGTGTTCCCTGGCCTCTTGCACATAGTATCACATACAGCAAATCATGTATATCACACCGGGGTAAGCCAGGGAGGCTGCCCACTGCCACAGGTGGGCAGTCCTGGGACCCTGACTTCCACAGCTCTGCCGGCCACCTCAGGGACACGGTAGCACTGCCATTCATTCCTGATGCACCAGCTTGGAAGTTCTGATCAGCAAATGAACAAAATGTTTGTTTTCCTGATAATCAAGAGCCTTTAGCCCTGGCTGGTGTAGCTCAGTGGATTGAGCGCGGGCCTGCGAACCAGACGATCGCGGTTCGATTCCCAGTCAGGGCACATGCTTAGGTTGCAGGCCAGTTTCCGGCAGGGGCCAGTTCCCTGCAGGGGATGCATGAGAAGCAACCATACATTGATGTTTCTTTCCTCTCTCCTTCCCTTCCCCTCTAAAAAGATAAATAAATAAAATATTTTAAAAAAAAAGAGCCTTTATCTCAGAAAAGATCTTTTAGGAGGGAGTACATAGTCACTCAGAATTAGAATGTAATTGTATCTGTCCAGTTTTGGACAGGTTATTGCCCGGTTTTTAAATTCTTCCTTTAAAGTAAACATCGTGAGAACTTAAACATGTAAAACCTTTTTATTCTTCTTTCCTAGAGTAAGTGACAGTGAAAATAGCAGATAATGACTATGCCTAACTGCAGAGCAGGCGGTAGGAAACTGCCGTTACCTGCACTAGACTCAGGATGAAAGTACATTTACTGAGGATTATCTTCGAGTGCACTCTCAGAGAGGAAAGACCAGGGAGCGTCTTCCGCTCCCCCGTCACAAAGGAAGTGCTCGTGAGACGACACGTTGAGGGACATTCACAGCCTTCCCTGTCCTCCACAGGACCTCTGGAAGGCAGGGCCATCTCCTTGGCCCTCACTGCCCAGGAGGGAATTCTTTGGAGGTGGTAGTGGTTCTTCACTAATTTCCATGACCTCATTTTTGATTGTTAGGAAGCCCCACACAAATTAAAAGAGTGTTGAAATGAAAGTAAATGGACATCACTCCATCAGAGCTAAAAAGGAGGGTAACATTTTCAAGTCAAAAGCATATCTGCTGGTGTAGTGGACTTGGAGATGATAAGCTTGGTGGCTTGAGTCTCTTACATGACATTTGGGGATGCATGGTGTAGTCATCATGTGTTACTTCATACTTACCTGCTTTCAGATGGAGGCCTGACTATATTTCTTCCATTGCTTCTATGCATCCTTATAAGAGGGTTTGTATGTACAAATAATCATTTGGTGGAACTGCCTTTAAATAGCCCTTGATGGGAAGCAGCATTGAAAAAGGAGTTTCTTTCCTTTTTTTCAAATAAGTTTATTTTGAGATCAATATGTTAAAAGGCTTTTCCTGAAGTATTTGGCGAGAGGGTCAGGATTTCACTCGGTAGTAAAGGGTATGAAGAGAACTGGGAGACCGTCTACAGCTCTATAGCTCTTTCCCTGCAGTGACTCTTTTCCCGAATGTGTGACAGTATTTTTTTTTTTTTTAATCTTGGGTAAAGTAATTCAGGACTTGAGTATGTCAGGGGCTGTGGCCCTTGTTACCCACCAGTATGGTTATCCATTAGAAAATCTCAAGTCGATTTGCAAAGTCTTTAGTCTTTGTGAATTTACTGAGTCTGAAGATGATGGTATCTTATGCATCTTCTGAATCAGAGGCCTCTCTATTCAAAGGGGAGAAAAGGAAGAATAAAAGCAAATCGAACTGTTTCACCTCACTGTCAAAGAGCTTTACCGACAGATAATACATGATAGATATTGAGAAAAATAACATGTCCTTAGTCATATTATTCACCTGGTATTTACAGAGCATACACTCTCTGCAGGGCAATCAAGTCTTACCATTCCAAGTTAAGGCAGGATATTGTTTTTGAACCAACTCTTTGAAATAGTTTTAATAGCTGTACTATGTATCAAATGGCAAAACTCAAAAATAACATAAAGCCCTTGAGATTAATAAACTCTCTGGTGTTCAGACCTGTTACTGCCAAACAGCTCCTCCATTTGATGTACAGAAACGGGATAATGGCACAGAAATGTCGGGAGAGCTGGAGAAGGAGCTTGTAAACAGGAAGAATTGTTTTAAAGAAATGCCTAACTTGGTTCAAAGAGACAAAATTAGAAAGAGCATCTGTTTTTCTAGAAAAGTGATTGTGGTATTTAAAACCAAGCCTACCCCTTTGCTGGTCTGAACAAAACGGTCTTTCGTGTGCTGTTGCGTGGAGATGGACGTCTTTTGTCTCCGATGTGAGTCATGCAGGAAGCAGATGGGGAGACTAGGGCACTGTCGGTGTAGAGAACAGAAAGAGTCGTGTAAGCTTTATCCGAGCCTAGGGATTTTAGGAAAAAACTTCCACTTCGGTACAGAAAAAGCAGAGACTTAGGTTCTCACGAAGCCATGGCACTAGACTGGTGACCTAATAACCCCAGGAAGAGACAAAATGGCAAGACAGTTACCGCCAGTCTGGGGAGTTCCAGGGAGGCCCCTCTGTGTGTGGGTCTGAAGCAGGGACCACTTCGTCTTGTATCACTGCCTTCGTGCCTGATTCCTACACTTGCTGCAGGGTGGATGCTGAGTTAATTTTAATGAGAAATAGGAACGTGGGTACGGAGAGAGAGGCTTTGATTTTAAGAGACTGTTGTTGTTATGACTCGGACACTTGCTCTTCTGGTGTTCCTGCAGGAACACAAAGTGCTGCTGACCGGGACCCCGCTGCAGAACACCGTGGAAGAGCTCTTTAGCTTGCTCCATTTCTTGGAACCAGCTCGCTTCCCTTCAGAAACCACCTTCATGCAAGAATTTGGTGATCTGAAAACGGAAGAACAGGTATTTATCACGTCTGCTTTGTATTTTTGCTATATAATTGCAGATTATCCGTAAAATGGCAGAGGGTTAATATTTAACTATTTACAAATGTAAAAAATTTTTCCCACCCAGTAAACAAGCGAGCTTTCTATCTCTTTTCCTTGGGCATTCCAAATCATCATTACAGAGGTTTTCTTCTCTGTCCACTTGCCCCTGTGAAGGGTGGCTGAGATTTGGAGAGGTTATACACGTACCTGTTCATGTAGTCTTCAGAGACTGTTGTGCTATTCAGGTTGGTGGTTTTCAAGGTATACTTTTGAACTCTGTATTCTTTTGGGGGTAGTGTCAGAAGCCTCTTAGTGTCTTGCCTACTGGAGTTTTAAGGTTTAGTCTTACTTCTTAACTATGTATATTTGGTCCCCTTGCTTACTTTTCTGAGCTTTCATACTTTCATTTAGAAACGTGGGTCATCACTACCCCGCAGGATTTCTGTGAGAAATATGTTATGTATGAAAAGTGGTTGGTTGTTTTACACATGATAGGAGTTTATATGGACATTTGAAGTAAATACAGAGATGTTCTTAACATCTTGGTCTTTCTGTACCCTCCCCCGACTTTCTGCCTACAACCTCTCAGTTGAGTTCAAAGTGAAGTCTGTTTTGTTTTATTTTTCTTAAAACTGTCTTGTATGCTGTATCCTATTGCCAGTCAACAGAAAAGAGAACTGGAGAGAGACATCTCTGCTTGCTCATTGTCACAGGGACTAGATAACTCCTGGCTTTTTTGCTCTTTCTGGAAAGGAAGAGAACTGAAGCAGAGTACTCCTCTGACTCTGTCTCTTCCTCATTGTCCCTCTGGCTTATGACGAACAAAAAGGAAAGAGAAAGGAATACATTTGGCTCTTTTCTGCTGTGTACTTTTCAAGCCTTCTGGTTGTTCAGGACTCCTAGATAGGCGAGATGGTCCATTTGAGATTGAATCATTCAACCCCCAGGAACTTCTGGTATGAAACCTGAAAAATCCATGCCTTCATCCCCTTACTGGGCTTTCAAAAATGAAAGTGAGTAGTGAACAAATAGGATGATAATCCTGGTTTTTCATGTGAGGGTATGTTTGAACATATAAGCAAGTCATGACACCAGTATTTACTTAAGGTCCTTTTCTAGGTGCAAAAACTCCAGGCTATTCTAAAGCCAATGATGTTGCGACGTCTCAAGGAGGATGTAGAAAAGAACTTGGCCCCCAAAGAAGAAACGATAATTGAAGTTGAGCTAACAAACATTCAGAAGAAATATTACCGAGCCATCCTTGAGAAGAATTTCACATTTCTTTCCAAAGGTGGTGGTCAAGCTAATGTACCTAACCTTTTAAACACTATGATGGAATTACGAAAGTGCTGCAACCATCCATACCTTATTAACGGTAAGCCTCGCTGTTGGTAAACTTATTTAATGTTGCTCAACATGCCAGAAATCCCTTTTCTCCCTCTGGACTGAGGATTTGTGGTTTCTAGTCATTGCTGTATCCTCTTGTCTCAGTGTGTGATTGTCACCACCTTCCTATTCCTCACGGTGCCCCTTTCTGTGGTGTCTCCTGCTGGTCCCTGAAGCAGGACCTCACCTCACCTTTCTCCTGCATCCCTGCATCTGGGTCTCACTCATTGAAAGGAGGAGGTATTGGACCTCCATGGCTAAAAACCATCAGAAGTGTTAATAGTTAGAGAGAAATTAGCCCCTGATTGAGATTTTCTTGCTGTGTGTGTGTGTGTGTGTATGTGTGTGTGTGTGAAAACCGAAGTTATAGAGGAACTTCAGTGTGAGAAGGCAGCTATTAGCTGTCTCAACATTTTGAGAGAAGTAAATTTTTCTCAGCCCAGAAGCCTTTAATACCTGTCCCCTAAGAATGAGATTATTTTTTATAGCTTTGGTAATAGACCCTGTTACTAATGAATACTTTATGGTCTTCCTGTTTTCTCAACTAAATTGATAGTGTTAGGTAATGGATATGAGTAAAACCCTGTATTACATACTTGCAAAAATCGTTAAAAGAATAAATATTTCATGCCTTTGATGTGGAAGATACTCCGGAGAATACAAGAGGCTTCAGTGTGTCAGGGATTGAGATTAGGAAGGCCGTTAGAAAGTGATGGCATCGAGACAAGCCTGTAGGGCTGGGGAGGATTTTGCCAGTCAGAGTTAAAAAGGAAGGGCATTGTGCTGATGTAATGACATGAGCAAAGAAGAGGACTGAGGAAAACAAAGGGGAACTTGCCCAAAGTGTGCGGTACCTGCAAGAAACAGTACAGTGGTGAACCTAGACATGCTGTGACCCTGCTGTGGAAAGCCTCAAATGCTAGGGTATGGGATTTTGTCTTTAGTCTGTAGGCAGTGCAGAACCACAGATAGTGTTTAAGCTGAGGAACAATTGGAAATGTGATTCAGGATGGTGGGTCTGGCACCATCGTATAAGGCAGATGGGAGTTGGGAAAGGCAGGCAGTCAGAATGACGAGCTAGGAGGCTGGCTATTGCTGTAGTCCAGGCTGGAGTTAATGTGGGGTGAGGAAAGGTGATGATCCACTATGATGGGGCGTTCATGTGCAATTATAATGGGCCAGCAGTGCCGTTCGGTTCCTTTCCAGGGAAGAAGGTACAAGCCTGATTTTGTCTTTATCACAATCCATGAGGTACAAGGGCAGCTGATTTGAAGAATTCCTAATCTTTTTTACTTTCATAACTAACACAGTAATGCCACCTCAGATCTAGAAGTCTCTATTACTATATGACAAATGATCTGCACCTGGAAAACAGTCTCAGTGTAGTAGCACCTGGGGTCATTGCTGTGGTGTGACACCAGTGAATTTCCTGTTCAAACTTTGTGCTTTTAGCTTTGTCTTTTAAAGAGAGTATCATGTGTGATAATTATATGTTTAATGCTGCCAACCTGCTAATCACCATCTGTTTAAGAGCCTGTAAGGCCATTTATAGTGAGTGTCAACCAGCCTGTTCCTGAGTTGGGGAGATAGAGTTGGGGCTACAGCGATTAATGGTATGGGTAAACACACACGGTCGTGCTCGCACACTCTCTGTTTCTCTCTCTCTCTCTGTTGCATTTAATACCTGGAAAGAAAATAAGGAAAAGTAGCTGCCAGTGGGGGAGAAAAGGCACTCACAATAGAGATTAAATGTGCCAGCAGGATGGGTGTGAAAGGGATGATCTCAGCGATGGTTGTTGCGTGTCCACTCTCAGTTCAATCTTGTTTGCTTACATGCTAATTACATGCATTGAGCACCTAGAGCAGGGTGTTCCCCCAAAACACAGCTGGTGGGTCTTTTCTGTAGCCGATTGCTCTCCAGGGTCATCCTACATCATTTATTGTTTGCCAGGAGGCTCTAGGGCTTCTAAGGCTTGGATCTGTGGCAGTTATTCTAATTGGTTACACCTTGAAGTTGGCTTTTCTGTCCTTACAACAAGTTAGGAAGTGTCTGGTAGGCAGGTATACTTATATACCTTTATGTTGTGAAATTGTAAAAAAAAAATATGCATACACACGCTCACATTAGGTCTTACAACTTCCCAGTAACATGTGTAGACCGTGTGTTTCACAGAGGTGGCTGCAGCCCTAGCACTGCCCATTCTCATCCACAATGTGGAGCAGAAAGAGTGCTGACATGGGGCGCCTCCACACATGTTTATCGAGCAGATAAAGGAAGGTTTTTTGGTTGTGGCAGAGTAAAGCAGCCCTAATCAAACTTAAAATTCAGCTCAACAAAGAACAGCATTTCTGGAAATGTTGGAAACAGAAACAAATATATGCACAACTTGAAAGGGGTAACATAAGCAAAGCAGAAGAAAAAACATCGGAAGTGACGCTAGAACACCAGTTGTATGTAAAGGAGAAGTATTTTTAATGTGTGTTAACATAAGTGCTTAAGTGGTTAGAACAGTGTTTGGTGTACTTTAAACACTAGGTAAATGTGGCTAGTTGTTTTTCTTGCTAAAAAAGTTAAGCAGGTAACTGGGTAACATAAACGGAGATACTGTTATTGGCCCAAGCTTTTATTAAAATGGAATGTCATATAAACAAAATTAGAAATAAAAATGAGCCCTGGCTTGTGTGGCTCAGTTGGTTAGAGCTTTGTCCTGTAACTGAAAGGTTGTGGGTTTGATTCTCCATCTGAGCACATACCTACGTTGTGGGTTCAATCCCCTGGCCAGACACATGTGGGAGGCAGCCAGTTGATGCTTCTCTCACATCAGTGTTTCTCTATATCCCTTCCTCAATCTAAAAGCAATAAAAAAATGCCTTTGGGTGAGGAATAAAAATAATAGTAATAATTTTAAAAAAAGAAATGAAAGAGAAGTTACCACATATATCACAAATATACAAAGAATCATACTAGAATACTATAAAAGACTATGCCACCAAATTCAATAACCTAGAAGAAATATACATTCCTACAAATGTATAACCTTCCTGGACTGAATCATGAAGAAATAGAAAATCTAAATAGACTGTTAAACGTTGAGGAAATTTAGACAACCATCAAGAACATCTCAAAAAATAAAAATCCAGGATCAGATGGCTTCACTAGTGAATTCTACCACACATTCAAAGAAGTTTTGATACCTATCCTTCTCAGACTCTTTCAAAAAATTAGACAAGAGGCAGTACTTCCTAACACATTTTAGGAAGCCCATATAACCTTGATCCCAAAACCTGGCAAGGATAACACACAGAAAAGAAAACTATAGGCCAATATCATTGATGAATATGGATGCAAAAATCCTAACTAAAATATTAGCAAATTAAATACAGCAATATGTTACAAAAATAATACACTGTGATCAAGTGGGGTGCATTCCAGGGGCACAAGGATGATTCAACATATGCAAATCGATCAATGTAAGACACCACATTAACAAAACAAAGGATAAAAATCATATGATCTTATTTAATAGATGCAGAAAAGGCATTTGATAAGCCACAACAGCTGTTTATGGTTAAAACACCCAGTGAAATGGATATGGAAGGAAAGTACTTCAACATAATAAAGGCCATATATGATAAACCCACAGCCAATGTCATACTCAATGATGAAAAACTGAAAGCTTTTCCTCTAAAATCAGGAATAAGACAAAGATGTTTACTTTCACCACTCTTATTTAACGTGGTTCTGAAAGTCCTAGCCAGAGGAATCAGACAAGGGAAAGAAAGAAAAGGCATCCAAATTGGCAAGGAAGAAGTAAAAGTTTCACTTTTTATAGATGATGTACCTGTATGTAGAAAACCCTAAAGACTATACCCAAAAAGTATTAGAAACAATAAACAAACACAGTAAAAATGCAGGATACAAAAACAATGTACAAAAATTCACTGTTTTCTATGTATTAACAATGAAAGTTCAGAAAAAGAAATGAGGGGAAAGAAACAATTCTTTTTACAATTGCAATCAAAATAATAAAATACCTAGGAACTAACTTAACAAAGGAGGTGAAGGACTTATATACAGAAAACTACAAAGCATTATTAAAAGAGATTGAAAAAACACAATGAAATGGAAAGCTATTCCATATTCATGGATTGAATCAACATAGTTAAAATGGCCATATTACTCAAAGCAATATGCGTATTTAATACAATCACCATTAAAATGTCAATATCATTTTTTAAAAAAATAAAGCAAAAAATTGTCAGGTTTGTATGGAACCACTAGAGACTCCACATAGCCAAAGCAATCCTCAGAAAAAAGAACAAAGATGAAGGTATCACACTACCTGACTTCAAATTATACTACAGAGCTACAGTAATCAAAATAGCATGGTTTTGGCATAACAGACACACAGGCTAATGGAACAGAATTGAGAGCCCAGAAAGAAACCAAAGGCATATGGGCAAATAATTTTTGATAAAGGAGCCAAAACACACAATGGAGAAAAGAAGTAAATGGTGCTGGGTGGAAAGGCACATGAAAAAGAGTGAAACTAGATTATAACTTGTCCCCTTGCACAAAAATTAAGTCAGTGTAGATCAAAGATCTAAATATAAGATCTGAAACAATAAGGTAACATAGAAGAAAATATAGATACTAAACTTATGGAGCTTGTTCTTAGAGAACATTTTATGAATTTGACTCCAAAAGCAAAGGAAGTGAAGGCAAAAATAAATATATGATATTATATCAAACTAAAAAAGCTTCTGCACAGCAAAAAAACCTGACAACAAAATCTAAAGGCAGCCAGCCAAATGGGAGATGATATTTGCAGACAATAGCTCTGACAAAGGGTCAATATCCAAAATATATAAAGACTCCTGCAACTCAACACCAAACAAACAATCCAGTTAAAAAGTGGGCAATGAACCTGAAGACACCTCTCCCTGAATACATACAAACAGTCAACAGATATATGAAAAGATGTTCAACTTCACTAGCTATTAGGGAAGTACAAATCAAAACTACAATGAGGTACCACCTCACACCTTTAGAATGGCTTGTTATCAACAAGACAGATAATAAATGTTTGAGAGAGCTTGCAGAGAAAGAGGAACCCTCGTTCACCTCTGGTGGGAATAAAGTGGTACAGCCACTGTGGGAAACAGTGTGGTGGCTCCTCAACGAAGAATAGAGTTACCATGTGATCCAGCAATTCTTCTGAGTACCTCCCCCCCAAATATGATAACATTTATTTGCAAATATACATGTGCCCCTATGTTCACTGTAGCATTATTCACGGTAGCCAAGACATGGAGACACCAAAGTATCCTTTAAACAGAGGATTGGAGAAAGATGATATGATACATATATATATAATGGAATGCAACTCAGCTCTAAGAACAGATGAAATGCTGCCATTTGCAACAACATGGATGGATCTTGAGAACATTATGTTAAGTGAAATGTCAGAAAAACTAAGAACCATATGATTTCACTCATATGTAGGATATAAAACTGAAACTCGTAGACATAGACAACAGTGTGGTGGTTACCAGCAGGAAAGGGGTGAGGAATGTTAGAGGGTAAAGGGGGCCAAATATATGGTGATGGAAGATGATTTTGACTTTGTGTGGTGGGCACATCATGCGACATACAGACCATGTGGTACAGAAAATGTGCACCTGAAACCTGAATGACCCTGTGAACCAATGTCACCCTAATAATTTTAATAAAATAAGGCAAAAAGAAGAAATAGAATGGAATGCCCAATTTTAGGTTTGCTATGTGGAGGAAAAGTAATGTTGCGAACTTGGTCAAGGTCCAGTAACAGTTAGAGGTGACTTGAGTCAATTGTTGTTGTGGGTAGGAGTGTGGAGAATCATGAGCAAACAGAAAATAGGACTAAAGAGTATATAATGGAATGGATTTCAGAGAGAAAATAGTACAGTAACTTGTTTTTCTCTGGTAATCTTTGAAAGCAAATAATTTTTTGTTTGTGGCTAATATAGCTAGATAACATTGCAGTTTCTTCTCTCACAGTGATTGTCTAAGTGAAAAGAAAGACTTCCACACTTAATTTCAAGAATTTTTTTTAAATTAGTTAATTTTTAGAGAAAGGGCATGGGAGGAAGGAAGAGAGGGAGAAAAACATCAATGTACAAGAGATACATCAGTTGGTTGCCTCTTGCATGCCCCTAACTGGGAACCTGGCCCACAACCCAGGCATGTGCCCTGACTGGGAATTGAACCGGAGACATTGTGGTTTGCAGGCTGGCACTCAATCCACTGGAGCCACCCAGGCAGGGCAAGAATCTTTTTCGTACACATGCATACACATTTTTACATGTAGTACGAACAGTAATTTAAGGCAGTGCCAACAGTCTACATATTTTGGCTTATCATAACCTTCCAATTCATTTTCTGATTGATATATACAAATCTAACATTAAGGTAAATCTAACTCATAAAGTTGAAAATTTGGCCCTGATATCAGAAGTTAGGAATTGCTTTTCTTCCTAACACTTGTCCTACCCTCTTTCCTTCATTCTGACCATAACAAATACAGTGCTAAAGGAATTGTATATGAAATATGTTTGCTGATGTTTCAAGAAGTAGTATCAGTATAAACTGGCTGTCACTGAAGAACCAGAATGTATAATAAAGATCTGAATTGATCAGTTCAGCAGTAGCTTTTGTCAGTAAGAAAGAATATATTTTAATTTTGACTATTCTCCATAAGATGAGAAATTATTGGTAGCATTGAAAAAGCAGAAAAGCTTTTTTCTCATCTCCAAGTAAAGTTAAAATGAAAAAAAGAAACCCCTAAATTTCTCTACTAATTTGACTGGATTATATAGGTACATTTTAAATGTTTTACCAAAATAATCCAAACATGCCTGCTACTTATTTTGTTAAAAATGATCATTTCATTTTGGAATCCAGTCATTTCATTCATTGACCATTAACTCGTTTTAAACTAAAGCACTGTTTTATTTTGAGTATGGATTATAATCTCAATGTGAACAAAATCATTACCTAAATATCTTCAGAGTAAAATCTCTCTCTTCCTGAACTGCAGAGCGTATAATATATTGTCCAACAAAAACAAACTTTAAAAAAAAGACCTCTTGTACTTTGGGACTTAAATGTATTTCCCCTGTCTCCTGAGGACCTTCTTGTCCTGAATATAGAATGTACATTTCTAAATTTTATATTTTGAAAAACATTAACTTTATTCAAGAACCTGTCTGTGCTCTTGGGTAACATTTATTCACCTTTGAAGACCTTTTTCTCACTTAGAGGGAAATCCTGGGTATAAGCCTATTACTCATGTGGAAGAGGAGAAGGGATTGGTGTTTTCTGCCTGCATGAGAATTAACCGTGTGCCTTCCAGAAGGCCTTAGTGCTTGGGAAAGGCATTCAGTGACTTTAATCTGTTCCCAGTGAGATTCTTTGTCGATTAATAATGAACAAGCTTTCTTTCTACATATGACCACATCATAACTTAATTTCTGCAAGTGCCCTTAAAGTGGAAATGGGAGGCACTTGTGCTGCATCGGGTGTCGCTGCAGCAGGACCAGCCGTGCGAGTGGCGTGGTGGCCTGACTGACCTAACCTTTCAAGTCCTTCTGAGGTTTATGTGCTTATGTATCCCCATCTATATATAGTATAGTTAGTTCACATGTTTAAAACCAGTGGTAAGAAGAGTAGTTTAAATTTCTGACACAGTTTAAGGCTAGGAACTAATCTCATTAGATGGATTTGTTTGTTTGTATTTCCTACAGAATAGGCACCGTGAACACATCCCTGTCCTTGGGGGGGAGGAGTGAGCACTGCAGCCTTGCCCTGGTTAACCCCAGAGGTGGGTGGAGGCCAGAGCTGTGCAGTTCTAGTTCAGCCAACCAAGCCGTTGAAGGCAGCTTGGCCTGCTGCTTTCTGGATAGCGTGTGTTTGGGGTTAGGAAAGGAAGCAGTGAGCAAGATGTCTTTCTCTTGAGGCGTCTCTCTGATGGACCCCAAAATCTTTAAACAAGCAGAAATCTATGTGGGGCTATGAGACAAAGTGGGTTAGGCACAGAAGTCTTAATGTAAAACAGAGGTTTATTTCATTTTTAAAGTTTTTCAAGCTTTGCATAATTCAAGGTAGAATTGTTGTCCTAATGAAATTATCAGATGAGAATGAATAAGGAAGGAGATTTAAAGATTGCAGTAGATGTGTGCCATCGCCTAAAAAAATTCCCTAAAAATTATCCTGAAAAGCGATTTCTTTTTGTTGTAGTCCTTTGTTATTATTATACAATTATTAATAGAAACTACTGCCCTTACACTGTAATCATTAGAACTCTACCTCATTGTTTCTTAGTTTCAGAACAGATTTTGTTATTTGTGTTTGTATTCAGCTAGTAAACAGCTCTATTCCTTCCGCAATTTAGGTTCCAATTTTTCTGTAGGTATCTGGCCCTTGGCTTGTTTCTGTCACTTCTGGCTTGACAGTCTGTTGTTGAAATTCAGTTTCTACAATCAGCAAACATTTGTTTGTTGGAAAATGTGGTTTTTCCCTCCAAATGCTTAAATATGTTGTGCTTAAAACTTTGATCCCTTTTATGCTTTCCCGATTTTGTGTAGACCTAACTTTAAGTGGATAGAGTCATGTTCATAAACATGAGTGTGGTGTTCTGGTTCCTACAGTTTGCGGCGGTTTTTGAAAGCAAGTGCATTGTTTTTAGTAATAAAAACCTTTTACTGGATTCACGTTCTGCTGTCCAATCTCTGCAGGTGCTGAAGAGAAAATTTTGGAAGAGTTTAAAGAAACACACAATGCAGACTCTCCAGATTTTCAGCTCCAGGCAATGATCCAGGCTGCTGGCAAGCTAGTGCTGATTGACAAGCTGCTGCCAAAACTGAAGGCTGGTGGCCACAGGGTGCTTATCTTTTCCCAGATGGTGCGCTGCTTGGACATACTGGAAGACTACCTCATTCAAAGACGGTGAGGCCATGGTACCGTAAGAATAAAAAGGAAATTAAAAAGTGACCTTTTGCAGGGCGCTAAGTAGCTCACCTTGGAGTGATACTTATGATAAAGGGGATGGAGTGGGGGAATGTGTCACATCTCTTATTAAAAACTGTGGGTGTATACAACAGTTACTCGGTGCAATGACGGCAGTAGGTCTGCATAATTCTGTGGGCAATTTTAGTTCCCATTCCTTTCATTTCACCAAGGGAGAATAGTTCTTACCTAAAATTGAAATTATTATTTTACTGTTGGAGGCGTCAGCTATTTTTAGAGTTTAGATGTTTTAGTGGAGAGAAATTAAAATGAAGTCTAATCTTTGGGCATTCAACCAATTGTGTGAAAAACAACAAAACCTATTTGCTCGGAAATTATTTCTGATACATAATATTATTTTGTTAATATATATCCCAGATGGTATTACTGTCTTTTAAAAAAAGGAGCAGGTATATTATCGCTGTTTGTCAGGCTTCCTTGTTAACACTGACATTTTCCAGGTACCCATACGAAAGGATCGACGGCCGAGTAAGAGGCAACCTCCGCCAGGCAGCTATTGACAGATTCTCCAAACCTGATTCCGATAGGTTTGTTTTCCTCCTGTGCACACGGGCCGGAGGTTTGGGCATTAATCTGACTGCTGCTGATACCTGCATCATTTTCGATTCTGACTGGAATCCCCAAAATGATCTCCAGGTAAACTTGCAAGAAAATCTTCTGGGTGCCATTTTTTTTTAAGTCTCTACTATGGCAGAGAATCCTTGTCAAATCAATAAATTGAAGTCATGTAGTCACTCAGGCGGAGTCCCATGATCGGGGCAAATGAACCAGCTAGTAGTCAATTTATTAATAATGTAAAAGTGATTTCTTCATATGTTAATCCCCTTCTCAGCCATACCTCTTTCTGTTGGAACAGATGCTCTTATGACTGACAATTGAGTCTTTCTTTTTTGGTAGCCATTCATTTCCCTTTTCTTCCAGGCTCAGGCAAGATGTCATAGAATAGGACAGAGCAAATCTGTGAAAATCTACAGGCTGATTACAAGAAATTCTTACGAGAGAGAGATGTTTGACAAGGCGAGCCTGAAGCTCGGTCTCGACAAAGCCGTGCTGCAGTCCATGAGCGGCAGGGAGAACGCCACCAACGGGGTAAGGCTGCAGCCGCCCAGCCCGTTCACTTCTTCCGCCCCCACTCACTTCAGCTATGAGTGAGAGATCCTCCAGCGTCAGATTATTTTTCAACATCAGCGTTTGTTTTAAGCAGTATTTCAAATGTGCATTTTATTTCCTTTTTTAGAATTTAGGTTTGCTCTCTTAGAAAAAAAATTGTTTAGTCTAAAAACATTTCAGTGATAATTATTTCAAGTATTTCTCTAAAACAGGTACAGCAGCTTTCCAAGAAAGAAATAGAGGATCTTCTGCGGAAAGGGGCCTACGGGGCGCTCATGGACGAGGAGGATGAAGGGTCTAAATTCTGTGAGGAAGATATTGATCAGATCCTCCTGCGGCGAACCCACACCATCACCATTGAGTCTGAGGGGAAGGGTTCCACCTTTGCTAAGGTGCGGATCAGTTTGAAGAGATGCCGAAGTTTAAGTTCATACATAGCACCTTATAAACTGCTCACAGAATGTACACGTAACTGTGCTTTCTATTCCAAATTGAGAAATTAATTACTAACTCTCTGTGGAGCATGTAATGCATAAAACATTCTTTGTGTTTGGGGTCATGCTCTATTTATATGGCTCTGGTGGTCACTCTTGCCTTGTCCTCTTGTCTGCTTCCCGGCTCCCCAGTCTAATCCTTAACTGTGTCCTTGACTCCATCCCCATTGCTTCTTGAGATTCTGGTTTCTAACACAGCCTATAAGAAAATTAAGTCACTTGTATTTTGCCCTCCAGCTTCAATCGCAAAACCCTTCTTCACGGCTGAAATCCACACAAGCTTTATTTATTTACACCAGCTGTCTCCATTGCCTGCCTTCCTACTTATTTTTCAACTCCCAGGTTGTAGCCCTCCCCCACCCCTTCGACAGAGTAGCTCTGGTGGAGGTCACCACTGCCTGCCACTCCACTGAGAGCCCTTTCTGAGGCTGCAACTGTGCCTTGGTCCACCCATCCACACCCAGGCCCAACTTACACTTTTAACATTTTTAAAAATATTTATTTATTTTGAGAGAGGGGAAGAGGAGATAGAGTGGGAGAGAAACATCAGTGTGTGGTTGCCTCTCATGTGTATCCTACTGGAGACCTGGCCTGCAACCCAGGCATGTGCCCCGACTGGGAAGTGAACCAGCGACCCCTAGCTTCACAGGCCCGTGCTCAATCCACTGAGCTACACCAGCCAGGGCCACTTTTAACAGTTTTATTGAAATGTAATTTACTTTACCATATAATTCACCTGACTTGTGAGTACAATTCAGTGCCTTTACCATATTTACAGACTTGTGCAACTGTTACCACATCTAAGTTTAGAACATTTCCAGCACCCCAAGTGACCCTCATGCCCATTAACAGGCCCATCCGTCCTGTTTCACCCCTCCCCCCAGTCCTTGGCAACCGCTCATCTACTTTCTGTCTTGCCTACTCTGGACATTTCATAGACATGGAATTGTAGAACATGTGGTCTTTTGTATCTGGCTTCACTCACTTAGATAATGTTTTTGAGGTTCGTCCACACTGTAGCATGCATCAGTACTTCCTTTGTATTGGGGAGTCATGTTCCATGATCTGCCTGTACCTCATTTACCAGCTGATGTTGGACCTTGGGGTTGTTTATTTATCCACTAGTTGTTACTGACACTTTTGGTTATTATGACTAGTATTGTTAAGAGCATTTGTGTACAAGTTTTTGTCTGGATAAATGTTTTCATTTCTCTTGCATATATGCCAATATGGAATGGAATTGCTGGGTAACGTGTTCACTCCATGTTTAACCCTGGCAAACTGTCAGGCTCTTTCCTAAAGTGAATGTACCACTTGCTTTCCCACTAACAGTGTTTCTAGGGTTCCAGTTTCTCCACATCCTAGCAACACTTTTTATTGTTTGGCTTTTTGATCATCGTTATAGTAGCGAGTGTGAAGTGAGAGCCCGTGAGGGGGGATCTGCGTTTCTGTGGTGCTGTGGGCCGTCTGTCCTCTGCCCATGGCCATTGTGTGTCGTCTTTGGAGAGACGTCTGTCCTAGTTCTCAGTTCACCTTTTGAGTTATTTATCTTTTTATGATCAAAGTTTAAGAATTAAACTTAAACAAGTTTAAGAATTCTTTATGTATTCTGGATAGAAGCTCCTCATCAGACAATACAATTTGCGAATATTTCCCTGTTTTTTTCTTAATGATGTTTACTACAGTAGCCAGTTTACCCCTCCTTTTCTTTTACTGTTTTTGCTTTTATTGCATTTTCTAACCTAAGGTTACAAAGATTTATTTTCTCCTCACAGTTTTATAGTTTTCACTCTTACATTCAGATCTGTAACCCTTTTGAGTGAGTTTTCTTGTGTGGCGATGTTGTAAGACAGCGTCCAGCTCCCTTCTTTTGCATGTGGACATCCAGTTACCCCAGCTGCTGCTCCTCTTGGCTCCCCAACCAACACCTCCTCCCGCACATCTTTCTGCCTCTTTTCAGTGGGTGCAAAAACAAATCCATCACCTGTCCTTCTACCCTCTGCGTGCCCACGTGCACACACACACACACACACACCAGTTAGTTCACCGGGTCAGCGCCACTCAGATGCCAAAGTTGGGTGCTATGGTTTTTCCTGGCTTCCTCCTCTTTCATGCTTCACATTTACCTAGATTTTCACTCCTTCAGTCTTCCCTTTTAAAGAATATCTTTATCCATTTCTGCTAGAGATGTTTTCAGTCTTCACTGTTTCTTTCCTAAACTGCACAGCCTGTTCTACACCATTCTACACGCTATGCTCCCAGACACTGGTGCCTTTGGTTGTGACGGTGTCCATCATGGTATCTGATTTCAAAGAGATTGCTCTTCCCCAGCATGGAGCTCAGACTCTGTTAACAGGACTAGTTTGGTCTGTGGCTACTCTTCCTGATCACTGTTATCTCTGGTCACATGACAGATTGTCTGTCTTCTCTGTTCCTTTGCACATGCTTCCCCATTCCTCGAGCTTGTACTAAAGCTCTTTAGTCTGACCCAGGCATTATTTTCTGGAGAGCCTGTTTCTTTACAGCAATGCCCTCTGTGTACGTCCCCCCACCCCCACCGAACCTGATTAGGGCCCTCCTCTGTATATTAGCTGCATCTGTACATACCTTTGTTACCTGTTATTTATTGTGCTGCATGGCCATCTTTTGTTTTCTGATCAACCTCAACCCCTGGCCAGTGAGGTACTTGGGGGATGGGCTCCATCCTAATGCCGTCAGTGGCAGCATCTGGCACTCAGTGGAAGAATGCACACGTGTCTGTGTGCATGAGTAAATGAAGACTGCCTTGCATTTTACTTCTGAGAAAAGCATCCCAAAGTAATGCATATTTTCCTTCCTTTTTAGGCCAGTTTTGTCGCGTCTGGAAATAGGACAGATATTTCCTTGGATGATCCAAATTTCTGGCAGAAGTGGGCTAAGAAGGCTGAATTGGATATTGATGCCTTAAATGGGAGGGTAAGTGAGAGGTTCTGTTCAAACCCTCTCTGACCTAGGAACTGGTTTTATAGAAGTTACAACTGTATCTGCTATCTGTTGTAGAACAACCTGGTTATTGACACTCCAAGAGTGAGGAAGCAAACCAGGCTGTACAGTGCAGTGAAAGAGGATGAGTTGATGGAGTTTTCGGACTTGGAAAGCGACTCTGAAGAGAAGCCTTGCCCAAAGCCCCGGCGGCCCCAGGACAGGTCCCAGGGCTACGCAAGGAGTGAGTGCTTCCGAGTGGAGAAGAACCTGCTCGTCTATGGGTAAGTCAGGTTCATGAGAAACGGAACTTTATTCTAAAAAGAGTTAGAATTCCAGTTGGCATAGGGAAACAATATTTGTGTTTGGACTTCTGTCAGTCCCCACAGGCAAGCGAACTGTGCAGCAACTCCAATGGGGCTGGGCAGTGAGGTTCAAGTGCTCAGAGGCATTCGTGCTCCCACAGACTCGAAGGAGTGGGAGCTTGTCCCTTAAGGAATTATGTCAGGTCCAAATTTGGTGATTATTAATAACTCAGAACAAAATCTCAAAATTACAAAGTCTTTTCTACTTTACCTTCACATAAAATTTACTGTAGTTGTCTTTCAGTACTTTTCTGTTCTAAAACTTCATTAAAAGCATTTATGTCACTGGTAAACCTCTTCCAGTGGATGGCCATGTGTGATCTCTGACCATGTCACCTCTGAATCTCTGTGGCACCACACACAGTGCTTCAGAGGGCAAGGTGCTCAGGAATTTCCTGAATCTGTAAATAAGAGGTCGCTAGCATACGGCTGTGGGGCTGTAGGCAAATTCCATTCAAATAAAAAACTGCCACCCAAACAATATTTCTATGGGTCCGATGATACCCTGTCTTTGGTTATTTTTCTAGTGCACTGTCATTAGTTTCAGAACAAATACAAACATTTTGTTTAACGTGACATACAGGGTTCTGACCTGGCCTTTGTCTGTCTTGGCTCTTTCCCTGGGCAGTGCAAACTTCTGTTAGGGCAGACCTCTTCATCTTCTTCAATGCACCACACTCTGTCTCATCACTCTCTTTCTTCAGCCCTTTCCTGCTGCCTAGAGCCAACCTCCACTCTACTCCCCACCCCCTAGGCTTGGCCTGCTCTGCCTCTCCTGTCCTTGACATCAGGACAAGTGTCACCTCAGCACCCTGCACCCAAAAGTCTGCTTTGCACTTTTTGTCACACTCAGATGTTGTGTAATGACTTCAAGGAGTTGGTGTCTCCTGCTAGAGACCTAGTTAGTGGCTCCTTGAGGACTGGGGCTCTTTCTTTGTGTCCTCAGGGCAGAATGCAGTGCCAGCAGACACAGTGAGTGCTGAGTCAGTGACTGTTTGTAGAATAAATGAAGTTCAGCTGAAGCGCATCCTGTGTCTGGGAGCTGTGTGTCCCCTCTGCTGTTGCCTGTGCAAGCTGCACAGCCTTGCCTGTCCGTTCTCACATGGTGCAGAGACTCTCTCCCCCAGAGCCCTTTGCTGTGTGACCTTGCTGCCATGTTGCAACCTAATGATCAAAGTTAGATTGAGAATTTTGCTGGTAAAACTTCAGAAATAGAACATATTAATAGCTCTTGAAGCTAAAAAGTATACTCAGAGCATACTGTATTTCAGCGAAGCCCTTCCCTTCTCCCACAGGCCTCACTATGTATTGAACACCTGCTATGTGCTAGGCACTGTTCTAGGGTACTCTCAGACACCAGGGACACAATTGTGAGTGGGACAGTTGCAGCCCTGCCTCAAGGCAGGCAGGCGAACAGGAGAAAAGCAGTAAACTGTGATAATGCCTTGGCAGGGAAGCACTGTGCAAATGGAGCATAGAAGCATGTCTCCTCTCCTTTAGGACACAGCTCACGTGTTTTCTCTCTCTCTACCTCTCGGGGCTCAGGGAATAAAAGAAGGAATCCTGCAGAAAGGCGATGTTGGTAATCTTCACTTTATGGACATCATGAGCAAGCAGGACAAGATGGAGTGTTGGGTGTTGGTCAGGGAGAAGGGAGTTTCCAGTAGAGAGGGCAGTGTGTCCAAAAGCCTGCAGGTGAGGGCCAGCCTCTTGAGTTGAGGACTGAGAGAGGTTCACAGAAACCAGAGAAGACCAGGCCAGTGCAAAAGGCAGGGCATTCCGGAGTGTGCACTGTGCTTCTCAGCCAAGATTCCCCAGCAGCCGGGTGCAGGTCTCAGGAAGAGGGCAGCGGAGGGACTCATTCCTATGCCGAGCCTGCACTGGGAGCTCACTCGGAGGTGCCCTGGGGGAGACATAGCTTACTTAGCCTCTGTCTGTCTGTCGTCTCCCAGACTCCACAGCACACAGGTGAAAGAGTGCTGCGCTGTGTCAAACCCACTGCTGTAACCTGACGTAGGTGGGTCCGTTCTGAAGTGTGTGGTTTGATTGTAGCCCCTGTGCTTTCTCCCACCCATTTCACTTGAGGATCTGAGAGTGGGTCGAGCGTTTTTCCTGTGCGTGCTGTTGTACTTGGAGATACAGTCCTGTTCCAAAAGGAAACTTGAACCTGTTCACTGTCTTTCAGTAATTGTCGTGGCATCCCTTTGAGGGGGGCTGATGTAACCGTACTCCTCAGCACTGCATCCTCGACTTGGGCTGTCACCCCCACCTTGAGTCCCTAGTCACTTCAAATTGTTGGTCAGCTTCAAAGCATACAAACCGTGACAGAGTGGAGCAAAGTATAACATGTCCAGGTCCTGGCTTCCTTTTGTGTCCCCAGCATTGCTGCCAGGGTGAATCTGAGTGGGAGAGCCTGTGGCAGCCCATAGGTGGTGTCTGGGTGAGAACCTCGTCCTGCACAGAGCAGCAGTGCTTCATATCCTATGCTGGGCTGGGTGTCTTTAAGTCTTGGCCTTGGGTTGCTTTCCTTTCACCTGACATAAAATATTGCTAGGGCTTTTTGGTTTTGTTTTGTAGTTGTTTTTTAGCAAAAGAAATAACCACATTTAATATTTTCATGTGCATGGGAACCCCACACACATGAGTGTCAAAGGCCCCCCATATGCAGGACCCAAGATTTTCTGACACCAGTACCCGACTGTGAAAATAAGCCCTAGCTCTAAACTGGAAGGCACCCCGTGCATGCTGAATACTTGCTTTGCAGCTGGGGACGGTGGATGGACATCCTTTCCCATGGACGCTACAAACGTCAGCTCACTGAGCAAGATGTGGAAACCATCTGCAGAACAATCCTGGTGTACTGTCTCAACCATTATAAGGGGGATGAGAACATCAAAAGCTTCATCTGGGATCTGATCACGCCCACGGCCGACGGCCAGACACGCGCCTTGGTCAATCATTCCGGTAGGTCTTCTCTGTGCTGCAGGGTCACCAGAGGCTCCCAGGGGCCCTTGTGGTGCAACCTAGACCGCATATTTCCCTGCTTATGTGTCAGTCCCTGGCTCTGACACTAAAATGGGGATTGTGGAAGGCTTCTGTCACTATTACGGTGGTAATAATTATTATCATCATTACGATTCTAGGCTTATCCGCCCCAGTGCCCCGGGGAAGGAAAGGAAAGAAGGTGAAAGCCCAGAGCGCACACCCGGTGGTGCAGGATGCCGACTGGCTGGCGGGCTGCAACCCCGACACCCTGTTCCAGGAGGACAGCTACAGGAAGCACCTGAAGCACCACTGCAACAAGTAGGTCTTTGAGGGTGGGGCTGTTTTGTTCCTGTGTGTGTCTGTGCGTACATCCTTATATATGTGTGTGTATAAAGACTGTTAAGGTGTAGTTACCGTCTTTGTACAGCCTTCCTTTTTATTCTTCAAACACAACACCAAGTCATATGAGAGCATACCTTCAGATGACTGATTTTTTAAATCATGGTAAAGATATGTAACACAGTTTTCAAGTTTTATAATTTTCACCATTTCTCAGGATACAACTCATTGACATTAATTACATTCAGAATACTGTGTACCTGTCACCGCTATCTTACCCAAAACCTTATCATCGACTGCAGTACAAACGCTGTATCGTTGAACAGTAACTCACCTTCCCCTCCTCCATGTCCCCAAGCTCCTGGCAACCACCATTGTCTATGAATTTGCCTGTTGTAGGTACCTCGTAAGTGGAATCATGCAGTGTTTGTCTTGTTCTGTCTGGCTTATTTCACTTAGTGTGATATTTTCAAAGTTGATTCATGTTATCACTAGTGCCTGAATTTTTATCCTTTTTATGGTTGAATAATATTCTGTTGTATGAATAGACCACATTTTGTTTGTCTGTTCATCTGTTAGTGGGCACTTGGGTTGATGGACACCTTTTGGCCATTGTGAATAGTGTTGCTATGATGCTGTGTATAACTAACTAGGGAATTTAGGGAATTATGGTTAGCTTTGTATGATCCTGCCTTCAATTGACTGATTTCAGTGGAGGGACTGGGGAATTTTCAGGTTATTTTTCGCTTTCTAATACTTCAGTTACTGAGTTTTTTGGTTGGTTTTTTTTTTTTTTTTTGCGTATAAGCTTAGAATGATATTCCTTTATTTTTTAGAATTTGATCATGTTGAATAATTGGATAATTATTCAATTGAATGATATTGAATCTAAATTTATTGCTTGGACCCCTGCTGTCTGCGTCTAAACTACTGTCTACGTACATTGATTTTTTTCTTATTCTGGCCATGCATTTATTCCGTATCAGCAGTACGGGCCATGCGGCTGCTGACCGGCGTTTCTGCTCCCAGCTCTGTGTGACTTGGGCAAGCCCCGCAGCCTCTTTGGGACTCACTTTCCGTGTTAGTCAGATAGAGCTCTGCAACAGGATCTCAGTTGGATGAGGCAGGATATAAATAAATGCATGTGTATCTCTCTCTTTAAAATTAGCAACCAGCGTCTGAGCACATAAACTGCAGTATGGATTGTGTTTGAGTTGTCTGAGGTATGTCGTGCGATTTTATCCTCATTTGCCTGACAAGGAAACTGAGACTTGGGTACTTAAGGTCCCTCAGCTAGTCAAGGGGCTGGGCCAGGTTGGAGGCCCAGACCAGACGAGGCTAGTGCCCTTGCTCTTGACTACCCCACTCACCTCAGAAACCTGCCTCCTCCTCAGGGCTGTCTCAGTCCTCACATGAAGTCACCCCTGGAGAACACCTGCTCTCCCTGGGTTGCACTGACTAATGCTTCTCACTGCTTTTTAAATGAAAGTGGTTTTAGGGCCTACTTTTGATCACTATCTTCAGTTTTGACTGACAAATATTTTCCTTTTTGAGTCTTCAAAACCATTACCTCACACCATTTTGGTGCCTCAGAAACTGTTTTGTTGTTACTGCTGCAGCATGACAGTTCTCCCTGAAGCCCCACTGATGGCTGCTGGAGAACTTCCGTTTCCTTGTGGTTTACACGAGCTTTGGGTCAATAGCCTTGGGAGTTCTGGATTCGAACTGCAAGTGCAGCAGTTGAGTGCGGAGGCAGTGGCTCCGCTCTCGGGCCCAGCGTGGCGGTGGGGCTTTGTAGTGTCCCATTCTGGTGTCAGTAACAGACTTCCATAGGGCGCCGTGCCTGGTATGTGCGCTGTAACCAGTGTTCCTCTCATCTTTCCTTCTCCTTGGCCTCAAGACTGGCAAGTCTTCCCATCTCCTCTCTGGGATAAGAAGTCGTCCAGCCATTCACTCTCTGGGACTTCAGGAGGTCAAGTGAGAAGATGAGATCCAAATTGAGAATCTCAGTAGCTGGCCCGCTCTCTTCAAAGTTTTAAGAGACAGAGGCAGAGGACCTGCCTCAGGTTAAAGGAGACAAAGCAGACAGGACAGTTCAGTGCCGTGTGTGGCCCCAGACTGGGTGCTGGTCCAGAAACCGGTCAGAAGTGGGACAGCCAAAGAAACGTAACTGGGGGCTGGGGACCCATCCTGTCCTGCTAACCTACTAGGTGTAAACTCCCTCAGGTTTCAGGCCGCCTCCTTGTCACCTGGTTGCCCTGCCAGTGCCTACCACGTCTTCACAGTGGCACTGAGCTCCTCAGTTGAGTTGGTTTGAATTTTTCCCTCTAGAAAAAAAGATGACATTCAATTAGTTCATAAAAGTCTCCAAATACCTGAATTTTTTTCTGAGGTAGAAAACGTCTTCTCCCCGAAGAAGAAAGAGAAGCCATTAGGATCACCGCCACTGTACCGAGTTTTGGTGAACAGAGGAGACTCCAGTGCAAGGTGGAGGGTGTTTCCTTGAGAGCCACCCTTCTGAGCACCTTCTGCAAGTTCTCCAACCAGAGGGGACACAAGGTGTCAGACACGGAAGCCTGTGCTATCACTCATTTGCTGGTTCATTGTGGCACAGCCAATTTTCAATTTTATCAAAAGAAAGAAATCAAAAGTAATGTTACCCAAAGCAATTGTCCACTTTGGAGCGTATTCAGGTGGTTACAGCTGCACACGTTGCCCATCTAAAGCCCACGCTCACCAGGAGCAGAGGTGGGGAGGCAGGTGTGCCTGCCTATCCATGTATGATCAGGAGTAGTCTGTTCGGGGGAAGCTACTCCTTGTTGGCATTTGATGTGTTCAAGGACAGTCACCACGTACTGAGAGACAGTGTGAAGTGGTGGGGTCAGAAGGCCTAATTCAGAGTGGTCCAAGCTCAAGGTGACTCTGTGACCTGGGCCATGCCACTCGACTTCTATTAGCCTCAATTTTTATGCTTGGAAAATGGGATTGTAAAAATTATAGCTTGCCCCATATCATCACAGTGTCATCATGAAGATGAAACGAGCTAGTGTATGTGAAACGTTGGTTTCACAGTGTCTGTTGGGCTTACCCAGCTGGGGAAATAGCACTCAGTGTTGTCATTTACTCATGGCCAAGGAGGTGGTTAGTCTCCAATGTCAGTCCTGACTGAATACCTGGGGTCTCCAGCAGGAGATGCTAGACTCGGAGTAGACATATGCCTTTGGAACTTACCAGGTGGGCTTTGTTGGAAGAATTATGTTTAAAGGAAATGAAGGAAAGCCAAGTGAGATTGAGAATCTGTTTCCTAGAATTCCAAGGGTTTTTGAACCCTGATTCCTTAAAAATGACTAAGAGTTTCAATGATTTTGGCATATGTTAATCTCTTTTGTAGTGTTTTAATATTTTTAAAGCCACAACTTAAGCTTCCAGGTAATATAAACTAGAAGGAATAAAAAACGTTTCATATCCTTAAGAGAGAAGAGTGAAGACCCACCCTCAGTCGCTATCTTCCTTTCTCAGAAGCTAAGTTCTATAATATGAAAAACCTGACAGTCCATATTGAGGGTTTATTGTAAGGTAGTAAAACCAGATTTTATATCACATTTATTCCTACAACTTCTGATGTGCTTCCAAAAATGGTATTAAGGCAGCAGCTGAGGAAATTTTATGAGATAATGAAGCAGAACAGTTACTGAAAGCCATCTGCTCAGTTGTTTACAAACTTGCTTCAATACTTCAGAGGCAATGGTAGGGTACGTGTCTAAACTTCACAAGCTGCACTAGGTAGAACTAAATGAAGTGCGCCTGGGCTGGGCTGAGCTTGGTCCCTCTCTGTGCAGTGTGAGCGGTTGCCAGGCAGGCCTGTTGGAAGCCAGCAGAAAGCACCACACAGAGGTGATTATGTGCCACCATCTGTCACGCTTCAAGCCTACCATACAGCATGGCTAATCAGCCTTGGCAGGATGATGGATGAACAGCAGCAGCTGCCAAAAGCCACTGTTGGCAAACAGTCCTGAAGTTAAGAACTTTTTCCCCCTCTGTCTTCCTCTCCAGGGTCCTGCTGCGTGTCCGCATGCTGTACTACCTAA
Organism: Sturnira hondurensis; assembly: GCF_014824575.4. NCBI lineage: Eukaryota > Metazoa > Chordata > Mammalia > Chiroptera > Phyllostomidae > Sturnira > Sturnira hondurensis. The sequence continues at coordinate 29,054,322 of NW_028082759.1, forward strand.
GACAAGAAGTTATAGGAGACCAGGCAGATAAGATCTTAGAGGGTGCTGACTCAAGGTTAGTGCGAGCTCACACCGGTTCTCTGCCTGCGTGCAGTGGTCTGGGTAGCCAGAAAACATCATGGATCGGGTTTCAAAACCTTCACAAACCATCAGAAGCACACCTTCTTTTTTGCATCTTGAATGCAGTATTTGTTCTATGAGCTCGAGGAAGTGATGATCATCGGGAAAGCCTGTTTGTATGTGTGTGTGTATGTGTGTGTGTGTGTGTGTGTGTATAAAAAGAGGTGTGAACTAAATTACTGGTGGTCAGAGATGACCTTTAAAACGGGACACTGGGTGATAAAGTCTCTTTCTGGTCATGGTGGGAAGTGACTGACTCATGCCCTTTCTCTTAACCTTTGCTCATTCCTCTCCGTGACGCTCAGGTGCTTACCCTGGGAGTGGGGCACCTGAGCGTGTGCATCCTGTTCATTACTTGGAATTCTTTTGTAGTACTGGTACTTACTTTAAATATTACACAAACGGTTGTCTTTATAGTGAAGCTGATGTGTGGATACCTGAGCCTTTCCATGCCGAGGTCCCTGCAGATTGGTGGGATAAGGAAGCAGATAAGTCCCTCCTAATTGGAGTGTTCAAACATGGTAAGTGACACGTCCGTTTGACCACATCTTCACCATGTGGCTTTGTCTTTATTTAGAACTCTGCGTATTCTTTCCAAAGTCATAATATTAACAAGGATAGTTCCAAAGGACTCTTGGCATGTACCATTTTCCTGCACTAAAAATCTAATATGAACTGTAAATATCAGATGCTGTTTTTAAATGTTTGTTGAGCATTTGAGAAGAAACATTTCTTTCTTGGCTGTAAATAAAAGCAAAACCATATTTGTTTTAATAGTAGCCAAGTTGTCCTATAGTTCTCCCCAAACTTTGCTTCCAGCACGGCTCCCCTTGCTGACTCTGCCAGCCCGTGTCAAAGTGGACGGTGGGCTTAACCTCTGCTATTAATCTGTACAAGTGCCTCCTGGGCTTTGTTCCAAGCAATATTTCACAAATGTCAGTGCTGAGAACTCGGCTCCCCTGAGTGGGATGCAGCCTTGTTAACTTTGAAAGGCTGGGGATGCAGAACTGGCATGATATATACAGTGAGCGATTCCTGATTATAATCCCAAGTCTCTGGAGGTTGCCGAGGTAGTCCCAGCAGCCCAGACTGACTAAAGGGGAGAGTGATGGCTTATAAAACCTTTCATGATTATAGTTTGGCTTGCGGCTCTACAGCAGTTAGGAGCGGTGTGTGTAGTACACATCCTAATTGAATTGTGCTGTTCTGCCTGTGTTCTGCAGCCGTGTTTTGTGAGCTCAGCCTAAAAATCATTTTCCCGCAGTGCACTGTTGGGATCTGCCATTTCCCATTTAGTCAGCTTGGGCAGTCAAAAAGCAAATTGCAGTTTGAAAACCATAGAGGGAACAGTGTCATCTCACTGACATGCATCACCCTCAACCTAAGCAGACAGGTTCGCCGGCCTGACGGAGACAGGGGTTTTCTGCCAGCCGTGAGAGTTTCTGCAGAACGGAGGCCGCTCACCAGGAGGATGGGTGGACTTAGCGTACCTCTGCGGAGGTCGTAAAGGAACATTACAGAGCCATTTAAATGTCAAACAAAATTAAATCTTGGGGAAAATAGGGTCAGAAGTCTTCCCGGGCATCTCGTAGTTATTCTGAACCTGTTTTTCTCTTAGTATTTGTGGCCATTCTGATAATATCCCTGGAATGTAACTTGGCCCCACAGTCTGCCCTGGCACTGAGAGGTCCATAGAATGCTTTACTGAAACAAGGTTCTCTAAAATCCAACATAAATGATCCTCTTGATTGAGAAACGAAGTTCACGTGTTGTGTCAGTGCTGTGACTTTGTCAGTGACGGGTCTTTCGTTGTCCCTGCGTGTCCTCTGGGCTGGTGGGGACGGCACAGGCTACGAGAAGTACAATTCCATGCGAGCTGACCCCGCACTGTGCTTCCTGGAACGAGTTGGGATGCCCGATGCCAAGGCCATAGCTGCCGAGCAGAGAGGAACAGACGTGCTAGCAGATGGTGGTGACGGGTAAGAAGGACATTTTAAAATTTTAATAAACTTTACATCAGTATTGCGTCAATTGGCAGGGTTCAGCTCTTACACTGCACCACATACTTTATTGTGTCTGATTTTGAACTAAGTGACATTTCCCGTATAGTCTGTGTCTATATCATAATGATTATTTAAATATGATATATAGTACCTAAATAATCTGAAACTCTGTCTTTTCCAAGGGACGACAGATAGCCCCACCCCCACCCCTGGTTCTCCCACAGCCCCTCCATCCATGCTGCATGCTTTAAATGCTGATAGAAGGGCTTTGGAAATTGAACCCAGAATTAAAACTTTCATTAGGCAGTTCCCTTTTGTCTCTTCCTATCAGTATGACTTAAAACATTTTTAAAAATTTTTATATAGGGGAGAATTTGATAGAGAAGATGAAGACCCAGAATACAAACCAACCAGAACACCATTCAAGGATGAAATAGATGTAAGAACTCGAGTATATTGCCTTTTACAACACCAGTAAAATATTATATGCCTGTATAAGACTTGTTAAACTTTATAGATAGTGGCCTTTATTTTTAAAAAATAATGCAAAATGAAACCCCAAATTAAAATGATTTAGTTTCTTGCTTTGCTTTCAAGGAATTTGCCAACTCTCCTCCTGAAGACAAGGAAGAGTCTGTGGAAATGCGCACCACAGGTACGGCCCCTCCAAGCACACGGAGCAGGGCGGGCGTGTGCCACGCAGGTGGCGGTCACCAGCCCGTGGATCTCGAGATGTTATTTCATCTACACTGACTGCTTTCTTCTGTGAATAATATTAAGTCCTGTTTATTGTTGGTGTCTCACGTCATTGAATTTCTTTGATAAAATAACTATTTTTAGAACAAGATAATGTGTGTATTTATTTTATACCAGTTAGTGAAAACTTTTAAGCAACTTTAGAAATATACCTCAGAAAAGCCCTGAAATATATCTCGTGGGAGCTGGGCATTTGTCAAGTATCCGAAATGTTGCCACTTTATAGAGAATACTGATCTTTTGCCTGATGTAAAATCATTAGCTAACAATTATGGGATCTTTTGTATGCTCAACAAGATTATTATACTATAGTACAACAGTCTTATAAAGTGGTTCATGATGTGAAGTATGTTTCTTTATGTAAGAGTAATAAATAAATTTATTTTTCCCCCTAAGGACTTAAAAAAGAAATGGCAGATAAGTTCCACACTAATAGTATTCTTTATTTATATTTTCAAAACGAGGACACTGACAGCCTTCCCCACATTGTCATTGTGATGTTAATGAGTCGTCTTATATTGATGGAAAATCCTGGGCGTTGCAAGATTGCAGCTGCACATTTCAGAAATATTTTTTCCACTTCCCCAGGCAAGCACAGTGAGAGTAATGCTGAGTTAGGCCAACTTTACTGGCCTAACACCTCAACCCTGACCACCCGTCTGCGCCGGCTCATTACTGCCTATCAGCGCAGCTATAAAAGGCAACAAATGAGGCAAGAGGCCCTAATGAAGACTGACCGGCGGAGACGGCGGCCTCGGGAGGAAGTGAGAGCACTAGAAGCGGAAAGGGAAGCTATCATATCTGAGAAGCGACAAAAGTGAGTTTTTTTCCTGGGTTTTACTCAACTCCTGATACATTCCTCTCCGCTCTGCTCTTTTTGTTTTTTGAGACAATGACTGTCAAAGCGATCTATTTGTCTTCCCACCCCCAAAATAAGTTTAGGGCAAAAGAGGAAAAGAAACAGTAAACTTGAAGCCTTTTTACTCAAGTAAAATTCCAGCTAATATCTTTTTTTTTCTAATAGGTGGACAAGACGGGAAGAGGCTGATTTTTACCGTGTGGTGTCCACTTTTGGGGTTATTTTTGACCCTGTGAAACAGCAGTTTGACTGGAACCAATTTCGAGCCTTTGCCAGACTGGACAAAAAGTCTGATGAAAGTTTGGAGAAATACTTCAGTTGTTTTGTGGCCATGTGTAGGCGAGTGTGTCGAATGCCCACTAAGCCAGATGATGGTAGGTCCATTCAGTACCAAAAGTTCTATAGTAAAAGGCCAGTAAAGTGACAAATGAGACAGCGAACAACTTAAAGCCCGCTTGAGTTTTTTCCAAATAAATATGATTATTTTCATGTTTTCAGAACCACCTGACCTCTCCATGATAGAGCCAATCACAGAAGAGCGTGCCTCCAGAACTCTCTACCGCATCGAACTGCTCCGGAAAATACGAGAGCAGGTTCTTCATCACCCACAGCTGGGCGAGAGGCTGAAGCTCTGTCAGCCGAGCTTGGACTTGCCAGAGTGGTGGGAATGTGGAAGGCACGATCGAGACTTGCTGGTGGGTGCTGCTAAACACGGGGTCAGCCGGACAGACTACCACATCCTCAATGACCCTGAACTGTCCTTCTTGGATGCACACAAAAATTTCGCTCAGAGCAGAGGGGCTAGTAACATATCGACCGTGAATCCGCTGGCAGTTGGGTTTGGCCAGATTCCTGCAGTCATCTCATCCACTCACATTCAGGACGACAGGGTGATGGGACAAACGGAAGGCAAAGTGGAGGAATCTGAAAACACAGCTGCCCAAGAGAAACCTGCAGTGAAAGAAGAGGAAGAAGAAACTGAGAGCAGGGAAAAGGACAGTAAGCAGGAATGCGAGGCTGAGGCCAGCTCTGTAAAAAATGAGCTGAAAAATGTGGAGGTCGGTGCAGATACTGGGCCCAAGTCGATTTCAGAGAAAGGTTCTGAAGAGGACGAAGAAGAAAAGCTGGAGGATGACGATAAATCAGAAGAATCTTCCCAACCTGAAGGTAATGCCTGGCCACCCGGCCTCTCTCCTTTCCTAACAGCAGTGGCCACATGCTGAGTTTTCATGTCACCTGACAAGGCCTCGCTCTTGTTTCTTAGAAGTAATTAGAGTACATTTTCTTATGTGAAGGGATAATTTTAGGTTATGATTAGATGTGTGGTCTGCTCTGATAAGGCATGGGAACATGATATTTTGAACAAGTTAAACTCTCAGAAGAGTTTTACGGACATGTAATTTCTGGATTAAGGATACGGGTTAACTTTATAGTAGCAGTGTATTAAGAATTCCAAGTGATTTTAATTTGGACAATTAAATGTGGGAGAGAAGTCATTTACTGAGTAAATATTGGTAGTTATTTTTAAACAAATAATGCTTAATTGATGCAGTTGTAATTCAGAAGTAAAAGGTAGGAGTAGAATCTGAAAAGAATCAGTTTTCTTTGTAAGTCACAAAAATCAGGCATATCTTACTGTCTTTTGGAGCTGAAACTTGAACGTAGCTGATATCTTAGCCCTTTTTCCCATGCGGGGGACATAGGCTCTTGAGTCAGAGGCTTAATTGTCCTTCAGCGTCCTCTGAGGTGTGCTTGCACAATGTCAGATGCTTGCACAATGTCAGATGACTAGTGATGCAACCTCCCTACGCCTCTGCTTCTTCATCTGTAAAATGGGACTAACCATCTATACGAAATGGCTGTTACAAGCTTTAAATGACAAAATTTGTAAAATGCCTAATATCGTTCTAGCCTCATTGTAGGCACTCAATAAAATGGAGTGGATTGGGCCCTGACTGGGTGGCTTAGTTGGTTGGAACATCATCCCACACTCCAAAAGATTATGGGTCCAGTTCTGGGTCAGGGCACAAACCTAGATTGCTGGTTTGATCCCAGCTGGGCCATGTGCTGGAGGCAGCCAGTCGGTGTTTTTCTCTCACGTCAGTGTTTCTGTCTCTCTCCCCCCGCTCCCGCCCCTTTGTCTCTTCCCTCTCCCTCTCCCTCCTTCCCTCTCTTCCCCTCTTTCTGAAATCAATAAATACATCCTCAGGTGAGGATTAAAACATTTTTAAAACTGGAGCAGATTGTTATTTAATTTTTACATGTCCTTTCTAAACTTCTTTTTCAGTGGTATCCTGGTTTTGAGTAATGCACTCTAACTCATTTCTCAGCAGGAGCTGTCTCTAGAGGGAAGAATTTTGATGAAGAAAGCAATGCTTCTATGAGCACTGCTAGGGACGAAACCCGAGATGGGTTCTACATGGAGGATGGTGATCCTTCGGTAGCTCAGCTCCTCCATGAAAGAACATTTGCCTTCTCATTTTGGCCTAAGGTTGGTTTTTTGTTGTTGTTTTGTTCTGTTGACCCAAAAAAGGAGTGGAGTGGAAGAAATTGTTCTGGCTTGATTTGTCAAATAATTTTAAATTAAACTTTGACACAATGTATAAAGACTATAGATTTTTTTCATGTTTTAAAGAATGGTCTAGAAGAGCCCAAAGAAAAATTTCTGTAGAATACTTTTGTAATAGGATAAGAAGCGTGACGTGAAGGAAAGATAATAAGCAATAGAACCACTTAAACGGACCTTTTGCTCCTTGAGGCGTTTTAGGGTGGCGGTCCTATTACCCAGCGTACATGATTCTTGTTTTAGCAGATTCACCCTTCGGCATAAAAAATGTATGGCTTTTAAAAATTTTTTTATTGAGGTAAAAAACAGGTAGTATGACATTTATGATCTTAATCAATTTTAAGTATATAGATTAGCAGTCTTAAGAATATTTATATTGTTATGAAGCAGACTTCCAGAACTTTTCAGTCTTGCATGACTGAAACTTCATACCCACTAAGCAGCTCCTACCCACTTGCCCCTGGCAGCCACTATCCCAGTTTTTGTTTTGGTGAATTTAAATACTTTAGATACCTCATATAAGTGGAACCATACAATAATTTGTCCTTTTGTGACTGTCTTATTTCACTTAGCATGATGTCCTCGAGGGTCATCCACATGACAGGATTTCTTTCCTGCCTAGGGCCGAATAATATTCCATCGTATGCATATGTTGTATTTTCTTTACTTGTTCACACGTCATTGGGGCATTTGTTCATATGTTACTGGGACTTTTAATCCTTACAGGTCTTGGCTCATTACAGTGCTACTGTGAACATGCACTGATTTCTCTTTGGGACCCTGCTTTTGGTTCCTGTGGATGTGTAGTCAGAAGTGGGGTGGCAGGCTAATATCGTAGTTCAAGACTTAACATTTTGAGGAACCTCTATACTGTTTTCTTAGAGTGATTACACCATTTATTTATTTTTTAGTCTGAAATAGAGCTTTTAGATTTAAAATAAGTTTCATATATTTAGAAACCTAATCATCTTCACTCAGGAGGAGGTGGACCACTAACCCATTTGGTCCAACGTCTTACGCAGTAATTCCAAATGTAGTTAGTTATCTGTAACCGAAAATAAAAAAAAGAAATTACTTTTTTTTTTCGGCTGGCTAGCATAATTTTATAATAAATCCCTATATAATTCGGGTCTGTTTTTCAGGGTGGGGAAATAATTATCCTGATTACCATAGCAGGGCTCTCTGGTTTAAAACAGACAACACAAAAACAGCTTCGGTCGACTCATCCCTGGGCTGGCCTTCCATTACTGGTAGTTGTGTAAGAAATCATGTGAAATTTTTAACTGAAAAGTGCACTATCAAAGACATCTCTTTTTCTGTATGCCCTCTCACTTCCCCCATTATGCTAATCTCCCTTGTCCAGGATGGAAGGGAGTTCCCCAGGTCAGTCAGGTCTGTAGTAGCAGGCAGGCCCTTTTTTAATCGATGGAAACTAGGTCTAAGAGCTGTAATTAGAAATTTTTAATGTACACGCTTCAATGAAACTTGGAGTGATCATAGGTAGGGAATGCAAATTGACATTCATTAGGTGTTCCTAGGCTGGTGCCCATTTTGTAATGCTGAACTTTATTAATAGTGACGCTAATGATGCTCCACTTCCTGGGATAGGCTGTGGTCCTGCCTGTGGATCTGAAGCACCAGAGCATCCGGAAGCTCAGTGCAGGTTCTGTTGTTATCTGCTGACATTTATCACCAGTTCTTCAGCTTGAAGAAAAGTTACTTGTTAAGTATGGGGACATTTTAGAGGTGGTGGTCCTCCAGTGTTTCCTAATCTATGTGATTCTGTGTTCATAGTTGCAGATATTAGGTTTTCTGTGTCGGAGCCATCTGAGGACCTTCAACCATGGCAAGGCACTTTTGATGGAATTTGTTTATTTACTTGCTTGTTTGTCTTTTGCTTTCTTGTACATTTTGCTCACCAATTGACTTTTAAGCCTTTTTCAGCATCTTGATAGAAATATTTACCTACTAATTTCCACTACGTCTCTGTTGCCATTTCATGTGACTTTTCTTCTCCCTCCAGGATCGAGTGATGATAAACCGATTAGACAATATCTGTGAAGCAGTGTTGAAAGGCAAATGGCCAGTAAATAGGCGCCAGATGTTTGATTTCCAGGGCCTCCTCCCTGGGTGCACGCCACCCACTGTGGACAGTCCCCTGCAAAAGAGGAGCTTTGCAGAGCTCTCCATGGTGGGCCAGGCCAGCGTCAGTGCGAGTGAGGACCTCACGACTTCTCCGCAGCTGTCAAAGGTAGGGCAGAGTAGTTTGTGTTTGCACCTTAGAGTTCAGCTCCCTAAATCTTCTCCCAGTTTGGCAGCTTGCATTTCACTGGTCCTACTTAGAAATATGGCTGCAGTTTCCTCAGCTCTGTTGAACAGTCATGAGTATTTAATTCCTTACACTTCTTGTCCTTAAGTTCTGACAGCAAGCTTGTATAGCAGATCCAGTTTGGGCTCATTGTTTTGTTGGAAATTTTTAATAGGAAGACGCCCTCAACCTCTCTGTCCCTCGCCAGCGGAGGAGAAGGAGGAGAAAAATCGAGATCGAGGCCGAAAGAGCTGCCAAGCGGAGAAACCTCATGGAGATGGTTGCACAGCTTCGGGAGTCTCAGGTGGTCTCCGAAAATGGACAAGAGAAAGTTGTAGATTTATCAAAGGCCTCACGAGAGGCAACAAGCTCTACCTCAAGTTTTTCATCTCTTACTTCAAAGTTTATCTTGCCTAATGTCTCGACCCCAGTGTCTGATGCCTTTAAGACTCAGATGGAGCTGCTCCAGGCCGGGCTGTCACGCACGCCCACGAGGCATCTGCTCAATGGCTCCCTGGTGGATGGAGAGCCTCCCCTGAAGAGGAGGCGGGGGCGGAGGAAAAACGTGGAGGGCCTCGATCTGCTCTTCTCCATGAGCCACAAACGGACATCATTGAGCACAGTAAGTTCCGATGCTCGCTTCCATTGTCTGTGCCCGTGTTGACAGCCAGGCTCCCTGCACCGCCAGTGACTCTGGTCTGTCTTCCTCACGGTGACGTGGCATTAAAGCTGACTTCTTCCACCAAAGAAATAGAATTAGAGTGAACAGAGTCATGGTCCTGAGCTGGAAAATTGTGTTGAGCATCGATACAGATCACTCGGCCTGAACCAAATGTAGCTGGAGGATTTATTCTTCCCAACGTTCTGATATATTGATTGCTCTCAGAAGACTAACCCAGAACAGAAACATGCTCTTCAGAGCCTGTAATTGTTATCTCTGAATTCTTGAGGTGGAAAAAGCTCATGCTCTTAAAAATACTGGTATATTTTGGGCCTGGCATTTATTAGATTAGTGTGAATGTTTAGTTTCAGACTTAAGATATGTACTCATACACCAAGTCAGGGATTGCAAATTCTTCTACGTCAGTAAATAGATACTTTAAAAACAGCAACTGAATAAAATATGTTTAGGTTTGGATGAAATGTATGTGCCAATGGATTTTGACTTTTGTTTTCAATTCATAGGAAACAAGTGCGTTACACCCATAACTGCCTTCCCTAGTCTGTGTTGACCCTAAAAATGAGCTGCTCAACTAACGATGAGGACTTTACCCTGAAGAGCCTGACTGCGTGCGGCTCCTTTTTAAAGCTGATTAATACTTGATATCTTTTGCCCGTGGATTTGAAACTCAAACCATCAGCACAGTGGTGCCAAAGTCCCCTATCCGTGTGAGGGGCTGGCACTCCAGCAATGACGGGGGGGTCCCCTGGGCAGCAGGGTGCAGTTTGGGGAGCACTGCAGTTGGAACCTGAGGGGGGCAGTTGCTTATTTGAATATTTTTTCTCATTCTGTTCCATCCCTATTGTTATTTTCTCATTTTCTATTTCTTGAACCTAGAGAATGCTTAATAACTTAGAAGGTTAGGAAAAGGTGTGGTTGAATTAAAGTCTAGAAATTACAAAATAGCATTCACTGAAACTTGTACCCTGATGAGGTCTAGGTAAAACAGAAGCATCCAGGTAGCTAAAGTTAATTTTCAAAATGTAGTATCAGTGCGCCAGTTGCAAAAGTGGTCATTTTCGTTGAGTGTATGGTTACTTTCAGAATCTTACGAAAATAAATCTTGCATTGGGTCAGCTGTGGCTGGTTGTTCCCTAAGTTAAAATGCCATTTCTAGGTGTAAGCTCCCCAAAGTCGCATCTCCAGTGACTAGTCTTCCTGCTTAAAACCACCTTGGTAACACTTGAACAGGTTTTGTTCGCTGAAAATCCTTTCTTTGTCAACATCACAAACTGGGCACTTTCTGCAGCTCATACCTCTTTTATGTACTCTTGTGCTTAATATTTGAATCATGGTACACACAGGAATTAATTAATTAATTAATTAATTATTCCTGTGCTGTTAATATCCAGCTGGTGCTATTTCCATGTTATAGTCATACACCTATAAACTTAAGGCTGATGTTATTCATTTCATGTATCTTAAGTTATGCACCTGAGAATTTATTGATATATTTATTTTCTAAAATTATATTTAGCTCAAAACTCCTACTAGATGTTAAACTTATTATTATCAACACAACAGTATTTTTTACTGTTGTGTTGGTGTTGTGTAAGGTTATGCATTATGTCAGCATTCACACTGGAGACCATGTTGTATAGCCACCATGCATTCAGCAACATTGTGAGGGCTGTCCCTGCCCCTGTGCCACACACTGGGGTGCGAGAACAAAGGCCTGACAGGTGCTTGCTCAGTGTTTAAGATAAACAATGATGTGTCATAGTTGTGAGCTATGGTTGGAGTACTTCGTGAACCCAAAGGAAGAATGGCAATGAAGGGAGAAGGCTAGGAGAAGAAACAGATGAGGAAGTATCCTTAGGGGTGCTCATGCTTCAGTTAAGTTTAGAAGATTGTGTAGGAGTTGCTTATTTGAAAAGAGGGGCTGGGGAGAGCATGTGCAGAGCGCCTGAGGCCAGGGAGAGCCTGTCATGTTTGGTGGCCTGAAAGCTGTTGGCTGGGAAATTTGGGTCAGCCAAGGTGAGCTTAGAGATAAGGGTCAGCAGAGATAAGCCAGTAGGCAGAGGACAGCAGAGATGAGCTTGGGGACAAGGTGAGATGCAAGTCATGGAGGGCATTGATTGCCACGCAAGAACCTAGATTTTATATGGAAGGTAGTAGGGATTCAATTATCAAAATAATTTAACTAGGAGAGTGTGACAGGTTTTGAACTAGGAAGAATGCATTTTAGAAAGTGCACTCCACTGTAGCACTGGCGGTTGCATTGCAGAACAGTGGGACAGAACTAGACCAGAAAGGCCCTTTAGTGGAGTTGCAGTAGTACAGGTGGGGAGTCGGGCGGTGAGAAGAGAGAAATGGGCTAACAGAAGAGATGCCAGGGATCTGAAAAGCCAGTTTGGGGACCAGTAGGTGGATGATGGTAGGGTCTAGCCTTCAGTTAATCTTTTTGGTGTTGCCACACGCACCTAACACAAAATCCTGTACCATCAACAAATATCACTGTTCACAGAGTGCCAAAAAGCTACGTATAAACTGACTTTTGGAACATTTCTTTAATAAAAATTCTAATGACATTTATCTGCAACCTCTAAGAGAGATTGAGAGCCTGCCTTTGGCACATGCAAGGGCCAAACAGCACTGCCCGTGTTGTGTTCCTGGGGGCTTGCTCAGGATCTCAGACGTGGAGCGTGATGGACTGTGAATTTTCTACTGAATTATAAACTCTATAGTATGAGAATGATGTTAAAGTGTCGTCTTCTAATATAATAGCTCTTCCAAAACTGACATTATTTTAAGTAACTTTTTTCCCCTTTTGAGCAAAGATCCATTGTGCTAGGATAGCACTTTCTTGGGATAGTACGTTGCCAGAATCTATTTCCTCATGCGAGAATTCAGATCATTGTCAACTTTCTGCAGGAGGATGCTGAGGTGACCAAAGCTTTTGAGGAAGACATAGAGACCCCACCAACGAGAAACATTCCTTCTCCTGGACAGCTGGACCCCGACACACGAATCCCTGTTGTAAATCTCGAAGATGGGACGAGGCTGGTGGGGGATGATGCTCCTAAAAATAAGGACTTAGTTGAGTGGCTGAAGCTGCACCCTACTTACACTGTTGATTTGCCAAGTTATGTACCAGTAAGTATTACGGAGCTTGGAGCGGGAGGAATCTTGCTAGGACAGTCCATTCTATTCTCCTGTACAATGTAGAAATACCTGGTCCCTTTGTCTAAAGCTCAGATGTCTTCTCATCTCGAATGTTTTCCAGTTTTTGTCATATAATTCTGCATTCGACAAACTAGCTTCAGGTCCATCCCACGTGAAGGGCAGGCAGCCTTGGAGTTGTTTGAAGACATCTGTCATGCATTTCTTTCTCCATCTCTCACCAAACAGACATGATTTCTTCAGTTATTCTCGACCTGCCATGGCTTCCAGGTGGTCTCATTTCTGGGCTCACACTCATGAATGCACTTTAATTGATCTCCACCCAAGTCAGACCCACTCAGAATACTGTGAAGATGTTACTTGCAGAGTTTCGACCAGCTCATCTAGTCCATGAGTGTATTAGCTTCTCTTTTCAGCAGCTAACCATTATGCCTTAGATTAAACATTAGACAGTATCTCCAGATAATTTGCCATGTAAACTGTTTACTAGCTAGCAATGCAATCTTTTACTTCCATACTTAATGTAATTGATTTTTAAAACCTTAAATGTTGCACTTTGCATTGGTTTTGTTGAGTTCAGCCCGAGTTGAGTTCCTGCCACTCACAATGGCCCTTGTGCAAATGTCCTTTTACCCTTTTACGGTTGGTGCTTCTGACTGATTGTTCTGTGTCCTAGATGTGATACCAGCTCTGCGTTCATTCACATTGTTGCGTAGAAATTAGCGGAGCTACTAGAGAAAGTTTTCTTTAAAAACACCATGACTTGGTCAAACATTTTAAGGAAAGACTTTAAACAGGGTTATTGATAGACAGAAGGAGAAGCAGATTCTCAGCTTACATGATTGTTTAGTTCCTCGGTGTACCGGGGGTAGAAAAGGACGGTTTTTTCCTTTCTAAGAAAGGCATGGTTTCTAGTAATTCAAATAGTTACGGAACCTTCCATAATAATTAAATGACTTGACTGTTTGTTATTTATACAAGAAAAAATAAGTGTTAAGTGCAGTTTTACTAAATATATGTATTTTTTGCAGAAGAATGCGGATGTGCTGTTTTCCTCATTTCAGAAACCGAAACAGAAACGACACAGATGTCGGAACCCTAATAAATTGGATATAAACACTTTGACAGGAGAGGAAAGGGTGCCTGTTGTCAATAAACGGAACGGGAAGAAGGTGAGCTTGAGAGGGAAACTGATCTCTTTGTGACTTCTTATCCTAGAAAGAAGTGTTTCATCCTGTCATCTTTTATTTCTACAAATAATCACATTTTTTTCAGAATATATACATGATATATATGTGTGTATGTTTGTGTGTATATATGGGGACCGTGGAGGGAAAGGGGAGAACCTATGTGTCTTTAAAGCATGCTTCTCATGCTTCTCCCCAGATGGGTGGAGCTATGGCGCCTCCAATGAAGGATCTACCCAGGTGGCTGGAAGAAAACCCTGAGTTTGCAGTTGCTCCAGACTGGACTGACATCGTTAAGCAGTCTGTAAGTACAAGCTCTGCATAACTGTCGAGGAAGGTATCTAAACAAAACTGTTTTCCTGAATTTGTCTTCATTTGCTGTTGTCCATTAACAGAAAGACGTAAAAGAATAGCTTGAAGGAATCGACACGGTACATCATTTTCATACATCATAAATATACCGTGTCTTGTGTCAATACATCATTAATCCAAAGCATGTTAATTAGACAGCTCTGATTTAAAAGGATTGTACAGAAATGCACATTCACAGCCTTGGAGGTGAGCTTCCTCCCGGGAGGCATGCCCCAGGTAAACCTACTTAACTGTCCATCTGTGGAACGCTGGTTATGGTGCTTTAGGGGATTAATAGTAAGATTAACTGTGATTTTTGATATTAAAATAAACCAGCTATTTTCAACCTTTTTAATTTTGTGGTACACCTACACTAATTACTAAAATTCTGCAGCACACCAAAAAATCTATTCTGGTTTTTGCCAATCTGACAAAAAATAGGTATAATTTTGACTGATTTACCAATAATAATAATAACAACAACAACAACCACCACCACCACCTACCCTTTTTGCTCCAAAGTGGCTTTTTAAAAAATCAGGTGCTTGTACTTGTTGATAAGGATTTCTGGTACCAAGAATTAACCAATCAGATGCAACCTCATGGGATGTGACTAATAAGCTGCAACTCCATTTATGATCTATATATTGGGTTGGCTGAAAAGTCTGTATGTTTTTTTTCTGTAAAATAAAAGATACATTTTTTATTTTCACCAATGACTTTATTTATTTGGATATTTTCAGTATGTTGGTTATCTCCCATGTGGTAAAACTTAAATTATTCTCAATTAATGTCTCAATTTACCTCTACCAACTTCAGCTGGACTACCCAATCGTGAAGCAGTATCCAGTGAGAATCTCTAGCACAGAACTTCGCACACCACTTCTGACATGTTCTATCTGTCACGGCACCTTCTCCACACACTGCACAAATCTCTTGTGTGTGTGTTTCAGTTGTGTTTTTACCTTTCTTGAAATAATAACACATGGCAAAAATGTTGCATATTTTCTTCCGTCTTCAATGTTAAAATTGCTGAACAAAAATTCACCAATTTTCTTTTTTTTTAATGCACACTGATATGACAGCTGTCACAGTACAATCTAACAAAATTGTTTTGAATGATGTAAAGACAACTAGGCACTGCTAGAGCCCAAAACAAATGAACTTTTTGGCCAACCCAATATTTATGGTTCAAGACAGGATATTCACACCAGACAGCTATTATTGTTGTGTGACCTGTTGTCATTTTATTTTAGCTGACAATTGAACAGAAAAGAAGTCAGTGCCTCCAACTAGATAGTCAGGTATTACATGTTTTAAAAATTCTTGCAGCACACCAGTTGAAAATCGCTGAAATAAACAAAAAATAATCCTGCCCTGGCTGGGTGGCTTAGCTGCTTGGAGTATTGACCTAGACACCAGAGGGTTTTGGATTCAGTCCCAGGTCAGGACGCACACCCAGGTTGAAGGTTTGATCCCTGGTTGCATATGGGAGCCAACCGATTGATGTTACTCTCTCAAATCGATGTTTCTCTCTCCCCACCTCGCTCCCTCTCTCCCTGTTCCTCCCTCCCTCCCTCCCTCCCTTCCTCCTACTCTCTCTATAACCAACAAATATGTCCTTGGTGAGGATTTAAAAAAAATAAATGAGAAAATATAACAATTCTGCCTAATTTTCTTTTTTTGTATATATTTTTAAAATATTTTATTTATTTATCTTTTTTTAGAGGGGAAGGGAAGGAGAAAGAGAAAGAGAAAGATCAATGTATGGTTGCCTCTGGTGTGTCCCCTGCTGGGACCTGGCCTGCAACCCAGGCATGTGCCCTGACTGGGAATCGAACTGTGATCGTCTGGGTCACAGGCCTGTGCTTAATCCACGGAGCTATACCAGCCAGGGCTGCCTAATTTTCTTTGCTCTTAGTTTCTTTTTACAATTACTTTGTTAATGAGGTCTTGATTCTTATTTGCTTGTTATGAAGTACACAGTAAAACAGCTTATTTTGCTTTTGGTGTATAATATCAGTCTTAGTCCATGTATTCCATGTGAACTGCCACCATAATCAGGATACAAGCAGTTCCACTGCCCATCCCCCCACCCACCCAGAATTCCCTTGTATTATTCTCTTGTTCACGCACCTCTGGCTCCTGCCAGTGGCTGATCTGTTCTCTATCTGTAAAGTAGAGAACTCTCTGTACGTAGAGTTCTGGATGTTTGGGGTTTTTTTGTTTTTGATCTTTGTTTGTTTTGAGGATATCATAAACAGAAGCATTAAGTATACATCCTTTTGTTTCACGTATTTTGAGATGCATCCAAGTGGTTGCATGTGTCAACAGTTTGTTCCTTTTCATCGCCGAGCAGTTTTTCAGTTCTGGGTGCAGACAAGATGGCATTTACCTGATAGAGTATAGCCTTGAAGAGTTTTTATGCAACTCATCATGACTCAGGGAGCTTATGTGATGCTAGAATACAGAGTTTTGCTCTCACTAGTTTCATCATGGTGCTCTTAGAGTGGAAATAATTGTGTATGTATTTCCATTCAGAATGTCAATTTTCGGATCATCACAAAGGCCACACTGAAAGTAAGTTTCTTCAGCAGCTTTTATAGCCACTGTTTGCCTCTCCATTTTCCTTCAGGGTTTTGTTCCTGAGTCGATGTTCGACCGTCTTCTCACTGGGCCTGTGGTGAGGGGAGAAGGAGCGAGCAGAAGGGGAAGAAGACCCAAGAGTGAAATTGCCAGAGCTGCCGCTGCTGCCGCCGTGGCCTCCACGTCAGGCATCAACCCTTTGTTGGTGAACAGCCTGTTTGCTGGAATGGACCTGACGAGCCTTCAGAATCTCCAGAATCTGCAGTCTCTCCAGCTGGCAGGTCTCATGGGCTTCCCTCCAGGTCTGGCAACAGCAGCCGCTGCCGGAAGCGACGCTAAGAACCCTGCTGCCGTGCTGCCCCTGATGCTGCCGGGCATGGCGGGCTTGCCCAGCATGTTCGGACTGGGCGGGCTGCTGAATAACCCTCTGTCCGCTGCTGCTGGAAACACCACTACTGCTTCAAGTCAAGGAGAACCGGAAGACGGCACTTCAAAGGTAGAAGAGAAAGGCAATGAGAACGAAGAAGAGAACAAAGACTCTGAGAAAAGCACAGATGCTGTTTCGGCTACTGACTCTGCGAATGGAACTGTTGGTGCTGCTACTGCCCCGGCTGGATTGCCCTCTAACCCGCTCGCCTTCAACCCTTTCCTCCTCTCCACCATGGCGCCAGGCCTCTTCTACCCATCCATGTTTCTACCTCCGGGGCTGGGAGGATTGACGCTGCCTGGGTTCCCTGCGCTGGCAGGGCTTCAGAATGCCATGGGCTCCGGCGCAGAAAAGGCCCCTGATAAGGCGGAGGGGGGCGCCTTTCAGGAAGAGGAGAACCCAGAAGGCAGCGACGCGGAGGAGAACCTGGACAAGACTGCGGAGTCCTCCATCCTAGAAGACGAAATAGCACAGGGTGAAGAGCTAGACTCGCTAGATGGGGGGGATGAAATAGAAAACAATGAAAACGACGAATAACCAGTACCAGTTCCCGTTAAAGTGTTTAAAACTTTTGACAAGTGGTAGTCCTACTGTTTACACTCACAGTTAATGTTCATACCTAGTTTTATAAGCTGTTCTGTAACATAGTGTAGCAAAAAAAGGAAAAAAGTCCAAGTCATGTTATACAGGTGTGTCAAAAGGTATCTTGGTCATTAAGTATTGTGCAGTGCATTATTTATTATCCCTAGGAGAGATGAAATTTGAGAGGTGATCATGTCTTTTTAAGGAAACTTACATAATGCTCTGCTTTTTTTTCCTCTTTCTTCTGGTACCATTGGTATTATAATAAAGAGCAATTTGTAACTTGAGTGGCACTAATGGAAGGAAGTGCTGCTCAAAGGAAGTATGAAGTTATATATTTAATTTTTTAATTTTAATTTCTTTGCTGTGAAGGTCAAGATGAAATTTACCATACATATCATACTTGCTCATTTGTTTCCCTTTCTGACTGTACAGGGGTTCCCACACTCGCGCATACACACACATCCACACACCCTGACAATCTCCACCTTAGTGTGAACGTCTCCGTCCTGAGGCGCAGCAATAATAAGGCAGCTGTTGAATGTGAAGGGTCCCTTTGGAAGTTAACCTACTGGGAGGGTTCTTGCCAGACAGAACTACAGTTCCATTGTCTCGTGGTCTTGTAATGCACTGGTATAAACAAAATAAATAGATGAATAAATAAAGAGTGAGAGAATAGAGAATCAGGTACCTTTTTTAAATTAAAGGACTTTGTTACTTTAGCCACAAAGCTAAAACAGCATTACCTCAGCTCTAAACTAGCCTTGAAGTTTACAGACATGACTTTGTAAATGTATTGTTTTTCTTTGTTGTGATGTCCTTTTATTTTTTCTTTGAAAACTGCTATCATGTAAGATAAAATGTAAATTGCTGCCAACTGTAGTAATGATGCTTTTAATAAAAGTGACCCATGATATGCAGAAATGTAATTAGAGGATGTAGTATGTAGGGGAACTGGTGTTCACTCTATTTTTTGTATTCGCAATAGATGCAAATACAGCATTCTGGCCTTTGTACAGTTTCTTGATATATCCTCTTCTGCTAGATTAGCTGTTAGTAATATGCTAAACTGATTGTCTTCAGACTAGACAGGAAGAAAAACCTTAAATTACTTTCATATAATTCCACTCCAGATATCTCAGCAGAACCACACAAAACCTCCTATTACTCCCTCAAAAGGGCATCTGAGACTGAAAATACCTAGAAATGTGTGCAGTGTCTGATAATGTGGTACACTACAGAACAAAAGGGCAAGAGAAAAATGAGGCTTTAATAGGCACAATATCTAGGTCATTTATCCTTGGTTAATGGGTAGAGAAACACAATGCCCGAGTGTCAGCAAGGGACACAAAGGCGCTCTGGTGTCCCGCGGACCAATGCTTGATGCCAGAGACTATGGAAAACCCAGGCGGAATGAAAAGGGACCCACTTAAGCAAGCAGGCCGAGTGCACACACACGCACGCACAGACTCGAGAGCTGCTGATTTGTGCACCCCTTTGTGACCTTTGATATTTGAGGTAAAGTCTAATTTGAGAGCTACTGTTTTTACCTTTTTATGTCACCTGACAAAACACAAAGCCACGTTTCCATGCAGCGAAAAAAGGAGACGAGCGGCGGCGTCTGCAGTCCTGCGAATGACCCTCCCTCCACACCCGCCCCTGTGTGCATGCACAGCCCACTCCCACCCAACGTGTTACAGGTCAGACCGTCTAAATTCCTTTTAGACGACGAGATGTGCTTAATTTGTATCCCAAGGTGAACGCAGACCCATTATGATCTGGAAAGGGAGCAACTTGAAACCTCCACCTCAGAGATCTCTGGTCGCTTTTATCATCATTACTATTAACGCTGCAGGTTAGCACGTGGGTGGGGAACATAGGAGGAAAGTGCCTTTAAGAGACCACCCTCTGAAATGGAATTCTTTGAACATGGGAAATAAAACTAGGTCTGCCCAAAGTACAGGGGATTTAAATAAATAACTGAAAGATTTTTAAGCCTTAAAATAAGACTTAAGGAGACGTGTTTATTAAAATGAGTCATAAAAGGGTCTTTTTCTAAAATTCGTTGTAGTAGTCAGGGTTTTCCTGTGACCTTCTGTAAATGGAGAGCATACGATGTGACGATGCGTTTGTGTCACTGTGAGAAGAAAATGCTTCCAGAGAGCATTCTTCCAGAGAACAATGGTGGCCTTCACAGGAAGGGTATCGGTTGCTGGTGGCCAGAAGGAACTCTGAGGAGACCCTCAACCGCTGGCTCTGCATTTCCTGGATTTAATCTCTAATGATGGCTGTAAAGTCATTCAGTTTTCCACATTGGAAAATGCTTTCTTTCCTTCTAATGAAATTAATTCTTGACATTAGGACCTGGATTGACCTAGGTTAGAAATACGTTGAATGCAATCTGGTACTTACTAAGTAGCACTCACCGTGTGCTTAGTGGGTGTGGAGCACTGACGTACCAAGTGCTTGCGTGGCCTTACTGCTCACTCACCGCTGCTCTGCGATTCCTGAGGAAAACAGGCAACAGGAAATGTAGGAGCTGCATTTAACCCGGGCACTCTGACTTTGGAGTCTGCTTGCACTCTCCTACATTACTGCATTCCGTATTTTTACATTTTTTCCACAAACCCCTCTGTAAGGTATCTTAATTTGAGGTTGGGAATTAAAGTCTATATGTTGTAGAGCCTGGAATTGTGTGAGCTCCAAAGAAACTGGAGTACCAGTTAACTCACTTAAATTTGGATTTGTCTTGCTCTAGGAGTATTTCTATTTTTATAGGGAAACGAAGTTTTTAGAAACGGTGAATGTACTCAAGCTTCAGAACTAGTAAATTGCGACCCTGGTATTTGAACCCAGATTGATCCAGTTTTGTTTGACCAGTGTGCTAGCGTGATTAACATTCTTCAAAACATTGAGTGCTAGATGCTGATTTAATGGCAAGAGTACAGCAATGAAAAGAAAAGATAGCCTAGTCCCCTACTTACACCTGAGTGAAGAGAAGCAAGAGCCAGGCAAGAGTTGATTGCTGAACGTTCCTGGCAAAGGGAACAGACAATGCAAAGGTTATGAACTGAAAGTGAGCTTGGAAGAAGAGGGGGCATGGGGAGTCTGTCTGCCCAGAATTAGGCAGCGGCCAGGATGGCCCTGGTGGAGGATTTGGATTTCCTTTGAAGTACCCTACAAAGTCTTTGGCAAAATTTCTGCAGGATAGTGACCTAATCACACAAATGTTAAAGAGATAGAGCCTCCCATTTAAATTACATGAATAATTTGTGTTAACTCTTCGTGATTACTCCTGTTCAAATATATTGAAAGTAATACCAAGAGATGAGTGTTCACTATGCTTTTTTTTTTAAAAGAATTCCATGATTCGTGTTACAAAATACTGGGAACATAAAATTTTCCTTTCATGCCCTGTTACAAAATTATCGTTTCAATTCAATGAAAATTACTTGTTAATTTCTTTGGAAAGAGTTTTAAGACATTATTTCTAACAAGTAGTGGAGCTGAGCCTGTATGTGCGGTGTTGAAATGTGTGTGTGCGGTGAGCTTCTCCGTGTCTCCGGAGCCATCAATAAGTTGAAATTAGGAAGCAAAATAATGTAAATGACTTCTAACAAGCACTTAAAGGTTAGAATATGTCTAATTCATTCAATGTGGCTTCCTAATGAGCAATTTTATGTATTTTCTTAGCACGAACAAGATTTACCACAGTTTAACAGATATTTTATAGTAAACCACATTTTGCAAAATAGTTAAATAAATTAAGACTCCTTTGGTGAAAAGTACTTCATCATTGACATTTTAATCAGGAGAATCACCCAATTTGGAGATTTCTCTGGTAAGAGGATGGTGATTTTCAAGGTATTTTGAACTATTAAGTCATTTTTATGTTTAGAGTTTCTGCTCCGCTTCCCTGTGGCTCTCGTTGTTACTGACTCTCTGAAGCGACGCCAGAAAACCTCCTTGTGTATGTGTGTTGGCTGTGTGGCTCCAGCTCCCAGGTCTGTTGGTCTGCAGAGCTTCTGGATCTACTGATGGAGAGTTGGACTTTCATTTGCATCTCCTTAACCGGTGAATGTTTACCATGCAATTTAAATAAAATTGAAGAATAGGGTGACAATTTAAATTTCCAATGTTCTTTCATCTAGCATCTTTATCTTCAGAACAATTTACTTTTGTAATTTGGCTCCTAAGCTGGTTGAAATGATCCGTGGCGCTGCCTCCCTCATGAGGTTCCTTCCCTTGGACACTTCTTAGGAGGTCTTTACTGGACTCCAAGATAAATTTGTCACGGTGAATTTTAAGTTATAGCTAAAGGACAGCCTAGTAGATTTCTAGTGTGTAATAAAGAGAAACACTGAACCAAAATAGTGTTCAGGAATCACTTAATACTCTACTTGAGATGCCTTCCTCCATTGTCCCTTGTCCGCCTCTGCATTTTGATCTGAAAGCTCGATTTCAAAATTACAAATGAGAGAAACCTGATTCTCTTCTGTGACTGGAGCCGGGTACCACAGTGGCTTCGTATCCTTTGCAACCCAAAACCGTCTGGATTGCCAGCCGTGCTCAAGAGACCTCAGCTTGGAGGTAGGCTGGACTGGATGACTGAAACCTAAGCAGGCTGTAAACGGAATAGTTTGGGGAGGACACATCACATTTAGAACAGAACATTCTTCCTGGGAAACATGTTTCACCATGTTTCCTTATGAATCAGGAAGCTCTTAACATTCTAAAATTCAGCACTTTTGTTTGTGGGTAGGCAGTTGTGAGTTAATCCATGCCACACCCCAGTGTTCTTGCCATCACTCGGTGGTGAGGCAAAGTCACTTGCCCGTGGCCCAGTGGTAAGACAAGCGAGGTGGAAAAAACTAAAATTTAACTTCACTGGCATGGCCTGTGTCTTGCTGTGGACTGTGTGTCAAAAGTATAAACCTGCCATTCACATCAGTTCAGGTCTATGTACAGTCTTAAACAAAACCCCCAAACCTAAAATAGAATAAGCTACAAGCTCTTTTTAATGACAACTGATAGCTATGATCTGAGGAAGAACAAACCAGAAGGCTCCACAATCTCATGCTACAAGACAAAAGTACTAGTGAAGGCTGCCTGAAAGGTGTTCAAGTTTAAAGCGTTTAAGCAATGACATGAATGCTTTACATCCATGCTAATTGTATGATATCACATATGCAACTGATAGTTAAATATTTTTTTAAAAATATTTGTTGTACCTTATTAAAGCTTATTCTGTAGGATTTTGGGTAGTGAATTAATTAGCTCTGAATTTCCGAATGGCCCTAAAAGGCAGCCCCAGCTCAGCCTGGAACTTGAAGTTTCTGCAAGGAAGGAAAGTAGCCCCAGCAGCACGGTGTTGCTTCATCCACCTCCACGCACAAGGTTTTTCTAGGCTGTCATAGCACTCAAAACGGATTTGCATATCTGTGGCTGCAAAGCTAATGTTCTCTCACTAGGCTCAGGGGCCCTGCCAGGCAGCTCCAGGATCCTTTCCATCTTATTGTGAGAGTTCCTGGAAAATGAGAGGCGCCATTGTCTCAGACTGCGGAGGCATTGTTCTCCCCCAAAACGGAGCTGGCCAGGCTGCTTCTCGGCTCCTCGATTTCTGCCTCCTCAGCCATGGCTAACTTCTGAGAAGCAGCTGAGCCAACTCACAATAGTCCGAAGAGTTACATAAACCATTTAAAAATGTCCCTTTCCCCCTTACTCTCCACGATGTAGTTACAAGCAAACCCCACCCCCCTTTCCTTTAGAGTCCCATTTCCTGTAGAACCTGTGTGTTCTAAGAAGACAATGACTAAGTGCAAGGGCACCTCGGAGACACGGTGCTTGGCCCTGCCCCTCAGCCCCCACGAGAAGTTTGAGAAGTTCTGTTGGCCATCAGAATAGCTGGAGTGAGGCAGAGGGAGAAAGTGAAGGTGAGAATTTACGTTTCAACCCCCAACCTGTGTACTGATACAAGTATCAGCTGTTTAAACTCCTGTTGGGGATAATTACTGCAAAAATCTGAAAAGTTTATGATGTCAGGGGGAAAAAAGCTTTTTGGTATCCATCATTGTTTTTTATGCCGTTTGGAAGCAGGCCCAAAAAAAGCAAAACAACGCTGACCTGTGAAAAGTGGGGAGGAACTATGAGACCAACGTGTAAAATGTTTTTGTAAGAAGAGCAACTTTGAGACTCATTGTTTCTCCTTGTAGATGGAGCTCAAATGACTGACTCTGTGGCTAAAAATTCATCTTTAGTTGATACGCTTCAAATACACCTGCCCTTATGTGTATGTGCATGTCTGCGTGCATCGGAAAGCCTACCCTAAGTAGTTGGCTGTTTTCCTTTGCAGTGTGGTCTAGCAGTGAGGCATAAAGATCCGGGAGACCAAGAGCAGTGTCTCATCCTGGACATGTGCCAAGGACCTGACAGGCTGTGGATGTGACACAGTTCTTCTTGTGGATGGTGCAAAGCACGCCACCTTTCCCTTCCTCGAGGAGACACGGAAATCCACTACAACCTGAGGCTTTGGGCAAACTTACAGTTTGAACAGCTGTTACCAGTACAGATGACCCTGGCCAGTTGATTGTCAGTTGCAGCTAAATGTTTTTGAATAATTAAGAAGGTCCTGAGCCCCTAGATCCTGGGAGAGGGCAGGTAACATGACTGGCTGTCCTCAGTTGCAGGTAATTTTAGCTCCATGCCCCTGGCGACCTCCTCCAGGGCACGAACAGCTTAAACTCATCTGGTTTTACCTGAAGGTGAGGCCAGCTAGGTTTCTGAATTATTGCCAAATATGTGTGTGTGTGTGTGTGTGTGTGTATACACATATAAAAATATATCTGTGTATATGTGTCTGTTTATATATATGTGTTTAGAAACTTCAGTTTAATGACTCACATATCAGCCTCTTTGGCATGAGCATAGTCATAGCGTCACCTGTCTTGAAGATGCCACCAACAGTGATCTAGAAATGATGGCAGCAGTGACCAAGAATGGCACGCCTTCTGCTAGGGTCCACAGGCCGGTTTCCTTCCGGGACTGAACACCTTACCCGAGGGACTCACTGTGGACACTCTGCACTGGGGTCCTCCCTCCACAAAGCCTCCTCTCACTCCGGGATGAAAGCCTTGGAGTGCCTATTAAGGACACTTTTTGTTAAGTTCGCTAGACAAGAGGAGTGATAGGCATCATTCTTAAGGAAGCAGCCATCGCTTGGCAAATATTCCATGGCAGCTGGGACTGGGAGTGAGGGACAAAGGACACGGTCAGGGTTTTTTATCTCAAGGGCCTTGCGTGCTGCTGATAGAGTTGGTATAAATAACATATCTGCCTGCAATGTACAGATTTCGAAACGTTTTGCATGTGTTATCTCGAGTGAGACAACTTTGATACTGCAAGTTTAAAGAATAAAGTGACTAAGGCTTGGCAATTCAAGGCTGGCCAGGGGCTTGCCTGGGTCTTGCAGGCAAGTCTGCCCTCTAAACCCAGAATCTTTCTTTCTGCCACATGCAGACACCCACCGGCAACTTCACCGTGCAGTGTGGCAGGCCCACACACACAGGCTTGTGTTCCTCTCTGAGCTTTACCCTGCTCGTGTGTAAATTTGGAGTAATAATCACACCAACCACAACAACACCTTCCTGGCAGTGCTGTCTGAGGATCAGACAGAGTGAATCTGCAAAGTCCTTACCATCCAGCAGTGACTTGGCAGGCCCAGGGGTGTCTGCATGCGGCCCAGGATGGCTATGCGTGAGGCCCAGCACCAAATCATGTTTACTTAAAACCTTTTTGGCCCTGGCTGGTGTAGCTCAGTGGATTGAGCACGGGCCTGCGAACCACACGATCGAGGTTCGACTCCCAGTCAGGGGACATGCCTGGGTTGCAGGCCAGTTCCCAGCAGGGGACTCATGAGAGGCAACCATACATTGATATTTCCTTCCTTCTCTCCTCGCTTCCCCTCTAAAGATAAATAAATAAAATATTTAAAAAAAAATAAAACCTTTTTGTTTTACTCATTATTTTTCATTCGTGTTTGTGTATTTAATGTGTGGCCCAAGACAACTCTTCTTCTTCCAGTGTGGCCCAGAGACGGCTAAAGCTAGGACACTCCATTTTAAACCATCAGCTAATGAGTTCCGAAGAAGTGGCACGGCAGAGCCCAGCAGAGAGCCCGAGGGCCCGAGGGAGTGGCTGGGGCGATTGCTCTGAGGAGAACATTCCCAGACAGGAGGCTGGTGCTGTCCGGAGAACACGGGGAGCTCTCAGCTGATGAGAGCAAAATGGGCCTGGGGAGGGAGTCGGTGGGCGGGAGGCTTCCCAGAGCGCCGGCTCCCGAACACGGAGAGAAGTGCTGTTACACCAGGACCAAGTGCTGTACACGTTTGTATTCGGATAAGAATTGTTTCAAAACTTCACAAAATGCATACGTTCTTTCTCCCTGTAATGCACTCTAATTTTTTTCTGTTGTATTCTATTTCATTTAAAAAACTTATCATTCCCCTTTAAATTGATTTTAAGATTCAATAATGAACAGTGACCTTGTTTTTGAAAAATCATACTTAAAAAAAAAAGGGATTCTTAACCTGGGTCAATGGATGGGTTTTGAGGAAGGAAGGTGAAGGCTACCTTCACCCTCAAGTCCTCTGAAGTTGGATACACAATTGCGTGTGTGGGTGTGTGGGTGTGTTTTTCTGGAAAGGGCATCTCTGAGCTTCACCTGGTCTTCCAACTATCTATGGCTCCCTCTCTAAGAGGGTAGTGAGAAAGAGCCAGAAAATCAGTTTGAGTTGATTTGGAATTGCTTGTATTTTTAAATATTTTAATAGTTTATTTCTAATTACAGTTGACTTATTATATTTGCTTTAGGTGTACCAGATAGTGATTAGCTATTTATATACTTTACAAAGTGACCACTCTGAGTCCGGGACCCATCTGATACGTGACATGGTTACTGCCGTGTTACTGACTATATTCCCTATGCTGTATTTTACAGTTGGGATTGCATTTAAATGCCACTTAGAAATGAAAATGGATGAAAGACCAGTCCCTAAAGAGGAAAACCCAGTCCGCAATTAAACTGAGTATTTCCCCCAAACGCCGCCTGCACAGAGGATGCCTGCCACCACAGCACCCCAGCCAGCAGCCGTGCCTGCCTCCTTTTTCCCCTGCACACAGTGGGCATGGTGATAGCTCTGCCCATCTAGGCCTGTTTTGAAGACTGAATGAGATAATGCATGAGGAACTACTGTGCAGAACTGGCACTAAATAAACACTTTCACAATGCCAACTACTGTGCGTACTGTCCCTGAATGACGATGGTACCCAGGGAAGGCTGTCCCCATTGTGTCGGCCCCATTCCTGTGTGAGAGCTTTTGTTTTTAGGGGGATGAATTATCTCCCTCATTCATCAGCATTGAGACCAGTGGAAATTCAGGGCAATCTAGTTTATCTCGAGGCCTCTCTCCCCAGCCCGCATGCAAAACTAGAAGACAGAAATGAGTCCTTTTCTTCCTGCCTGGTTTCCAGTAGCTGGCCCAGGGACCCAAATAGCACCCCTGCCGAGCTAACCCAGGTTCTCGGACCCACAGGTGTGTCCCCACCCCAGCCTGGCTCCCTGCCAGGGGGCAAACAGCACCTTAGTCACTACTCCCTTCGCCCCAGCAAGCACAGAACGCACCCTGCCCCCAACCATGTTCCTACTGGTGCCTTTTGCTATAACAATCAAATTAAAATAAAACACAATAGGTCCCAGAGATTTGCCCTTCGGTTTTTGTCCTTATGCAGAAGCAGAGGTGAAAGGAAAAAGGCCTTTCTGCCTAAGTCGCTTGCCCTTGGGGGAGTCTGAATTTCTTGTCCTTTCCTATTTAAAAGGTCCACCCCATAATCTGCCACCTTGCTGCTCAGGCTTGCGGGCTGCGGCCCTGGAGGCAGCGACTCTGGGGTCAGCAGTCAGGGACGCAGCAGGGTCAGTCTGCGCAGGACCCAGATGGACGGTGGGACCAGATCCTAACCTCCGAGGAGAGGAGGAAAGGTAGGCGGACAAGTCTTCCACCAGGCACCAGCTCTTTTTTTCCAACCCTTGGTTTAAAAGGACACAGAAGCAAAGGCTTTGCTGGTTTAACAGCTCATGCCTGGGAAAAAATTGGCGATTTATACACCGGCAAGATTTGTGTTTACTTGCTCGTAGTCAGATGTTTGTACGTGTAGGTTTTCCCCTGGAAAAAGGCACACCACGTGCTACAACTGAATCGTATCCCCCAGCGCCTCGGATGTAACTACCTGGAGATAGAACCTTTAAAGAGGCAATTAAGGTACAATGAAGTCTATGGGTAGGCCCTAATCCAATCAGACTTGTAGGTGTCCCTATAAGAAGAGACCAGGACACAGACAAGCACAGAGAAGACCACGTGAAGACACTCAGGGAGGAAACAGCCATCTACCTGGCAAACAGAATGGCCTCTGTAGGAACCAACCCTGCTGGCACCTGCATCTTGGACTTCCAGCCTCTAGAACTGTGAAAAAATAAATGTTTGTTTTTAAACCACCCAGCCTGCGGCACTTTGTTACAGAAGCCCTAGCAAACTCACACCCATTTGTTTGTTTTCCTTTAAATAAATCCCTATACTAACAGCTCACAAGTCGGGCCAACCACCTCAGAAAGGAAAGAAGTGAGAGCCCACCCTGTGGTTAAAAGGCAGTGCTGTAATGTTGTAGTTAGGGCGACGGACTTCGGCTGGGCGGGTCCGACTGAGTCCTGCTCCACGGATGGCAGAGCACGTGCCCCAGAGCAAGCTTCTCCACCTCTCTGGGCCTGCTTCCTTAGAGATGAAGTGGGAATGAAGATGTGGATGGGGATGGTGAGGTTAGTGCTCCCACGCTTAGCCTGCAGTGAGGATTCAACTAGCTAATCTGTGCCAAGCATTTGCACTGTCCCCTCACCTTGGAGAGCACTTGTTGAGTGGCTATTTTGTTACTTTTACAAACCTGAGTTGTGGCCCCAAATCTGGGGTCCCCTCCTTTCCAGATGTGTGACCTTGAGGAAGTCACCACCTCTGTGGGGCCGCTCCGCTGGAACTGTGAAGACCACAGTGACAGTTGAGGATCCTTCGGCTCTGATATTTAATTATCCTAATAAATATTGATATGAACCCTTCTGCAGGGAGTAATGGAACACCTTGGTGAGCTGGGAGAAGCATAACAGTTTTGGGGGGTCCTACATTCTGTGTGTTCATGGTTGACGAACCCAAGTAAATGGGGATGCCTTTTACTTGGCATCCTTTAAGAAATGACCTTCTAAATGATTCCCTTAAAAAAAACAAAACAAAAAAAAAACCTCTACCCTTGGATTCTGTAGACATTGACACAAAGAGGGGGGGAAAAAAGCAAACTTCTACTTTCAAACTGCAAAGTGACTGCAGTAAATCTGTTTAGGTATCATCGTGTTTGACTTTAAGAAAATGTCTGAGCTATGGGCAAGGTAATTCAAGAAGATATAAATGGCTGCATTATAATAAGCAGACACCTATTTTAAGCATGATCTATGTTTTGGAGAAAATTCATTACAATGAGTCTTACAATACCAACCTCTTCAATGAATTTTTCATGTCTGCATACCAAGATATATATAAAACGATCGTAATCATGTACCTTTGGGGCAATGCTGAGCGCCAGCTGTTTCGGGGATGATTTATAGGTTGCCACACTCAAGGTTAATAATCAGGAGAAACAGGTTACAGTATGCAATGTATTTATGTCAGGTTAGAAGTTCAGTTAGTGGAGATAGCATGTTATGAGGAAGCACACTTTTAATTATTTTCTAACCACCACCTCCCCACACACATCGTTCTGCACTAAACTAAAAATAAACAATATTTTACATGCGGAAATCTCTCTGCCAGCCTATCTTTTGGTTACTGTTGGCTTTATTTAAAGGGAAACCACATCTAGGAATTATGAGCTGTGCATGTGAAAGCACAGCTTGAAGGTGCTTGAACATCTGTGCAATGGGCCTACACGTAGGGTGTGATGGTGTTTTATAAACATCAAAGTAATTGCATCCTCATTGAATGGCTGCATTTTGCTGCTTGGAGGTTGTCTAGCAGGATTTTCAGAGACACACACAAGCCACAAGTCAACCTCCAAAAGCTCTAAAATGTCACTTGTGTCCCTATGTGGGCAAAATTATTGAACCAGTCTAATAAAAATCGCAAAAATCAAGACTAACTTATCTTGTCCTAGGAAACTTAAAAAAAATAGTCAATAAAGAGAGAGAAATGTTCACGTTCTGTGCTCGTGTGGACCACGCACTCTCCTCTTTTGTTGTTTTCTTCATTCTCTTTCACCCCAGTTCCAGCCCCTCAGTTCCTACTCAGCTCGAAGACAGCTTTCTAATGAGTTCATTGTGTATATTTATTGCGTATACGTATGATTATTTTTGCTTCTATTTTTTCAAAGCGTGTGTTGTTTTGTGTGCATATACATATATTTAATTGTGTAAATGGTATTTTGTTATGTGTCATTCTACTTTTTTGACTTTTATGAGTTTACCTTATCCTTAGTAGCTTTATTGGGGCGTCATTGGCTTAAATTATACTGAACGTGCTTAGATAAGTTTGGACACCTGTGAAACCATCACCGCCATCGGGATGATGAACACATCACCCCCAAAGATCTTCCTGTTTCTCTGTAACCTCTTTCTATCCCTCCTCCACCCCCTCATCACTAGGTAACCACTGATGTGCTGTCTACCAGTACAGATCAATTGCCATTTTCTAGAATTTTCCACAAATGGAATTATATGCCATGTAATCTTTTTGTGTCTGACTTTTGTTACAAGGTATAATGGTTTTTGAGATTCATTAATGTTGTGTGAATCAGTGGGTCACAGTAGTTCCGTGATCGAGTAGTATTCCATTGCGTGAATGTGTCAGTTTAATTACCTGGTCACCTGCTCAAGGACATTTGGGTTTCCACAGTCTCTGCTATTATAAATACAGCTGCTATGAACACCAGGGCACTAATTTTTCATAGATGTATGCTTTGATTATCTTTTTTGATAAATGCATAGGAATTAAATATCTGGATTACATGGTAGGTATATGTCTAACTTTTTTTACAAAATTGCCAAACTTATTTCCAAAGCAGTTGCATTATTTCATTTTCCTACCAGAAATGTTTGAATGTCCCTCCATATACTCAGTGACACTTTGTATAAACAGTTGTTTTAATTCCAACATTCTAATAGGCGTGCTGTGGTTGCCCATGATTTTAACTTGCATTTCCCTAATGACTAGTGAAGTTGAGAATATTTTTATGTGCTTATTCGCCATCTGTACATCTTCTTTGGTGAGGTATCTATTCATATCTTCTGCCTATTTGTGGAGGAAGGTGTTTGTTTTCTTATTAATGAATTTTGAGAGTTATTTTATAATCTGGATATAAGTACTTATTAATAAGTTTTTTTCTTAGTCTATGGCTTTCTTTTCAATCCCTTTACGGAGTCTTTGGAAAGCAAAAGTTTCCATTTTGATGAAGTACAATTTATCAATCTGTTAGTTTTACAGATCATAGTTTTGGTGTTATATATGAGCGTTATATATATTCTGATCCACTGATCATGATGCCCAAATCGTGCTGTCTTATTATAGTAACTGTATAGTAAATCTTGAAGTCAATTTGTGTAAGTCCTCCAAATTTATTCTTTTTCAGTTCTTAGCTTTTCTAGTTCCTTTGTATTTCCATAGAAATTTTAGAATCAACTTGTCAATTTCTTTAAAAAAAGGCTGCTGAGAAGTTGATTGGAATTTCATTGAATCTTCCTCCCCATGAGCATAGTATTTTTAAAAACTTTTTTCTTTCAGCATGGAAGAATTTAAGATTAATTTATGTTGCCACGTGTATATGTACTACATTGCTTCTAACTCTTGCATAATCTGAATGTGTATTAGTTTCCTGTTACTACTGTAACAAATTACACACACTTAACGGCTTAAAACAACATAAATCTATGCTCTTACAGTTCGAGAGGGCAGAAGCCTGAAGTCAGTTTCACTGGGCAGAAGTCAAAACATAAGCCAGTCTGGTTCCTTCTGGAAGCTCTGAGGTAAGAATCCGTTTTTTTGCCTTTTTTAGTCTCAAGTGGCTGCTTATGTCCCTTGGCTGTGGCCCTTTGTCCATCCCCAAACACATCCTGCCCCCTCTGCTTTGATCACCGTACCTCCTTCTGTGACTCTGACCCTTCTGCTTTTCCTGCTATGAGGACTGTGAGCCATCCAGGACAATCTCCCCATCTCAAAATCCTTAACTTTATCACATTTGCAAAGTCCCTTTTGCCATATAAACTAACTTACACAGGTTTCAAGAATTAGGATGGGGACATATTTGGAAGCCATTATTCCTTCACGGGTCCACCACATTTTAGATGCACACTTTCCCTGTGGTGGACCCCAGGATGGCCCCTGCTCCCTGCCACTACAAAAATAATGCAAAGGGCATCCTCATTCACGCTTTCCTATGGGCTAGTGTGTAAACTTGTACCTAGGAGTGAGGCTGCTGGGTCGCTGATGTGTGCATGCACTTATTGTGGCTGAGCAGTGACTGGCTGCTTTCCAGAAAGGCCATACCCATCCACCCACCAACAGCCATGAAAGAATGTTCTTCGCTCTCCGTGTCCCTGCCATCACTTGCCATTGTCTCTCTTTCTCATCATTGCCAGTTGTAAAGTCATTTCCTATGGTTTTGTTTTGCATTTCTCTAATTGTCCATGAGTTTGAGCTTCTCTTTATGCTTATCGGCCTTTTGGGTGTCATCTTTGTAAACTTCCTGTTCAGATCCTTTGCCCATTTTTCTGTTAGGGCTTCCTTTTCCTGGTTAATTTGCTTCTATTTAGAAAGTGAATCTCCATGCCTATCTCGGAAAGGTCTTATCCTAGATTTCTTGATTCTGTAGTTTTACCTTTCACATTTAGGTTTTCATTTATGTGGATGTTACTTTTGTGTGTGCTTTTACATAAAAATGCAATGGTACTTTTCTCCATAGAATGAGCCAATTTTCTTATTACCAGCTACTAAGAATTCCATCTTTTCTCCATTGGCTGGAAGAAGTGCCATTATCATATATGAAGTCCCTGTGCGTGTGTGTGTGTGTGTGTGTGTGTGGTATTCCATTAGCTTCTTTGTTCTCACAGCAATATAACACCTTTGTTTTGTAACTCTGGCTTTATGGTGTGCTTTATTTTCTAATGTGGAAAATCCTCTTTATTGTTTTCAAGGTAGATTTAGATGTTTTATTCTTCTACATACATGTTCATATAAGTTTAAGTTCCTCAAAAATTGGATTTCTAATCATGACTATGATTGCATTGAAATTATGGGTTAATTTAGAAAGAAACACTGACACACTTAAACTTCCAAGTCATCCATCTAAGAGCATGGCCCATCGTTCTGGTCCTTCGGATTGGCTTCTATGTTGTTCATCAAGTTTTCTCCATAGAAGACTTAAAGATTCTTGGTTAATTCATAGACACTACTTAGATTTTGTTGCTATTATGAACAAGTGATTTTATTTTTATGATAATTTCTAGTTGTTTATTTTCTGGCGTAAGAAACTGTTATTGGTTCAGTAGGTTGATCACATGGGCAGCCTTGCTAAGCTCTTGCCTAGCTGTAATGGTCGATTGTTGATTCTCTCCCCCGACCCCTGCTGCCCCTTGGTAGGTGATCATATTACCTGCAAACAATGCCAGTATATTGTTTTATTTATTTATTCACTTATTTATACTTTTAAATTTTATTCTGAATTTTTGTGAATTGCTTTAGAGAACACTTTCCCCCCCAAATCTAATTAAATCTTATTGCCTTAATAAAGAGTTCCTAATTCAAGACACTTCTTCTTTTGTTGAGTGTAATAACATTTGAAATGTACTTAATAATGATCACCACCTTCCTGTTATTTCAGTATACCTGTGAGGAAGACAAGAAAAGAAGGGTAGTGTTTTACGAAGATATAATTACTTAAAATTATTAAATATACACTCCTTGCTGAGCCCTTCCCTTTAGGATTCTTTGTTTAGTCAACACTTCAAAATTTAGCCTTAGAACATATAGTGGAGGCATAAAATTCAGAAAAATTATAGAATTAAAAATACAACCTTTATAGTAATACCATATCCCCAGTTGTTATCCTCTTTTAACATCCTGGGGTTTACTAAATCTTTGCCTTTCTCCTCAAATTATTTGTATAATATTATAAATTATAATATTATACAAATAATAATATTGTTTATTACTAATAATAAATAATAATATTATATATTATTAATATTAATATTTATTATTATTATATTATTGTAATATTATTATTTGTATAATATAGTCACTAAACTATGAAAATTTAGCTCATTCTATAAAGGTTGAGTCATTTTTTCTAAGTCAATTTCACATCCTAATTTTTTATTATTTTTTTAAGATTTAAAAAATATTTTATTTATTTATCTTTAGAGGGGAAGGGAAGGAGAGAGGGAGAGAAACATCAATGTGTGGTTGCCTCTCGTGCGTCCCCTGCTGGGGACTGGCCTGCAACCCAGGCATGTGCCTTGACTGGGAATCGAACTGCGATCTTTTGGTTCGCAGGCCAACACTCAATCCACTGAGGTACACCAGCCAGGACTACATCCTGTTTTTTTAAAAGGAACACACAACTTGGAACATTCGCTGAGCTGCGCTCTTCGAGGAAGTGTGTGGTATCATAGTGTACACTTGCCCAGTTGGCCAAAGCTGTTCCAAGTGTTTGCTCTGTTCTACACAGCTCCTTTGAAAGTCCTGGTTCTGTTGGCTGCAGTATTTGAGGGGTCTGGTGCAGAGAAGATTGGAATCTGAAACAGTTTCTATTTTATTCAACACCTATCAACTATTCCACTATGGGACATACCCCTCAGAGATGAGGCTCCAGAAGTGAGGCCCTTAACCCTACCCTTGGAATACGGAGCATGTCAGAGCTGGAAAAAACTGGAGGAAATCAAGTGTGACTTTCTCAGGTTACAGGTAAGGAGATCAACTATCTCCAACCCACAGAGCAACCCACAGGGTAGTAGGCAGGTACTAACACTCAGGTGCACTCTCACCCCAGAACTCCTTCCACCAGCACCCAGGTATCCTTCCTTCCACTCCTAATAGGTGAAATCCACTGAAAGTGAGCATCAAGAATGACACAGAAGGGGAAAGAAAGGGGAAGATACATTGTAAATAATAACTAACACTCATTTCAGGTATTTTTCCTTAAGACCCCCATCAATTCAGAAACACAGATAATGATAGCTAACCTCATTGCTATATGCACTTTATGTGGATTATCTCTTTTAATTCCTATAAAAGCCCTATGATATGAATGCTA
The DNA here is from genome assembly GCF_014824575.4 of Sturnira hondurensis. Lineage (NCBI taxonomy): Eukaryota > Metazoa > Chordata > Mammalia > Chiroptera > Phyllostomidae > Sturnira > Sturnira hondurensis. The sequence goes on from NW_028082759.1 coordinate 29,089,302, forward strand.
TTATTGTGGTTTCTATTTTATAGGTGGCAAAACAGGTCGGAAAAGGCAGATAACTAAGGTTATGCCTAAGATGCCATAACCAGGAAGCGGCAGAGCGAGAACTTGAATTGAGAACTCTCTGACACTAAGTCTGTGTGCGTGACCCTAACCCTGTAAGTGGGCCATTTTCTTATTTCCACAGTACAGCTGTGGACCTGAGGCACAGCCCTGTGTGGTGAAGTTCTTAGTGTGAGTTATAGTAACTGATTTTGTCTCATTTACGCAGAAAGAGAAAAACCCAACGACCCCAGGTTCAAAGGGGCACCCCAGGGACGTCCCTGGATCCCATATAGGCTGCATTTCATGTAACATTTCCTGGTGACGAGCAGATAAATTACTTCAGCCCAAATTCCTAACGCACATCTTCCTTCCTCTGTCCCTCCATTCCTCCCTCCCTCCTTTTCTTTCTTCTTTCATTCTTTCTTGCTTCCTTCCTTCCTTCTTACCTTCCTCTAGTCTCTTCACCCTGTGGCAGGAGAATCATGGAACACCCAGGTGTGGTGCCTCAGCTTCAAATGCAATGGATCCATTGCTCCCTGGTCTGGAGAAAGCATTCTTTGCTTGCTTATTAAGACCTCTGAACAAAGCTCAGAGCTGTGGGGTTGGAAAACAAAATGGTTGCAAGTGTCCTTGAAATCGTACCATTCCCGTGCCTGCCCTGTTCACAGGTGAAAGAGCACTCTATGTTGGTAGCTGGTTCAACCCATCGTATGCACCCTAACCCATTAGGATGAATGGTGTGAACTCACTGCTTTTCTAAGTCAAAAATGATTGTATGTGATTCTATTACACGATTTTTTTATTTTACATTAACACTGCTAGACCTGAGTCTTTATTTTTTTTTAAGATTTTATTTATTTATTTATCTTCAGAGGGGAAGGAGAGAGGGAGAGAAACATCAATGTATGGTTGCCTTTCGTGCATCCCCTGCTGGGAGTTGGCCTGCAGGGAACCGGCCTGCAACCCAGGCATGTGCCCTGGCTGGGAATCGAACCGCGACCCTCTGTTTTGCAGGCCCGTGCTCAATCCACTGAGCTACACCAGCCAGGGCTAGACCTGAGTCTTTAATAGGTTATTCTACTGCCCGCAAGGGCAGCTGCTTCTGAGCAATGGGCTGCATGGTGAAGTCTGTGCATCTGGTGACCATCAGCCCACTGTCTGTCTTCTTTCACTCAGAAGTGCGTGCTTCGGTGAGCAGTAACTGTATGTGAATGTGAGATTCCATCATGATTAATAAGGCATTCAATAAGACCACGGGAGTCATGTAGGAAGCAGGTGGCAGGAAGAAAAAAAAAAACACATGCAATCCAAATCCAGAATAAGGGTTCCTTCCAGTGAGGAGGACCTGCTACCTCTTTGGTTACAGAAAGGATCCAGTGTGGTTCAATAGCTACCAGGAGGCTGGCTGCTTCTCTGGGCGTTGCCCCAGACTGACATGTGGGGTTCATCGCTGCTGCAGTCCGTTTGGATCCGAGGTCAACCGAGGTCATGCCCAGGTTTTCGAGCCCATACACAGCTTCACTTCCACCCTCTGTGGCCACTTACTTCATGAACCTGTTGAGCAAGCGCTGAGTTCCTGGGGATAGCAGTTGACTAATACCCAGAGGGTAAGTCATCACGTCCACTGCCTTAAAGAGAACCTCCTCCACACAAGGGGCTTTTGGTGAGTATTTACATGGCGCTCCCTGTGCCTGTTCTCAGAGGTCAAGCCAAGCTCCTTCCCTAATCTGATCACCAACTCTGAAATCTTACTCTTTACTATTTCCTTATTGTATGGCCAAGTAAGCACTGCCGATATAGCCACACCTTAGCTAATACCGACCTCAAGGTAAAATAGAAAATGAAAGAAACCCCAAGTTATACTGACTGGGAAGATTTCTGGGTGGAAGTCTTCAGCAGCCTATTTCTGACTGGCACTGGCTAGAATGTGCAAAACCACGCACAGGGTGGGGCAAAAGTAGGTTTACAGTGGTTTGTGTGGAAGTAATCTGATAATAAATAATAATACAAGAGTAAAGCGTTTCATATCCTCACAACTGTAAACCTATTTTTTGTGCCACCCTGTATGCACAGATCATTTTGTTTTCATTTTTAGCATCCGAGCAGGAGAATTCTCCGGGAGACCCAGGTATGGTATGGGGTAAGGGTCATAATACAGCAGGACGATGCAGACTGGGTGTGAGTACCTGCTCGTACACTTTTTGTGAGCCTTCGGTATCTGTGCAGCCTGAATAATGGGTACTTCTGAGAATGAGTTTATGGCCACTTCATGATGTGTAATTCAGGTTTACCTGGTGTTCTGTGATTAGATTTTCAACATCCATCAGAGTCTAGTAACATATTTTGATTCTCAAAAGAAAATCAGTCTTGCCAAGAGGCTGTAGCTTTTGCTTTCAAAACCTGGGTCCCAGCTGTGATATTATGTGGAGCTTGGTAGAGGTTCCATATAGTATCTTCATCTGCTACAGACACCTAGGGACCATTGGGTCTGCTGTCATAAGACTTGAGCAGAAGAGCTGTTTCTGTTGCAGACTCTTCCAGTTGGAGTCTAGCTGGACCTTACTTAAAGCTAGTAGCCTGTCCAGTTACCTGGTAAAGGGGGAGCACAGGGGATAGCACCACCAAATGTCGTGTATGTCGCCTTTAAACTCCAAAGAAGTTCACGAAGCATTATACTTATTTCTTAGACATTTCAAGGGGGCAACAGTTAGTTCTTTGCTCTTGAGAAGGTATTTCTTCATACACTAATGGACCTCTCAGCGTGGCCTTTATTTTCATTTGACATATCTGATGCTGTTGATTTACATACATCTTAACAAGACATTGGTGGCATCTGCTATTTCTGCTCTGCAAGTGCTGTTATTATGATGTTTTCAATGAAGTAGACCAGCGTGATGAGGACGAGGCCCTGCTGCCTAACCACGCAGAAACAGACTTCCGATGTTCTATACTTACTGGGGTAGAGAAAAAGCATTTTTTTAGATCAGCACTTACACAGAATGTTCCAGAGGCTATGCTAACGTATTTCAGTAGAGAGATACCACGCCTGGAAGAGTGGTAGCACAATTAGAGCAACCACCTTATTAACCTGTGATAAGATGCTGTCATTCATTCTCCCAAACCCACCTACCTTCTGCATCACCCTGAGGTCTGTTGCCTATAAGCACTTCTGGTCTCAATTCTTTTATCAGTGAACATCCTTAATCAGTAGCAACAGTAACCGACTCTGGCTGATTTACACACTGTACAACCTCCCACATCTTTGGTGAGAGAACTCGCCTCTGCAGTTCTGCCAAGGACAAAGCATAGTTTTGGGTTTACTGTTCCCTAGGGATAGTCAATGTGCTTTAGAGACTCCATCCGATTCTTTGACCACAGAATCCTTCATGTCTTAGGAAGAACCAAAGTGAGGATTCTACTAATCGTTGAGGTGACAAACCAGTAACTGTGGGATGGGTTTAAGATTTCAAGGAATCTCCTGGGAGGAAGATTTCTGGTCAAAACTCTATTTCTTACCTCACTCCCCCAAAGCTCCCTCTCTGACTGGAGGACCACAGTGGGGTCCGGGTCTCCCGGAGTGGACGTTCTGTAAGACCGCTGGTAACCTAGCCTGCAGAAAATGTCATACAAAAACATTGGCTCTCACCTCGCCCATGCACTTCTCAGGGCTTTGATGAAGAGACTGTTCTCCTGGGGCCCTCTTGGAAGACATGGTAAGGTTTGATGGAATGCTTTTCACTTATTGAACCTCCTTCTAAATGCCACATTTTTAGATTCCTTCGACTACATTTTATCAACGGATTTTTGGCATCTGAGTCTCATTCAGCGGGGTCTACAAGTGAGTAGACTTCAGTCAACTAAACAAATAAACAACTGAAACTGTTTCAGCTGCCTGAGCTACTTCACAGACTCCAGACTCCGGAAAATGCACCTATATCAATTAAATTCAGTTCAACGTCTAAAAGGCCTTCCCTCCTTGGTGTTGCTCTTCTGAATACATCTCCATATGTGTTTGCCTGGTTTGTGAGAAAATAAGTTGCTTAGTTTGCTACGTAAATCTCTTCTGCTTAGGTTTGGTATTATTCTAGAAGCATCCTGGAACCTGACTCCAGTTACAAAACTGACTAGAAGCTAAGAGTATTGCAAGTGTGCGGCTGGAGCACAAGTTTTGCTCAGGTGAAGCAGTGAGGGGGCTTCCACAAGGCGCCAATGGCTTTGTCAGCGAAGAGAGGATGGACAGTCACCACAGCCTGTGTGGAAGGTTCAGGGGGAGCCGAAGGACCCTAGTTCTCAGAGCCCATTGGATTTCCCTCCAAATCCCCACACCACCACCTAGTCTTTTACTCTTCCCTCATCAATGCCCTAAATTTTCTATAAAAGATCAGCAAGGCTGTGAATTCAACTGGCAGCGTAGTCTGTCAGCCGGCAGGGTTCAACTTTGAGTTGGCTTTTGGCTTCCCCAGCTTTATGGCTGCAAGAGTAAGAGGTTACTATAACAGTTCCATGCTTTTTGACTACGCTTTGGGCTAAGAAGTCACGTATTTGAGCCTTCTTTAACTGTCCACATCCTGCAGAGACACCTGCCCACCCTTAGAGATTTCATTCCCCAGGACCGTCACACCGTTGTCTGGCAGCAGTCACATGGCCCCCTGACGCCTGCCGTGCGTGAGCACTTTTCTCAGAGAACCATTTTGCCGCCTTGCCACGGGACCTGAGAGAAGCACATCTTTACCTGCTCTTTCTCTCTGCCCCAGCGAGGCCTGATAAGCAGTCCCAGATTTCCCTCATTACCTCGAGGTCTGTTTCCTATAACCACCTCTGGTTCCAATTTCTCCACCTGTGAGCATTCTTAGGTGCAAGCAGCAGAAACACACTGTGGTGGATTTAAGTAGAAAAGAAACTCATTTAAAGGAATATCAAGACTCTCTGAGAATTTCAAGGCGGGTGAGAGAAGAAGGAACAATACCCTCAAATCACATCACAGATTCTATCCAATGAGGACCCTGTGGTTACTGTCCCCCAGGACTCTCTCTTACAGTTCTCACCCCTGACATCACTGGCTGCAGTCATGAGACGCAAGGACCAGCACTGTTGAATCTGCTTTCACTGTGTGGCTGTGCTGAAGAGAGCTTCTGTACCTCCTGATACTGTGCACTGCGAAAGGTACGTCACCTCGGAAGCGTCTTCCCAGTAACGCACGAGCTCGGGCTAACCAGGAGGAAACACCTGGCTAAGCCAAGTTGAGGAACAGTCTACGAGATGACTGCCCAACACTCTCCAAAAGTGTCAAGGTCATGAAAGACAAAGGAAGACTGAGGAATGGTCATCAACTGGAAGAGAGAAGGAGACATGACAGCTAAGTGCAATGTGGAAGGCAGGCTTGCGACCTGGAACAGAGAAAGGACGGAGTGAAATGACTGGGGAAATCCCAATAAGGCCTGCAGTTTGGCCAATGCAATTATACTAACATTAATTTCTATACTAGTGTTACATTAATGTTAATAATGTTGGGTATGGAAGGTGTTAACATGGGGGAGGGGCTGTGTGGAGTATACAGGAATTCTGCACAATGTCAGCAATTCATCCACACAACTAAAATTATCTCAGAATGACAGGTTAAAACCAAAAAAACAGACAATATTATGCCCTATAACCAATGGCACATTTGAATGGAGGGAAAATGCTCTATTTTCTCCTCTCCATCTGCCGCTTCCCTGAGTGATCACATCAGGGTTTCTAGACACCCGTGATGAGCAGAGAGAGGAGGGAGCTGGCAGGGTGAGAGGAGAAAGAGAGAGGCGGGCGAGAGGGGGTTGGGAGACCTCATGACAAGCTCTTTGGAAAGATATTTTAAAGCAGGGTTTTGAGATGCTTTCAATTCTGCCTCCAGCATGACCATTTGCTTATGCAATGAGCTTTGGAGATCGTAATTTATCAATCTGGAATTAGGAGGAAGAGCTAGTCTCTTATTTAGAAATGATTTTCCTTTGAATTGCAGTATCATCCAATAGAAATTTCTGTGATGATGGAAACATTCTATACCTGTGCTGTCCTGTACCATTGCCACTACCCCACGTGGCTGTGGAGCACTTGAGAAGTGGCTTCTGTGATGGAAGAACAAGTTTAGACGTAGACAGCCACGGGAGACTAGCAGCTGTCGAATCACACAGAGTGCTCTAGTAACTAGCTCAAGCCTTTTTCTTCCCTCTGTGGGGGAGAAAGGATATGGCCCAATGTAGGTAAAGAGATAAACTTTTCAACATGGCTACGTATGCATGTATGTAATCAGCTACTTACACCCCCCACCCCAGGTAAGTTGAAAAGTTGAAATAAAGAGTAGCCAAATGAATAGTTTTACAATTGATAAATTGGTAAATTGTGGAATTTCATAGCTGGAAGACATCTTAGAGGTCCTCTGTTCCAACCTCCTTATTTTACTGCCAAGAAAGTTGGAGACCACAGGGAGTATGTGGTTTTTCCAGCAGAGAGGCAGGATGAGAACCAGGTGTCCCCTGCCCCGTTCCAGGGCTGTGCCGAATTGCAGGTGGCCTCACACTTGGGGAACTAAAGATTCCATCTGCACCCCAGCCACACCTGCACACACACTGATGAGCTGTGGGTGCACTCCGCTCCACTCCTCCCTGCCCACCTGGCTTCCCTCTGACCCCTCTGCTGAGCCTCATCAAAATACCCCAAAGCCACTGTCTTTCTGCCACCTGATCTGCTGGCCCTGAGAAAGGAAAAGAACTAAATAATAAATCCTCTAGGGGATACAGAATCAAGGACACCAGAGAGCTTTCTCATAAATTGCCTCTCCATTACAATTTGAGTATATTCACAATGGAGAACTCTAAATAAGATGAGGGAGAGGCTAATTCATTTCATAAACATCGCTTTAAATCTCTTCGTGTACCTGAGCCACGAAATTAATTACGGCTGTGATGAAATAGAAAAAAAGAGAGTTGTTTAAAACTGTAATGAATATTACCAGAGCTACTCTCTTAACCAGTTTATTTTTCAAAGATGAGTAGATGACTTCATGAATCTAAATCTCCTTCTGCAAAGGCAGAAGATGGCAAAGCACAATTAATTGGGTAATTCAGCAGAACACGGATGTGATCATCTCATTATCAAAGGATGCGCCTTGGTTCTAAAAGAACCACCACAGTTTGAGTTCCCCCGCGGGGCAAACGTTGAGGAAACCCCCCGTCGATGGACATATAAAATTGCAAAGGCAGGGACAACCAGTCTTCAATAAGTCCGTGTATGACAGCATCTACGAAGAGATTCTAGGTGTTTTCTTTCTGGTGTGAATTCAGGGTCCTCGACGAAGCCCATTTCTTGTAACACTCTTCTGGAATGGAAAGACCAAAGCTTTCACCTGATTATGGAGGGAGGTCATGCCAAGAGGTCTCACATTTTGTAGTATTTCATTTGAATAACAGCCTACTTTGATGAAGATTCAAATTCACTTATTGACATTGAATGTTTTTTTTTTTTTTCATTTTGCTCCAGGTCTTTCTGATAGGGACCCTGAAGCCTGTGGCAATTGACGAATCTAGTATGTGAATTAATTTCTGCTGACTGTAAGCACATGCAAGGTCAAAGTGACATCCTAAGCACTCTCTGCAGCCTCCGGATGCCCATAGGAGAACAGTGCTTTGTCAATAATCAGTTATCACAGGCACTGCGTAAATAATTAAGGATGGGAAAGACGGTACCATAGCAGCATGTAATATTTACAGAACATTTTCTCTGTGTCAGGCACTTTTCATCCATCATCTCTTTCAATTCTCTGTGAGAGGTGGTATTATTATCAGCTTCATTGATGAGGAAATTGAGGCAAAGAGAAGTGAAATAACGTATCCCAGGGCATGAAACTGCCAGGTGACAATGTCAAGACTTAAATCCAGGTGTGTCCAACTTGGACCCTGAACTCAGCCATTTTATTTCTCTATTATCTTTTGGAAGAAGGAGGAATGGAAAGGCCTAGAACAAATGGTTAACAGGGTCCCCTGCCTTCTGGCAGATTATTTCTGATCTACCAAGAATGTTCCTTGGCTTCGTTCACTCTGCCCCCCCCCCCAATTTTCCCAGGTGGCAGGTGTGGCTCCAGAAAGTTGAGCAGAATGTCTTCCTTCAGTGACGTTCACTCCCTGTTCTTCCTTTCACTGCACCCTCACCCCCCACCCCTCCTGTGTGGTCCCAGTTTTTCTAGGTCCTCCCGTGCCCTCTCGAGCTGGGTAAAGTCTCCATCCAGCCGGGGTTCGGTGTATAGAGAGGGTGCTGACTGAACCAAGTTTCCTCCTTTGGGGTGAATCGACATGACACCCCCACTTCCTGTGTGTCTGCATGCTGTGCACCTCGCAGCACTGGCTCCCCTTGGGCAGGGCTCCCACGAAAACGCTCCCTTTGTCAGCTCGGTGCTGGACACGGAGGCAATGGCGCATGTGCTGGAGAGATCGTCAGCCATTCGCTCTCTGGGGAAAGCCAGACCTCTGCGTTGCTAAACTCTAACATTTTCAAGTATCCAAGAATGAGTTCGAAACTGCCACAAAGCTGACTGTCTGGAAACTCCTCCTGTAGCTGGGGGAAAGGCAATCCAAATGTCAAGGTATTTTCCAGATGGGTTTACCTGCTCGTGGGTATTTGGGTGCTGATCCACACAGTGTGTAATTTGATGGTGAGAAAAGCCCGTATTGGCGGGAATATGACAGCATAATAGTCATATGTGCACTTGCCTAAGTGAGGTAAGGTTAAAAAACAAAAACATAATAGAGGGGGCAGCACAACGATGTAATAGTGCAGGCAATGTCCGAGTGTCCGCCCCCTGAGTGACAGCCCCAGCAGGCCGACCTGGGAGTCAGAAGTTTGTCCTTCTCTCAGTGAGTCTCGGATGCCACACGCCTTTGTGTGTGAGCTCTGTGACTCTGGCCTGGAGAGATGGGTTCTCCACGAGCTCCCCATGTAAACACGCAGCCCCAGTTTGGTGCTTTGCTGAAGGAGCAGTGATTTGCCCAGAAGTGAGGAAAATTCAGATGTATTGGACTTTGGAACAACTCTCTCCAGTGTGGCAGCTTTCTAAGGGATTTTCAAGGGTGCTTTTGAAAATTTGTGACTTTGCCCTGTGACTCTGGGAGGGGACGCTGTTGGATGATAATGAGTGTATCGCGTCCTGATAATAATAACTATCACCTGCTAAGAAGCAATTATATTCCAAGCTTCTTTCTATCGGCAAGTATTGTGTTAGGTTTGTGTAGTATATACCCTAGAAATAATGAGGGCAGATCCTTCCACGCTGTATCCAATTATGCCATTGTCCTCAGAAGCAAGTGTCTGGCGGTCCTCACTCCACAGGTGCTCCATTATGGAGTCTCCAGCTTGTCAGAGATGCTTGGAGGCCGGGCTCACTTTCATGGCTTGGGCGGTCCCCCTCTACCCCATGGCCCTGCTTTTCTATGGGTTGGCTTCACTCTGGGGACTGAGTTTCCCCACATGGTGGTTCCTGGCACTGTTAGCTTCCCAAGGGCAGCAAAAAAGCCTTTTCTTTGCAGAGTTACCGTAACAGTTCTGGAAGCCAGCTCCATGGGCTCTCACTGACGTGGTTGGGGTCACAGGCCCAGCCTTGCACCATCCCTGTGGCCAGGTGGATGTGATGCTCTGAGGGGCCAGTCCCAGGGCTGGAGCTCAGGCAGGGCTGGGTTCAGTCCACTCCCTGCAAAAACAAAGCAACTAAAAGCAGGGAGGAGACCTGCTCCAAGGACAATCATGCCACCGCTGCCCGAAGAAAGAACCATGGTGTCCACAGGCAAATGCAACAACCCACGTCAGCCTCTCAGGCCCTCTCAGTCTCTGCTTCTTGCTTCCATTTCTCCTGTCACTAGCGCCTGGCCTCTCTCTCTTCCCCCTTCCCCTATCTCCAAGACACTACTAACTCATGGCTCTTACTGCCTCCCAAGTTCCATGCCTTCATGCCTTCTGTTTACTTTCTTCTCTGGGCCTCTTTCCCTTTCTGCTTACTCCACTGTTGTTCCCTTTTTTAATGACATGCTGCATTCCCTGAAAATCCATCTGGTTGGGTTTTTCAGCATCTAGGGCAGAGTGTCCATATTCAGCAGTGTGGTCGTGTCAGGCCCCCTCGTAGCCCACAGAGGGTTTCCTTCAGGACAGACCCCTTTCCTAGGACAATCAAGCAGGGTAGTAAAGCCATGTGCTGTGTCGTCAAGTGACGGCCTACGTAGTGGGTATAACCTTCGGTTTTGTTCAGAGAGCCTGACAGTCAGAGCTTTGTGGGGGAAAGAACATATTTAGTATATTTCCTAAAGGGCCAGCTCCCGTTAATTCTAGTACATGCTATATAAACCTAAAACGGTATCTGCCGAAAGAAAGATCTGGATAGAGGCAATGATTTTCCTTTGCCTTTAAAAAAAAGTGTTGGGCTCACTCGTACACCCCCGTCGGGTGTGTGACTAGATGGAAACTCTAGAAACCAACAGTCTCAGTGACTAAAGGAAAATGGGTTTGATAAGAAGAGATGAAAGGGGTTGTGAAAGGCTAAAAGGTGACCACGAGATGTTTTTAGGGAAATAAAGGTGAGAGAGGACGTTGCTGGGCTATTCCACATGCTCAGAGAGTGATGAACCTGGCGGAAGGGTTTTGACAGGAGCAAGAAACCACCTTGTTAAAACCACAGGTTGCAATACCGAGAGAAGCTTCTGAACGCTTCTAAGAGCTTGTTTTTGATGAGGTGATGGAAGAGATGCCTGACTACTTCAAGGGAATCGGGGGGGATTCAAATTCATCGTTTTGTCATTTGAGTTCTGAAATATAATAGGGAATGGGAAACCCAAGACTTCTTTGATTGTATTTCAATAGAAGAGCCTTCATTTTATCTATCATGCGGTCTTCCTCCCATCCTGTGATTACTGGTAGGTCAGAACCAGGGTGAGGGAAGCCCAAAATTTAAGGAGGCCCTCCCTCTGAGGCGCCAACTCTGTCCTTGCCTGAGAACCAGTGACCCCTTAACTTTTGTGCCCTGGGATCTTGCCTTTTGCATCTGAGTCCTGGCCCTCTTCACAGAAGTGTGGTGGTTTCATCTTCTTGAAAATAAAACTTTTTTTCGTTGTTTAGATGAGGTGAATCACTTTATTCTGCTCATTCTGAACCTGGCAGTGGACTCAAACTAAGAGTAAAGACTTTTGTGGGAGACAGAGAAGGTAAAAATTCAAATTTTCCTAAAGGTTAAAAAGAAAATCTTGATTTTGTGTTAGCTCACTTAAAAAAAAAATCCCTGTGGGCAGTCAAACCCCGCCCCCTCCTGTCTAAATTCTTCCCCGGGGCTGCCAGGTGGCCCCTGACTCCAAGCACCTTCGTATCTGCAGCCTTTTTCCTGTAGGCCTAGCGCTCACTCCTCTAGACCTCTCAGGTTCCCCTGTCTTACTAATAATTGGCTGCAACTTTTTCAGTTTTCCCCTCTAATAGGCTGGCAGAATTGTGTTACTTATCCCTTTGTGAGCTCAGTTCTTCCAGATTTTTACATGACTCCTCCCATGGCTTCGGGTAAATGGATGCGGCTGAGGAAGGCTTGGAGGTGATCACCACGCTAGACCAGAGCAGGAGATTCTCCAAATGTCTGGCCTCTCGAGGCTGCCTGACAGAACCGCCTCATGGGTGGCTCTCCCCCCACCATAAAGTCCTGAGAACTAGTGAGTCCTTCCCCCCAGAAAACGGGGGGACCAGATAGTCCTCATTACCTTGCTGTTAGAGTGACACCAAATTCAGTCAGTCAGTCAGTCAGTCAGTCTTCTGCCTCCTAAGAGGCCTTACTTTCGAAGCTGTGTGTTCCTCCTAAAAGTACGCACGGAATGTCCTTGGGAACTACTCCATGCTTCTTGCCCCACCAGAAATAGTTATATTCATTCAGGAAGATTCTTCTTCAAACATGTACTCAGGGAGGAATAATCCCTAGAAACCTTGACTTCGGGGGGTGTCTGTTTTCCAGATTATATTGAGAAATACCTGCATTTTTGACTAATAGTTATGAATCATGAATAGTTATGAATCAGGTATTGGTGTTGCAACTCTGGGATGGGGTGCTGTGAAGAAACAAGCACTTTTCCTCCCCTGGGCTCACAATGTCCTGGAGTTTCGCTTCAGTTTGCCTGTTTGTTTCAATTATGGTCAAACTGGTGATGTCATCTAGGGGCTGTTTGGCTGGTCAGGATGGTCTCCCAGGGGCACTACCACGGCAAGTCCCCAGTCTGGTCACGGGCTTCTCCAGGGCACCTGGGAGATTTGGTTTAGAATTGCCTCTCGTTCAACAAAACTCCCAAGAAACTGATGTGTCAACCATAAGTCCAGCTAATTCGTGTTTAAAGCAAAATGTACCAAGCAGTGGTCAAGAATATGTACAACTCTGGTGGCTGCTGACATCCATCCGTAAAAGCTTCCTGCCTCCGTGCCCATTGCAGGGAGGCATATCCCAGGGAGCATGATAGTAGTATTCATTGGTCACGTCATCCTCTTCTTCTTTCCCCCCAACAATACTGGGGAGGGGGTGACAGTTTTTGGATGTAACTCCCCTTGAGTTCCCATGCTGATCTTTCCAACCTTGTAAGAAGTATCTTCCTTGAGACTGGTATGCCTCATTCATTCACTACAGTTTGGCCCAAGCTCCTGTTTGGTGACCTGACATTACCTTCCTGAGAACGTAAGCTCATCACCCTGTGGGGCTGTGGTTCTTAAATTTCTGGAAGCCATGCATTCACTGACTCTGCCCTAGAGTGTATCGTTCCTATGAACAGCTGACCTCATCTAGCCCGCCAAGGTTTCCCCCACACCCCAGGGGGCCTTCCTGAAGGGCTGGGTGGGCTCTGAGGTCACCTTCACATTCAGACAACTTTTACAACAATCACACAAAAAAGAAGAGATGATTGATGTATCTATGAAACCACAGCAAACTGAAGGCTCACTCTGCTCACTTCTGCTGAATGAAGGTCAACTGCGTTTAAGTGTAACAGCTAAAAAAATGTCACATAGACGTCTCAAGACTTGAAAACTGTATCCCACGGCACACACACGTCCACCTTCGAATGAGCGAGCAAGCTGGGGAAAATACAATTGTACGCTAAAAAACACTGAATGTACATATAATCTCTCCTGCTTATGTTTGTGCTATCAAGTTTGGTCTGACTTTGATCCGTATATTTGTATTAAGAAAACCTTCTGATAGGAAGGTAGATGATGCCTCCTTCATGCTCTAAGTAATGTACTGAAACCCATATCAGTGCCAGTCTGTGTGGGTAGGTCTTGCTTGTTAACACGCTCACAAAAGGTGGAGATGATTGAGATCAAGACCAACTCTGGGTTGTTTCTCTGTAGCCCACTTTCTCACCCCGCCTCCCTCCATTATAAGTTGGCTTTTTTTTTCACTATGAAGACTCACAGAAAAAAAAAATAGCACTGATTAGTCAGAATTCTCTCCTGGCTGGAAAACCACTATTGGAGGGGCCAGGAAATGACCATTTCAGCTTCCCGTGGTATGTGAATTAGAAACCATCCGCTTGTCGTGTGAAACCGGCGAACTGTGTATACTTCAGGAAAGTCTCCCCCTCCCCCTGGAGTTGCTGTGTTTTGTCCCCTAGGAAGCTGACTCCTGCATTTCCCTGCAGAGCATCTATGGTTCCTGCTGGTAGGAAACAGAAAACTTCAGTTCCCTGGAGGGAACCTGCCTGGTGTGCAGCACAGAGACCTTTACTGGAACCGGGTTTTACTGGAACCAGGTTTTGCTGGAACCCGTTTCTTGGTAGGACAGGCAGGTTTAGCCAAGCTGTGAAATCGACACAAAGATAAGACCCATGAAGTTTTACTTGTTGCAGAAAAGCTGTCTGCTGACTGGAGAAACAGTGAACTTTTGATTTTGAAGGGACTCCATGAATATAAGGATGAACATGGTCCCTCCTTTTTTATTTGAATTTCACCTTTCCCTTGGGTGAGGGCTGCTTGTGAGTGAATCAAAGATTGAGAAGTCCTGGACGACTGTGTCACTGGGTTTGTGGCTACATTTGGCTCCGACCCTTGTGCAATAAAACCACGTACTGCTGGTTTCCTTAGGTAACAGCAGAAATGACTAGATGGAATGCCCACAAATAGTGTGAATGCTCAAATGCTTTGAAAATTCAGAAGTAGAAGGAAACATTACATCAGAAGTCCCAGGACATTTAATGTTAAACTGTGTGGCTGGAATTAGTACGCAAGCTGATGAATTAACCTCTGATGCATTTGGAAGTGTTGCCCTGATGCACATTTAAATCGTTCACATGGCAAGTTCATTTTCTATAGTTTCCAATTTGATTTTAACATTTCTTCATGATCATGTGTGTTTGCCATTTCGTTTTGCTTTCAAAATAATATCTACCTCTGAGAGTGCGTCTCTATTGATTAACTTAACAAATAGAATTTCTTGTCCCAGAAGCACCAGGGACTGAAGGTGGAGTGGAGAACATCATTGAATGTGTGCCCCCATCCTGCTTGGTTTTATGGCTCAGAGAAGAAAATAAACAAATAAGCAAGCCAAGAAAATAACAAAGTCATTTTACCTGGTGTTAGTGCTGTGAAATAAAAGAGAGCTGGAGCGATTTGAGTAGTTTGAAGGAAGGTCTTCATGATGTGGAAACGTTTAAATTGAAGAATGAAAAAAATTAGCCAGGCAAAGGCAGAATATTCCAGGCAGCGGGAGAAAGATGTGCAAAGGCCCTGAGGTGCAATACTTGACACCTAATAATCGCCCAGTTCATGTTAGTGATTGTTATTAATAATTATTATCAGTATTAATAACTCCTCAGTTTGGCATCATAATCTGATGGTATAAATTCAACATGTACATCAGAAAAGTAAATGTCTTCTCTGATTTCATTCAGCACAATATCAAAAAATAAATTTAGGTGAGGAGCTGGGAGGTGAGTTTGCTGGCCTCTCTGGGACTCAAAAGTGAAGCCAGTTTTGGTCCCCACACCCTTTACTGTGTCATTGTCCATGTAGTAAGTTGTATGTGTTGAATGCAAACTTTTTAACAAACAAGTTTGTGAAACATTTTAATTATATTTTCTTGATTATGCTATTACAGTTGCCCTGATTTTTCCCCCTTTGCTCCGTCCACCCAGCACCCGCCACTCCGAGAAGCGATCCCCTCACCGTCGTTCATGTCCGTGAGTCATGTGTGTAAGTTCTTTGACCACTCCATTTCCTGTGCTGTACTTTACATCCCCATGGTTATTCTGTGACTACCTATTTGTACTTCTTAATCCCCTCACCTTTTCGCCCATTTCCCTCCATATCCCTGCCATCCGGCAGCCATCAAAACACTCTCTGTATCCATGACTCTGTCTCTGTTCTTCTTGTTTTCTTAGTTTGTTTTTTAGATTCAATTTTTTGTAGATACATATTTGTTGTCCATAGTTTTGAACATCTTCTTTTTCTTAAATAAGCTCTTTTAACATTTTATATAATAATGGTTTGGTGATGATGAACACCTTTAGTTTTTCCCTGTCTGGGAAGCTCTTTATCTGCCCTTCAATTCTAAATGATAGCTTTTCTGGGCAGAGCGATCTTGGCTGTAGGTCACTGCTTTTCATGACTTTGAATATTTCTTGCCAATCCCTCCTAGCCTGCAAAGTTTCTTTTGAGAAATCAGCTGACAGCCTTATGGGAACTCCCCCGTAGGTAACTAACTTCTTTTCTCTTGCTGTTTTTAAGATTTTCTCTTTATCTTTAACCACTGGCATTTTAATTATGATGTGTCTTGGAGTGGGCCTCTTTGCATCTGTCTTGTTTGAGACTCTTTGTGCTTCCTGGTCTTGCCTGTCTATTTTCTTCACCAAATTAGGGCAGATTTCTTTCATTATTTTTTCAAATACACTTCCACTTTCTCTTCTCCTTCTAGGCCCCCTATGATGTGAATGTTGGTCCTCTTGAAGTTGTCCCAGAGGCTGCTTCTACTATCCTCATTTTTTTTTTGGATTCTTTTTTTCTTCTTCTTGTTCCAATTGGTTGCTTTTTGCTTCCTTATGTTCCAAATCATTAATGTCACTCTCGGCTTCATCCACTCTACTGTTGTTTCTCTGTAAATTGTTCTTTATTTCCACTAGTGTATCATTTGTTTCTGACTGCATCTTTTTTATGCTACTCAGGTCCTCACTAAGTTCCTTGAGCATCCTTAAAACCAGTGTTTTGAACTCTGCATGTAATACTGGGATAGATTGCTTATCTCCACTTTGTTTAGCTGTTTTTCTGGAGTTTTGATCTGTTCTTTAATTGGGCTATATTTCTTTGTCTCCTCATTTTGACAGCATCCATGTGTTTTTTCCTGTGTATTATTAGGTAGAGCTGCTATGATTCTGTGTCTTGGTAGTGTGGCCTAATGTAGTAGGTGTCCTGTAGGGTTCAGTGGCACGGCCTCCTGTATCACCCAAATTAGGTTTGTGAGGTATACCCTTTGTGTGGGCTGAGTACACTCTCCTCTTGTAGTTGAGACTTGGTTGCTACTGGCAGATCACTGGAGGGATTTACCCAGGCCAGTCAGCTGTAAGGGTTGGCCGTGACCACCTACCTCCACCCTCCGTGGAGGATCAGCTGTGCAGACGCAGGGGGGTGGTGCTCTGACAAGTTCGGTAGCTGTCCACTGGGTGTGCTGGCCCTGGAGTTTCCTGGGTGGTGCAGGCCATGCTCAGGCCCCTCCTGTGTTTTGCCAGAGGCTACTCTGACTGAGCTATAAAGTAATCAGAGACGGCTGCTTTTTGTGCTGGGTGTGGAGATTCACAGACGAAGCCAAACGGTGAATCTAGGATGGCTGCTGCTAGTGCTGGGTTTGGGGCTCACCGAAGTGAGCTGTTGCTTGTTTGAGAGCATTTGGAAAGTTGTGCAACATGAGCCAAGACCAGCCATTCATATGGAAAAGCAGCTTGGGTGGCCCATAAATTGGGTGGGGTGGGGTCTCTGTAGATCTTCAAGGTGGGTCACACAGTGTTAGCCAGGTTGATGGAGGTTAGTCAGGTTGATGGAGTCTCAGAGCCTTGCTGGCTTTGTGGGGAGAGGGTTTGGAAAAGGGACAATGGCCTCTGTTCGCCTTAATGCCAGATACTTCAGTTTCTCCCTGTATGCCACTGGTGCCTTTCAAGCTGCTACCCTGGTGCTGGAGTTCAGAGGGAGTGAGTCTGAGAAGCTAAGTCCATGTGTGGGTTCGATAAGAGGAATTGTTCCAGAAGTTTGGGGATCCAGAAGTTTCTTCTATCAGGTAAGTCCCCACTGGTCTTTGCAGCCAGAAGTTGTGAGGACTTATCTTCCTGGCACTAGAAACCTGCACTGGGGGCCTGGTGTGTGGCTGGGACTCCTTGCTCCCAAAACATCCCTCCCAAATTTTTATCCACCACACACAGGTGTGGACCAGCCCATTTCACGTCACGGCCCTCCTATCAGTCTGGATGGACGTAGTTTCTTTAATTCTGTAGTTGTCAGACGCCCATTCAGTTTGATTCCTGACAGTTCTGAGTGATGGTTGTTCTATATTTTAGTTGCAATTTTGATCTGGTTGTATGAAGATATGAGATATGTCTGCCTAGGCTGCCATCTTGACTGGAAGTCCCAACATTTTTTAACTAGTTAACTCAGTATTCCATTCTATAAAAAAGATACCCGCACCCCCACTTTACAGTTGACCTTCAATATTATATTAGCTTCAAGTGTACAACATAGTGGTTAGACATTTAAGAAGTCATTTCTTGAAAACACTTTATTTTCCAGACATCATGGCATTTTCTTCTGTGGATTACTTGTCTCCGAATTAAGGATGCACGTAGCAGAAATGTGTGTTTGGAAAACTAGCCAGTATGTACTAAATCTCAAGCCTTGGGGAAGGGTCCTTCTTGTACCCCATTCTCTTTGCTTGCAATCTGGTCAGTTTTGAGCATCTAATAGCATCTTAACCATTAGGCAGTGGGGCAGAACTGAAAACAGCTGAGTGACTTTGTGCACCTCTCCAAGCTGCGGTTGACTCATCTAGCAAGTGGTCGCAATAGTTGTGTCCTCCTTTTAAGGCTGTGAAGATAAAGGAAGGGAACTCATTAAGATGTTTTCACAGTGTCTGACACACGAAAAGAGCTCAATGATTGCTGACTGGTGAGGTTATTACTAGTATTTATTCGACCCCTTTAATTGCAGATTACAAGGATAGTTTTGGCATTCCAGGTAAAAAGATCTTTGGCTATCAGAAAACTTCAGTGTGGCGATTTTTGATAGTTTATCTACTACCCTAACCTGACCCTGGAGCCCGGGTGAGACCTGGAAGAGAGCCCCAGGGCACTGGCTCCAGCTGTCCAATCTAAAGGCTCAGACTCTGCAGCTTGGTGAGAGGTGGCCCTCCAAAGGCTGCTGGAAATTACACTTGTAACCTGGGAGTCTGAAAAGCCAAGGGGTCTGGGGTTTCAATTCCCTCTGTCCTCTGCCTTTCTAACTGGCAGTAATTATCTTTGTAATGCTCTAATGCTAAATAATGATGCTGCTAATGCATGCTGCATTTTCACGCACAGGTGCCAGCTGTTACCTCGCCAGGCAGCTGACCGCCTGGTGCACACTCAGGCGCATTCACTGGGCCCAGACCCTGCCCGCAGAAACAAAACAAAGACCGCCCAGCCTTCCCACCGAGCTGCTGTCCCTTCCCCCTCATCCTGAAGGGAGGCCCTTCTCCCGCCCTCTCCTCTCCCTTGCCCCTTCCCCTCCCTGCCCTCCCTCCCACTGGTGGTTTCTTCCTGCGACAGAAATCCAGGAAACTGCCCCCCACACTTCCTCTACCCACAATTTTCTCCAGGGCCTGACTCACACACAGTTCAGCTTGATTTGGAGTTCCCTTTTCTCCGTCCCACGAGAAACCCCAACTCTGCCATTCATTTCTGGGAGTACCCGGCTGGCCAGATAAGGTTGCTTATTTCTGAGTCCCATAATTGACCTTTCATCGTCATCAAAAAAGGGGGGGCATATTGAAGACAAATTACCAAAGAACAAATGTGCGGCTGTTGGCTTTTCACACACACACACACACACACACACACAAAGACCCTTTACACACTGGACCACAGAGCAGCCTTCAGCAGATACATCTGCAGGATGAGTCGGTTTTCAGTGACTTTAATCTCCTATAATTCATTGTTTCTGTGGTGCTGGTTACAGTCGCGAAGAGGGCAGAACAGCAGGCCAATTTGGCACACAAACAAATGTAAATGTGAACCGAGGGGTTTGCCCACCTTATGATGAGAGGTTGAGTTGCTGCCAAAAAAACAAAACAAAAACAAAACAATAGGTGGGGTTGATGAGGGTTGGGGACAAGAGTTGCGATTTCTAAACAGGGTGGGGGCTCCTTTAATCTTGACAGCACGAATAATACGGGGGTCACAGCACATCTGCTCCGGAGGAAGACAAAGAGCAAGGTGGGGCTCAGTGGCCTGCGGGCTGAGCTGGGCACCGAAGAGGGGCCTTGGCTTTACGCGCCCTCCGCAGCCCCCGCCGCAGCCCCCGCCGCAGCCCCTGAGCCACAGCCCCCGCCGCAGCCCCCGCCGCAGCCCCCGCTGCAGCATTTAACCTTGACTTTTCCCTCCTCGCATCTGGCACGGGAGGAAAGCCCATCCAGATGGGCGTCCTGCGTGTGACGACTCCCGCCCGCCTCCGCGCTCTCGCGCAGATGTAGCCCGCGGCTCCCGGGGCCCCACCACGCCGCCCATGAAGCCTCACACCCTGTGCGCCCAGGGGTATAGGGTGAAACCCGCACCCTCCCTGCGTGCCCCTGGTGTCCCCTGGCCAAACCCCGGCGGGACCTGAGCACCGAAGCCATTGCTGGGTGCTCCTGTGGCGTCCCCGCGAACAATGACAAGCCTGTGCTGTCAGGCGGGGGTGGGGGGTAACCCCACCGCTGGTCCAGCAGTGCTGAGCTCCGAGCTGCCCCAGGGCCCTAGACCCCAGCACCCTTTGAGCCACTCGGGGCTGCCGGGGTCCTCAGAGACCCAGGCGACCTTCACTCCGGGACTAGCGACCGCCCGCGCGGGGCAAGTCCATGGAGACGGACCACGCACGCAGTGACAGGCCGGAGGCGGTTGGAGGGATCCATAATTTATGATGTTGTTCTTACCGCTCCGGTTTGGGATTTCACAAGCGTTGTCTGTTCCCTTCTCATTTGTTGCTTCCATATATTCGGAGAAGGCTCCTCTTCCCCTTCCCGAAACTGTGGCGTTTACCTTCCGAATTAAGGTGATTGGAAAAATTAGCGGGTTTCTACTTGAGATATTGCTGAGGGGATTGAGGGGGGCACAGGTAAGGGGAAGGGCTGAAGGAGAGGGTGCTTTGTCCACTGGATACCTTCAACTAATTTTACCCAACTGTACAGGAAAATAACTGTTTCCAGAGAGTTGGGGGTGGGGGTGGGGGCTGAAAAGCAGTGAGAACAGATGTTCCCCTGCCAATCCCCCTTCATTTTCCTCGTTTCGAATGAACCTCTGGGCCCTAAGTGATTTCTTTAGCACTGCTGGCCTGCAAAAAAAAAACACAAAACAAAACAAAACAAAAAACCCGATGACTTAGGTTGCAGGAAGGGGAGGGGTTAGTTGCTCCTCCTTGCAAGTAGCAAGGACACCTTGAGGGACCCTTGGGCAGAGGATGCTCCTGTCTTGAAAACTCCTTAAACTACTGTAGTATTTGGGGAAATATTTATGGATTTTATCAACATTTAGTGAAGTTTTCTTTCTTCTCTTTCCTTTTTTTTTTTTCCTCTTCTTGAAAAGAAACTTGTTCTAGGAGCCTTGTTTTTCTCTTCTGTGCTCAGGGTTGCTCAGTGGAATGCAGACTGGAGCATAACTGTTGCAAATGCTTGTTGACGCAGGAGCTAGTGCAGACCTGAGGAAGAGGTGGCGGGCAGTGGTCACATCCCTTCTTGTGGCTGCACGTGCCCAGGGGCCCTTCCCACCTGGGCTGAGCAGGGAACAGGCTTGGGATGATCTGCGAACTTCAGGGGCCCCGCAGATGGCTGGGTCGTTTTGTGGTTCACAAATGACCACGTCAAGTTGAAGCCACAGTAGCTGTGGTTATAGGCAACTGTGATTAGTCACACTGTTAGTGTGACCCAGTTATGGCACACCCTCTTTTAAAAGGACGTTATTCAACCTCTTGCTAACTTGATTTCAGAAACGTTCCATGTATACAGGGAAAATGAAGACCGCAGGGGAGGGGGGTGGAAACCTAGGGCGTGGGTTCCCTGTGCCAGACGCCTGACTTTCTGAACTGGAGCGAATCTAGGGTGTGACCTGTGAGGCACGCAGAATTTCACTGAACTTTGACTAGGGACTGCTTTGCCAGTCCAGGTATGGCCTTTCTGGAAGGGAGTGTGGGAAACACACACTCCAAGTCACCTGGGGAGCTGTGTCTTGGCTCTGTCTGTTCTGGGCCACCTGTGAAATGAAAGTGGGAGGCAGGAAGGGGAAGAAGAACCCTACATAGGGAGGTTTGTGTGGGTTTTTACTTTTTAAAAATAGCATTTCTTTTTACCACAATGGCACAGGAACTTGTAAATATGAATCCCCAGCAATAGTAAACAAATTAGTTTAGGTTCTTTTATCCGAAAAGTAAGTAGAGCAACTCTGTCTCTCTCTTTCTCTCTTTCTCCAAAGAGGAAATGCAAAACAAAATTCCCCCTACTCTTAAAGGCTTCTTTGCTGGTGAGTGTTTGTCCAGGAACAAATAGTCTTTTATTCGAATGGTCTCCAAAAGTTCATAAGCAAAAAAAGTGTCCAACGTCTGGTTGCCCACAATACAGTCTCTGGCTACATAGTGAAGCTTTTCTGTCCTGAATTTGTGATCTGCTATCAGAGTCCTTTAATTTCTCTGAACAGAAGGCTCTTTGGGAGAAGAAAGCTGGGGGGTGGGGAGAAACATTGGAATCAGTCCCCGCCCCCTCCACCCCCTTAGCTTTTGCTGTTTTCTTCCAGCCAGCAAGTAGTGCTTGAATTCTTCTGATCTTCCCAGTGTCTTACTGAGGTGAGGGCCAGAGAAGGGTTAACCAAGGCCAGGGGCAGGTTTCCCTGCTGGCCTATTTTGCTGGGGTGGAGCAGCTGGCCAGGCACCACCTAGGAACTGTTTATAAAAGGGAAACGCCCTACTCCTGATGCCCTTTATCTCCTTTGGAGATTTTTCTTTACGGTGTGTTTTATACAATCTTCAGAGATGAGTGTCTTTTTTAAAGTCATAGGTTCCCTTGAACCACCGGGAGTTTACAGCCATTCCCGACGTTCTGAATGGAGCGTCCAGGGAGATGAAAGGGAAGAGGCAAATAATGAGGGAGAAGGTGGAAGGCCATTTGGAGTCATGGGCAAAAATAATTATTTGGAGCTAAATTTTAATTGCTTATAAACAATTTTAAATATTCAGTCACTTGTGGGTGGCAGTTTCAATTTAAATGAATTTAATTTGTCACACTTTTACTGAGCGGCCTCAGTAGGAGCCAGATGCTTTCCTAGGTGCCAAGGACACTGGAGGGAGCAAGACACCCTGAGGCCACGTGCTCCTGGAGTTTATATTCTAGTCAGGGAGAGGGCTCATGAGTACTTTTAAAGTAATTTTTGTATAGGATATGTGCTTTGAAAATAATAACACAGGACAGAGAGAAGGCCCCTCTAAGGAACTGGTAGTTGAACTGAGATGTCAAAGCGAGAGGAAGGCAGCCATGGGGGTCAGCTGCTTGGGAGAGGCAGTCCCTGCAGACAGACTGGAAGGCCTGAGGCTGGGATGGGTTCTTAAGTTGCAGACACAGAAAGAAGGTGGATCACAGGGCTGGAGAGAAGTAGGGTGGAGAGGAAGCTCAGGGCTCAGGGTTCCTTCACCTTCAGATTCTTTCATGCTCTCCAGGGTTAGTGATTTGCACAACTCCAGGGGGCGCTGTTCCTACCTGACAGCCTGCCTGCAACCAGCATCTGCCTGACTTCCACATGCAAACCAGCAAAACAGCTGAAAGGTCAGACACTGTCCCTTTATCTACAAATCTCCTTTGACTTGACTGGAAAGCCAGCAATGCTGATTGAAAGCAGAATACACCGCTATTGTAGAGCAAAAGAAAAAAAGGAGTGTTTGAGGTGGGGGAGGGGAAGTGAAGGGTGTGTGTCTTGTGGAGTTGGCCAACTGATGTGGACAGGCTTGGGTTACAGAGCTCTGAGGTGAGAGATCATGACACAAAGCAGAACCCACCAGTCCCCCTCTGGAGAGACTTGTGCCCGCCAGAGCAATCCCCTCAGACCGGGGGTCGCCCCCATTTCTCCTCTTCCTTTTCCTCTAACTGTACACATCCCGGAGCCCTGACATGCAGTCCCCGAATCTGCTTCAAATTTCTTCCAGGAGGCTTGGAGTGTCCCACAGTCACTCTCTTTGGGCTGTCACAGCATCCAGGGTGTGAGGCGACAGATTTGGCTGTTCGCTCCCATAAAAATGCCAAGTCACCTCTGAATTTCCTAGGAAAAGACCCCCCCTCTCCCTCTTTCCTCTCCCTGCTTTACTCTTTCCTAAACTTAGATTTTGGAGGGGGAGGGTTTTCCCGTTGAGGGGAGAGTATGAGGGAGAAGAAGAAAGAACTATTACATGAGGCAGCAGGAAGAACAGGGTCTAGGGGGAGGTGGGCGTGGGGTAACCTCTCTGAGTAATCCCTAGATCCCTGTGTTTGGGAAGGAGACTTGTTTTTACCTGTAAGCAAACTCATATGCTCCACAGTTGACTGGCCTTTTTCTGGCTTTTTAAAAAAACGAGTATCTTCCTCATCCCACCCTCCCCACCACCCCCTACAGCTGTTTGCCTCAGGCAAGCCCCCAGGGGGATCTCTGACTTGCCTGGGCTGCCTCCATCCCTTTCTTGTGTGTGTGTGTGTGTGTGTGTGTGTGTGTGTGTAATTAAACAAAAAAAATTTTAAGGTTTTATTTATTTATTTTTAGAGAGGGAGGGAGAGAAACTTCAGTGTGTGAAAGAAACACGGATCAGTTGCCTTTCCCACACCCCGAGCTGGGGACCTGGCCTGAAACCCAGTCATGTATCTTGACTGAGAGTCAAACCAGCGACCTCTGGTCTGTGATACAACACCCAAACCACTGAGCCACACCAGTCAGGGCAGTATGTGTGTAATTTTAAAAACATTTTTAACTTATTGATTAGAGAGAGAGAGAAATATCAACTCGTTTTGCATATTCACGTACCCGTTGGTTGCTTCTTGTATTTGCCTTAACCAGGGATCAAACCTGCAACCTGCGCATATTGGGATGGTGCTCCAACCCACTGAGCCACACGGCCAGAGCCCACAGTCCTTTCCTCTCAGGACCTCTGCCTCTTTCTGGGGTCGAGGGAAGTTTTACCACAGGGGTTTGGGCAATGGATGGGCTGTTCTCTATCTCTGCTCTGTGTGCTCTCTGGCTCCTTGGCCATTGAAAGCATTTCCAGTCATGCAGGGAGAAGGCTCTGGAGAAGCCCCCTCTGCTCAGGCCCAGCAGAGGCAGCAGCCGGTGGCAAGACCCAGCCTCCGCCCTCACACTTGCTCCCCAACCTTGACGTACTTAATAAGAAGAGCATCCAGGCTTCCTAACCTCTTTCAATTTCAATTCTCATCCAGAATAGAGACTTCCGTTTTGTTTTGTCAGGCTACCCAGAGCCAAAGCAAACTGATACGTAGCACATTAGCACATTCCATCTCTCCCTTCATCTCCCAAGATGCAGCTCTGGCTTCCAAGACAATGGGTTTGAATCCTAGCTCTGTGCCTGTGACTGCCCAGATGGCCCTGGTGCGGTCTGTGATTTCTCCAAGTCTCGGTTAGCTCATTTCTCAAATGAGGGTAATGATAGCACCTCTTAGTTCAAGAACTGAATTAAATGAAATCGCTGATGAAGAGTTCCTCGAAACAAGCCTAGCCCACGGGAAGGGCTCAGCTCAAATGACCAGCATCGAATATTGTGAACCAACCCCTCTTCAAGTCTCTCCTGTCCTGGCTTTTGTAACCTCACTACCTCCAGATGACCTCTGACCCCGGTCTTCTCTATCCCTTTGCCGTTCTGATCCCAGTCTTCCCTGCTCTTTTTAACCTACCTGGGGAGTTCCTGTTGGCCTCGTACTTGGCTCACCACCTTGTGGAATCTCCTTCGTCCATCCTGCGACCACCAACTCTACGTGGGCCCCTTCTGAATTGTCATCCCTGGCCCTTGCCTCTCTGCAGCTAACGTCCTGTGACTCAAAGTTCCACTGGGACTTCTCATGGGTTTAGACAAACCCAGTCTATCTAAAAACCAAAATCATCATCTTCCCTCCAAATCAGAGGGAAATCCTCTCCCAATTTCCCAGTGAGTGGCTCTATTCTTGGAGTGACTGTGATTCCATCTTCTCCTGGATACACTTCCTCCTCACCACTGCCTTCATCTTCTGAGACTCTGAGTCCGAAGCACCTTCCCATAACTATTTTCTTTCCAAGAGCATCATGTGTGTCTAGTTCCTGAGTGCTTCGTGCCTGAGTGCTTCTAGTTTCTCCCTAAGCTGCCCCCACTTTTCCCCACCAAGCTCCAAGTTCTCTGCGATCTGCTCTGCAGTGGACTGATTGGCCCCCACAGGCGGCCAGTGGGTGAGAGACAACAATCTGGTCTCTCAGCTCATTGTATGAACTTAATTTCCTCAGCTGAATCACATGCTTCTGTGCGTGGGTAGTCGAGATTTTTTGGCTTACATCTGCTCTAAGTTTCATGCTAAGAGGAGGGACGTCTGGAAAGGCCAGTGAAGTTTGATTTGCATGATAATCCACAAGGGTCCTGGGTAAGGACTCACTTTAAGGGCCAGAAGAGTCAAAGTGTAATCAGAGTACTGAGAGGATAAGCTACAG
The DNA here is from genome assembly GCF_014824575.4 of Sturnira hondurensis. NCBI lineage: Eukaryota > Metazoa > Chordata > Mammalia > Chiroptera > Phyllostomidae > Sturnira > Sturnira hondurensis. Next base: position 29,115,266 of record NW_028082759.1, read on the forward strand.
GCCTAGTGCGAAAAAGGTGGAGAAATTTCAGGTGCACTAGTAATAGTAAGCGTCCCTATTACCATTAGCGTTGTTGTCTGGCCTTATCATCCACCTTCCCTTTGAGGCTTTGCCCCAGACCTTACCAAGTGTAAGCTGTAACAAAAGGAGCAGAAGAGCTGGTTCACAGAAGTATCCATGAGAACGACACTTTGAGGTACAAATGCATTCACCAACCCAACACTTCCTAAGCGTGCACTGCAGGGCTCAGCAGTGGGGATGCGCCAGCACGAAGCTCACAGTCCGGCACGGGAGACAAAAATACAGAGTAATGACCATGAAGGTCAGCAGGTGCTTTGGGTGGGCAGGTACCGAAGGTCACAGGGCTGGGTACTGGGGACACCTCACCTGAAGTTGAGGATCAGGTGAGGCTTTGCAGAGGATGTAGAAGCTTTGTGGAGACGCCAAAGGCGAGTGGGGGTCAGCCAGGTAGAGGAAGAGTTCCACACAGAGGGGAACAGGGTACGCAAAAGTCCTCCAGGCAGAGAAGCATGACAGTTTTGAGGAACTGAAAGGGGTTCAGCCTGAGCAGAGTATGGGCAGGATGCTGAGAGTCAGGACTGGAGAGGGTACAATGAGCAGGATGTTGTAGACAGTGCACGTGAGTTTTGATTTTACCCTAGAAGGCAAAGGAAAGCCATGGGAGGGTTTTAAATGCTGGTGTGTGGGGGCGTCAGACTGGAATATTGGAAGGGTCCTGGAGGGGAGCAAGACTAAGGCAGAGAAACCAGGTAGGAGGTTGCTGCACATACCAGATGTGAGGTGATGGAGCCTGGGCTAGGCAGAGCAGTGAAGGGGCAGAGAAATGGGTGGATCTGAGCAATAGCTGAGAGGACTTGTGATGGTCTGGTTATAGGACGGGAAGCAGAGAGGAAGGTTGAAGATAACTCCTTGGTTTCTGACTTGGACAGGTGGGAGGATATGAGTGACATTCGCTAAGTTTGAAAACACTTGGGGGAGTGGCTGAGTCTGCTCGCGTGCATGTTAGGTTTGAGGTTCCTGAAAGACAGCAAGTGGATGTGAGTTTGGGGACCCTGGTCATCAGCACCAGCAAAGCCAGGAGAGCCTTGAGAAAATCAGTCAGATAACTGGTGTGTTTATTTCTGCTGTGGTCTGGGATCTTTTGGTTGTAAGGAAAGAAATTCACTCAAGCTAGCTCACATAAAAATGTGGAATTGTTAGGAGACAAAGCTTCGTGGGCTCTGCCCCTTGCAGGGCAGCTGTGGAGAGGGGAAGGGCTCTTCCGAGCCACACAGGGGCAAGGCGGCCTCTTTCCTTCATTTCTGCCTCACCCTGTCCCACCCCCCACCCCCCTCCCCAGAAACCATCTTCTCCGCTCATTCCTGAGGCCTCCATATCTTTGCTCCTTCTAGAGCTGACTCCTGCTCTGGCCCCCCAATAAACCTAAGCTCTGGATTTAAAAGCTGCTTATGACTCCACATGTATACCTCTCCTTATTCAAATCCTTGGGAAGAAATGCTCTGACTGACACGGGGCTTCGGGTCAGATGATCCTCCTCCGTCCAAGCAGTGACAGCAGTGACAGCAGCTCCGTGTGTGTGTGTGTGTGTGTGTGTGTGTGTGTGGTTGTGGGTATCTGCATGAGTATATGTGTCTGTATGTGTGCATGTGAGCAGGGGTGCGATTCCGTCTGAGGGGCATGGTCAGCCCAGCTGTACTGTTGAGTACAGAACCTTTGGTTGGATACAATGTTGACACATTATTTATTTACTTGTCTAACCTATTAAGTGTTGATTCTGCTGTTTTTCGGTGTTCCCTGTAGCAGGAAGAAAGAGTCTCCTGGGCGGGCAAAACTGAGTCCGCACGTCTCCTTTCCCAGTGAGATGCTGGGAAGTTCACATCCGCACTCACCGCATCAGCGCTTCATTCCTCGGCTCTGTGAGGTCAGCGGTTCTCTGCCTCTCCTCTCCGGGAGGGAGAATTGAACGAGATGATGCTGTGACATGCTTGACCTGCGCGGGAAGCACTTGGCGACTGCTCCTTCCTTCCTTTTACCTCTCCTTTACGCTTGTTGTTCAAGTTACTGTTTTCCCAGACCACAGGAATTACACTTCAGTCACGTTTTAATAGTGATTCTTATTCTTAATAAGTGTTTATAGAACGATCGTGTATTTTATTCCATTAGAAGTAGTTGTAATCACTCAGGGACATTTTGGAAAATTGAAATGAGGAAAAATCCCTTACCTATAATCCTGCCATCTAAATAAAACTCAAACTATTTAGTGTATTTCTTTTTAGCTTTTTTTCTAGGCATTTTTAAAATAAAATAGAATCATAATTTATGCACAATAAAATTCAGTGTTTTAAAATATTTAAACAAATTATTTGTACCATATATATATGTATGTATATATACAGGGTCTGGCACAAATAATGCCCCTTTTTTATTACAAAATCTTTTATTACAAAGTCGTAAGCATGTAATTCTGTAACATAACAACATCACACTCAAGCACACCATATGACATTTTAGGTGAAAAGTTCAAGTGAAAACTATAAATTATTACACCCTTATTATTACCCTACCAACCACACTGAAGCAGGTGTTACTTCTGCCAGACTTTATACTTTAAAAGCACGTAATTTTCATAAATAGGGAATATTGATTAGCATTTCAGTGTAATTTCTCTGTTTTCTTTCCAGAACACATCACAAATGAGGCAATGTTCAATTAGAACCAAATTTAATTCTAGTGAGTTACAAATATGTTCCAGGCAAGAACTATGTTCATTCAATTGTACTTTGATATGTTAGATTTAATGCAAGGCTAACGAGGCCCAGCCATAGGTTTCATTCTCCTCACATGAGCCAATTAGCCATCCTGACTATTACAGCCACAGAGTTCACCTTAAGCTTGGTGACATGAATGGCAGGAGTCACCAGGGAGACTGAAGGAGAACATGGAATGTTCACTGAAAACCCACCCCCCGTACCAGGCAGCCAACTCCCCGGCTTCATCTTTGAACCATTAGGTGGACTTGGCAGTGGCGGGGGGGGGATGCTTCACAGGCACGTCTAGAATATTTTGTGATTGAAGAATTGTTGGATTCTAGAATAAAAGTTCTAGATGCAGCTAGAAAAAACTAGTCCAGATCTAGGTCTTTTCAAGGATGGTATGTGGAAAAAAATCTCTCTAGCTTAGCATGAAATAGAGGTCAACAGTTTTGAATAAGGATGAAACCTAGAGAATTCTTTCAGTAGGCTTTCTTTCATTCTACCACCACCCCACTGGTCGTAATGTATAGCTACCAATTGAGCTATGACTTGAATGAATCTGGAGAAGATCCTGGGAAGTACTTGGGAGAGGTTGAAGGGATTAGGAAACGTGCAGGCCCTGGCAGGGTAGCTCAGTTGGCTGGAGCGTCATCCCTGCACACCAAGGTTGCAGGTTCAGTCCCTGGTTGGGGCACATTCCGGAGTCAACCAATGAATGCATATATAGGTGAAACAGCAAATTGATGTTTCTCTCTCTCTAAAAATCAATAAAAAATTTTTAAATGTTAAAAAAGGAAATATGCCTATTAACCCATTTACCTGAGGTATTCTCAGAGCAGACACAAAAATTTCAAAAATACCATTTGAGAAAAATGTATCATGCTTCTGAGGAAATCTCCACAGTGACACTAAATATTTGCTGCTGAGGGTTCCCACTGGGCTTTGCCCGTCTTCACACTAGCACAAGGTGTTTTCCATGCACTGGTGTGCTTTCCTCTCCACATGACGGTGCCCACATACCCACCACTTCTCCAGCTCCATGAAGAAGATGGAGACTGCTGGGAAATTCATGTATGGGCTTGGTGGCTTCTCCTGCCCCGGGGACAGGGGTCTGTGCCTTATCAACAGCCTGCCTCGCCCTTGGATTTGTGCTGAGCCTGGACAAGGCAGGACCTTAGTTCTCCCACGTGGTGACTGTTGGTCAGGACTCAGCCATCCCCCATGCAGGTTTCCTCTCTCATGAGAGGAATCTGAACCAGCAGAACTTCTGGGCTGTTTTTGTAGCAACTGAAGTTGTTCTATCCAAAGTCTTCTTTTCTCCCCTTTGCAAGACCAGCCACACAGCTGGGGCTCAGAGCTTGTGTTTGAGGTCCAGCTCAGCTGCTGTTAGAGATCGCCCTTCCTTGTTACCACACCAATGGCATCAAATGTCCTTATTGATGTTTTTCCTGATTGGTCCAACCTGGAAGAGGATCAGCTTTGTACATGGGACAACTTGTGGCCTGAAATATGAGATTTGTTTTAACAAACCATCTTAACCAGCATCTCTCCTAGGGAAGCAAGCAAAGGCAGTTTATGAATTTCTCCTTGGCTTTCTGTCCAGTAACTATCAGCCTTCTTGCTCCTGGTGGTGACCTCCTTTCTCTCCTGCTAAGTTCTCCCACTGCTTACAAACAACCCCCACCCCCCCACCCCCGCCCCCAACAATACTCACTGAACTTCAAATCCTTCCCTAGGCCCCTGAGGCAGACAGAACTGAGTCATTCTGGCTGCCAGTGGAGTGGAGGATGTTGGAAAGAAGTACCATTGTGTGAGTTAAGGGTCAGAGAACCCAAAAGCCTGCAGCTGTATTAAAGGGCCTCTGTGTTGGGGTTTCTCCTTGTAAGCTCTGCAAAGGCATGGATTAAGGACCGCAAACTTGAAGATGTGGCAAGTCAACAGAATACTAGTTTTTTGGTTTGCTGTATGTTTAAGTGAAATTCTTCTGTCTCCCAGGAATTCCAACACAAAACTTTACATATTTTTCACGTCAGCTCTATCCCCCACCACCTTTGTTTTCCAGCGCTCCTGCCTGCCTTTCCCTAGCAGCCCCACACGTCATCATTCCATTTTTCTATTGGTTGTGGCTGAAGTAGCTCGAGGTCAATTATTTCCCCAGCAATTGACAAAGAATCTTGACGAAGAGGAAAGTGACATTGTCCCTTAGACAACACTGCTCCCTCCTCCCCCTGCCCTCCAGGTTGAGAGGAGGGCAGACTCTCTTTTTGCAAGCAGCCCAGCAGGGCAGTGGCGGTGGGGTCTGTGGAAGTGCGTGGGTAACATATGGCAAGTGGAGAAAATATTTATATTCATGGGGAAAGAGCAGAAGAAGATCCAAACAAGGTTGTTCCACAGAGATTTCAAGCAGGAGACTCCCAGACTTGATACTCTACCTCTAGCCTGGATACAGCAGATAATTAAAGAGTTTTGTTTTGTTGCTTGTCCTGCCTCCTTTGCTTCTCTTAGTCTGACTTGGAGGCAGTTTTAAAAAAGGACTGTCGCTCCCCCTAAGCGCCATTAAAGCAAAGCACCACAGTGCATCTTCCCAGGGCCCTGCGGGGCTCCCACCACCTTCTCTCCCCTCACTTTCCCTTCCCCCTTCCCCCCAGACTAGAATTCATAGCTGCTCTGGTCACTCGGGTCTTGGGCCCATCAGTGCTTCCTCGCTTGTTCTTCCGATTGGGGCACCAGGGAAGAGAGCACACAGGCAAAGTGGGCATTTGATAATTAACCGGTGTTAGATTACTCTCTGATGAGCCACGTGAAACCTCTCATGCTTTTCCTAGGGCTTTCCAGCCGGCATTTTGCATCACAGCTTCCAAAGGAAGGTGAAGGGCCCTCTTCAGTCTCCCAGTGGGAAAACGCACACTGTCCCGCAGTGTCACACGTGGGGCGTGTTTTCCTTTCCAGGGGCCGCGGCGCACACATGTCCACGCAGTCCTTCCAACAGAGGACGTGCAGACCCACGACCCGCAACCCGCGTGCGCCTACACCCTTGTCCTCGCGGCCCAGTGGCATCCGCATCCGCAGGGGAGGCCCCTTTCTCCTCTGGCGTTGGGAAAGTTGACTCCTTCCAGGGTTGTGCTGGAAGACCTGCCAAGGGCCCAGAGGTGTGTGACTGGGTGCTTTGGAGGACTCCCCCTCCCCCCTCCCCCTCCCCCCTCCCCCCAGCTCAGCAGAGCTCCGTGGCTCTGTTTTAACTCTTGTTTGGCTTGGAAGCTTCTTCCTTGTCACCACCTCCACAGCTGCTGAGGGGTTCCGGGTCCTCGCTGGGGAGGAGTGGCCACACGGTGCCCTCGTGCAGAAGCCCAGAGACCAAAGGCCCGCTGACCGAGGCCAAGCTTAATGGATTCTCGCAGATAAAAGAGCCCCGCTACCTTCCTTCCTATAATGGCCCCTGAGGCTAACGTCTTAAAGTGGAGACAAAGGGATTGTTTTACAGCACAAGGCAGTGGGGGCAGGGGCGCAGGGAGATGGAGATGGCCCCCTGCTCTTAACCCTTGCCCTCCCGCCGAGGTGCATCGCTTCCCAGGACTGGGAACAGGGAAGGAGACGGCGGCGCTGGAGGGGCAGCCCTGTTCTCTGGCCTACGCCTGGTCGCACTCCCTTCCTCCTCTGGGCAGGACGGAAAAGACCAGAGTATCCCTGCCTTGTGAGTTGCAGCTGTGAAAGTCAATTCTGGGGGGTGTTTCTCGCGAGCGCCGAGTGACTCCTCCAGGACCCACGCGTGGCAGTGCGGTCACGGAGGGACAGGGCTCTAAGAGGTCTGGCGCGCCTAGACCAGCGGCTGAGACCCCGGGAAGGTCCTTCCAAAATGGTCTGCACCTGGACCGTGGCAGTTCCTGGGCCGCCTGCCGCCGGCAGACGGGGCGCTGCAGGTGTGAGTGGTGGCGGCGGCAGGCATCTCTTACAGGAAGTTTACACTTGCAAAACTGAGAGGGAGAGAGGGAGACGGTCCTAGTCGCATCTGCTTCCTGGCTTTTTGTTCTGGCTTCAAGGAAAGATCAAAACAATAGTTAAATAGCAATTGAAGACAAGTGATGTAAAAAATAAACAACTCAAAGACAAATATGTCCATGGGGATGGTTTTAAAAAAGTCTTTATTATGAGAATAATCGCACAAACACTAGAGGAGAGCAAATGGTGTAATGCAAGGGGGTCTTAAATTTGAGAAAGCATCGCCATCTCAGAGCAGAAGCACCTAGCACTCTCCTGAAAACACAGGTTGCCCAGCCCCACCCCGCGGTTTTCTTTTTTTTTTAAAATATATTTTATTGATTATACCATTACAGTTGTTCTATTCCCCCCTTCATTCCCCTCCACCCCAACACTCCCTCCCCCACCCTTCTCCCCCCTTAGTTTATAACCACATGTCTCAACTTCTTTAGATTGTATATTTCCCCCACTATTCTCGCCCTCCCCCCTATCTATTTTCTACCTACCCTCTATGCTATTTTCTGTGCCTTCTCCCCCCTTCTCCTCCTCCCACCCCCCTGTTTCTAACCCTCCATGTGTTCTTCATTTCTATGGTTCCACTCCTGATCTAGCTGTCCTCTTGGTTTGCTTTTGTTTTAGGTGTGGTTGTTAATACCTGTGTGTTTGCTGTCCTTTCACTGTTGATATTTTTCATCATCTCTTTCTTATATAAGTCCCTTTAGCATTTCATATAATAAGGGCTTGGTGATGATGAACTCCTTGAACTTGACCTTATCTGAGAAGCACTTTATCTGTCCTTCCATTCTAAATGAAGGTTTTGCTGGATAAAGCAATCTTGGCTGTAGGTCTTTGGATTTCATGACTTGGAATACTTCTTTCCAGCCCCTTCTTGCCTGGAAGGTCTCTTTTGAGAAATCCGCTGACAGTCTGATGGGTACTCCTTTGTAGGTGACTGTCCCCTTATCCCTTGCTGCTTCTAGGATTCTCTCCTTCATTTTAGTCTTGGCTAATGTAATTATGATGTGCCTTGGTGTGTTCCTTCTTGGGTCCAACTTCTTTGGCACTCTCTGGGCTTCCTGGATTTCTTGGAAGTCTATTTCCTTTGCCAGACTGGGGAAGTTCTCCTTTATTATTTGTTCAAATAAGTGTTCCACTCGTGGCTGTTTCTTTCCCCCTTCTGGTACCCCTATAATCCGGATGTTGGAACGTTCGTTTAAAGATGTCCTGGAGGTTCCTAAGCCTCTCCTCATTTTTTTGAATTCTCATTTCTTCATTCCTTTCTGGTGGGATGTTTCTTTCTTCCTTCTGGTCCATTCCATTGATTTGAGTCCCATTTTCCTTTCCATCGCTATTGGTTTCCTGGACATCTCCCTTCATTTCAATTAGTTTAGCCTTCATATGTTCCTCTAATTTGTGACTATAATCAACCAGTTCTGTGAGCATCCTGATAAACAGTGTCTTGAATTGTGCTTCTGAGAGGCTGGCAATTTCTCGGTCACTTAGAGTTATTGGCTCTGGGACTTTGAGTTCTTCTTGAGCCATCCTTTGGGCTGTTCGTGCCTGTTAAGTAGCAGGAACGGAACCCTAGGTTTTCACCAGAGCAGAGCAACTCAGCCGCTGGGTTGTGACGTTGTATGTGGGGGCGGGGTCAAAGAGGGACAATGGCTTCCCTCCGGTGCCCGTGCCTGCCGCTGCCGTGACCCCCACCAGCACCGCAGCCACCACCGTCACCAGGGCCACGCGCCCCGCTCCACTGCACGTGAGTGTGCCATCGCTGTCAGCCCTCCGCCACTGGGTTCGCCCCCTGGGGCCTGCGTGGTCCATCTCACTGCGCTCGAATGTGTGACCTTGGTCAGTCTGTCCCGCACCCCGACTAGGTCCGGGCTGCCTGCGCTCCTAGGTCTGTCCTTCCCGACCCTGCTCCGCTGCAGGCTCTGCCTCTCTTACCGTCCACGTTGAACGGTTCGTAGCTGTCGGACTTCCGTATAATTCGGTTTTCTGGTCTCTGGGTGTGTCTTAGTTCTCCAAAACTTTTGTTGTATCCAAACTTGGTTGTGGGAGAAGGCACAGTGTTTCCACCTATGCCTCCATCTTGGCGGAAGTCTCCCGCGGTTTTCTATTTAGTAGATTTGAGGTCTCTTCAGTCTGAGAATTTGCAACTTGTTAGAAGTTCCGGGTGCTGCTGCTGGTCTGGTGTGGAAGGGTCACTGCGATAACATCCACGGGTATCACAAATTCCCTGATAACCCTCACCAGCTCCAAAACATACAACATTTACCCCACTGTGCTTCTCCTGTCTCCTCCCCTAACCTGTTTCGGTTTGCAGGAGACTTTTAAGCAAACCCCAGTCCTCTTGCTTTTTCACCCACACGGATGACTTTAAATTCAGTAGTAACTGAAGCCGAGAGGACCAAGTACTCTGAGAGGTACTGGAAAGCCTTTCCATGCTTCTAGTGAGTTTAGCCTGCCTTCTGACTGGTTCACCGTGGGGCCAAGTCCAGACCGCTCTCCGTGAAAGCTACGCGTGCATCCTGGTTCTGAGACCACCCTAAAGGAGCTCCTTGCCAGCAGAACTTGTCTGGTCCCCAGTATGCTTCTGGGTCTTCCAGCCAGCTGGCGCTGCCACCTGGAACCCATCCCGCAGCTCCTCCTTGTCTTGTACTCCCGTGACCACAAGGACCCTTAAGTGTTTTCCTAACAAGACACCTTTCCTGGGCCAGAGCTTTGAACCTCCGGATGTGGGGCCAACACACAACAGTGCAAGCCCGCCATGGTATTTCGAATCCCTTGCATCCTTCTCTAAGAATCCTGGGCCCACACGCCAAGGCAAGGTGCTATGGGCTGCCTGCCCATCATGTACGTCCTGGTATCGGAAAAAGGGAGCTTTTAGCTCAGAGCTTCTGGGAGCGGGCATCGGTGAAGCCCAATTTGACCTCCCTTTAGCAGTGCTGAGATAGGGTTCGTGGCCAAACAGCTGCAGGTGATAAAAGATACAGGAACTGTCAGGAAGAAGGAAGACCACCCCTTCCCAGCCCCCCTCCCCTCCGAGGGTTTATGGATTTATGGCTTAAAACCAGCAGGCACTAGCTCCATCCAACATGGTGACAAATTTCACCTAATGGTAACCCCCAGTCTCATTATATGCTCATTCATTGTAATACATTAGCATGCTAAATGAGACACCGCCCCCCATCCCTCTATGATTGGAAACGAATAGCCCATATAAGGAAACAAAATGGCTGACCGAGCTCCTTTGAGAAACCATCCCTGTCCCAGGAAGATTCTAAATATTCCTTATTCTTCCCCCTTATTGAATACCCTATCCTCCCATTAAAGGAACCCCAATAAAGGAAGCAAAGTGTGCTAAAGGGGGGCTGTTCTGTCTGTGGAGTAGTCCATTCTCTGTCTTTACTACTTCATTAATTCATACTTCAAACTCTATGTTTATACTTTAAACTCTATGCTGGTTCAAATTTGAATTCTTTCCTTTGCAAAGCCAGGTACCCACAGTGGGTCTCAAACCCTCAGGTCCCTGGACCCCTGGAACACCTGCATCAGTGGGTCCTGTACGGTCTGGCTGTGCAGGCCCCTCTCGTTCAGAGAGGTGTGGAGTTCCCTCTCTATTCCACTGGGCTGGTCTCCAGAGTGACACTGCCACCCAGGCTCCTCCACCCTTCTTTAGAGGGGCACCCCACCCCCAACTTTCTCATCCCAACCTCTTGGAGTCTCATCACCTCTCCAACCCGCAGAGCTTTCTTAGGCTGTTGAAAGGGCCACCCTCTTACATGTCGGTTGCTCTCTGTCTTTCCCTGACTCTCCAGGAAGCTGGACGAATCGTTCCTTTCTCCATCCGCTGCTAAGGAAGGCCCCAGGGTTGGGGTGGGCTCCACCACCCCCGGCTCTGTTCCTATGCTCATTTCACCTCCTCTTCCTATGTTTTTCTTCTTTTGACAGCCTGGAATCAGCTGTCACTTTTCTCTTTTCTCGTGGGTCCTTCAACTTGCCTTTGCTTTTTTCTAGCCTTTCTCAAAGAAAATGCAGACAGCACTTGCTTGTTCCCAGTGGGTTCTATGGCACCTAATTTTGTTTGGTTCCCATGTCCCATGTTGCCAGTTGAAATGGCAGTTTGTCCACCTCTGCCAGGAAGTGAGGCCACATGGTACCAGGGAGGGCTTCACTGAGAAGGTGACATTAAGCAAAGGCCAGAGGGAGGGAACTGCCTTGGCAGGACAGGATGGGGGATGAATAATTTACAAAGGTGTGAGGGGAAACTGGGATGAAGTGTGTGGAAGGCACACCCACAGCGACAGAGCCTTTCGCCTTTGCTTTGTCAGTGCCTTCTTCTGAGATTGCAGGGGTCATCCCTGAATCTGAATAAGCACAAGGTTAGGACCGCACCAAGCACAAGGTTGGAGGGCTTTGGCACTGTTCTCTGCTACCTGCTTGCAGAGGCCAATCCTGGCCTGGAGGAGCACCTACCGAATGGCTCCCCAACCCTGCAGAACATGACATTGCTGGGGAGGTTGGAGGAACACCAGTGGGCAGGACTAGTGGGTGTTACTCTCTCCTGTTCATTTTTGCGGCCTCAATGACAGTGCAAAGGAAGTGATCATGCAGAGGCTGATCTTTAATGAGAGGAGGTAGTTTGGTCACGGGAGAGTTCCCCATGAGAAAGAGGAGGAACTGTCTGGCGGAGGCAAAAGCTGAAACTGAGTAGTAACCGCAGCAGTCAGTCGTCGATGTTCACTGAAGTTACTGTGCCTTTCAGCAATTGTCCAGGTGCCATTCCTGGCTGTCTGATGGGGCCAGAAAGCCTAGGGCATGTGCAGGCCCCATCCCTTCCTGCATGCACGATGTTTAATGCTCTTTTCTACGCCCCACCCCTTCAAAGTCAGCCGGGTGCTGGGCTGCAACTGTTTCCAGCAACTTGTTTATGCCCTTTGGTCCAGAAGTGGCACATCCCTTTCAGCCTCCATTCTCTCTCCAGAACGTTGTAGAAAATGAGGGAAGGGTGGATTATTTACCTTTCCGACTCTTGGTGGCTCCTGGTGATACCCACTGAAAGCCATGGGGCCTGGTGGCCTGCTCCCCTGAGGGGAAGCAGCCTGACTCTTTGTTGCTGTTTCATGCTGTGCTGGGCACAGCGCACATGAGTCTCTGTGCAGCCCCCCAGCCCTACACCCAGGTCTGCATGGGGGGAGCTGGAGCTTTAAATCTCAAAGCAAACAATATTGTGCTGCTGGGCACACTCACTCCCCTTTGAATGAGGCTGCCCTAGCTGCTGCTGCCAAATCACTGTGTCTTTCAGTGTCTGGCAGGACAAAACTGGAGGAATGAGCCATCAAAGGTCTGATCCCTGGAGAATGCCTCTTCGTTCCAGCTGCTCTGAAGAAGGTGCAGTCCTGTGGGCTGTGTGAGACATTTCTCAGCTCCTTTTGGGAAAAGTGGGTAGACTCACACAAACCTTCTCCAATAGGACCCAAGGGGCAGGCTCAGTTGAGGGAGGTATTCCACTTAACTCTTGTCCTGGGCTCACTCTCAGAGCATCTCGGCATGTAGCAGTGGGCTGGCAGGAAGGGAGAAGCAGCTGAGGGAGAGGATGTGGTTGCTTTGCAAGACCCTGTTCTGTTACAGGATCAAAAAAATTGTTGCAAAACACACTCGCGTTAGAACTTAATAGCCCTTTAGCCACTGAAACTGTGTGTGTGTGTGTAGGTGTCTTCCTGGGTATTACTAGAGGTAGGTAGGGCCTTGCCATCAGGGGCTGTTCAGTGTGAGCATATGCTTCACTAAGACAGACAGTTGCATCCCACTGTATTACTCTGCTAGGGCTGCCATGCAAACGCTGCAGACTGGGGGACTTAAGGGACAGGAATTTGTTTTCTCACAGTGCTGGAGGCCAGAAGCATTTGGAGATCAGGTGTTGCAGGGCAGTTTCTTCTGAGGAGACTCTGCCCATTGCTAGGTGGACCCTCCTTCTCCTGGTGTCTGATGCGATCTTCCCTCCCTGGTCCCTCTGGGTGTGTTTGTGTCCTAATCTCTCCTTATAAAAACACCAGTCACTTTAGACCTCAACATTATGACTTCATTTTCACTTACTTACCTCTTTTAAAGGCGCCGCCTCAAATACAGTCACTTTCAGAGGCAGGGCGTTATGACTTCATCAGATGAATTTGAGGGGGACACCATCCAACCCACAGCACTCAGCAAGAGCCATCGTGACATAGAACAGGGCCTTGGAGCTTAGAAAGTACGAGGGCTTCACTGGGGGCGGGGGTGGGGGGTGGGGCGGGAAATCAAAGGTATTAATAAATATCTTTTTCTTTAAAAAGCCAGTGAAAAGATTTTAGTACTTTTCAGAAACTTGATGCTTTCTTAAACCAGTTATGCTGCAAGGTCTAAAACATTTAAATATAAAACTAAGAAACTTACAATAATAGGTTTAGAGGTGATTAAATGTATCCATTTCATGAATTTTACTGTTGCTATGTCACCTTTGTCATTAAAAATTATGAACACAGAATGAATGGAGACACTGCACACATATTACCCTTAGAAACCATGTACTTCATTCTCTTCACTTTGGAGAGAGGAAGCCGAGACAGAGCAACAGGGTAGCTGCCCCCACCACAGCCCCACCCAGCCTGGGCTCTGGGCTCAGCCTGAACGGGGCAGGTGAAGTTTGCAAGGAGCTGGTTGGTTTGGTTCTTAGATTTATGCAGACCAACGGAAATAGACAGGAGGGACTGAGCGAGATGGCCCTCTGATCCTGAGTTGGGACTTTTGCTACATTTTCAGAGAATACTTTCCTTTGTTTGTTTTTCTGATAAATCTCGAAACCAGTGCAGACTCTTCCTCAGCCCCCACGATACCCAGATGAGACGTGCCCTGTCTCATCTTCCTTCTCATCTCCACCCACAACACCCACACAAACAAGAGTTGAGACGGGTTGACTACGAGAGTCCTTCCTGATTCTTCTGAACAGAGGACTTTATTCCTTTCTCTGTAAAACCAGCATGAAAGCATCCCATCAGGGTGCAGCTGGTTTCCACAGGAGGCAGGCAAGATATCCAGAAAGGTAGTGAGCTGGCAACCCAGCCTCTCTGCAGGGCACAGAGGCCCTCAAAGCCTTCCCTCCGGGCAGCACACACTCATCGTGAGCACCACAACGCTCTATAACCCAGATATTTGGGATCTGGTGTGAGTAAACATTTTAGATGACTTACTTGAATGTCTCCTGAAGGCCAAGTAGTGACTTCATAAGTCAGCAGCTTCCTTTGCAAGGAAAACTAGGATGCACAGATGTTTATTTACAGATTTGAGGAAGGATATGGTATTGTTTAGTATGTGAAAGGGCTTGTGTGCTTTGTTTTTAAAGTAACTCCCCAGAGTCCTGAGATGGATGGTTTATTTCTCAACGACATGGAATCCCTCGGCTTGGTCCTTGCTGTCATGACTGAACTTGCCATCTGCTCTGAGATGCTCTGGGTCTGTGCCCGGATTGTCTAGCAGAACTCCGCTCCTCTGTGGGTCCCATCTTCTCTCTTCCCAGCACCTGCAGCTCTCCCCTCTCCCGCCCTCACCTGTCTCCAGGACAGACTTCAGAACACCATTCCTTACTCTGTCTTCACCCACGTCTCAAAAGGTTGCCTGTTCTTGCTTTGGTGTGGCACGATTAGTGCCTGAATTTTTATTTTTTGGCACTTTAAAAAATTGTGATAGAGTATACGTGCCCCGAACAGCTCAGAGGCAGTAAGTACATTCGCAGCGCCGGGCCGCCGCCACTGCCTCCCATCTCCAGAACTTTCCCGTCCTTCCAAACAGGTCCGGACCTGTCCTCCTGTCCCTGTAGCTCCTGGGAGCCTCAATCCTACTTTCTGTATATATGGCCGGCCTATTCTGGGGACTTCATGTCAGTGGAATCATACAGTATTTGTCCTTTTGCGACGGGCTCATTTCTCTTAGTATAACGTCTCTGAGATTCAGCCATGTTGCAGCATGTATCAGAATTTCATTCCTCTTCAAGGCTGAATGATAGTCCGTTTCAAGTGCGGGATAGGGCAAAAGTAGGTTTACTGCCGTGAGTACATGAAAGAGTTTGTTCTTGTATTATTATTTACCAATTGTTATGTTATTTTCCATAAAAACAACGGTAAGCCTCCTTTTGCCCCACCCTGTAGGTGCCACGTTGTGTTAATTCGTTCCTCTGTTGACGGACATCTGTGTTGCCGTCACCTTTTCGGCTGTGGTGACTAGCGCTGCTGTGGACACCAGTGTGCGCATGTCCACTGGGGCCTCTGCTTTCAGTTCCCTGAGTCTGCGCCGACCGTGTATGGCTAGATCATGTGCTCATTTCACGTTTTACGTTTTGAGAAAGCACCGACCCCAGGTCACTCTTAAATAGCTCGTCACAGAGCATGGCCCCCCGAGCATGGTCCCATTGCATACTTACTGGTGAAAGCAGTATCACTGCCTCTCAGGGACAGGACTGAGAGGTCATGTGGTCACGGACCCCCTTTGACAGGTGGGGCAGAATGGCACAGGGTTGGTTCCCTGGAGCCAACCAGGCAGAGCCAAATTCAGAGTCAAAGTAGAATTACTTATTAGAGCTGTAATCTTGGGTGAGTTACTTAAACATTTGAAGCGACAGTTTCTAATGAGGAAAACGGTATCTACTTTTCAGGCTGTTGGAGAAATAAACAGGACAGTGTGGTAAAGTGCTTGGCACATATCCAGTTGTAGGCAACCCCTCAGGAAGTGGCGGTCATTGTTATTGTGACCATACTTACCAGGTCCCTGAGGCCCAGGCAAAGCAACGGTTGTCTCGTCGCTTCTAGTGTGACTTCACACCATCCCACTCTACTACTTACTAACCTTGTGGCTTTGCACAGGCCACTGAATCTAACTCTTGTGTTCCACCATAATATGGGGGCATCCTGTCAAATGCCCTGGTCCGTGGTTAGACCTACGGAAAACACTTCTAAGCAAAGCCCCAGCACTGAGGTAGTCGCCGAAGGCCAAGCTCCATAGTTCAACAGAACATAGGTATTGATTGTTCGATGGGCAATTTGACCATCACACAAAGCTAAGGTACTGTGGGCTGAAAAATACACCCCCATTTCCCAGATGTTAAAATGCAAGGAAAATGTGCATTCTAGAACTGATGAAATGTGGTGGCTGCCTTTGAGGGAGTTGCTAAGCAAAAGGTCGTAAAGGAAAAAACAGAAGCTCAGAAAAGCCTCACCTTTTGGAAAAGGAACAAAGGAACTGGAGCAGTTCTGCTTTTCCTGTGATTAAATGGAAGCCCACACCTGGGACAGCTCTCTTACCTACTCATGCCCAAAGAATCCAGGGACAAAAAGCTCTTTGGAAATGCAAGCTCAGCTCTGGCACACAGAATGGAGGAAAGAATGCTTGGGGGGGTGGGGGAAGCTCTTCCTTTTTCACTTGTTATCACTTGTTATATGAAATGGAAGCAGTGTCCTTAACCCATGGCCTTGGCTGCTGCCTGGCAGTCTGAGTAGGGGGCCGGTCATCTTTGGTCCTCCCAGGTTAACTAAGTCGAGGACCCCTGCTCTTGCTATCCAGGTGTCTTACACAATGGATCCATTAGAAGGTGCCAACTGCAGGCTAGTGACTCACTTCTGAGCCTCTGAAACACCAACGTGTTGGGTCTTGACGGAACTTTAGAGGTGACCTTAATAATGGCCTTGCCTGCAAAATGCTCATGTTCCCACAGCAGGTGGTGGCTCAGGCGTTGGGAGAATCTGGGACTTGTGCTCACACTGGCCCCCAGAGTTTCACAAACAAAGGTGACCTTCTGTTTGAGGTTGAAGAGGGTCAGCTAATGACGTTTCACAGATTGCCTAGACTGCTGGTGACCGAATTAATGAGGGTTTCACTTCTTTGGGTAGAGGGTTAAACTTTAATATCTGTGACCTATTAGCAGTTCTATGGAAAATAGTCTTTACTTCAAATATTCTCTTCACTCTTTAAACTCTTTACTCGTAGTAAGCAAACACTTTCTGAGCACATGCTGGGGTTCAGGCACGATTCTAAGCACTGTTATGTCGAGAAAGGTCCTGTTACTGTTCCTCTCTATAGACATTGGTTAAGCATTGGAGTAACTCATTCATTATTATCCAGCACGTTTGCACTCTGACCTGGGAGACTGCATTTTCAACCCAGTGTATTAGGGCCTCCCTCCACTGACTTGTTACCTTCTCCCAGGCAAATAAAAGCCAGCAGATGGGAGCACACTCACTTCCCTCTGCTAAAATTACAAACCCACCTACATCTGCACCCTGCCTTACCTTGTGCTTTTTGCAGCTTCTGGATCCTTCTGTGCTCTGGGTCCCTCCCTGGCCTGCCTTCTTAAGGGCTTCCCTCCATGCTATTCTCTTTCTCGTCTACCTCCAACTTCCTCTTATTTACTGACTCCTTTCCTCACTTAAGTATCTCCCATATTAAAGAAGAAATGTAATCCTCACCCCACCATCACACCTCCCCACAGAAGTACGTATGTGCTCCACACTTGCTGGGTGGGTTGTGTAAATGCCCCCCTTTTTTGCCCACCTGGCATCCCGACCCCTCTGCAATCTGACTCCACTGTTGACACTTGATGTGGTCTTTCCAAGGTCATGGTGGCTTCCATGCTGCTAAATCTAGTGAAGGCACCTTAGTCTTTATCTTCCTGGCCCATGTGAGCGTCTGACTGCACTCCCAACTCTTTCTTGGAGAAACGCCTTCTTTGGCTTCTCCGGTGTGCCTCCACAGTAGGTGTCATTTGGAGCTACTGACCTTCTCATCCTCCTCCTTCAGAAAAACAAGCCCCCTCGTCCTCTTGGGAACGCCCAGCCTCACTTCTGCAGCTGTCCGCAAAAATGCCAGTCTCCCTCGGAGATCCGCCACCTGCCCTGGGCTGGCTCGGATACTCAGCTTAGAAGGAACCCTTGTCTCCTTCTGCTGGTATCAGCATCCCTTGGAAACACACTGGCAATGCAGGTTCTCAGGCCCCACCCCAGACTCACTGAATGAGAAGCTCTGGGGTGGGGTCAGCAATCTGTTTTGCAGGCTTTCCTGGTGAATCTGAAGCACACGAACGTTTGAGAACTAGCGTAACACTCCCATTTTTGTCATTGTTTGTGTTGTTTTAGGTTTATTGAAATTTAACTTACAAACAAGAATATTCACGCGTTGGACATGCACAGTTCTAAGAATTTTAACAAATATATACAGTTGGGTAATCACTGTCATTAATATGATACTGAATATTTCCATCACTGCAAAAGGTTCCCTTATCTAATCCTACCCTCCATCCCCCAACACCTGGCAACTCCTGGTCTTGTTTTTGTTCCTACAATTGTGTCACTTCCAGAATATTGTATAAATGGAATCACATAGTATACAGCCCTTTGAAACTAGCTCCTTTAACTTAGCACTATGCTTTTGAGATTCATCAACTTGGATGGTTTCCAGATTTTGGTGACCATGAGTGAAACTTCTGTAAACATTCACGTACAGACTTTTGTATGGACATGTGTTTTCATTTTTCCTGGTTAAATACTTAAGAGTGGGATTGCTGGTACATTTGGCTCCATTAGAAATGGTTCTCCAATTGACTGTACTATTTTACACACCCATCAGCAATGGGTGAGACTTCCCTCATCAGCACTTGGTATTGTCAGGTTTTTAAATTTTAGCCCTTCTAATAGAGTATACCTAGGATTATTTTTTCTTCTTCGTTATTCCCTAGGGGATGGTGGAGGGGTGGGTGGAAAGCTTTATAGAGAGGTGGGTCGTCTGATGGGTGGGTTTGGGAGAAGGCCTGTGTGACCCAGCTCCCTTCTATCCTCCTGCCTGAAGAGAAGGTGCATCACGAGAAGGTGCAACAAGAGGCTATGCGGCAAGCTTAGCTGGGCAGGCTGGGTTCCCAGGCTGTGCCCCTGCTGGGTCGCTGCCAGTTGTCAAGTATTGTCCAGGACTGGGGGTAAGTTCTATGCGCAATACTAGAAACCCCCTGTTTGCCAAATGCATAAGCCGTGTCTTTACTATAGCACTCCCTCCCCACTTAAACTTTTAAAAAAAATTTATTCATTGATTTTGAGAGACAGAGAGAGAGAGATTGATTTGTTGTTCCACTTATTTATGCAATCATTGGTTGATTCTTACGTGGGCTCCGACTGGGGATTGAACCCCAGTCTTAGCGTATTGGGACGATGCTCTAACCAACTGAGCTACCCGGTCAGGGCTCCCCTCTCCACTTAAATCTGACACATGGACTCTACTTGTCTGGCTCTTACATCCACCTCTCAATTCTAAATTTGGGGTGAGGGAGGGGGAACTCATTTCTCTGGACCCAATAATTGACGTAGTGTTGGCAAGCAATGTGAGAGGAGCTCTCGCATGAAGATAATGCCAGGCTGGACCTGCCGGGAGCTATCTTTGCCATCTTGTCGATAAAGCCAACAGAAAGAAAGCGGAGTTGAGAGAAGGAGAGAGGAAGGAAGGCGTGGGAGAGGGGGTTGGGAGAGGGATGTGGGAGGGGAACATGAGGTGGGGCGCAGGGGGAGAAAGGTGGGAGAGAGAGAGAGATTGGGAAACAATATTGTTTGAATTCACTCCAGGAGTGCCTGAAATTACTGTATGTTCTACCCCTCATCGTTTTAGTTGTGGTGAACTAGTAAACTCCCACATATGGTTGAGTCAGTTTGCCTTGGGTGTCTGTTCCTCAGAACAGGAAGAGCCTATTTGGCATGAATGGGTGAGAACAGGGACTCTGGGGGCAGCCACCAGAGTTAGAATCCTCGTTCTGCCGTTGACTAGCTGTGTGACCTTGGGTAAGTTACTTATCCTCTCTGTGTCTCAGTCACCTCACCTGCCATAGAAGGATACTAATGTGATAATAGCTTATAGAGGAGTTGTAAGGACACAGTGAGTTAATACTTACCATCCACTTGGAACGGTACCTGACACACAGAAAGTTCTTAATAAATGTAAGGACCCTGTAATTAACATGACCATAGTCTCAGTTTTCCTCCTGCCTTGCTGGGCACTCTTTCTCAGAATCCTCTGAGGCTCTTTTTCATATATTCATCAACTAAATGAAGGTGGACCCTCAGGTTTCTGTCCTTAACCTTTTCCGGATCACTGCATACTCTACCATAGCCTCAGCTGCTATCTGTAAGTCAATACTGGCCAAATATCTATCTTCAGGCCTGACCTCTGTCTTGTGGTACAGACCCAAATATCCAATTGTTTGTTTGTTATTTGCAATTAGATGCTGTATTTTTCTATTGCTGCATAACAAATTACTACACACTTAGTGTCTTAAACCAACACACACTTATTATCTCACTGTTTTCTTGGGCCAGGAATCCACGCATGGCTCAGCTGGGTCCTTTGCTCAGGTCCTCCTTCCAAGACTGCAGTCAAACTGTTGGCTGGGCTGCACTCTCACTTGGAGGCTTAACCAGGGGAAGAATCCACTCCCAAGCTCACCCAAGTTGCTGGTGTGATTAATACACTCGTGGCTGTATGCTGCAGGGCCTGCCTGTTTGCTAGCTGCTGGCTAAAGGCCATTCTCAGCTTCTACAGGCTGCTCGCTGTTCCTCGCCATGTGGGCTTTTCCAACATGGCTCTCACTTCCTCAGCCTATAGGATATCTTTGTCTGTTTCCAGTTGGTTAAGAGAATCTTCTGTAACCTAATGGAACCAGAGGAGTGACATCCCATCTCCTTTGCCATATTCTGTTGGTTAGAAGGAAGCCACAGGTCCTGCCCACACTCAAGAGGAAGGGAGTATGCAGGGGCCTGAACACCAGGAGCTTGGATCACTGGTCACTCTAGCCTCTGAATGCCACCAATGTCAACAGGCATCATCAACATGCCCCGGGTGGGACGCATCATCTCCTGACCGCTCTGCTCTTCCTCCACCTTTTCTGCAGGAGGAAATGGTGCCACCTTTCAACCTGAAGTCCCGAAAGTCACCCTGATTCCTTTCCCTAACCAGCCTCTCATTCAATCAGCAATCAAACCCTGTTGATTGGCCTCCTAAATACCATCGATTCCTTCATTTCCTCCACCATTTACTGTCAGAGTCTCCTGCTTGCCTCCATTCTTTTCTTTCCACGGCAGCCGGAGCAGTATTTCTGAACTGCAATTCTGATTACGTTGTACCTTACTTAAAACCCTTTAATACTTTGCATGGACCTTAGGCCGAGGCCCAGATTCCTCAGCGGGCCCGTCAGACCCTTTGCCATCTGGCTTCCCGCCCCTCTCCAATTTCTCTCACTTCTGGCCTTTGCACTTCCTCTCTCTGTTACATGGAACACACTTTCCTTCACTCCACTGATTAGTCCTACTCATCCATCAGGACTCAGCTTCCCTGTCACTGCCTTTTGGAGTCCTCTCCTGAGTGCTCTACTAATTAGTCCCTCTCCTATTCTCTCCAAGCGGCACACAAAGTGGTCATTTCTTGTTCACTGGTCCTCGTTCTCCTCTAGCTAACCTGTGAGCTCTGTGAGGCCGGGGGACATTTCCGGCTGGCACCATGCTTTCAACACCAAATAATGAGCCCCCCAATAATTGTCAGGTGAATGGAATGGTAGGCAAAGCCTTGGATCTCGGCCTAACCCTCCAAATATTCCCATCACCCCTTTGCAGCGGCACCCAGCTTTCATGCGTGATGGGCTCTGTTCCAGTTGGCAGCCCATTTTAAATCGAAAGTAACATATTAATAGAGGCACCTTTGTTTCTGGTAATATTTCTTTCCTATTATGGCCAGTTCAGTCTCAAGACATTTCCTTGCTCCTGATATATTCCAGTGACATCAGCACCGGGACATCACCTACTTCCTTCTTATGCGGTATTTGTCCTTTTGCTCTGTACTTGGAATTTTGTAAAAATAGCCGGCCAACTGCAGTACAGATAGTTCCGTAAGCTCTCTGGGAACAGGCCCCTCTGTCCACCCTGTGGAGGGGCCCACACCTGCTCCCGGGACATTCCAGGAGACACTCTCATCCAGTGCAAACAGAGGGGGCATTTGTTCCCGAGCCCACAGTGGGGGACAGCTGAGGCTGGGCCCAGTCCGGCCAGGTCTGCCCGTTCCTGGGCATTGGGTCTATTTTCACACAACAAGCGACTGAGCTTAACTGACAGGTGTGAAGTGTGTCCTGTCTAGCCCATCTCAATTCATTTCTGCTCATAGGGGTGAGGAAAACTCACTTGAGAGCCCAATTAGCATGTCATGTTGTGTGTGTGTGTGTGAGAGAGACAGAAGAGTTTGTGTGTGTATGGTCTGTGTGATATGTGAGAGAAAGAAAAAGAAAAAAAAGACCGTCACAGAGAAAGAGAGATGGAGAGAGACTCTGAGGAGAGGGAGACACAGAGAAGCAGATGGAAGGTAACAAAGAAGCAGAGAGCTGGAAGTAGAAAGATGGACAGATAAGAGGGCTTGGGAGCGCGTCCAGACAGGCACTGTTGGTGGCCTTTTAGTTGGGTTAAGTGCACACGAATGGAAAATGGGATAGTGTAGGATGTCAGTCCCATCTGGAGGACCATGTGTGAAATGAGGGCAAAGTGAGCATCTGTATGGTCGTTAGTGTTTCCCTAATGGGCCGGGAGGGAGTTCTGGGTGGGGGTTGAGCTGGAAGACCTGTGTTTCCACAGCAGGAGGCTTCACCCTCAGCCTAGCCACCTCTCGTGCTCATACATGAGGCTCGGGGGATGGTAGAGTGCACAGCAGGTCATTACACGGGGGTTAAGATGGGAAGGCCTGTTCTATATGGAGTGAAAATCAGTCTCTTGAATTTTTAGGAATGGCCTTACCATCCAGAGATCCCGGAAGCTCAAGTGAAGATCTGTTGGACAGACAGACTTACCAATGGACTTCAGAACCCCACCAAATGGGGCAAGGTGCCAGGTGTGCATAAAGCTTGCACCATTCCTCATGCTCTTCAGATATTAATTTGTCTTCCTAACACTCTTCAAGGTAGACACTATTGTTGTCCAGTTGGGTGGGTGAAGGTAGGAGGCACAGAGAAATTGATCAGCGTGCTCAGTGTCACACTGCTGGTGAGTGGTGGGGCTGGACTTTGAACCCAGGAAGTCAGGTTCCATTATGCGTGCTCTTAACCACTACGCCACCAATCAAGATTCAGCTCTCAAACTATGTGTAGTTTTTTTTTCTCAGAGTCCTTTGCAGAGAAGACAGAAGAAGCATTACAGTGTAGTGGAAAGAACGGACTTCCTGTCCAGCTCTGCTTGTTTATAGGTCTGTCTCCAGGTGGCCTCTCTAAGCTTCATTTGGGGGCAGTGATTAAGTGCCCCAGTGCTGGAGCGGGACCGATCCAGGCTCACACCCCTGCTCTGCCGCTTACCAGCTGGGCGTCCTTTACTCATCTGATCAAGACCACAGGTTCTTCCACCATCACAGGAGGACAAAAAGAGGAGTGTCCTCATGGGGTTGTGAGGGTTAAATAAGGTCACACATTCAACATGCGTGGCTTGGAGTAAGCCCTCCATTAATGCCACCCGTTATTACTATCTATCAAATGGTGGTCCCTTCTGTTTTATATACTTTCTATAGTGATGATATAAGATAATGAGCGTGAAAGTACATTGTAAAACACTGTTCAAATGTTAGATAGTATTATTTTTGTTATTAAACACTGACTGAGTGTAAGGTACATGTAAGGTATGTGAATGTCTCTAGCAGACAGCAAGACAAGGAGACTACCATTAGGGTGGGGGTCCTGGAGGCAGGGGCTTGGGGTGGGGGAGTGGACAGTAAATGTAATACCACACTGACAATGGAAAGTCCCACAAAAGGATCTCAACTCGGCACTCTGAGGTCCAGTAGAGAAAGAATTAGAAAAGGCTTGATTAAAAAACTGTTTGAGCCCTGACCGATGTGGCTCAGTTGGTTGGGCGTCATCCCGCAAAGTGGAAGGTCACTGGTTGGATTCGTGGTCAGGGCACATACCTGGGTTGCAGGTTCGGTCCCAGCCGAGATGCGTATGTAAGGCAGCCGATTGATATTTCTCTGTCACAGCAATGTTTCTCTCCTTCTCTTTCTCCCCTACCCCTTCCCCTCTCACTAAAAAATGAATAAATAAAATCTTTAAAAAACCTAATTTTTAAAAAGGCTATGAAAATCTACCCACTCATTGCATGTTGAGGCCCCACCCCTTGCCAGTTATAATGGTAGATGCTGGGGATACTGTGATCATTAGGACATGGTCCGGGTATCCAGGAATTGGTCTTAGGGATGAGATTGCACCTGGGCCTTGTTGGGAAGGGCATTTCAAGAGGAAGAAATTGGGTGAGCAAAGACATAGAAATAAAAAAAAAAGCAAGCTTTGCAAAGTGATCAGGATTCATCTGTGGCCAGGATAAAGTCTGTAAAGTAATGGAAGGTGAATAAGTGAATACAGAAAATGTATTTGGGGCCATATTTAGGCAATTTCATAACTAATCTGAAGGCAATGGTGAGCCGCTGGGAGGCGATAAGATGATTATAGTCACATAAAGGCCACTCTCAACTACGAGTTGGCTTTAGTGCAACTTATTTTAGCTAGTTTAGAGATCCTGTCCTAAGCAGATGATAGTCTATGCCAGGAAAGACCTGCCAGAAGCTATCACATGGCATGAAGATGTATGTTCAGCCTTTGAGGGTAGCATTAAGTCAAGTGCAATAAGCCAGCACTACTTTGCACGTGTCACAGATTTACTGTATCACACACACACACACACACACACACATTAGTAGGCTACAGTTTAAAGTTAGTTCTGCAACTAGGGGTATTTATATGTGTCATGTTCTCTTTCAGCTCCAAAATTTAATGTGTCAATATATAAAATTCAAGGATAAATGTATATGGCAGAGTAATTGTTCAAGAATTAAAATATATGCCAACAGAACATTATCAGGCTTTATTTCATGACATTTGTGGCTCTGTTCGTTGCCATGTTTCTTTGTGGTAAAAGAGGTAGAGTAAAGATCACTGCAAATCAAAGTGATGCTTTCAACTTCTGAAATGAACGCTAACTTGTCTTTTTCCACTTTTCATACATTTGCATAGATCTGTCAACTGAATTCTCAATTCTTTTAAGAGCAATGTTTAATACAAAGTTACGAACACCCGCGTACCGCAAATTGCTTTGCCCCTCGTCTTCACTTTACACCCCCACTGCCCTTCCCTCACCCTCTCTGGAGCACACTTCTCTCTGCATGTTTCGTAGGAGCTTAAAGAGAGAGAATCAAAGCCTTACAAACAAATCAATGGCCACCAAAAATAACTTGCAGGTAGACGCTGACCCCTCCCTGCCACTGACCCTTCCAAAGTGAGTTTCTGTATTTCTGCTGACAGTCAGAGAAATGTGCTTTCAGATGTTTCTCAGTGAAATGCCTGGTCTCTTCTGGTGGGGTCCGAGCACTCAGGTGTGTGTGTTCTTCCAGGAGCGAAGACCTGCTGTTGGCTTCAGCAGGGTTAGAAGGCCTCTGTGTGGCAGAGGGCTCCGGCAGCTTGCCCATCTCCTTCAAGTTCATCTGTGGGCAGTCACAGTGATCCGGTGGTTTGTTTAGTTCTGATTGGCTGCCAGCTGCCAGACACCACACAGGTTTGCAAGAACAGTCAGCTCTGCTTGCAGTGGGTTGCTAACCACAACTGTCAAGAACTTGAAAGGGGGCAGTCCGGGTCTTGGCTTGGTATATGTTTTGTTGTCTGTTTTTATTCCAAATTAATAGCACAGATCAAACCCACAGTTAAATAACACATCTGCCTGGGGTTTGGGTAGCAATTCACAATATGTTTTTATTCATTATTGCTTTAATTATGGCTAAGAATTCTTTTGAATCTCTCCCAAGTAACAGGTGGTTTTCTGACCATGATAAATGCTAAATGCTGCTGAGGCTAAGGCAGTTAGGCATTGTTTCCTAGCTGTGGTTACACCTAGGCCCCAGGCAGCGTGGGAATTAGCAGCCTGCAACAGATTGGAATTCCCGGGGGACTTTGCTTAACCCTTCGCTCCCCCAAACCTATTTTCAATGCACGGCGGGGTGGGGGGCTCCCCGTTACACCCAGTGGCGCGTGGCAGATGTACTTTTTGCATCCTGGGAGGTAGCAGGAGGATTCAGGGCAGGTCAAAAAGTTAATATGTCATTGTTCTGATGGGTGATGGAAGTAAGAACTTGGTGTGATATTAAAGATGATTTGAATTTAGATTTTTTTAAAGAATAAAAGCATTCTTTATATACCTGCAATAGCTGATAACAATTAAATAAGTCACACATGAATCATAGAAATTAGAGTGAGGGCAAAGACCTATTAGATCATCTAGCCAATTCCCCAGCTAACACAGAATTATTCCCTACAGTGTTTTCAGGAGAGCTCTGTACCATCTCTTTTGAAAGACTCGAGCAATTGGGGCCTTCAATTATTTCCTTAGGGAGACACTTTCCCTTATAAAAGGCCACAGTGTTTTTCTCCTTAGCCTGGTAGTCAAGCTAAAAAAATGTCTATACGTTATATGCAAAAAGATTTGCACAATGAGACCGATCCGTGGTAGAAATTATACCTACTGATTTCCCAGAAAACTGTGCGTGTACTTGGTATTCTCCCTTGCACGCTCCTGTCTGGTTTTTATGCTTGAATTTGCACACGCTTTGGAGAGGCTCGTACTAAAATATCTCTTGGAAGCTTCCCCGTTTCCAATATCACTATCACACACTGGTCAGAAGTAACATGGAAGCCCTGAATTTGAAACAAGGAGGAAAAAATGCTTTGAATAAATTCTGTTGAGGCTGTCTGTGTTGGCAGGGTAAAGACTACTCAGTCATCCGGAAAACAGCAACTGCTTAGCCTTCCTCTGTCTCTGGAACAAACTGGTATTATCTTTCCGGGCTGTTTGTATTGGAGAGGCTACTGGCTGCGCACACGTGACTCCGGCTCTGGATTCTCAGTGACCCTGTGCCTGGAGCTGCTGACCCAGGGCCAGTGGGCGGCACACACAGCTTCCTGTGGAGTGGCCGTGGTTTGTGCCCAGTGCCTGTAAAGGGCATTTTCAGTCTAAGAGGGAAGAATTTGTGTTTGGAGAGTTATCGACACTAAAATGGACACGTTGCATAGATTCCCAGAACTCAGGAATGCTGGGACTTGAGCACTTTCTCCTATTCCGTTGCTCTCACCTTTCTTTCACTGGCGTCTGGTCCTTATGCTGGGCACTGAACATGGTGATGGGGAACAAAGAGTTAAACTTCTCGCTCTGGGTCACCTTGGATAGGTGAGACAGGTGTGGAAATAATCTGAAAGCACTGAGGTAGATGTTTGAATGAGGTATGCAGGGGTGGCCATGGGCACTTGGGATGAGTAATACCTACATGAACCTGGGTGTAGGTAGGAACTTCCTGGGGAAGCTGAAGGTGGAGGGAGGTGCCAAGGCAGAGACCTCTGAGTATGAGTGGGGTAGGGGGCTGGGGAGGCTGCAGGGGCACCCTGCCTGCCATACTAACAGTCTCTGAAAGGGGCTCACTGTTCTCCTTTTGCAGATGAGGACACTGTGGTTCAAAAAAAGCCAGGTTCCTTGTCCAAGGTCACACAGCCCAGAAGCAATGCTAGAATTCTGATCTGCTGACCTTGCTGTCTCAGAAAGACAAGGCAGCTGGAGCACAAAGCCAAAGTGGGCATATTTGTGGCTTCCTGGAGGGGCAGGTGGCGATGGGATCTGTAAAGCCTTGAGGCGCTCCAAGGGTGGCCAGGACATTTTGGTATTCCTCTTGAAAGGACAGAGGCAGGGGCTTCTGTGCCTCAGTTCATGGAAGAACAGAAGTGAGGTTCCCTCAGAGTTCATCTGCTTTTGTATTTACTCAGAATGACTCATGCCAAGGCAAAACCCAGCGCCCTTTGTAGACTGACCATCCTGACTAGGGCTGAGTTAGTTGGGCTGGTAGCAGCCGCATGGAGACTGAGGCTGTGGCCAGAGCATATGAGTAGCTTTGTGGTTATGACCTTCTAACAGGCATATGATATATAGGGAAGCCATGGGGAGCTTTCCTGCTTCAGAATTGCAGGGATCTATTGGCTTGTGTGTGTCATTAAGTACGCATGCCACTTCCTCAGGAATGACTTGCCAAGCCTGTTTGCTCACACCTTCCTCATTCATCCCTCAGCCCAGCCATGCGGGTGTTTGTTCTGATTGTTAAGGCTGTGAGAAGCCAGTATGGCCTCTTAGCCCTTCTCCTCTTTGAAAGTTTTACTGGCAAGCAAATATCCTGGCTTCCACCCTCTCCCTGCTCTGGGTGCTGAGAGGTTGGGCCTGTTGCTTGCTGAGAGCTGGCGGTCTTGAGGAGGGTCCCGGGCAGTAGTTTGAATTGTCTTCAGGTCTAGACTTGGTCTCCCACTAGGAAGACCCAGCTGTGGTCATATCTAAACTGTGGTATAGGATTCGGACTCACTAGTAATAAAATTGTTATTTTGAACTACTGTGTGTACTTTCAGTTGATTCCGAACTCAGTGGTGACAAAGAGTTGTGATTATCATTGCTAAAATGCAAACACTGCAGGATTTAACACCAGCATTGGAGACACAGGTCAAGTGCAGATTTGGTTGGAGTTGGGGGAAATTGCTTACTGAGAATAAGGTAGACATATTCAAGCATTAGATTCTAAGCTAAAAACTAAGACAAGCTCGGTATCTAAAGTATGATTTTGGTGAAATAAATTATGGCATATCAATACAATAAAATAAAGTAAGATTAAAAATGATTGTATGTATCTGGATTGTTATAATATTCACATTCTATTAGAGGTCACTGCAGGTATTAAGACATTATAATTTCGCATTTGGTTAAAATATACAAAAGAAAAAATCTGGAAAACTATAAACTAGAATATTAATAGATCATCTCTGGAAGAGAGATTATGTGTAATATTTTTTCTTTTCTAATTTATTATGTTAATTTTTCTTAAAATCAATATGGATTGCTTGGGTAATTAAAGAAAATGGAAGATGGTGGACATCTCTTGTCATAAAAAAAGAAAAGCTATGGTGGGAGGACCTAGCACGGGATCTAGAGTGGATCCCAGCTGTGCTCCTACTAGCAAGGTGGCCTTGGCACTTGGTCTCTTGTTTCTTATTCCCACCAGTGAGGGCTCACAGCAAGGCACAGCGCTGTCCTCCAGCGGGTCCCTGCAGGTCCACAGGGTCTGATGTGGGGACAGTGCTTGGTCCCCACAGCTTTGCAAGAGAAAGACTTGATTTTGTTATCCCCCCAGAGTGGATCAGGGATGGGCTCACCCTAACCAACTTGATAAACGACTCATGTGTAAATTAAACTCCATTTTTATTTTACTTGATAATGAGCTAGAATGAGCTGGCAAGAGGGAGGAGTCTCGAGTTCTTCATTGTAATGCACTTTTCCATGATGTCATGAGAAGCCAAACTGTAATAAAAACCATGCTGAGTGAGCAGAGGGCGTTTCACATTTTCAACAGGCAAGTTTTGATCGCCCAAGATGTGCTGGGCTTTGGGTGAGGTGCTGCAGATGTAGTGGTGACCACACTAACATTTCATCAGTAGGCAGAACACCAGAATATTAATCATTGTGTAAGTTAGGGCTAGGAGCTTTAGAATCACATGGTCCAAGACTCAAGCTTTTCCATTTACGCACTATACAGCCCCGAATAAGTCACATAGAACTCTCTGGACCTCATATTTTTCTTACATTTAAAATAAAAATAGCACCTATCTCACTCATAGTCTTGTTTCAAGTGTACACTTAAATAATGTACATAAAGCACTAACTATAATGTCTGGCACACAGACGGGCTCAATCAATGGCACTATAACAACTACTGATACACTATTTGATCTCAACGCCTCCATTTTTGCAGTAGGCCCTACAAGGACTTGCTAATCCCGGGCCTTCATCGAGCTAACCTCCTTTGTTGATGCTCTATGGGTACATCTGGCTTTCATTTTCTTGGCTTTCCCCCCACCTTAAACATCCACTAACCTTTCTGATTACTACATTTTTGTCTTGAAATTTATTAATGCCATCATTTGGGCCAAGGGTTGGCAAATACTTTCTTCAAAGAATCTGATAGCAAATATCTTGAGCAGGAAGGAAAAAGAGCAGAAGCAGCAGGAGAATGTGGGGGGTTGAGCAAAGGGATCAAAAGCAGATATTGGGGGGCCCTGGATGTTATTGGGCACTGTTTCCTCTGGAACAGCAGTTGCAGCCTCTTTACCTGCCCCTCATGCATCCTCTGCCCTGTTAGCTCTGTTGCAGCTACTCAACTCTGTCACTGTGGGACAACGGCCACAGGCTATATGTAAATGAATGGGCATGGCTGAGTCCCAGTAAAGTTTTATGGTAACTGAAATTCAAGTTTCCTATAATTTTCACTTGTCAGAGAATATTTTTCTTTTCTTTTTAAACTGGATTTATTGGGGGTAACAGTGGTTAACAAAATATAAAGGTTTCAGGTGCATGGTTCTACAACACATTATCTGTACACTATATAGTGTGTTCACCACAACACCTCAAAATATTTTCTTTCCTTTTTTTTCAACCATGCCACCACGAAAATGTAAAAATCAACCAGACAGCAGTCTGGATTTGTCCTGCAGACTGTTGTTTGCTGACCCTGGTTTATGTAATAGTCAGGTTGCCTCTAATAAGAAAACTTCTTAGATCACTGGTTTCAACCATTGTGTTGATTTTACAATGTAATTATTAGGTATAAATTTACTTCCAAATTGTAGGGCCTATCTCACTGTGGCTGCCCCCTTCTTCATGCCTCCTGCATGCCATGTAATGTCCACATGTATCTGGTAGGCTGCATGTGAGGATAAAATGACATACTATGTGAAAAGAGCCATGCAAAGCGCCTGGTCATGTGAATACTCAGTAAACGTTCCCTTCCTGATTTCTGTTTTCTCCTAAGGTCGTGCTTGGAAACACCCATCAATGACACTGAGGCCTGACCTGAGAGGAAATGGGGGTGCTGCATAACTTTCCATTTGAGATAAGAAGGGAATCTCCTTTAGCCCAAATCCAACCTGGTGAGCAATCCCTTGTGCTTATCATGAGCAGTGTGGAGAGAAGAGCAGTGATACTGTGCTATGGAAGCGATAATGGTAGAGTCCCCCAGAAAATACCTAGGGTGTTCCCATTAGAGCTAGGGATCACATCTAGAGTGTGCCCTCTCACCTATTCATACACTTAATCTAGGACTTGTGTAACCCTGTTCTTGCTTTGCACACATATTGAGCATGTATCTCATTCTTAATTACATGTTGAGAAATAGATTCAGTTCTACAAAATACTTAAGTACATTTTACTGAAGATGTGGGAATTCAGGAGGAAGAATGCAAAATATATCCCACATTGCAAAAACATAATAAAACGTTCTACTAAACATTTCTTATGTAAATAAAGACTGAACATTTCTTATGTACTAAACATTACATTAGTACATTTCAATGTACTAAACATTTCTTATGACTCCCACAAAGTGTTTAACTTTTGCCAGCTTTCTTGCCTCCCTTTTTTCTTCTGCTTCAGAATCCTCTATTTTCCTGAGCAACTCAGCTCATTTTCCTTCTTCTATCCCAGAACATCCCTTTAGGATTATTTTCTTCTTCTAGATGTTCATCCTGTAGAAGTTCCTTTGCTAACTGTCTGTTGATGGCCAAGTGTCTCAGTTTTTGTTTGGCCATTTTTTAAAAATTTCTTATTATTTTTGAAAGATAATATTTCTGAGAACACAGTTCTAAGTGGACAGTTATTTTCTTCCAGCTGGTGAAGATATGCTTCCATAGTCTTTGGCTACATTGCTTCTGTTGGAAGTCTGCTGTCAGACCTTCGTCAACCTGTGGTAGGTGATATATTTTTTCCTTTCTGGATGATTTCAAGATTTTCTCTTTAGCTTTGGTGTTTTACAGTGTCACGTGATGTGCCTAGTGTTTGTGATTGTTTAAAAAATTAACCTGACTGAGATGTATTATACTTGCTGATTCTAAGAATTTATGTCTTTCATTATCTCTGGCATTTTCTTAGCTATTATCTCTTCAAACAGGGCCTCTTCCTCATTTTTTTCTATTCTCTCTTATGTAACTTTGAATGTATGTTAGAACTTCTCATTCTCCTCTCCTTCCTTTCTCTTCGTCTTTTATATTTTTTATCTTTTTGTACTGCATTCTGAGTATTTTCTTAAAATTTGGTTTCAGTTCACTAATCCTCTCTTTATCCATGTTTAGTTTGCTATTTAACCTATCTATTAGTATATACACATGTCTATCTATCTATCTATCTATCTATCTGTTTATAGTTTAATGTGTGTACATATATGTATTTACATGTTTTTAATTACATATGATTCTATTTTTATTTCTGTACGTTTTATTTGGTTCTTTGTCAAATCTGTTTGGTTACTTTTGATAGTCCCTTTTCCCTTTCTATCTTTTTTTGGTTACTTAATTTTTTAACTTTATTGACTTTAGAAAGAGAGAGAGCATCAATTTGTTGTTCCACTTATTGATGCATTTATTGGTTGCCTCTTATGTGACTGGAGATCAAGCCTGCAACCTTGGCATATTATGACAATGCTCTAACTGACTGAGCTACCCAGCCAGACAATTCTTTTTCTATCTTTTATCTCTTTCAACATTTCATACATAGTTGTTTTACATTCCGTATTTGATAGTTCTGTTTGAAGTTCTTGGAGGTTTAAATCATGCCTGTTGTTTCTACTGACTCTTACTAATGGTGGTTGGTTACCTTATGGTTTAGTAAATTTTGTCTCTTTTTTAAGCTTATATTTAATTGAATTTAAACTGTCAGAATCCTTATGTGAGGATTTACATTTCCCTCTGCTAAGTACACAGGTGTTATCAAACTGGAACATTTCAATTTATTTTCTTTGTTTGAGGTATTCAAGATTAGATGCATGGTGCAAATTGAACCCGAGACTCATGTAATACCAGGCTTATAGTCACAAATTCCCAGGAGAGACTATCATTATTATTTTAAATGTCTATTATCATTACTTTTGTTAATAATATCTTCCACCTGGAGCTGAGGCTGAAGCAGAGGTATTTTCCTTTGACTTGTTTTGCCCACAGGTGTGTTGGTCTAGTCTACCCTTTTCCTGGAGAATGAGTCCCCCTCTTTTTGAAAAGCTTATTTTAGTCTCATTTAAGAGAGAGACATTGATGTGAGAGGGAAACACTGATGGGCTGCTTCCCACATGCACCCCAACAAGAGATAGACCCCGCAGTCTGGCCATGTGCCCTGACTGGGAATTGAACCAGCAATCTCAGTTATGAATAACTCTTCAACCAAGGAAGCCATGCCTGCCAGGGCAAGACTGAGCCTCTTTGAAGATTCAAGCTTTATGTGAGTCTCAGGTACATTCCTCTACTTTATACAAACTCCAAAGACCCCACTTACCTGCACAACCATTAAGGGGTTTCTTAAAGGATCAGCATAAATATTTTTGGCTTGCTGGTCATATGTTCTTTGTTGCAACTACAGAACTCTGCTGCCATAGCACAAAGGCAGCCAGACTATACATGAGTGGGTGTGGGCCTGTGCCAGTAAAACTTTATTTACCAAACAGGTGGTTGGCCTGCATGCTATTGTTGGCTTATCTCTGCCTTTTTGGCATTTTCTCCTGAGCAGCACAGCTTCTGAATTTTCTTATATTTTTTTCTCATGGCATATTTTGTTTTGCTTTATTTTACTTTACGTTTCTGGGAATTTCCCATATTATTTTGAGAGCTAATCAATTTGTTTAATATTGCCATTTGTCCAGCATCTCAGTGTTTTGTGGTAGAAGAATTTTTTCAAAATATTTAGCCATCTGTATTTCTAAAAGTAACACGCCAACAGTTCTCTCTTCCCTGTAGCTTAAATACCCTCTCAGCTAAACAAAACTTGGTACATTAGTCAAATGGCAACCATCTGCTTTTCACTAAGCATCTTCCCCGGTCCTGTAGCATCTTGTCATACCAATTTATTGTTCCTCTTCCACCTGAGAGCTTACAGTGTTGGGTTAGCAAGGTTTCGGAAGAGGTGTACGAACATTCTGACCTCTCTTCTGTTGCGTCGGAGGATGGAGCAGAAGACATGTGGGTTTTCTGTATGAGTGTGGTCCTCTGAAAGCCCGTTTAGCCCTGTTCAGTGAGCCTCTGCCACATGCCGCTCACTGCTCTAGGGGCCGAGCTTTACGGGGGGAAGAGACAGGAAAAACCCTACTCTCTTAGGCCTGACATTTTAATTGGGAGGAACAGGAAATAATGAAGGGACCCAAATCAGCAAATATCAGGAAATGAGAGTGCTATGTTGAAAATAAAAGTTGTTTTATTTATTTATTTTTTAAATAAAAAATACACCTGAGAACAGGCTCATTGATTTTAGAGAGTGAGGAAGGAAGGGGGAGAGAAACATCGACATGAGAGAAAAACACCAATTAGTACATGCCCTACCTGGGACCGAACCTGCAACCCAGGGATGTGCCCTGACAGGAAATCGAACCCACAGCCTTCCAGTTTACTGGATGATACTCCAACCAGCTGAGCACACTGGCCAGGGTTAAAAGGAGCTGTTTTAATACAGAATAACTGGGAGGTGGTTTTTGTTTGTTTGCTTCCTGACTGGATGGTAGGAGAGGAGCTCAGTGAGGAAGCACCGTTTAATCCTGACTTGAATGATGCAGAGGAACAAGCTGGTGGTGATCTGAGGTGTGGAGGGGAGGGAAGTGTTCAACACAGAGCAGGAGTCGGTGCAGAGGCTGCAAACTGGGCGTGTTTTTTGTATTTTCTGGGGTCGGAGAGAATGCTAGTGTGGCTGTGAGACACAGTCATAGCAAAATTGAAACAAAAAGGTTTCATAGAGAAAGAAAAACTGGGAATCTGAGAAACAGGAGAACTGGCCCAGGAGCGTGTTGGAAAGGAGCTCTGGGGTGACAGCTGTGTGGCAACCTCAGAGAACAGTCGGTCCCAATGAGTCCGGGAAAGCAGAGGGCCCCACAAAGCGCGTCTTCAGTGAGAAAGGGAGTCCCGTTACATACGTTACATGATTAAGAGCCTGCAATATTGTCATGTCTTGTATTAATCAGAAAACAAGAAAGACCACAGAAATGGTGAGAAAAATTAAAGTTTTATAAGAAATGTACATTTCAAATATGAAGTAAGCAGCAATCTGGTATGATTTAGAGCCAGTGACGTAATTTAAGAAAAGAGAGTGCATTTGATCTTGATGTGTGGAAATTCTTCTCTGGGTCACACAGGTTCAGGGGCATGTAGTCCGATGGCTGCACCACCTTCTGTGAGTACGATCACATTATTCAGTGGATGATATTTATGCAATGACAGTAGTGTCATAGATGTGGTTTTGAAGTTTAAAATTTTAGATTCAGCTCTGGCTGGCATGGCTCATTTGGTTGGGCACCAACCCATAAAACAATCGTTGGTTCAATTTGTGGTCAGGGCACCTGTCTGGGCTGCAGGTTCGGTCCCTGGGTTAGGGTGCTTGCAAGAGGTAGCCGATTGATGTTTCTCCCTCATATTGATGTTTCTCTCCCTCTCTTTCTCCCTTCCTTCCCCTCTCTCTAAAAATAATAAATAAAATATTTTAAATACAACCTACGTGGAAGAAATGGAGTATTAATAATGTGTCAGTCACACCCAGCAACCCCAAGGTTCAGTTGCTGTGCAGGTAGTTGTTGATGAGTCCTAAATCTCTATCTTCAGTCCTGATCTTGTTCCATAGCTTGAGGTCTGCATGTCTACGTGCCCAATGAGCATCTCTAAACCTGATTCTCCACATCCTGCAGCTCTGTCAGAAACCATCTTTCTCCTTCTGCTGTTTGGTCCCTGCCACCCACACACCACCCCGCTCCAGTCAGGTAGCAAGCTTGGCTGTATCCTGTGTGGAACCCATTGGTTCTATGCCCACTGGCCCTAATTTCTCACTTGCATCATTCCGACACACCCTTCTCTGCTTTTTGGTCCATTTTCCACACTGCAGCCAGAGAAACATTTCAAGCAAGTAAATCTGGTCTTTTCATTGATCTGCCTAAAGTCCTTCAAAGACTTCCTGTGGCTCTCAGAAAAAAGTTCAAATTCTGTAGGATGGCTTGCAAAGTCCCTCTCTCTTTCTCTGTGAGGTATGTAGCTCTCTTCTACCACGGTCTTCCCACCTTTCCTGTGTGCTCAGCTGCTTGTGTTGCTGACAAGGCACAGGCCCCGCTCTTGGCCATGGGGCTCTGCTTACTTTGGTGTCCCTTTGACTGTGCCTGGGGCAGAGTGATTATAGAAGGCTCTGGGTTCAAATCTTGATTCTCTCACTTCCTTGGGTACACCCCTGCACTCCTCTTAAGCTATGTGAGCATCTGTAAAATGGGGACCACAGGGAACCGATCTCAGAGGTGTTACAAGATCTGTGACATGCCCACTGTGCATCTGCACTAATGCTGTGACTTTTAGTGTGGCTGTCTCGCTTCTGGTCTTAGCTTAATGAGGCTGCAGGGAGGTCCTCAGGGGGGTGCCCTCTGTTCTCATGGCTCCCAAATTTCCTCTCCATGCACACACCCCCTTTTACCACAATCCTTCGTAGCTTACTGATTGCTAGTGTGTAGCAGCCATAACCATCTGCTGGTGGGTGAGCTCCGCAGGTGTGGAGACCAGCCTCTGGTGTCCTGCCACATTGCCAGGGTCCCTGCAGTGCTCAGTGCCTGGTAGGGCTCAGCCACACAGGAACAAATGTGGAAGCTCAGGATGGAGGCAGAACTTAGTGAATCTGACAAGACCCTGAAGAGAACGTCCTGACCTGGAGAAGCATGGGACCCTGGCACAGCCGGGCAGGAAAGCTCTCCCTCTGGAAGTGCATTCTGTCATTGTATAGATTGGAAGAGTTTTAAACATGTATTTCTTTACTGGTCATTGAAAATGATTGTTTTCCAGCCATGCTTCTAACTGGAGGGACTACCAGGAGACGTGCCTAAGCATCCAAATGGTGGAACTACCCCTGCCAGCTGAGGGCACAGAGGATCGGAGGTGGGTCTGCAGAGCCCTGCACACCCCTTGGTCTGCAGTGGCACCACCTTGGGAAGGTCCCTTTAAGGGGCAGTATTATTTATTCATCTCTGCCCCTGTGCAGACCTGTCAGAGGACCAGCCGGCGCTCCTCCTTCAAGGATTTTCTGTCCTGAGGCTAGCGGAGCAGTGTTTGAGGCGGGTATGGCATGAGCTCAGGCAGCGATTTGGCTCAGTTAAGAGCACAGACAAGCTCCAGGAGTGCTGGGCTCCCACCCCTCCACAGCTCGCAGCAGAGCCCAGCTGTCAGTAGGCCCCAGGGGATCTCACTGTGTTTACATGAACGGTCGGTCATATGGTAACCTCTCCCAGTTCATGGGCGGGCGGCAGCTACCTCATCTGCAGTCCAATGACCTCATCCATGTAAAATGTGGCAAGTGTGAGACAGGAGCTGAACCGGCCCAGCCTTTTGCTCAGGGCCCAGAGAAGCTGCCCTCCATGTGGGCTCAGGGAATCAGCCAGAGAGCTGTCCACTTAGTAATTGCTCCCAGCCAGGAGCCAATTCATAAGTCAAGTGGATATGTCTTCTAGGGGCTGCAGCTGAGAGGTGCCTGTGCAGAAACCTGAGTGCCCACACCTAGGACTTACTGATGATCTCAGGGAATCTGTGTCCCCCACCCCAAGAGTACCACTGATCCCGGTCTAGGCAGAGCCACTGTGTTCCCAGCCCACCCCCAACCACGTAGGCACTTTGAAGATGTGGACACACAAACAGGAAGAGAAATGCACCACGGAAGCAGAGAAAGACACGTGTTCTCTTAGCTGGGGGAGTGAAAGCATCACTAGATATGGTGTTTTTAAAAAATTATTGTTTATCCCTTTCTTTGAATTATTTTCGCTCTCTCCCTCTGAAAATTATTGCATGTGATGACTAGGAATATAAAATAAATTACCTTTGCCATAGGCTGCTAGGTTTATTAGCCCCTTTCAAGCTCTTCACAATGTAAAGGACAGACTGACCTAGAGTAATCTCTCCTCTCTTTCTCGGTAACAGGAGCTCAGCTATTTGTGCATTGAACAGCTTAACCCTTTGAGTTACTCCAGGGCTCTGTATTCTTTCTGGTATTTCTTTTGGGAGGGTGTTTGGCTTTGGGATGACACTTTAAATTTCAAGGCAACTGATTTGTGTTATCTGTACCACGGGAATATTAAAAAAATAAAAATAAAACAGACAAAAGAACCAGCTTAGAAAATAAAAATGGGGGAAACAACATGAAAGTTAAATGGCTACTGAGGTCAAGGATTCATTTGGGTAAGGTCTGCACAGTGAAGGCCTCGTGTGAAGGTGTGTTGAGGGGTGGGGGGTAACTCACTTTAAGGATCAAATGTTAATAAACATAGAGACTCATACCCCGACTACATGGATACGTGAAGATCAATTAGCCACATAGGATCCATTGCTTTTCTCCTTTAAGTGCCTGACAAAACTAGTCATTGAAGGTGGGATCTAAGTCTTCCAGGGAGGGAAGCAACTTCTTGGCTGTAATGAGCCGAAGAGCAAAGGTCATTATTTCGATGGGGTGTTTGCTGTTTACTCCCAGGCACGCACTTGACAGATTCTTTCTTATTAGCAAGCTTGGAGCAGCCGGGGAGAGTGTACAAATCCCTGCCCCCAAATCTGGACCCCAGGACACTCCTCCTGCTCACAGTTGAATGCCCCCATGAGCAAACCGCCTCCCCAGCCTGTCCGGACCCACCAAGGCTGCTGGCAAGTGGTTTTCCAGAGCTAGCGCGGTGAGCACTCTGGAGAACCGGAGGCTGTATATTTAAACAGTGGCGGGCCTGTGTGTGTCCCTGCCTCCTGCTGCACCGTCCGGAGCAAGATGGTGTAATGTGTGCATTTTACATATCAATGGCAGAGGAGGCTGCTTCCAGATGGCTGTACCTATTTCAAAGCCACCTTTTTATGCAGAAGGAAGACCGTGTGACCTCCTTCCAAGTAAATGTGTTTTATAAGCCCTGGGAATGAATGCTTAAAAAATGGACCTGGGCTATATTTCATGTCCAGTCCAACCGTGCTGTGTGTGTACAGCTGTTCGGGACTGGCATGCGGTAGCATATTAAAAGGAAGATTACCATTTCCCATTTTTTTCCCTTCTGAAGGCTTGATATGCATATGTGAAACTTGTGAAAAAGAAATAGGCATAATGAGACAAGGAAGCTGGTCTCAAGGCACTAGTCGGTGCACATCTGGAGTTTGTAGCATTCTGGAGATAGTTACTTATTCCCAGGAGCTGCCGCCAGGGTGGGAATGGTAGCCTGGTATCCATGGTGAGCTTCCCTATCGCACTGCACCAGGTGTGCGCCTGTGTTGTTTCTTGGAGAGGCTGTCCTCTGAGGGGGTGGGGAGGGGAGCGGGCAAGGGAGAAGAGGAGAGGAAAAAACAGAAGAGAGGTAATTAGGCACCACCTTGCCCAGCGGAGCCAGCTCAGGCATCTGAAATCAGAAGTGGGTATTGGACGGGCTCCGGTGGAGTCACATGGTGTGCGCAGGGGTTCCTGCCAGCTCCAGGCTTGTTTCTATGGGGACAAGACCAGGGAAGAGGTCAGAAGAGACACAAAGAACTACCCCTGGTAGGGTGGGCCAGGGAAGTTCCTTGCCACTCACCTCCTACATAGTGTGATATTGGTTTTGAAACGACAACCCAGATTCATGCTGTTTTGTTCCTGGTTGAGACATTGAAAGTGTTTCAGACCTCGCAGTTTATTATTTAGAAAAAGGCTTCATGGGGTAGCGTTTTGACTGGATAAGCTGACTGGCTGATCTTTATATTCCCATTTAATGGATGGGGAAAGTGAGAAGTTAAGCACCGCCTGGACCTGCCTCACAGTGAAGGGGAAACCTGGAGCGGCGCTGGGAAGTTTTCCCAGGAACAAAGTTCGTTTGAACATCACAGATGCATGGGACTTGGGAGGGTTTTTTTTTTTTAAGCTGTAAGATTGTGAGGTTCCAGATGCTCTGTGTAAAACAATGCCCCACAGGGGAAAGTCAGGGAGGGAAGTGTGAGGTCCAGCTTGAGGCCACCCTAAAAAGGGCTATAAACAGCAGCTGCTTCTATTGTGTGTGCCAAGTGCTGCCTGTTAGTCAGGTCTCCCAACTCCTTGTTTCTTTCTCTTAAACCAGATGTGACCAACAGGAGTTCGTCAGTTCCTAGGTGGACCCCAGATGGTGGGAATGAGGGAAAAGAAGCTGAGGGGCATGTGGAAGGGGGGCAAGGAGCCCAGGCAGGCAAGACTCTCTACCCTTTCTTGGGTTCTGGGTCTTCCTCCAACCCCATGTCTGATCTGCCGTCCCACTGCCTGGATCTTGAGATTTGGCAACTGAGGCAAAGTGGGGAAAAGGTGCTTGACAGGTCTCATCTTCAGGCTCAAATGTGGGCATGCGGAGGGCCCAGGACACACCTGGGCCAGGTGTGAGGAGGACAGGTGATGGCAGAGGAGTGCTCAGGGGAGCTGTGGTTAGGGAGCCCCCAGGTGGAGGATGGGAAGAGAGTAAACAAAAGGACTCCATGCTGCTGCAGACCCTGGGTGATGAAACAATAGGGCTCGGGCAGGAAAAGGCAGAGCCCTTCACTCAGCCGCACCTGGAGAAGGGCTTCATCGATTCCCCAGCTGGTGGAAGACAGACATCAACCTCAGAGTCATATTACTTCTAAGTTAACTCTGTGTGTATGTGCTGTGTAAGAAACTGTGGGTTCAGGTATACTTAGTCAGTGCTTTCTTATTCTCTTTCCCTCTCTCTTTTCCTAAGTTAGAGAACCTTTTGAGATATGAATTGAAAGAGCTGTCTGAAATAAATCATACCCTAACTAGTGTAGCCAAGAGGCAGAGCAAAGCATGGAAAGATGGGATAAGCAAGAACAAACAGCTTTCCTTGTTTTTATGGTCAACAGATTTGGCACAGGTAAATGAACCCCAAAGCACCAGCCTCTGTCTTCCTGGCCTCTTCTTTTGGTGGAGTTGATGAGAGTCACGGTAAGGCTTACCTTCTGAGGGCTTCAACTTTGCTTCCAAAGCTCTTTCTGTTATTGTATTTGACAGGTAGTTCCGAGTTACACAGCAGAGAATTCTCATCTACAGCTGGTAGAAGGGAGATGAGTGTCGCCTTTCTGGAGAGCAATTCAAAAATACTTAGCCAAATTCTGTATTTTTATATTCCAAGACGCGGCAGTCCCAATATATGCCAGAGAAAGTCTTGTGTGCGTCCATATGGAGATGCGAGTGTAAGGATGTCCTTCACAGTATCTCTCTGAGCCCCAGGGGGCCAGAGGCATCGTCAGTGTCTGTCGTGTGGGGAACGGATAGAGGACCGTGAGAGGAGCTTATGGTGGCCCACCATGCAGCAAGTGAAGCAAGGCTCAAACACAGTTCTTTAGAAAGAGAGTTAACTGAAAAAGCAAGAAATAGAACAAAAGCTACAGCATAATATTATTTAAAATTAAGAAAAGCACACACATGCAAAAAACACTTCCTTTTTAAGATATGTACATTTCCTAGGGCAAATTCTTAATACATTAGATGGGCATCATTGGGGAGGAAGGAGACAAGTCATAGGGATCAAAAATAAAGGGGAAAAAGTCAAATAAAAATAAAGAAGGGGCCAATTACAATATCGTGCCATGAACCTGAGTTCCTATGCATGAAAATCCTCTCTCCTTGATGTACCTACCAATAAAATACCATTGGGTCTGTGATAAGAGGCGCTATAGAACTGCATAAATGAATCTGTAATTTAACCATCAGCACCCCCATCAAATACGCTCTAAGCCTACACTTTGGGTTTAGTCCTGTGCTAGGCATGGTGGGGCCACAGAGAAGCAGATGGTATTGTCCCTGTTGTTATCACGCATTTGGGAATTGTATGTGAAATAATATTCAGTTCAAAAACGTTATAGTTAAGTCCCAAACTGTGTGAGACCTACTGCGTGAATTGGATGAGATAAAAAGAAAAGATAATTGGTGAGGACAGGAGTAATCAGGAAAAATTGAGCGGAGGAAGAAGCCCTTCACCCTGGGCGGTGAAGGGTGGGACCACAAACGGAGGAGCCAGACCCCAGAGAATGAGGCTGCTGCGAGGTGTGGAGAAAGTGGAATGCAGGGCACACTCACCCAGTCACCTGTGTGTCATTCATTCCCTGAGAACTGTGCTTCCCCTGGCTTAGCTCCGCTGTCCCCTTGGCATACTCAGGAGGCCATCTGGTACAACCTCTGCACAACCCATCCTGTGCCTGCTCAGGGCCTTCGCGCTGGGGAGTGGGCTGTGGGATCTGGCTGGGAAGATGCATCTGCTGCCCCCGCATGGACTCCCCTTCCCTTTATTTCCCCTCTCTGTAGTGTGGCTGCAAGGAGCTCCCAAGGGAGTTGCCTTAGGTCTTTCCCCTAGAGCTGGTCAGAATTCCCAGAGGAGAATCTGTATGTCTCTTGCCTGTAGGGTACCATCCTAGCTGCCAAGCGTTCTGGGAGCTGAGCTGGGGAAGGGGGCTTGGGATCTTAACATTCAACAAGTATTCACTCACATTCATCAAACCACCATTTCTGTGAGGCTCTGTTGGCTGCTTCTGCCTGCTCTCTATTTCTGTTTAACAAACTACCTCAGAACTTTGTGACTTGGAATAATCATTTTATTTTGCTCATGATATTTAGGGTTGGGAATTTGCGGGCTTGGCTGGGTGGTATAACTCTGATTCATGACCTAAAAAGGTGTTAGCTGGGTTGGAGGGCTCACTTCTTTGCTGCCTTCTCTCTTCCAAGTCATGGCCTCTACCTGTCTATCTGCTCGCTCCCCACAACTCTCTCTTTCTCTCTCTGTCTCCATAGTAGTGTCTCAGGGTTTTCACATCTTCTACATGGCTGCTGACATCCAATGGGCAGGAAGCAAAAGCTGTCAGACTGGCTATGACCAAAGCTAGCACAGTGTCACTTCCAGCATATTCTGTTGGTTACAGAAGTCACAAATTTTCCCCAGCCCCTGCCCGGATTGAAGGATGGGAGGAAATAGACTCACCTTTTGGACGGAAGACGTAAGTCATATTGCATGTGGCCTGGGGGACTCACCATCTTTGGACATTTAAATCTGCCACACCGCTCCTGGCTGGTGTAGCTCAGTGGATTGAGTGCAGGCCTTCGAACCACACGATTGCGGTTCGATTCCCAGTCAGGGCACATGCCTGGGTTGCAGGCCAGTTCCCAGCAGGGGACTCACAAGAGGCAACCATACATTGATATTTCTCTCCTTCTCCCCTTCCCTTCCCCTCTAAAAATAAATAAATAAAATATTTTTAAAAATATGCCACACTGCTCACATTAAAAGTGATTTTTAAAAAATTCTAGTGAGCATGCTTTTCACCCATAGCAATATTTATCAACTGTTTGCTCTTTATAGCTATTCTCCAAAATGGCTTTGAAACATTGTTCAAAATCCAAATTAAACCTTGGCTTAAACTTATTCTCTGCTTTTGGGGATAAGTTTATT
This sequence comes from Sturnira hondurensis, assembly GCF_014824575.4. Taxonomy (NCBI): domain Eukaryota; kingdom Metazoa; phylum Chordata; class Mammalia; order Chiroptera; family Phyllostomidae; genus Sturnira; species Sturnira hondurensis. The sequence continues at coordinate 29,158,585 of NW_028082759.1, forward strand.
TAACAGATAAACATTTGTTCTGCGTATTCAAATATGTACCAAACCTTTGCATATGTTCTGTGATTTTAATATTGTTTCCATTTGCTCTTTCCTTCAGAGGAGACCTATATTTGGCCAGCTTGGAAACTTCAGTGTGTTAGTTCCTGTTGTTTTCGTCTCAAAGGCAAAATTTTAAGTTTTTATTTATTTGGTAGTTTTATTTTTTTTTGCTTAGGGGTCTAATCTGCCAGGGGGAGGCTGGTAGCAAATTATTGGGAAGGCATTTTGTCTTAAGGGGTTCACCGCTTGTTCGAACAGTTCCTTTGCGGTCTCTTGTGGTGGAGGTGCTAATGGGGCTTCCCCAAATCTCTCCAGGGTGGCCGGCCTCTGTGTGAGGCACTGGTGTCACGGCCAGACTGCTCTCCCTTGTCCCCCACCTCCTGTCCCACAGGCCTGTTTTCTTCCAGTGCAAGTTTGAGAATTTCCCAGGTCTTCAGGGGAATTTCACCCATGCACTTCCCACACAGTGTTTCCTCGTTAGTGCCAAACGGTTCTTGTTGACCCATCTGTTTTCACCTGCCCCAAATCGTACCTACTTCCTCAAAGTTTCTAGCTCACTGATATTGTTCTTCCTTAGTTTACATGAATGTGACAGACTTTTCTTCCTGCTGAATGTAATTCTGTGGTGGGCTTAGTGGGATTTGGGAAAGGAGGGGCATTCAGATGTCAGCTCAACCGGCCACCCACGCGTCTCAGTGGTTACTTTGTCCTTGGTTTTCATCAAGCAGGTTTAATAAGATGTACTCCAAAGATTAGATTAAAGTGGAGTTAGTATTTTATTTTCCATAGTTAGTAAAAGGTGCAAACATGATCTATAGCAGTGGTTCTCAATCCGGGCTGCACATGAGGATCACCTGATGGGGGAGGGGGGCGGGGCGGCAGCCATCGGCTTTCATAAAAGCTCCCTGGGCAGTTTTGGTGCTCAGAGTGCTGAGAACCATGGACCTTAGAGTCATGGGCACCTATGGATGTCTTTGAAATGCGTAAAACGGGAGAAGACGAAACAGCAGGAGTAGAAATGAAGACTCCATAAGGTGTGGGAAAAAGCATGAGATCTAGTGCCTGTGTCTGATTCCCAGCTTCACAACCGATGTCTGTACAACCTTGTATTACCTCTTTGGGGCCCCGTTTCTCTCTCTCTAAAATGGCAACAATGATACCAACCTCATAGCATTGATGCAAGACAAAAATCGCATGTCTGTGAAAGCAAATACTTATTATTTTTCCTTAAAAAATAGAAAGAAAAGAGAGGAAATGTACTGTTATAAAAGGGAGGGAAAGAACATGAAATAGAATAAAAATTCATAAGACTGAGAACAATGGTGTCCCTTTCACTGGCTGTCTGACCTTGGCACGAATCTCAATCATTTATTTCTCAGTGGTGAGGAACTGCAGGGGACCTTCCAGGAAGGACGTCTAAAGGGGCCAAAGTCTGGGTCCCGGATCTTTGGAGGCTTCTTTCGCTTTCTTTGGCAGCTCTCACAATTCCCATGATGAGCTCACCGATTCTACCCTCATTAAATTGTTGTCCATGTTTCCGGCTCCTCCTTTTAAAAGACCGCCTGCCATGTAAAGTCAGGATTGACGGGCAGACAGAAAAGCCCTGATGAGGTCTTAAAATATTTTTAATGAAGTTTGTGCAAAGACCCCATGTCTAACCAGAGGCAAAAGAGTCTCCCTCATGGCATACCCATTAACCTCTCCACTTTGCCTTCTTAGGTCATGCCATAAATAACATTCATAGATTTAATTAATACATGCTTAGTGCTATTAGATTTTGTGAAGAAAGAATACAAATCCTTCTTTTTCCCTCCCCTCTGTAGTGAGTTAAATTATATACTCCCCCAAATATATGTCTAAACCCTAACCTTCGTGGGTTGTTTCCTGTGATGTTAACCAATTCTCCAGCTCCTTGACACCAAAACTGGGTGTCCACCAGTTCAGTTCCATTCTGACAGTAACTGCCCAGAGTAAGTGCAGACCCCTCGGGTTAAGGGCTCAGACCCACACGACTGTTCCCACTTCAGATGCAGGGTGCAAAACTCAGGCCACCTATTCTTCTGACTGACCCGGTATAAGTGGAGGGACTCTCCGACCCGCTCCTCAGTTTTCATAATCGGTTAGGACAGTTCACAGAAGTCAGGAAAACAGTTTTCTTGTGTTTACTCGTTTATTGTAAAGAATACAATTCTGAAATAGCCAGATGGAAGAGCTGCAGAGGGAAGAGACGAGGCAGCGGTGCAGAGCGCTCATGCCGTCTGACAGTGCCACCTTCCCAGCACCTCATGCGTTCACCCACTTGGAGGTTCTCTGCATTTCATCGTTTCAGAGTTTTTATAAAGACCAGTCTCCAGCTCGCATTTCTTCCTCTTATCAGAGGTTGTTGAGTGGGCTGAAAGTTCTAACACTCTAACCACTGGGTCTTCCTGGTAACCAGCCCTAGCAAGAGGCCCTTCCATTAGCATAAACTCCAGTGTTATGGAAAGGGACTCATTATGAATTATAAAAGGTTGTCTTATCACTCAGGAAAACCTAAGGGTGTTAGACACTGTAGCAGGAACTGTCGATAAGAACCAAATGTATTTTTGTGTTAAACCACCCCTTGGTCTCTGTGAATGTGACTTCATTTGGAAATAAGGTTTTACAGATGTAATTAAGTTTAAGATCTTGAGGTAAGATTCTTCTGGATTTAGGATAGGCCCTAAGTGCAATGACTGCAGTCTTCACAAGAGACTGGAATGAAGAGATGACACATGGACACACATGGAAGAAGGCCACGTGAAGACGGAGGCACAGACAAGACTTATGCTACCAAGACAAGAGATGCCTGGAGCCAACAGAATCCAGAAGAAGCAAGAGTGGATTCAGAGCTTTTGGAAGGATCATTGCCCTGCTGATGGCACTCTCTTCCTCCTTCTTATTCCTGCTCTTTCAGCTTAATTTCAGCTTAAGAAGTTATTCTTGCTCTTGAGAGAAATCTAATTATATTAGATTAAGGAACACATGTTCTAGAAGAAGATAAACGATATGCAAGTTAAATGACCAAATAGGACCACAAGATGGGGAGACCAAAAGCCGCCAGGCAGCCAAGTGATAAGAGCATATAATAAATATGGGACTCATGGGTTTCTTTGCCCTCAGACTCAATGCTTCCTTTGATCAAACATTCCTTGACTCTGAGAACTTATTTTTCTCTCTTCACACCCTGGAAGAGGCATCTCATGTAGCAACATCACTTTGGTGTCTCATTTCTGATTCTCCTGGTAGACTCTTCTAGGTCTGTATCTTCCAGATAATGTTTCCAGCCTGTTTTATACTTTGCTTGCCTCTGAAAGGGATTTTTAGAATATATATGACCTGACAGCAGACAAAAAAAAAAATACTGGGTTATTCAGTCTCTCATGAGAGACCATGAGAAAGTGGTCTCTTGTGAAATGTTCTTCCACATTGGGGAAAAACGTGTACTTTGAACTTTGAATCAACAATATTTCCTCTGTTTTATTTCTAAATTAAGGTCAGTCAAAACCAGGTGATGACATAGGGAGATGGCAGTATTGGAAGCTCCAGAAATCTGCCCACCAAAACAATGACTGAGATAGCAGGATGGTCAGACTGTTTATGGACTAAAACAGTTTCTGGAGCAATTTAAAAAGACAAGACAATGTTTTTCCCACTCCCTGGCCTCTTTTGGGAAGCAGATGTTTAAGGAAATCTCTGTTATGTTACTGGCTGACTGCCGACAGAACAGAACCCAAACATTAGGGACCACAGAAAATAAGGAATACACACTTTGCAAAAATAGTTTGGAAAAATTAAAAATGGTTGAATTTAGCTTTCAACAAGGAAAACTAAGCAATCTTTGATGTATAGGGTTGCCATTACAATATTCAAAATATCTAGTCTTCAACAACAAATACAAATATACCCCAAAATTAGAAAATTATGTCCCATTAACAGGGAAAAATTATAATAATCATCTCTGAGGAATTTAAGACATTGGAATTATTAGTCAAAGATATTAAATCTGTTGTCTTAAATATGTTCAATGAGCTAAATGAAGCTATGGGGAAAAAACTAAAGAAAATCAAGAAAACAATGTAGGGCTCTGACTGGTATGGCTCAGTTGATTGGGTATCATCCCCCAAAGCAAAATGTCACTGATTCTTTTCCCACTCACGTCACATGCCTAGGTTGTGAGTATGGTCTCCAGTTGGGGCAAGTACAAGAGGTAACTGATAAATATTTCTCACATTGATGTGTCTCTCCTTCTTTCACTCTTCCTTAACCTCTCTCTAAAAAAAAATTAATAAATATTTTTATAAAAAACAATGAAGGAACAAAATGAGAATACCAGCAAAGGGGTAGAAATTATATAAAAGAACCAAAGAGAAATTTGGGAAGTGAGAAATATGATAACTGAAATGAAAGACTTACTAGAGTGCTTAAACAGCAGATTTGAGCAGGCAAAAAAAATGAATCAACAAACTTGAGATAAGACAACTGAAATTATTCAGTCTGAGGAGCAGAAAGGAATAAGAATGAAGTAAAATGAACAGAGCATGGAGGATATATGAGATATAATTAAATATACTAAGGTACACAGTACAGGAGTCCTAGCAGGAGAGTGATAGAGAGGGGAAGAATAATTAATGGCTAAAATCTCCCCAAATCTGAAGAAATACTTGAATGTACATGTCCAAGAAACTCAATAAACCCCATAAACAATAAACTCAAAGAGATCTACCCTAAGACACTTAGAAGTCAGATTGTTGAAACCCGAAGACAAGAGAGTTTTGAAAGCAGAAAGAGAGAAGTGACTTGTCATGTTCAGGGATCTTCAACAAGATTAACAATGGATTTCTCCTCAGGAACCATGGAGGCCAGAAGGCAATGGAATGACATAAAGTCCTGACAAAAAGATAACCACTATCAAACAAGAATTTTATGTTGCTTCCCTGCTCTGGTGAGGGACAGTAACCAGAAGGGCTGGGCCCACCACTCTGCCTCTGGCACGGCTAATGATGGGAGGACAGGGTTAGCAGCTTGCAGGTGGACCTGGTAGTCCATCAGCAAGCAGCCATGAAAGTGCCCTGGGAGATCACCAATGTTGATTCCAGCTTGTATGTCTCTTCCCAGCAGCCTGAGAAAATGGAGGTAGAAGAGTTGAGCCTGTTGCTAAGCAATGAACTTCACAGACACAGATCCCCAGGTGTTTCATTTAGTTTCTCAGTATTTCATTTGATGAAGGCCATCATGGGAAGTGGCATCCTTGGCTTAGCTTATTTTATGCCTCAAACAGGTATCCCTTGATTTCTTTCTTGCTGCTGATAGTTGCTCTCCTGGCTTCGTTTTTTCTTTCCTTTTTAAAAAATTGTCACCTGAGGATATATGAGTATATTTATTAATAGTAGAGAGAAAGGAAGGGAGAAAAGAGGGGGGGAGAGGAGAGAGAGAGAAACATTGATATGAGAGGAAAACATTGATTGGTTACCCCCAATATGCACCCCTACTGAGGATGAAAATCTGCAACCTAGGTGTGTGCCCTGACCAGGGATCGAACCTGCCACCTTTTTGGTCTAGAGGATGATGCTCCAACCAACTGAACCACCCAGCCAGGGCTCCTGTCTTCTCTCTTAGTTTATCTCCTGTTTATCCATGTATTCAGAAAGTATGATGTCTTATGAATATCTTGGAGTCTTTGCATTTGGATTGTCTGGAAGGGTGGTGGTAGCAGGTGGCATAATAATTCAGAATACTGGAGCTATGTCACCTTATCTTTTAATTATTAAAACAGCTTTCTACTGCTATTTCAGAATTTTTATCTGGAGACTATAGTGGATCTTGGTATCTTGATGGACAAACACACTAATAATCAATTGCGTTTTCATTGTGTTCTCTCTTGCACCTCTTCCTAAAATAGGTTTTCTTGGCTACCCAAGTAGTTTATCATTTTTATGGTGTTCTTTGCTCTTGTGATAATAATTTTAAAAATGGCCCATCCCTTGTCCTCTGACATTAAATTGTATAGAGCAGTACTTCCAGATTTTAAATAGTACAGATGATTATAAACCAAAGCTCTTTCATCTCTCCAAAGAGAGTGCTTATGCTATGCCAACCATGGCCTTTTCATTTCTGTGCCGTACATCAATGTTGCCCATGTACAGTGAACTTCAAAGCCCTTCAAAGAAAAGAATGTGGAGTGAAACCAATACAGCAATTGCTTTACTTCTTCTCATGTATTTTATATCAGCAGTCTTTGGGTACCTCATTTTTTATGACAAAGTGGCATCTGATAGAATACAAGATTATAGTAAATACTTTTGACATGATGTTGTCTTGACTGTGAAGTTATGCATACTGTACTTTTAAATTTCATTTATTTATCTATTTTTAGAGAGAAGGCAAAGGAAGCAGAAAAAGAGGGAGAGAGACATTGATGTGCAGGAGAAACATCAATCTATTGCTTCTTGCATGTCCCCAGCTGGGGACCTGGCCCACCATTCCCAGGCATGTGCCCTGGCTGGGAATTGAACCAGAGACTTTCAGTCTGCAGGCCGGTGCTAAATCCACTGAGTCACACCAGCCAGGACTAATTTTTTTAATTGACTGATTTTAGAGAAAAGAAGAGAGAGAGAGAAACATCGATTTGTTGTTCCACTTATTTATGCATTCATTAGTTGCTTTATTTTTAAACATTATTTTGAAAAAATTGACTAGAGAGAGAATTTCTTATCCCATTTATACATTCCTTGGTTGATTCTTGTGTGTGCCCTGAGGATTGAGCCTGCACCTTTGCCATATTGGGACAATACTCTCCCCAATTGAACTATCCAGCCAGGGCTCTCTTTGCTGTACTTTTGACAGACCTTCTAATCTACTTCCCTGAGAGAAAAGCTTTAATGATGATGTTTTTCTCCAATTTTCCATTCTCAGAGATTCACCAGTTTTTGATTACTTTAGCACTCCATGTTACCATTGTTTTGCTTGAAATGCATGTTCCCAATGTTAGGAGTGCGCCTGGTACAGTTGGTTCCAGTACATCAACATGTTTGATTTTTTGTATTCCCAGGACTGTTTATCTTAAACTTGGCAAAGAGGATTTTCTCTCATGGTAGAAGTTTGGGGCTTTCATTTTGCTCATCTTCGAAACTTGGGGTGGAAATTTTGGTGTAGCACTGCTCATTTTTAATTGCATTAACAAATGAGAGGTATATTTTCCTATTTCTTAGGAACAATACTTTCACTCCATATGCAAAAAAAAGGAATACTTATGGAAAGCACCTTGGAGGAATCCTCTTTATATGGCTTAACACTTTTGAACACATTTTAACAGAAAAGTGAAACAGAACCATTGTAGGTAGGGAAAAGTGGACTCTCAGCAGTTTCAATCAAAATAAGAAACAAACTCAAAATGCAAATTAAAAAAATGAATTTTATATCTGGTAAAATAATCTTTCTGGAATGGAGTAGAAATTAAAACAATTCCCAACAAACAGAGGCTGAGGGGTGTCATTACTAGCGCACCTGCCCTGCAATAAATGTGAAAGGGCATCTCTGGGGCTGAAATGAAGCAACGTTACGCTGTAGATCGAAGTCATAAGAAAAATAAAGAACTGGCAAAGGCAACTACATAGGTAAATGTAAAACCCAGTATCATTTTGCTTTTGTTATGGCCTGTCATTTCTTTTTCCCACATGATTTAATAGGCACATGCATAAAACAGTGATGGTCAGTCTGTCCTAATGAACATACGATGTGCAAAGACGCGATCTGTAACAATAACAATACAGGGTGGGCCAGTGGTAGGCTTACAGTTGTTTGTTTGGAAAATAATACAATCATTAATAAACAGCAATACAAGAATAAACTCTGTATTTATGAACTCACAGCTGTAAACCTACTTTCGCTCACCCTGTATAAAGGGGGAGAGATGGCGGTGCGCAGGGCCAGGGTGTTTGTGTACTACTGAGACTAAGTTGGTATTTTTCAAACTAGGTTGTTATCGGTGTAATAGTTTAGTTGTAATCTGCAAGGGGCTGCTAAGACAATAATTTTTTAAAAATGCAGGAAAGGCAAGAGGAGGGAATCAAAATGGTACACCACAAAGTCAAGCACTCCCCAAACACTCGCCAGTTTTTCAGACCACCTTGTAATGGTTTTGATTTATGGGTTCTCCCAACCCCACCTGGGTGAGAGGAATCCGCAACATACTGTACCCTTTGGCAGCTTGGAACATGTAGCTGTGAGGCAGTGCTTTGAGCAAGTTTTACCAGGCCTGGTGAAAGCATTGGGTTAAAGACAGAGCATCACAGAATGAAGAAATCACCGGCCTAGAAGACCACTGAAGTTGAGTTCTAGCTACCTGGGTTCCTTGCTGCTTACCCAGCTGTGTGACCTAAGCTCTGGTTTCTCCTCTGTAAAGGGAGGAGAACCTTGAGCTGGATCACCTCGAAGTTCTTCGCAGCCTGAAGACAAGTGCCAGGGTTTGCTCACAGTTCCTCTGGACTGGGCATGGGCTCTGCATTGAGAAGCATGAGTAATGGAGACCTCTTTCTACCCATTTCCAGTGCAGATGTGCACTGTCTGAGGCTACGTTTAAAAGGGATGAAAGTATCTTATAGCTGGAAGAGACCTTGCAAAATGACTTAGTGTAAGGGCAAGGGCATTTGCAGCAATCCTGACCTTCTGTCTGGGTAAGGTTTCAGAGTTATCTTCAGAGGCAACCTGCCCAGTATCGCTTTGAGTCTGTGAGTCAGGTTAAGGCTGACATTGAGTTCGAGTAAATGAACGTGAATATGAGGGCTTTCTGTGTGCTGGTCAACATGCTTAAAGCTTCATACAGAAAAATAAGAGTCCTGCCTTTAAGGAGCCCACAGAGTACACCTACTGCCAGTGAGAAAACTGGCACTGAGAGAGGTCGGACTTTGTGAATGAAATCACTCAAGGAGCAGCATAACTGGGGCAGAAAGTCAGGCCTGATTTCTAGACCAGAGGAGGCTATCAGGTTGCTCCTGGATCAGCCCATGTACCCTTTTCCTGGTCCCCACCAGAGGTGGTTACAGAACTCCTTTTGGAAATAAACTGTGGTCTGGCACACCTGACTGTAGAGAATTTGTTCTAAACAGTAGCCGGAACATCTTCAGTGTTAAGAGTTGAACTTAGCACTTACTTCCTGTTGTTCAGTTTAATTGAAGAACACACAGTGCTACCCTTTTTCACTTCTGGTCAGCAGCACAAGTTCCTCATTCACCACGTTGCGGAACACTTGCGTTCGGCACCCTTGGGGCAGGATGAGACCCGTAGACCTGAGCCCCGTGAGATCTTCAGAGCCCAAGAACTGCACATATAATTGTGACGAGGTTTACAAAACTTCTACTTTCTTTATCTGGAGGTGAAGAAACAGGCCTGCTTCCTCTCCTGGGTCTTGTTGAAAATTTAATTATTTAAAGGATTTACTTTCTCCTTAACCATCACATTAACCCTTAACAAATTTTCATGGGCTTTGGCAGGGACATTTATCATTAATTGGTACAGTTTTATACATAGTTGAAATCAGTTTATGTCCCTGATATCATCAGACTCAGGGCTAGAATTATATAGTCAATAGAGAATTAAGCATAAGGACACTAGTGGTTGAATGGTAGCCCCCCAAAATAATAGCTCCTAATCTTTAAAACCTGTAAATGTTACCTTGTTTGGAAAAACAACCTTTGAGGACGTGACTAAGTGAAGGATCAGGAGCTGAGGAGATCACCCTGGATTATCCAGTTGAGCACGAAATGCCATCAGAAGTGTCTGGGTGGGTGAGAGATAGGAAGAGCTCGAATACACACGGGAGGGGAGAGGAGAGGCTGTGGGAAGACAGAGGCAGAGGTCACAGTGCTGCGGCCACAACCAAAGGAATGCTGGCAGCCGCCAGCAGTTGGAAGAAGCAAAGAAGGATTCCCACCTAGGGCCTCTGGAGGGAGGGCAGCCGGATGAACACCTTCATTTCTGCCCAGTGAGGCTGATGTCAAACTTTTGGCCTTCAGAACCCTGAGAGAAGAAGTTTCTGTTGTTCAAAGCCACCAAGGTTGTGGGAATTTGTTACAACAACCACAGAAAACTCATACGGGGACAAAAAAGCTTGGGCCTCTATTATCAGAGCAGTCCGGCAAAGTCCGTGGATCTCTTCTCACAAAAATGGTTTCAAATCCTGTGAGCTCATACCATAAAATACAAAAGATCACGCAGGAAGCTAGTGTAGTGAAATACAGTTGTCAGAACATAGGAACACAACTGTGCCCAGCTTTGAACACATTCATCAAGGTGACACATTTCGAATGTAGGTAAGCTAGAGCCGATTTTATTTTCAGGAGACACCAGCTGGGAGGCTGCGGATGCACTGGGGAGCAGCCTGAGTTAAAAAGGGTTGCGCGCGTGCGTGGGCTACTGAGGGGTTGAACACCCACTCTTATTTTGAAGAAGTGATGAAAGTAGCCTGTTCCAAGGTGTAGCTGTCCCATAGCCGTGGACATGTATGGTGTTGTTTGGTGACCAAGTCCCAGGGACTGCCAGCGTTCTGTGGTGTGCTGCCTACATTGGTAATGGAAGGAAATGCTGGATTTCAGTTTATGACCCGCAGCAGCTGGACTCCTGGCTCAGAGGGCGAGGCAGCAGAAGCACCAGTGAATATGGGCTGTAGGGAGGCCGAGCGGGACTGGGCAGGCTTCGGAAGGACGGCAGCCTGTGTAGGAGCCGGACCCCTGGCTCGGACCCTCTGACAGGCAGCAGCTCCCAGGAGCTGCCCGGTGACAAAGCCAGCCCAGCAAATTGGACAGGGTGTCAGGGTGACTATGAAATATGATGGATTAACAGCCGACGCTGCTGGTGTGACCTGCTTTCAGACACTTCATTTAGAAGTGATCATACTGCTGGATGCTTCCTATAATTTGTGATGATGCTGATTGTGATAAATCATGAATTTCTGGCCAGTTCCTCCAGCCTGCTCCAATGGCTGAACAGAGAAAACGTGTAATTCTGTGGGAACGTTTATGCCACGACTGAGAGTGAGGGTCTGGCTGGAACAACGGAGTGCTCAGTCAGTGAACAAGGTAATTAAATCAAGCTAATTGAATCACAATAAAAATAATTTTAATTTAATTAATTTCTCTGCACTGATTGAACATTATGTCGTGATCACGGGGCTTTCTGAACACTGATAGAATCGAGGGGCCGGGACACAGAAGGTGTGGTCACTGGTGTGGTGCGTGGGTTCTTGTTGAGGGAATGCAATTAAATACTTCTAATGAGATGCCAAAGTGTTGACTGAGCCACAAATAGAAAGTGGTTTTGGAATTAAGATAATGGGGTCTTTTTTATTTCCCAGCCAGTTCTCTGTACTAACCAGGGCAATAAATGTCAAATTTGGTAATAATTTAAAAGGTCTAGATAAAGTAGATGGTGTACAATTGCTCTTCTGTGTTGGAATTGCTGGGAAACCTTAGGTCAGGATTTCAGCAGTGAGCAGGAGTATTAGGGACATTTATCCATTATAAACTGGAGGGACATTTACCCTGAGACCCTGGCACCTAATAAAGGCCTTAGAAGCATTAGAATTGGAATCCTGTGAGCTAGTCAAGGACTAAGTGTAGCAATGAATTTTTAATGGCAGCATGAAAGATTTAGGTGAGATGTGGAGAAGGACTTTCTTTCTGGGACAGATACTAACCAATAACTAGTTATTCTTGATAACATGAACCATGGTTTGCCCTACCATCACCACTTAAACCCTAGTACTAGACAGAGACTTACAGTGAGTGACTGGTACTAAAATATTTATTATTAAATTGAATTATTGAGGGTCTCAAGAAATTTCTTAGCACTTGAAAATTAGGATGAACAATCTCCTTTCTGAGTTGTTCAGACATTGTTCACTTTATAACCATGAGGATGCTCATACCAAGTGACCTCTCGGGGCCACCTCCTGAGACCAATTTTGTCCTGTGAGCAACACTGGAATTCTGAGCACATGTTAGCAGGTGCCCACATAATTACCAACTGAGATTTTGGAGGAGGCCTGTGCTTTGGATCCCAATATTATTTAGCATGTGCATTATTTTAATTAATATTTTGTGTGCGTGCCAACATCTAAGCCAGACCTCATGGCTGGTGGGGACACCACATTGTCTGTTGAGTGGGACCGTTTTCCCAGGATGAAGCTGGTTTTCCCAGCAGTTACAGAGGGCAGAGACCAAGGACCAGCACTTGCAGAAAAGCTCTGCTGCCACAAAAGTGTGCTGGTGGCACACGGTCCTCGATGGCTCATCTGCAAAGACCTATTTCTCCATCCTAAGGAGAGGTGAGGGGAGACATGGGGGAAGGAAGCGGGGGGATCGGTGTTTGTGACGTCTGAGTGCTGCAGGAACCCAGTGTTCACGTGCCTTTGAAGAGCGAGTTGGCACCTTTTTTGTTGTCTGTTATGTAATTGGGCAAGCAGAGTGGGATCCCAGATAGCAGTCTACCTGACACCCAGGAGGAGCTCCAGCTGGTCTGTCAGCTCAGCCAACACAATGACTGAAGGCCCCCAGCTTCCCCTAACCCTCTGCCTGGCACAGCTGCCCCTGAGGTTAGAGCAGGACCTTTCTCAGGAAGGACCTTTGTCATTCAGGAAAGGAGAGCCCCTAGCTTAACCTGCATTCTAGCCAGTCGGTCCTCCTGTATTCTGACCCTGCTCCTGGTGCTGACTGGGTGCCTGCCTCCCTCCTGCACAGGTGCACAGGTCCATCCTCACCTTCGGGAAGGGGCATTGCAGAGTGGATCCCTCATTTCTCCAGCACCTGATTTTAGAAATATGGCATGCACCACTGTGAACTCCTCAAGACTTGCTAATGAGGTTTATAGACCTTTCCCTCACTGTCATAGACCCACAAAGTCTAGTTCTAGCCTGTCATTTTTATTATGCTTCAAATAGTACTATCTAACTTTTATTTAGAGGTCAAACGGGTGCCTAGTGATGTACTAAGCACTTGCATCATTGCAATTAGTTCTCATGGAAGCTCTGAGGTGACCTGCAGAAATTTAGTAATTTACTCCGGGTCACAGCTAGTAAGTGGCCAAGCTGCTGTTGGAATCTAGGTCCTTCTCTTTCCCAAACCCCTCCTCTTCACTAACATTCAGGCCCGAAGTGAATCAACAATAGGGTAGGCGTATGCTCCTCTCCTTCTCAACACTGAGCCGCCCAGGAACACACATGTTTTGCTGTGCCTAAGCTTCAGGATCCTTCCCCCAATTTTTCTTCTGGAAAGCTATTTTACAAAGAAGGTTTTAAACCCACTAAGAATGTTAGGAAAAAATTGTTTTTTTCTCTTGCAAAGTAAATTAACTACACACTGTGCACCTTTAAAGGGTTTGACTTAGGAACCAGAGGCCATTTGGAACACTGCCCTTTAGAGTCACCTGAGGCCCAGGTTCTTCATGGGCTCAGCCTGGAGGGTCATGCTTCAGAGGTGAGAGATAAGGAACCCGTGTCAGCCCCAGGCGTGAGACCAGTCTGTAGGGCTCACACTCCCTGTCTGGAGAGGTCCTCCTTGATGGTGGGCTGCTCCCCTCTCTTTGAGATCTTTTCCTCACTTCCTCTACTCGTTCGTTTCCTCTTTTTTCTCTCCCATTCAACGTTGCCACCTCTCATCCCTATTCCTGTACTTTCCCGCCATCTTGGCCCTGCAGTTGGCCCTACACCAGTGATCCCCAACCTTTTTGGCACCAGGGACCAGTTTTACAGAAGACTGGCCGGGTAGGGGGCGGAGCTCAGGCGGGAATTCAAGTGAGGCTTCACTAGTTTGCCCACTGTTCACCTCCCGCTGTGACGCTCAGTCCCTAACAGGCTTTCAGAGCATACTTGCCTGGGGCGGGGTGGGGGGGGGATGGGGGCGTGTTGTAGTGTAATGCCCTACACCACAGCATTCAGGTGACCTTTTCCTGCTTCCTAATCCTCAGCTGAGTACTCACAATAACAGAGAATCTGAGAAGAGAAAATATTTACCAGTTCTGAAATGGCTTGAATTAATGAAATAATGTTTGGGGGCACTGAGATTGAACTGGTGTGATTGTAGGTTACAAGGTTTAGCAGTAGCCCATGCAGGGATATCATTTTGGGCTATTTTACCTTCAGGTTTTTGTTAATCCAGTGGGCTTGATGGAATTAGAGGGCTGCTGCGGGGGAGGGGGGGAAAGCCCAAGCAACCTGCTGGCCGGAGAAAAGCTTTGTCAAACTAGCAGGTAGCTCCGCGGTGAGCCTTTCTCCAGCATACAATGAGGGCAGTCAACAGGGCCTGTAGAAAGAATATTGAACTGTCGACACAGGACATTTTTGTTGAAAGTAGTCCTTTTGATTTCATCTCCCAGCCCGATGTAATAAAAACAGACATTACGGAGCACATTCATCTCCGTTTGGTAGGGACCGTCCTGAATACCCAGCCACATGTGCAGTCGTAAAGGTTACCCGACTGCCGGAAGTGGCTTGGAACGTGATGGTGGACCCAAAGGTTGTGAGCGCCTCGCCCCCAGGATGCGGGGACAGATGTCGCAGGAGCGGGATGGAGTAAAAATACGCCGTTGCTACTAGGAGACCATGAAACGTCGGCATTGAAAGTTCAGTCACGGGTCCATTTCTCTAATTAACAAAACGTTGAGGGGTTATGTCAAAGGAAGAAGAAAAGAAAACAAAGTAGAAGAGTCTTGAACTTATTTTTGCTGATCAGATGTCCGTTTCTATGGGAATAGAAAGGGAGGCAGGAACCCACCATAGGCAGAGGCCTGGTTCCTGTCAGCTGCTCCTGCTTTCGGCGTTCGCCGATTCCACACTCTGGCTCTGGGAGTTACGACCTCACTGGGGACCCACTGCAAAGAAAAGAGCTTCACATATAAGGAGATGTCAGGTGTTTTCCACCAAACAAGAAGTTCACAGAACTTAGGTTGACTCTGACATTTGGGAGAACTCAAAGGCGCTAAACCTTGAAACATTCCCAGTTTGCTGTCACATGGTAAACATGACTCCCAATATTTATTTGAGTGGTTGCTGGCATGCTATTTTCCATGGACTTACTAAAGTGCCCTGAGAGAAACTGCTTATTCTCCATCAATTGTACTTTGCCAGGAGTTTATAGGCAACATTTTGCTGGATGTTAGAATGAGAACAGGTGTGTAATTTGCAGATTGCTGAAAACAGTATATAAATATAATTCCTCAGTCCAACTAAAAGCATGACCTGATGTTTCTTTGAGACTCAAAAGGCTATGTCTCATTGTTCTAACAATTGCTGTTGAATTCGCTGTATTTATTCATTCGGCAAATTGCCTTTGATTGCCACTGGATGCCAAGATGCAGGCACTGAATCTTGGAAGTTCACACACATAGGACACAGTCCCTGCCTGCTGGCAAATTGCAGCCCGAAATGTTTCTGAGACAAGGCAGGTGGCTACCATATAGCTTAATGAACACTGTGATGAGGGTAGGGGGACACCCAGGGTACAGGAGGGGCCAGGAGGGGTGCCGCCGATGCAGCCCCGAGGGGGCCATGTGCGTGTGCACATGTGTGTGCTCACAGTGTATGGAAGTGCATAGCTTTACAGTGGATTTTCAGGTGGAGATGATGTCTAAAATAAATCTTGAAGGGTAAGTGGAAGTCAGATAATGACAGGAAAAGAGCTCCATTCTAGATAAGAGGAATAACAAGAGGAGATATTTTAAGAACTGTAAGTCACTTTGTTAATGAGAGCTACTCTTACCTGGAGTTGTAGTGATGGATGAGTCTGGAGAAATTGCCAGTGTTCTTATGTTTCAGGCCAAGGGGTTTATTTGAAGAAGGAAGGAAAGAAAGAAAGAAAGGAGGAAGCGAGGAAGGGAGGGGGAGGAAGGAAGGAAGGAAGGAAGGACTGAAAAACAGGAAAAGATCAAAGATTTATATTCTACTTGTGCCAGGTGATCTTTATAAGTCCAATATGTCTTTTAATGTTAAACCTCTGAACTCAGTTTCTTTGTTTATGAAAAGATACACCCTTCCAACATAGGGAATTTGTGAGGGTCAAATGAGACATTGATATAAAGTACTTAGCACAGTCCCTGGCACGTTCTCAAAGCTTGGAAGCCAGGAGTTGTTATTACTGTGATGGGTTGGGGATGGCGAGCAGCGAAGAGGCTGTGGTGAAGCGCCAGTGGGAGAAGATGGCGCCACAGACAGTGCGGCGAGATGGCAGTTCACGTGAGAGATCACTGGGGAAGCAGAATCAGCAGGGCTGGTGACTGAGGAGGTGCAGGGGGTGAGGGAGAGGAGAGTCCAACATGCCTTCCAGGTTTCTGGCTGGGTGTCTTGTGGACCTGCTGCTGAGGTGGACACTGAAAGAGCCATAGGCAGTGACCACAAGTGAGAGGCTGTGCGGCACCCAGACCCACACCAGTCCTCTTTGGCCAGCACAGCTTGTGTTCAAAAGTGGACCCAACTGGGAAGCATGTGAAGCAGTGGGCTGTGCTGGTGGCTGGGGTGCGGGTACATCTCCGTGGGGTGGGGATTCGGAGCAGTTTCTCCAGTGACCCCTCCTCAAAGCCACTCAATCACCTGCACCTCCTCCTCTTCCTCACTGGGCCTGCTTCTCCCCAGCTCCCCGACTATGTGCAAGAACCAAGCCTCTCTGTATCTTCTCCCACCAGCCCAGGTGTCTCACCTTGTCCCACCACCTGTGATGCTGGTGACCTCTGGTCCTCCTTACACACCAGACCCAGCATCATTGCATATAAACCTGCTGCCGGGAGAAGGACTTATGAATCCTGCTTCTCTGTGTTCTAGCCAAAGCAATAAAATACATTCCCAATACTAATACTGCAATTTAAATTTATTATCTTTGTGCTTTACAGTATCCACAGCAGTAAAATGTATTCCCAAGAGTATCATTACAATTTCCAAGTAGTTGAGGAATTCTTTTTGTTTATGTTTTAAAGCCATAGCAATAAAATTTAACACCAACAATAATAGTGTGACTTTGTATGCTCTTAAAACTTGTCATAAATGATCATTGTGAGGAGAATGTCAGTAAACATACAAATGTTTTTCCAGAAGAAAGCAGCCTTTTTGGGTTTGTCTCATGCTGAGGCCCCGATTCTCAGTAGGGTCTTGAGAAGCATTCACCTTTCCAGTTAGTCGGCATGTCTCGCTGACCCTGTCTTCTAAGGAGACTCAGATGGGGCCATTTCCCTCTGTCTACACCGCCCCTGACGCCGCTCATCGTGGCTGTGATCTAGGGAGCCATTGTCTCCTGCCTGGCAAACCCGCACAGCCTTGCATCCACATACCCGCCCTTCAGTCAGTTCTCCACAGAGCAGCTTAAATGGAATTTTCAAAAGACAAACTTTGCCAGTTTCTAGGAAAAGACAGGGGATAGGAAACAAGTCACAAGACACCATAAAGGAATAGGCAGCCAAATGCAGAATGTGGGACCTGGTGTCTCCCACCCGTCAGTGGCATAAAAAAGAGGAAGACAGGAGGAGACTGTGGTGGAATGGAAGCGTGGGAGAGCCCGTGGGCCGTGGGTGGCTCCTGAGTCCAACAAGCAACTGTGTACAGACATTTCTGAGAAGATCAGGGAAGTCTGACTATGGTACGGTTACTAGACGATGCTAAAAACCTACTGGTAATTTTGTTGCACCTGCAACAAAATTGTGTGTTGAAAGCAAAGGTTTTATCAGTTAGAGGTGCATTCTTGGGTATTTACAGAGGAAATGACACGTCTTACATTTGTTTTAAAATACCACAGCCCTCTACTTCCCCAAAGTGGATGGGAGGTGGGGATAGATGAGAATCAAAATGGCCAAAACATGTATTGTTGAACCTGGGGGATGGGCTCATGGGGGCTCGCTGTGTCTTCTCCTTTTTTCCTTTCTACTGGAAAACCAACATAATTAAACATGAAAAAAAAAATAAATCAAGAGACTGAGCAAAGGAAGCATTTGTTCTCTGTAATAGCAACAGATTTATTCAGCAAACAAAATTTTTCATCACCCACTTCAACTCATCATATTTTTGACTGAACCCCTACCTCGTGCAAAATGAGTAAGACACAGCTTCTGCCCCTCAGAAGCTTACCATCTGGTGGGGGAGGAGAGATCCGCGTTCGTGAAAAGGTAACTAACACTAATACTAAAACTAAAACTAATTCTAGCACTAATACGAAGAGCTAAATTGACATTATGTGAAACAATCAAAAGCTATCACAAAAAGTTCAAGGTATAGAACGCAGTGCATGGTATGTTACTTTTTGAGTATATAAGGAGAAAGGTAAGACTCTCGAGTCTTACTTGCCTGTATTCGCATTAAAAAGTAAGGAAGAACACATACAAAGCTGTAAAAAGATATCTCCTTGGGAGAGAAGCAAACTGAGGGCCAGGAAAGACTTTTACTGAACACTTTTCCATACTTTTTGGTTTTTGAAGACATATGAATGGGTTGCATATCCAAAAATTTAAAATAAAAAGCAAAATAAGCTCTCGCCTCCTCCGCACATCAGAGCATGTCTATTTAAAACACTTTATCGGGTCCTGTTATCTTGGTGCCAAAGGCACAGCTCTTTTGGCGACTTCTCAGGATGGCCACAGTCTGGCTTCTGTGTCCTCTCACCTTGTGCCTGTCATACTGGGCCCTGCAGGTTCTCAGCTTGGCCAAACTCGCTCCAATGCGGTGGCCAGCGACCTCTTTGTTCTGCTCCGTTTGTGCCCCCTCCGCTTGGTCTGACAACCCGATCATTCTTCAGGTTTCCCTGGAGAGGCCATTGTCTTAGGGTTACCCGTTCGGCAACTTGCTTTGGACCCTTCTGCCACTGGCTCCTGAAGAGCCCCATACTTCTCTCTCTTGGTAAGGTGACTGTCAAATTTGGAAGTGTCTGATTTTGTGTTTTTTACGCATCTGGGAACTGGGAGGGCACGCCTATATCTCATGTTCTCGTGTGTACTTTACCCATTTCCAAGCCTCATATTAAGTGGAAATTTAATATAAAATGTTTAAATGAAGAGACCACAGTTACAGAAAATAAAAAGATGATATTTTGGAGATTACACCTTTGTCTGGGGTATCATGAGCAAATATGTTTTCCCATACGGTTGGTTGTCTTTTTATTTTAATGCTGTTTTCTTTAGCCGTGCAGAAGCTTTTTATTTTGATGAGACTGGTACAACCATTATGGAAAACAGTATGGAATTTTCTCAGAAAACTAAAATTGGACCTGCCTTTTGACCCAGCAATTCCACTGCTAGGATTGTATCCTAAGAACCCCAAAACGCCAATCCCAAAGAACATATGCACCCCAATGTTCATAGCAGCACAATTTACAATAGCCAAGAGTTGGAAGCAACCTAGGTGCCCGTCAGTAAATGAATGGATCAAAAAACTATGGTACATATACACAATGGAATTTTATGCTGCAGAAAGAAAGAAGGAGCTCCTACCTTTTGCAACATCATGGATGGAACTGGAAAGCATTATGCTGAGTGAAATAAGCCAGGTGTTGAAGGACAAATACCATATGATCTCACCTCTAACAGGAAGCTAAACAACAAAACAAACAAGCAAGCAAAATATAACCAAAGACACTGAAATAGAGAACAGGCCGACAGTGAGCAGACGGGAAAGGGGAGGGAATTTCAGGGGAAATAGAGGAGGGATTTAGAGGAACATATATAAAGGATACATGGACAACAACTGAGAAGGGTGGAAATGGGAGGGGGGAGTCTGGGGGGGTGGGATGGGATGGGAGTAATAGACAGAAAACTGTACTTGAAAAATAATTAAATAAAAAAATAAAAATATGATCAGTTGTATGATGGTGTATGATATATGGAATGTAGGAATCATGAGAGTTCCCATGAGAAGTGAAGGGAGGTGAAGAGAAAACCTGTGAGGATGACCAGACAGGAAGTGGCACAAGATGGAGGTGAACCAGAGGACATCCTCTGAGGCAGAAGCCTTCCTTGAGTGGGTGTAATGGAAGGCAAGCGTCTGTACTGGAGAGAAGGAAGTTGTGGGGAAGAAGCGGATGAAGAGAAGACTTAAAAGTTTCTTCAGAGGAGAAGGAAACACCTAGGGCAGGGGTGGTCAGCCAACTGTCTGTCCATCTGTCCGTGTTTCTGGAGGTCTGAGAATCTCTGGCAACTGCACGAAAATACCCGTGGAGATCTTCTAACGCATGTTTCTTTTCTTTTAATCCTTCCCTGAGTCATGTGTATAAGTTTCAGAGCTAGAGGAAGTGGGGATGAGCAGGGGTGGGGGAAGAGAGAGAGAGATTGACTGGTCGCCTCCGGTACGAGCCCCGACTGGGGATCGAACCCTCAGCCTTCCAGCGCACAGGATGACACTCTAACCAGCTGAGCCTCCAATCGACAGAACCATCCAAACAGGGACTCAAATGCATAACTTTTCCTTCTGAGTAAACATCACAGTTTTTTGAGGACTTGAAAGTGTAGATTTGAGAAGGACTAAATATCGAGTCAACCTTAGACAAAACAGATGAATTAAGGAGAAGAGAAAGGTGTGACGCTGTGAGAGCTGGACTGTGAGGAGAAACAGGGGAGAACCAGGAGGTGATGTGGAAAGCACTTTGCAGAAACAGCAGTAGTGAGCTGGAGGTGGGTGGGGTGGAGCTATAGAAGGTCATGGAAGGTCACTGAAAGCCTGTTGAGGAGCCCTGTCATTGCCTGCATTGTGAGCCTGTCATTTGCTTCCTCGAACCTCATTTTCACTATTAGGGAGAAGGAAGGGTGGGTGAGCATTACAGAAATACCTTCTTGTCTACCTTATTAGGGTGGCATGAGGGGATAAGAAAGACTGCTAACATCTGGCAAGTTGTGGGGGTTTTCTTTCTTCATGCAATTTCCATTAAATTTCATGTAAAAATAACTGTGGTCCCACTGAGTAGGGAGGGGAGGCCCCTACCCCCATGTGGACTTTAGCCCCTCCTTGACCTTCTGGAACTATGACAAGAAATTTATAGCATCTCCCCAAACTACAGAATCTCTTCCCACTTAGTTTGTCTATTGTCAGTTTGGAACAGGCTTTGCTTCCTTTCTATGAAGTTCCAAGCATGGAATTCTCCTGCGGGACCTTCCTCTCCAGAAGCAGTTTTGTGTAGCGGGAAGCACTTGGGCCCTGTGCCAGCCTGGGATCTCATCCCGCACTGCCTCTTGCTGCCTGGTGACCCTGAGCTCATCGGTCCACCTCTGTCTTGGGCTTCTCAGCTATCAAATGGGAATACCAGTTGTTCTGAGCTCACGGGTGGGGAGGATTATCTGGTGCAACAAGCGTGACACCCTTAGAGGGACTTGTAGTCTGTAGTTGGTTCAGCAGAGGGACATTTTGAGTGACAGAAGAAGCCCTTCTCCTGAATGACAGGCAATGGGTTGGGCTCATGGTGGCCCGTCTATGACTTCCCATCAGTAATCTCCCTACATCTCCCCTGGGGCAGCGGGTTTAAGGGGATGCCCGCTCGTCGGCGGGGAGAGGGTGTTTTGTCCGGTGCTTCTCCTGTTTTAGGGACTGGGAAACTGCATTGACTTTCCAAGGCCCCTGAGTTAGAGCCAGAAGGTGTGTTGTCCTTCCTGCTCTGTCATGTCATCATTCTGTTCCAGACAAGTTACTTCCCACCTCTGTGCCTCTGTGCCTTTGTGTCCTCGCTTCTAACCTGAACACACAGGCTGCTGGGCAGGCGCATCAGCTGCTACGGCTGCCATACAAAATACCACAGGCTGGGGATGGAAACAACAGAAATTCATTTTCTCACAGTTCTGGAGCCTAGATGTCTGAGGTCAAGGTGTTGAAAGGGGTGATTTCTTCTGAGGCCTCTCCTTGGCTTGCAGGTGGCTGCCTTCTCCCTGTGTCTTCACATGGTCTTCCTTCGGTCTGTACCCAGATCTCCTTTTCTATAAGGACACCAGTCAGATTGCATTAGGGTTCAGCCTAGCAAGCTTATTTTTTACCTGGACTGCCTCTTTAATGACCCTCCCTCCAGCCTTGGCTGGGTGGGTCAGTTGGTTGGAGTGTCATCCCCTACACCAAAATGTTGTGGGTTTGATCCCTGGTCAAGGCTCATGTAAGAGGCAACTAATTGATGCCTCTTCCCCATCCCCCCCACTCTAAAAATCAATAAACATACCCTCAGGTGAGGATTAAAGGGAAAAAAAGACTCCTGAAACAGTCATATGCTGAGGTACTGAGGATTATGACTTCGACGTAGGAATTTTGGGGGGGTAGTAGGGTGAGGGCACAATTCAGCCCAGAACAGAAGGCTAACTGAGAAATCGTGTGTTAAAACTTGGCCCAAAGCAGAGACGTGGAAAGTACTCATTACTATGTTGACACACATTGCTTCACTGTATTTTGCTAAGACAACCTGTGGTTCAGGAAGGGGAAGGATCTGCTGCTCTGAATTGGCTGCACTGGTGACTGGGACTTATTTTTTTCTATTTCACAGCACATGCCCCTTCCCTTCTATGCTTATTTACCTGGTGAGCCACCACTGGCAAGAGACAAACAAGTGGGGAGCTGAGAATTTTTTTTTTTTGGCTATAATGCTATTGAATGGGAAATTAGGGATTTTAGGACGTCATCTCTTTTGTTTGAATTTTGCTCTTATTGGTCACATGCCCTGTGTCACTAGAGCACGAGATCACAATTGTCATCTTATGAATAAAGGCACATCTGTCCTAATCCATTGGGTTGCTTGCAATATCTTACAAAACAGCTTTCACTACTTCTTCAATTAGACAAAAGCAAACAAAAGCAGCAGTATCAACAATCATAAAAATGAAGAAAGAGGGAGAAAGAGCTACTTGGTTCCAAAGATAAGAAAAGTAAAAAGCTCTCTTGAAAATTCTGTCGCTGGGCCCACCTCTGTGCAGTTTCAGAACAGTGCACCTACGGCTCTCGGGCCTTTCCTCTGTCTCTTCTCTCTTCTTGTGTTTAAGCGCCTGTGTTCAACGAATGTCATCACCAGTTATGTACTCCTTTGAGTGATGCTCTGGTGCCTCTCTGCCACTCAGAAAGTCCCTTTGGCCAGGGTTAATGACTCTGAGCAAGGACTTGCTAGTTGGCACCTACTCTTCTTCTAGGGAGGAGCAGACAGGCTTTCAAGCCCACGTGAAGTCACCTGCAACCTTTGCCTCTTCAAGGCCTCGACACTCTGACCTCCACGGCTCTTTTGGTCAATGACGATTATAACTGTCCAAGAGGCACACCTCTGAGGCAGGTGGCCTCAGCTAATGGGACAGAATGATTAAAGGGAGGTAAACTTTTTCTTCTTCTTCAGTATGTGGCAGTGTATATTCCAAGAGGGTAAATAGTGAATTTAAGAACAAAACTAAGAATTAAACCTAGCGGAGATTTGAAAGAAAGCAATTTAATGCTGAACTTTAGGGGACAATTTCTGGTTGTAAGAGTGGAGTGTTTTGCTGAGTAGATTTGCTTCCGGTGTGGCACGGCAAAGGCTCAGGTACGTGAGGCAGGGGGAGGGCAGACTGCAGCTGCAGTACAGAGAGGCCAGATGGCTTGCAAGGACAGAGCAAAAACTCAGGGAATTCTAATGATGAGAACTGCTCAAAGAGGTTTCAGAGAGTGGCAGACATACTGGGAACCCCGGGAGTCATGGTGATTAACATCTAGAAATGATCGTGGGGCATCCTTGCCTAAAATACAGGTCTACGGGGCAATGCAGCCTCAGTGTTTGGCACGAACAAACAAACAAACATCTAGCATGTATATATGTATGCAGATATTTACAAATTTTATATGTTTATATCTATGATTAATACATATTACATTTTTTCTAAATCTATGCTAATTAGAATAAAATCAAATAGTAAGAAGGGTGGCCAACCACCAGTGTTTTCAGTCTCCATCCATGGTCAGCTTTCCCATGTTGCTATGGAAACAAGTCTCTGGCTGCCTATCTGGGAAGAGAATGGCTTCCTGAAGTGATGGGCAGTGCCCAGCCCAGGCCGAGGCATCCTCTCTATCTCCTGCGGAAGTTGGGCACCAGTAAAAGGTGAGGTCGTCACTTTATTCAAGCTGCAGCCAAGTAGTCTCTTTTGGAGTCGAGAAGGACTTAAGACTTTTCCTTTTAAACAGTACAATATCACCTTAAATAGCCATGTGGTCATGGTCAAAAGATGTTTGAATATTTGCACAGAGGTCTTGGAAAGGGCCTCACAGCACGTTTGGCACTCTTACGAGCTTGCTGGGGGCTTCTGGGTGAGTGTGTGAACGTCCGCGCGTAAAGAGGTTGGACAGTTGGGTCTAGTTTGGAAAGGAGGCATTGTCTTCTTTTTCAAAGAGGCTGAGGCCCTGAGAGTGTGATTTACCCACTGTCTCCCACAAGAGAGAACCCATGTAGTAGCTCCTACTAGAGTGCTCCTAGCGGGGGAGAGGGGATAAGACATGATGAGAGGGGGTGGGTCCTACTTTTTTGCTAAGAGTGCTGAGGCTGTTAGTCAGCAGTGATTTGAGAGGAGGACAGGTGGGAGAGAGGTGCTGTCACACTAGGAGGTCTGGCCAGCTAGCCCTTGCGCACTCGCTGCCTACCGGCTTCCTGCCTAACCTGGGATCATCCTCCAACTTGAAACCATTTTGCCTTGTTTGGTGACCTTATTTGACCTTAATTCCATAGCTGCATTCAAAACCAGGATATGAAGGAGCTTCCCTGTGGTGGCGATGGTCCCTGGAGTGAACTACTAGGGTGGGGCGTCACTTCTCCTCTGTGGCTCTGCATGGCTGCCTGATTTAGCTACTGTCACACAGTAGGTGCATTAGGGGACATAAGGAATTCCTGCCAGGCTTGTGGTACCGCAAGAATTGCATTCACTCCTCCTGCCCCTGGATAATTTGTGTGTTTTAGAGCGATACTGCATTTCCTTCTGTAACCGAGCAGACAAGGGCCCATTCACATGGCGCCTTGGTGTATGACACAACAATTAGTTTTGCAAGAAACAGGTTTTTATTTACAATTGTCCAACCTGGGGGTGGGGTGGGCAGAAGCACTTCAGCTCAGAGCCCTGTTCTTCCCTGAAACCCAGCACTTCCCTTGCTCCCCAGGGGCTAATAATAGCCAAAGCCAAGCCCAGTCGTCCCCCGTATCCTCATCTGTGCTTAAGCTGGCTGTGCAAACAGTCTCACAGCAGTTCTCCCCTTCAGGATCTGGGGTACCTTGTCCTCAGCCTCCGTGTAGTAGTCCAGGAAAACATGTTCTGTGTTACGCTGGATCATGGTGAAGTCCAGGAAAGGTGCAAGTTCCAAGAGTCCAGACAGAATCCAGGTCTGCAAGGCAAGAGGTCAGCGTCCTGCAAGGCAGGGTCCTTGATGGCTTCCGAGTCAGGTAGAGCAGGCACGTCAGCTGTGTCTCCTTCCTCACCACAGCAGGCCGCGTGGCGGGATCCTGACTACAAACTACCGAGCTGCCTGTTGCTCCTCCCTCCACACGGCTGCTGCAACATCGCTCTCCTTCCTCGTGACTCTCCACTTACTTTGCCCTTTCCGAGCCCAGTGGCCCCATCCTGGCTAGCCGCCCTAATTTTAAATGCTGACCCAGGGCTCCCTGCGTGACTTCATACTTGGCACTATGAGTACCGAAGGTCACGTAGGCCCTTACTCGGTTGGCAGCACAGCTTTCCTTCAGGAAGGACGCAGTTATCACTTGCCATTGTTATGAAAAGTATCTTAAGCCATACCGTCCGCTTCTCCCCTCCCCCAGCCATGAGCTGTGGAAGAACATATCCTGTACCCCGTTTCACTTCTATTTCAGTCTGTTCTTGGTCTCACAAAGGAATCAATAAATATGACTCCAACGTCTCTGTTTTAAGAGGAAGAACACAACAAAGCTGTCTATTTTTCACTCTTTGGCAGCTTTCCCCTTCACCTGTAGCACAGGTTTGTTGACTGTCTCACTCGATGAGTTGAGTTGGCTCAGGCAGTTCCTCGTGCGGCTGGACAAATCAGCCTGCTGGGTTTTTCTCTCCTCCTCCCCCCAGTACCCATGTGCTCCCAGGGAGTGCTACAAAACACACCGAGGATGGGAAACAACCCAGACGGGCCTCCGAGGTTCCACAGTCCATGTGTTTTGGGAACACGGGGGACTGTCCTGCCCATAAGTGGCCTGTGTCCTGGGGTACGAGGGGTGCGTGTGAGATGGACGTGGCAGAATGGCAGAGAGAGTGGAGGACAACCGATGACACCTTTTCAGATCGCAGTCCTACTCTGAAGAGCTCAGGCAGACCAGGCAATTAGCTCGGAGATGGCCCCGGACTGCCTGGTTCCTCTCAGCTTAGTGTGCAATGCTGCTGGCCAGCAGGTCCTGTGCAGAATCGGCCAGGGCAGAGGACGAAGAGGAGAGGAAGCAATGTGGGTGAAGCTAGGCTAAGTAGAGGAGTGAGGAGAGCTAGCTAAGCCAGAAATCAGAAATGAGAAGGCAGCATAGCAGTGGACGAGGAAGTGAGATGGTGGGGTAGGGTAGAAAGGTGTGACTTGGAGGCTGAAGACCTGGGCCTCATCCTTATGAGCCAGGGAGCCTAACAAGACAAATTTATCCTCTTTGAGCCTCCATATTATCTTCTCTAAAACGAAGCCAGTGATAACCTCCACCGTCCCTACTTCATAAGGATATTGTGAAGAATAAATGAAGAAAACTCCACAAACCAAAACTCACGCCATCACACGACTTGCCCAACCATGATTACCTAACAAATTTGGCTGAAGAAATGAACAGGTAAGCATAACACAGAGCACAAAGACAAGATGACTATCCAACGTAAGCCAGAAAAAGCTAGGCAGAGAACCAAGAAAGAACCAAACGGTGGTGATGTTGGCAGAGGCATCAGACTCACTCAAAAATGCAAAATAAGACTGAGAGGGTCCAATGAGCAAGCAGCAATACCAACATTGCACTGCTGAATGGGAGGCAGAGACAGGAGAAGGGTCGGCAGGGAGCAAAGCCCAGGGCGAAGGGGGGGTGAGAGGAAGTCTAACAACAGCTTGTTTTAGGAAGAATGAGGGCATAGGCAGGAGGTTGCCAACCGACAGAAGAAATGAGGATGGGCTAGAGTTGAAAGTGATGGAGGGTACCTTATTTGATATTTGGGAGAGATGAAATCTTTATTCAAAAGGCCATTGGAGGAAGGGACTTAATTTTTCAGAGGCAAAGCCTTCATTTATTTGTTCTGAATCCAATGATTTGGTTCAGACTGGCTGTTTCATCACATGTGAGGCAGACCAGAGAGATCTGCCTCTTTACATCTCTAACTGAAGAGAAGGCAGGTCAGACTTCTGTAACGCAGTGTCCCAAGAGGTGAAGGAAGAGTTTCTGGAAGGAGGGGACAACATTGTCTTGCCTTTCAGGGAAGAAGCCAGGGAACATGGAATGACTGTAGTTGATTTGAGGGGTAAAAGTTGAGAGGCAAGGGACAACTAAGGTTGAAAGGGCCCCTCTGAGTGGTCCTTTTGTGTATGAGCAAGATGTTGCCGGTGGGTCCAAGGGGACTGGGAGGGCACTGGAGGGAGAGAGAGGGATGATGGATTGCTGATGAACCTATGAAGAACGAGGCAAGGCAGCATGAAACCATTTGTTTGGACTTTATGGATTTTCTAATAAAAACGTCAAGATTTTTTCACACCATTTTGAAAATGTCATCAAATGCAAAACAGTTCTTATGCCAGGGACAAAGGCTGCATTTTCAATGGTAAGTTCCAGACTAAGATGCATTAACATACTTCGTCAGGTTTTCCTCCAGTTCAAACCAGGAGTCAGGCTGGGTCTAGGACCCTTTAAGGTAACCTTTCACCTCTCATAGTAACTGACCCCTCCCAGTAGAACCCAGGACTTTCCTGAATATGAAGTATTTGGGGAGTGATTGAGGGTTAGTGTTAGCCCAGGGGAAGCATCCCTAATAGCAGAAACTCTACTTCCAAGCCATGTTTGGGGGTGGGGGGGTGAAGGGCATATTTCTTCATCTCTGATCCATTCAGGCTATTTCTGATGTAGCCACTAAAAAAAAAAAAACCGGTCNGGGTCTAGGACCCTTTAAGGTAACCTTTCACCTCTCATAGTAACTGACCCCTCCCAGTAGAACCCAGGACTTTCCTGAATATGAAGTATTTGGGGAGTGATTAAGGGTTAGTGTTAGCCCAGGGGAAGCATCCCTAATAGCAGGAACTCTACTTCCAAGCCATGTTTGGGGGTGGGGGGGTGAAGGGCATATTTCTTCATCTCTGATCCATTCAGGCTATTTCTGATGTAGCCACTAAAAAAAAAAAAATCTGTCAATGAATTTTCTTGTCTTAGCTTCTCCTCCTTGCAGTCTGCCTCACACACGTCCTAGAAATTGCTATTATTAGGATGAATATCATTGTTTTAATGCATCTTTAATTGTGTGATTACCCAGCTCAAAGATGTTCAGTGGCTCTCTTTTGCCTTTTTTTGCTTTTATTTTAATAACATTTTTAAATCCCCCCAAATCAGACATATTTTCATTAAAAATAAGATTTTTTTTCCTTCCTAAGAAGCTTCAAAACCCAGTGTGTCAGCTACAGTACATCTCAATTCAGAAGTTTTATCAGAGGCACTTAGTCTGCAGTTAGCTTTGCAGGTGTAAGCGGACACTCACAGACCAAGTGGCTTCAACCTTCCTTAACATTTTCCAATAACTAAATTAAACGTCAGATTTTAGAGCTGATTTTACACTAATTAAATTGCAATCAAGTTTTAAAGAATCATCTTCTGCTTAACACAGAGTCGTGTTCCATATTCTTTATCTTTTAAATAAAGTCCAAACTCCTTTGACAGGCTTTCTGTACACTAATTCCTTGGCAGCCTTATCTTTCGAGAGTCCTGGGCATATTCTCCAGGCACAGCCAAACTCACCCAGCTTGTCAACGCCCCCACCCCACCCCTTCCCCCAGCCATCCCTTCACACTCCCCACAGCAATGTTACTGCCTCCGTCTAGGGCACTTCTCCTCACACGGTCTTTGCCTATTGAAATCCTGTTGTCCCTCCAAGACTGACCTCAGACACCACTTCTTTCATGGAATCTTTCCTGATTTTCTCAACTGTACTTCTGCCAACTGTGATTTCTCCTGTCTTTTTATCTCCAAAGCACATTGGTACACCCAATTAATCCACTTCAATGTGTATTCCAGTCGAAACAAAATGCTGTCTCCTTGGAGCTGAGGTACCAAGCTGCCTCGCATCTCCCATAACCCCCTTCACCACCACCCGCGCTATGGTGTCCTCTAGCCGCCGCCTCCTGCGAGTCACCATGGTTACAACGGGAAGAGGGCTAGCATTAAGTTGAGAGTGGATCTTCTTTGGGGGTTCGTCTCTATTAAGTTGACTTGCTAAAAGGGAAAAAGAGAGCAATTGGATGTTTGTTACCTTAGTCTAATCTCACACATCAAATTTGCTGCCTCATGTTTGACTTTTGCTGAGGTTTCTTTCTGGGGCCCAGAGGCCGAGGCCAGAAATAGACTTGCAAATACGCTGTCCTCCTTACTTCACTGGCTCTCGGCAGCTTGGAGGTAATAAGTTCAAGTTCCTACAAGACAGAGCAGTTTCTGAGGGGCTCCCTTGAACTCCTAGGACTTCTAGTGGGGCTTACTCTGGAGGGGTCTCCAGTGGGACCCACACATTTCCTCCTGGACCCTCTAAGCAGGAGGAGTATTAGACAGTGAAAGGCGTTGCTTCCCAGGATCAAGGCAAACAAAGGAATTATATGCTTTAACTTTTTTTTTTAGAGTATGGATCGGGGGAGGGAAGGCCGTGAGGGTTACCGTGTTCTGTCTGGATGACACATGGGTCAGCTCCACAGGCTTGGCACCTTCTGCTTCCAGGAGCCACCAAAGTGCAGGGAGTTGGCCTAGTGACGTCTGGGCAAGAATTTGCAGTACACAGGAAGTAAGGTTTGAGAAGCTTAGTCAAAGGGCTCCTAGAAAGAATTTGCAGGCTGTAGGAAGCCACTGCTAGGAAAACTGGTAGTGACTTAGCTTGTTAGTCAGAGAATTTGGTGGTTTAGTCCCAAATCTACTGGTGGTTTCGGGTAGAATCCTGAACAAGGCCACCACGTGCCTGGTTTTCCATAGTAGGGGGGGATGTCACTGCCTGTCACTGCTGGCAACCTGGCCAAACATGAGTGTTGTAGCTTCAAGTCAGAATGCAGCCTTCTTCTTCCCTTCCTTCCTTCTTTCCTCCCACCCTCCCTCCCTCCTTTCTGTCCCTCCACAGGTATTTAGTAAGTGCCCACCATGCACCAGGATGACAGGGCAGTGAGCAAAACAGTCTGAGTCCCTGACCTCATACAGATGCTAGCAACAGCTAGACAAGTACGTACCTACACAATACCCAGTAGTGACAGAGGTCCAGAGAAGGGTGAAGATGGGTGAGAGGACAGAAAGTAACAGAGCTGTTTGAGACCGAGCACTTTATCTAAAGCAGCTTCATCTGCGGGGGCGGCATTAGAGCAGAGACCTGGGTGAAGTGAGGGTGTTGTAGGGGAAGCTCGGTGGCACCTGCAGAGACAAGCGTTCAGTCAGACAAGTGTATCAGCTGCACGACCCTGGGCAAGATAATAGCTGCTGTGAACCTCCGTTTCCATGGTTTGAAATAACACTAATAACACCTACCTGGCACAGTGCTCCTGTAGATGAAATGCAATAATGCACGAGGGACTAGGAGCCCAGCAGGAAGGGGGCACAGGGTGGGTGGTCTCAGTGAGAGTGGCTGCGCCTGTATGCAGCCTGCACGAGCTGGTCCCACTCCCCTCCAGGACCACTCAGTGCTTCACTGTCTCTCTAGGCCTCTTTCTAAATCAATAACAGCAGGAAACGACCCTTGCCCCGTCCTCAAAAGAATGCAAAAGAGCAGGTGAGACAGCAAAAGCTAACACGCTTTGAACGAGCTCTTCCGATGAAGGTCTGAAGAGAATCAGAGAGTGTGTGAAAGGACAACCCTCTCCTGGCGGGCTCGGTGGCAAAGGCATCAGGACCAGGGCAGATCCTTGAAAAAACGTGGGGTTTGCACGGAGACAGAGACAGATTTGCAAGCACAAGAGAGAGCTGGGAAGGGAGCCAGTCCCAGGGTGGAGGCTGAGCAGAAGGGCGGGCTTGGGGTGACCGCCAGGAAGCAACAAAGCAGCAACACAAACAGGAAGCAGGACTGCTGGTGACAGGATGGGGCCCTGCCAGAGCCGGGAAGAGCCCGGGGGCAGGCGTGGTGGGGGCCGTGGGGGGGGGGGTTGTTGCAGGACGGCATCCTATGTTAGGAAGGGAGGGCTCTCTGTAGGGGATTCCAAGTGAAAATGACATCGCTATCAAGTACCCAATAATGCTCCCTCTTTCATTGTCTCAAAAACACAACAGAAAGAACCGACTTCTGCCTGTTTTTGTATCCCCCAACCTCTGTTGGGAAAGGGTTTTTCTACTTCCCCCTTCTCTGAAACATCCGCCTGGTAATTAGTAAAACAGCAACTCAAGCCAGCCTGCTGTTACCCTCTCTCCGCTCATTCCAGAGGCCTGGGAATCAGTGCCTGCCTTCTCATTTAGAAAAGCGAGGGTAGGCACACCTGGCAGGTGACTGACTCCCGGTGAGAACGGGATGTGCACGGAAAAATAATATGAGTGGCTTGCAGATGGATTCATGGGACGAGCCCTAGCAGCCCAAACTCCATTCTTGCCTCCGAGTTCCCTTTCTGATCTTCTGCCAGTCTCAAAATTGATAGAGCAGCCAAAAGCCATTGCACAGAGTCATGTCTGCAATCACCCTTCTAATTCTTGCATATGGGTCCCAATACATCAAGGGGACCCAGGCAAGGGGACAACAGGGTGGCTTTGTTTAGCATGATGACAAGCAAATGCTTGAATACCAAGGAGCTCATGAGCTTTGCAGCAGCAGGAAAAAAAAATTCGAACGCCCCTGCACGGACCCCTGCCCCGCGCTCTGGTGGTCCGCCACACTGCAAAAGGAGATTGCTGACAAAAAGGTTATTCAGCAGTTCCCAGAATTAAACCCAAAGGTAACAAGTATGGACGGAGCAGATGTCAGGAGATTGAGCACTCTTTTGGAAAACTGCCGAGATATTTAGAAATAGTGCTTTCTCTCTAACCCGAGCCTAATGCTGCAAGTCCTTTAAAATACAACTTCCCAGATGCCACCTGCACAGGATGAATGCCAGTGTGTCCACTGATACTGGAAATGCTTGGACTGATTGTTCCAGCACAAACAAATCACCAACTAATTTATGTATTCTTGCAGCTGCACTCCAGCCGAGGTGAGGAGTCGAACCAATTCACAGTTGACTAGTGCTGTCTCATTCTTTGAAGATTTTGGCATTTAACTGTAATTAAGATTTATTGTTCACTAGCTCCGCAGGTCAGGGCAAGCATGACAATATGGGTAACTTTTCTGTTGACTAGTAAAATGTCTGGTAGGAGGAAGCCTCAAACCTTTCAAGCAGAACTTGACAGAAATAAATAGCACCTCCTCACTCCAGGACAAGCGCATTACCGATTTTAATCAGACGCGAGGGTTCTCCTGAAGGGAGGGCAGGGGGAAATCAGAAAGACCTAGCGAGCTGTGCTGTTGCTTCTGCACCAGAAGGGTACGGGCTGGAAGCCAAATCAATTATTGCCCATCTTCTGGATTTGGGGAAGGGATTGTCTGCTTGGTGTAGGAGGGACTGGAGACCTTGATGCTGACAAAGGTTCTGCAGAGACTGGGACCTGCGGGTCTTCGCAGCCCCTCCTTGCAACGCAGAGGAGAATCATCCTTCATCTCTCTCCACTCTCAAGGATGCCCTTGGACCAAGTCAGATGGCCTGAGGAGGAGGGAGGCAGGGTTCAGCAGTCAGTGGCCACTCACCTGCTTTTACAGTCTGTCTGCTGAGGTCCCGCACAGGTGACCCACGACACAGTGGGTGTGAATGAACAAACGGTCTGCGAGCAGACAGATGAAAAAGGGCGTCTCGTCCCCACTGGTTTATTAGAAGGCAGAAATGCTGAAGCATAATGTCCTTCAATTTTCTAGCATCTATAATTTATTACATATTATTGTTTGTCCTCCTTGGGGTGTTTTTGTCAGTGCCTATATAAAATAAAAAAGCACTACTCAAAGGGCCCAGAGATTTAGACTCTGAGCTTGTTCTGTTTCTCTTGTTCCCTTACAGAGGAGGGGAAAGAAAAAAAAACACCCTTTGCTCTTCAGAAACACTGTTGACTGTAGAATAGAATTTTGTATAATATTATGAACCAATCTTTGTATCTCCCCCTAAATGTGTTCATTCAGATCGTGGCTCACAGAAATCCACACAGCACTTTAGGAAAACATTAGGGACAAACGAGGGAGAGAGGACTGGGTGATTCCTGGCATCCTCCCCCTTCCTGTTGCCTGTCGAGATTGGAACTCGCAGTTCAGGGGAGTTTGAGGAGGGCTGGTTGTTCTGCTGTCAGCCAGCACTTCCCTGGTCGCCTTAATTCAAGCACATTTGTTTTTCTCTTTCCCAGAAAAGGATCTCGGAGATTCCAGGAAGCATAAGGGGGCTTTTGTTTTGACATTCAGAGAAGGCTGTAAAAGCAAGCGTCCTTCCCAAAGGCATAAGGGGGGAAATGGGTGTGAAATTAATTTTAATGGTGGATAGAAACAAAATCTGAAAAAAAAAAGATTTCAAAGAAAATTCCCCCACCTATTTTTACCAATGAAAGGTGTTTTATAGTCCTAGAGACCAGATTTCTAATTTTGTGGCATCCAGTTCAATTAAAGTCATGTTGAATCATGGGAGGGGAAAATATAATTGTGGGAGGGTGAGTTCTGATGTTTAGGTGCCAGTGGTGTTTTTAACCACTTAAAGGAAAGCCAGTCCTCTGTTCCACTAAGCTCAATAGGGTTAGTTTGATTTTCAGATCTTGCCCGTTTAAGTCAGCATTCCTCTCCCAAGGACACTTGAGACAGGCATAGAAAGGTTCATGTGAGTCTCAAAGGGAGCAAACTTGACCCTAAAGGCGAGCCCAGTTTACCAAGCCAGGGAACTTTGATCCTTGGCAATGCTCTGCAAGGTGACCTCCCAAGAAAGTAAACAGTCACTCACAGCTTCCCGCTTTGCTGATCCAAGCAAAGCACATTTATAAACTGGGGCCTCAGCCATCATGGACACAAGCGGGCACAGAAAGGGACGTGCAAAACGCTGCAGCCATTGAGTGGACAGGATGTCATTGAGCTCACTGCTGTTTGGTACAAACAATGGAAGGAGGAGAGGGAGCCCCAGTGGCTGGGAACAGGTGGGAAGCTGGAGGAAAATCACTTTGCTCTCAGCTGGGGAGGGCTTTGTGCAGGAAGCGGGATCTCAGGAGCTGCTTGAATGATTGCAGGAGACAGCTTGACGAGATGGGATGCGGCAGGATTCCAGGCGCAGGGACTCCTGCCCGAGAACCAAGGAGATCTTGAAGGAGGGAATAGGGTGTGTAGCTGAAGGAGCAGTGGGCAAAATTCCAAGGGAAGGAGAGAAGGACCGGGCTGCATATGGGCAGGGC
Organism: Sturnira hondurensis; assembly: GCF_014824575.4. NCBI lineage: Eukaryota > Metazoa > Chordata > Mammalia > Chiroptera > Phyllostomidae > Sturnira > Sturnira hondurensis. The sequence goes on from NW_028082759.1 coordinate 29,193,195, forward strand.
TACCTGCATCCTCTGCAGGGTGCAGAGGATCCTTCCTCGTTCACTCAACAGTCGCTATTTCCCCATCTCTGCTGTGAACATGTAATTCCTGCGCTACCATCCTTGGCTATTAAGCTTTGTTTTTTAAGAGTGATACGGTGGCCATATCAGTCACCATAGTCTAAATGAAATGTTAAAAAATGAGGGATGACTTATCAGAGACTGGCCATAATAAAGATAAAATGGATCGAAATACGGCGAGGGGGGGAACCCCATTGTTTGAAATTTTCAAAAATGTGGTTTTTTATTTTTAATGTTATTTTTCATTTTTAAATTATAATTGACATTCAATATTGTATTAGTTTCAGACATTTATATAACTTACGAAGTGATCCCCCTCATAAGCCCGCCCAAAACGTATTTTTGAAATTGGAGAAGAGGGGATCTTGGAGTAATGATTACTTCCTGAGACGGTAAGAACTGTGAGTTTCCTTTTACTAGCAGGAGAGTAAAACATTGTTCTCTTTAAGAAAGCAACCGAGATGTCAGAGATCTCATGTGCTTTTAATAGATAGTACCGAATCAGCCTGTTAAGTTGCTGTAGGAATAGTTACACCTACCAGCAGTTTCTGAGACTGGCTCTTTCCCCAGAATCCAAGTTCTCAGTACTTACGATATCATAGACCACGCACTGATATTTTGTGTCACGTGGACCTTCTCTGGTTGTGAGGATGGGCACTCGCATCAATCTAAACCCCAATCTATAGCGACATCTATACCTATACCTTGTCTATTGTTACCACTTGAATCTCTTCTGTGAGTTGCCTGCTCAAACCCTTTGCCCACTTTCTTACTTGAGCCTTTGCCATTTACTATTTTGCAGAAGTTCTTTGTCTGTGAGGAGTACACCATAAGTGCAAACTGGGCTCAGCCTGGTGCACCCCAGCCACCATTCGGTAGCACTGATTTTTCTCAGTGTCCCAACTTAACCGTCTAAAAAGCCATTCTGATGTTTTGCTTGTATTTATTTGCTTATCAGTGAGGTTGAACATCTTTTCTATGCTTGTTAGAAACTCATTTCTTAGGCAAATAGCCCCTTGCCCATTTTTTAGGGAAGGTGCTCTTCGTGTTTTTCTTGCTAGTTAGTAAGAACTCCTTACAGGTATAATTTAGGGTCTGTTATTTGTGGCAGATAGTTTGTCATGCTTGGTTTGCGGAGGGACTTCTGGCTCCGTGGACAGCGTGGGGAGAAAGTATGTGTATAAATTCTGGATTTTATTCTCTTTACCTTTGGAAGTCAAATGCAATTCACCATCCTGAGGATGAATTTATTTTTGAAAAACACCCAGTCTGGTCTATATAAGAAACGACATTTCTTCGTGTGATATGGCGTGGACCATGTACCACACAACCCCAGGCTTGTCGCGCCAAAGGTGCATTTGCTTGACGTGGTTACCTTTGAGCTGACGAATGAAAATGCTCCTCCTTTCTCCTCTGTCAACAGGAGCTGGGGGCCACGGTGGGGCTGGGCAGGGACTAGAGGTCGGAAAGTGGGCGACAGAATAACCAAGTTTTAGGAAGGGCAGGGAAGAGACTTGACCGTGGCCTCTAACGCTGCCAGCACTCCTGCTCTCTGTGTTACTGCTCACTGCTGACTTCTGGCTTCATCTCAGTCTCTCCCTTGGTGGGTAGGTTGGCCTGCTTCACCTGGAGAAAACTTCTTGCACCTTCAACCCCTGGAGAGAGGTGGACTGAGTTCTCTTTCAATTCCATTCTGCGGGAAGCACTGTGTTGTGGGCCCAGTTTGGGTCAGGGGTGGGGCTGTCAGATAAAACACAGGATGTCCAGATAAATTAGAATTTCAGAGAAATAACTCATCATGTTTTAGTTGTAAGTTCCTACTCAAATTCTCATGGGCTATACTTAAACTAAACGGATGAATTGGTTTAGTGTAATGCAAAATGCAAATTTGCATTTCTGAAATGCAAATTTAACTGCGCATCTTGTATTTTTATTTGGCAAGTTTGGCAACCCTAACCAGGAGCCCTTCCTAAATCAATAGGCCTAGAGCCAGGGAGTAGGGTTCTGTTCACCCTCACATCAGTCCCCTGCAGCCAGAGGGGTTGAGCTGTCCTCACTTGCTGCCCACTTTCCAATGGCGGGGGTAGAGAGGATTCTGTGCCGAGCAGACAGCCCTACGGGAGTGCACCACGCCTGCCTGACTCAGACCAGCTCTCCTCCATCTGGGACGGACTGTCTGCAGCTCTCTCCCATCTCTCGGATGGCCTGGTCACAGCCTGACTCTTCAGCTCGGTGCTCTGTGGTTCACGGTTACAGCCGCTCACTCTCTCAGACTCTGGTGCCTGAGCTGTGCTACAAGCTCCATGAACAGCAGGGCCTGGCTCCCTGCATCGTGACATCTCATTAAGTGCCTGGCTCACATTAGGTGCCAGTACATACCTGGGTGGACCTAAGTCAGCCCAAAGTCCCCGTACCTGTTACATCAGTTCCTGTCCATGCCTGTTTGCTGGACAACAATCTCAGAGGAGACTGAGCACTTTCCGAGGGAGGCAGCCTCTCAGCACTTTGCGACATGCTCGTGGAGGACACGTGTGCTTGTCTTTCCTATTTCACGGCTCCAGACTGTGTAGATGTGCATTCACCTTTGGTGCCTTCTATCCCACCTGCCTGGCCACCACCAAGGTTCACCTGCTGGCCAGGCTCAGCGCTGGGTGTGTGGACCTGGGCGCAGGGTGACCCTACCAGCAAAGCGAGGGCAGTCCAGGGCACAGGCACTGAGCAGCACACTGTGTCGGGACCACAGGAAATCAGAATGAGCTCCTCCAGGGAAGCTGGACCCCAGAGCCCCTGGGTAGCCTCCTCATAGGTGGCTCCAGAAGGACAAAGGTGGCCAGGCTTCCCCCTCCTGCACCCTCCTCCTTGCTCCTCTGCTTGCCCAGGTTCACCCCATTTCTCCCTAGTGCCCTCTCATTTCGAGAGCATTTACTATATGCTGGACACTTAAAAAATTTAAATTATTTTAACAACACTGCAGTATAGCGATTTGTCCATGAGTTTCATTTAAAAATGGAAACATTGAAAACCTGAGACGCATTAAGGAAACCCAGCCAGAGAGCCTGTACCTGTAAGCATCGTGTTGTTCTGTCATGGAGCCTCTGCGGACTGTGTGCCAGACTGACCTGCTTGTCCGTGGTGGGGGGCTGGGGAGCGGGAAGTGAGTATGCGGGGTCGGTTTCCAGCACCGATTTTGTCCTCCCCAGACTGGGTCCGGCCCTGTCCCTCCCCCTCTGACTGTGCCAGCCCTGCCCTGCCCGTGCACTCCATCTCTAACCTGTCTTCTTTCTTCGCCTTTGTTTATCATTCATTACACTGTAAGTTAGCTGTCTCCTCCCCACACCTAGGGAGGCATTATTACTTTGCAAACAAAACATGTCCTGCTTGCCGGGCAAGATGGGTTGTCTGGAAAGATTTCCTGCAGACTGCTGTGCTCATCGCGGCTCAGGATTCTTGTAAACTGCAGTCACAGAGGGTGGCACTTCCTGCCAGAGAGGAGCCTGTCCTTTCCATGACCTCTGTCTTATTATCTCTGCCGTCCATCTTGGAGTCCCTCTCTCATTTGCACCCAGGACCTTGTCCTGCCACCCACAGGACAGGACAGGCAGGGTGAAAACTGCGTCATCTGAAGGTGGCAAGGGACAGACAGACATTGCAAAGTGGGACGTGCTGCGTTCCTGTCTCAGTCCTCACTGGCCATTTGCCGACTCACGTGCTTACCCTATCTCAGCACCACCGAAGGCCAAGGCTCACAGTGCTCCCGAGCTTCGAAGAGGTCAATTACATCAGCAAGTCAGTAAACATGGAGAGAGCAGGGGTTCCTTTCCTGCTCCTTTCTAGAAGCTTCCTTGAATGACATGATGCTAACCCCTCAGCCACAGCTGAGCATGTGTTTCTGGGGCTGCTCTTCAGACAATGTCAGCCACAGACTCTCTCTCCCAGCTCCAAACTGCATTTGCCTTTGGAGATGTCTCATTGTCTCCCTCTCCGTCTCCCTCTCCGTCTCTGTCTCCGTCACCGTCTCTGTCTCCGTCTCGGTCTCCATCTCTGTCTCGGTCTCCATCTCCATCTCCATCTCTGTCTCTCTCTGGTCAGTCTCTTTCCTGGTTTTAAAAAGAGAAGGGGGTTGGGAATCAAATCTCACCCTTGATTTTCGAGTAGGGAGAAGCCTTCCCCATGAAGAAATAAAAGAACATACATTAATAGCTTAGAAAACAATGGTAATATTTAATTAACCTTTTGAAATGGCTGATCTGCAAATCTGCACGTGTCAGCTCATCTTCAGAACAGAGGGACTGTGTGTGCCGATGCCAAAATCAACATGCTGGGTCCATGCATCTCTTCCAGGGGGATTTCACAGGAGGAAAAAGTAAGACCCGCGTCTCCTTCTCAGCCCCACCCCCCCAAATCAGTTGTTTTACTTTAAAAATTCATGCGATCCAGCTGCCCTCCTCAGGGCTGGCCCTAGCCTGTTGTGCAGCACATCTGAGGGCCCCACGTTGAAGCTTGGCTCCCGTCCCTGTCATTGTAGCAGACAGGCCGCGGGCCTCCTGGGGGAGCGGGGGTCAGTTCTGATGACAGCGAAAATCAGCTCGACGCACTTGGAGCTCTCCCAACAGCGTGCATGTCCACAGGACAAAGGGAATTAGACTCGTCTGCAAGTGTCAACTCTCTGGCTTTTTTAGTGCTTTTTTTTTTCTTTTAAAGGCGGTAGACCCTCAGTTTGAGAAGGCATGTCATCCAGGGAGCACTGGGGTTGGCTCATTAAAATATCACCTGGTTAAATAAAGTAAATCAATGTTGATGGAATTGTTTAAGGTATTTCTCCTCATGGAGCTGGCCTGTCATGCTGATCAACTTGTTACTCCCATCACGGCTAAATGGAAACCCCTCCTTTTTGCTGTGCACCCTGTACCTGCTTTAATGAGCAAGTCTTGCAGTGTAATCAGAAGCCTGAGTTAATGGGTGTTGACTAGCACATTTCATTTCCTTTTATCAACAGCAGTAGCAGAAAGAAGTAAGGAGGGCACTGTTTTGCCCTTTGGGACTTGCAGAACCCAGGAGTGTGGGCCACAACCAAATGAACATGGAACAGTTGATTTGTACTTTTAACTGTACAGACACATCAATCAAGCAATAAGATGCAGTTCGAAGTGTTAGAAGAAGGGCTGCAACTTGTAAAAAGGCCTTTGGTATTGCTTTTATGGGTTTTGAATCATCAAAGGAAAAAGCTTGGGGCTTTAAAGAAATGTGGCAATTCTGCTGAGCTTTGGGTAGGAGAGATCCATGGCTTACGGAGGCTTGGTCAAAGTGGGAAACTGCACACCTGATCAGACGAGGCAGTTATTTGCTTGCCAAACTTCCCCTTTTCTGGATTGGAAGGACATAGTACAGTTGGGTCCAAAGAGATTGTACCGCTGTCATTTTAGCAAGGTCAAGAGATGTAGGGTTCAGGAAACAGGCTGGAGTGTGTGCGATCTTCCCCACGAGGACCAGGAGCGCCTTTCCAGAAGAAACCCTAGCTCATCAGTGAGGACTGTGTCTTGAAGGAGCAAGCCTGACCGTCAGTGACTCAGCTCACACATCAAGGACAAGGACATTGATGACCACAATGACCCAGAAGTGTTGCTGTGATCAAATCTACCAGAGGCAATTGCTGGGCTGAGAGCCAAGGTCTTTCAGCCTCTAAAGGCATAGGAGGTAAACAGAAGTAAGTTTGCCTGGAGGCAGAAAAAAAAAATCCACGCTTTGGTCATGAGCTTACACTCAGAGACTACACTCCAAGCATATTCTCAACACTTTACAAGCCTTATCTTATTTAATCCGTACAACAAACCAATGAAGTATTTACTATTGTTAGACCCATTTTACAGGCGAGGAATCTGAGGCACAGAGAGATTATGTGACTTGCTCAAGGTCACACAAGATGTATTGATTCTGGCTGATAACTGAAGACTGGAGTTGAAAGAGGAAGGTATCAGTTATATCCAATGGTTTGTATTTTTTAAATGGATTTTCTGTTTTATCTTGTCTTTACTATATTTAGTAATTGACCTCAGCTGTTCAGCCTGACTTTCGCGGTATACAGTAGCGTTGAGAAATTCCAGCCTCAGGCTCTTCTGAGATGCGCACTCCTTTATCCACTCTGGGAAGCAGGGGTCTTTCCTCTGTGAGAGCAGAAACAGCAACTGTCTTAGATTTCGAGGAGAGCACATCCATTTTGAACACCGGGGCAAACGTCAGCCAAACTGAGAGGTGAGAGCAGCAGAGAGGGGAGCTATGCATGCATAACACCCCTTCCCCACGCCCTCTCCCCAGAAAGGAGAGCTCAGTTTAAGGAGGGAATTAGAAAAGGAGAAGACTCACAAGCCAGAGAAGACACTACATTTTTCCTGAGGACGGTTTTCATCTGGACTTCCACCCATGCGGCCCCGTGCTCCAGGTGACCAAGGGGTGAGAGTGACAGGACCCCCCCGAGAGCAGTGAGGCACTCTGCTGGGAGGACCTCGAAGCCTGAGCTGGGTGGAGGACCTGAGTCTGGCCTGGGCACATTAAACCATTCAGGGCTGATAAAATATGGCAAGCCGGGCAATTTCTCAATAAGGAAACAGCATATACATGTGATATTATGGGGTCCTGAATCCAAAGGGTCTTGTGTCTGAGCCATAACACTGAGGCTTAATCCAGCTTTTGAGAGAGAGGTTTATTTCAGGCAGGAAGTAACCTCTTCACGAATGTCCCTCTGACATTGAAAACTAGAGGCCACCGAAAGGCAATGTGCATTACAATGTGATGACTGCTACTAATGGTAGACACATCCAGCACAGCCAAGGGACTCCTTTGACGTCCCCTGTATTCATGCCTGTCTAATTCCCTGAGCTGCTAAACTATCACATTTAGTGATTAGCTCTCTCGGAAAATCTAACTTGACTCCCAGGAGGTGGGGGGAGAAAACTGCATGTGCATACGTGAGTGGAGGCTGTGGGAGTGCGCGTGTGCGCGCGCACATGTGCTCACGCATTTGTGCATGCAAGTGGTGAGGAGCTGCGGGGCTGAGCAGTTTTCCGAGATTCCCCAGAATACGGAAGGCTTGTGGTGCATATGGGAGAACTGACAAGTGTACCAGAAGGTGAGGAAATGGCTGGAAGCAACACTAATGCCACTCCATCTGGAAAGAGGGGGACTGTTTAGTACGTCTGGAAAGCATTATTTCTGCAAATAGCTCAACCTCTATCAACTCTCAGGCAGGGATCCCGATCTGCTGCCAAAATGAGATCTCCCTGATGGCTATGTGGTGGGAGAGGCTGAGCAAATGAACTAATAGCAGAAAGCAGGAAATCTGTGGAGATGGCAGCCGTGAAGGTACCACACAGCAAGCACCTGCCTCTCTCCAAAAAGACAGCCGGGATTTCACATCACATTAGGCCAGGGCTGTGCATGGGGAGGGTTGAACCTGGTGGGATTTTGAGCTCGGCAACCATCTCCAACAATTTCTCACAATTTTTGGGCTCAGAAAAGCCCCAAATAGAGTTAGCCAAATGGCTTTCCTGCATTGATTTTTATACCCGTGGGTATTTTGAAGGAAATTAAATCCATGTGTTTCTGATTCACTTGCCATTAGCACATGCAAACGCTGTTTTGTGAGAGTTATGGTTTGCCTTGGGTGCCTTTGCACAGGGCTGCTAAATGCCATAAAACCGTCTCGCCAGACATGGAGGTGCAAGGAGGCACGTGCATTCTGCTCTCCACCATTTCCCTGCCCGTCCAGGGGGCGGTGCGTTCTTGTCATTTGCGTCCTTTCCGAAGGTAGCACAACACATTTTCTCAAGCCTGTTAATCATCTATCATTTCCAACTTGAACGAAGCCATATTAGCATGGATGATGAGAAATTGCCCGTAACCACTAATAGCTGGATAGGATTCATATTAAAGCAGTTACCAAGACTGGGTCTGGTGGCCAGGACTGGGGGCAAAGAAGCCAGCTGANGGCGGCACGTTCTTGTCATTTGCGTCCTTTCCGAAGGTAGCACAACACATTTTCTCAAGCCTGTTAATCATCTATCATTTCCAACTTGAACGAAGCCATATTAGCATGGATGATGAGAAATTGCCCGTAACCACTAATAGCTGGATAGGATTCATATTAAAGCAGTTACCAAGACTGGGTCTGGTGGCCAGGACTGGGGGCAAAGAAGCCAGCTGAAATGCATCCCCAGAAAGATCTGCCACACTTAGAAGCAGGGATGCATGTGCTGGCAGTGAGAAATAGTAGGAGACTCTGGTTTGGGAGCCGCAGAGAGGGGGCTCCCAAAGTGGGGGCCCGCCACTTTCCATCTCTGAGCTTCCCCTATGATGACCATTGGGTCAAATGCCATGGGGGAGCGCCCTTTCTAGGCTTGACATTCTGTGATTAAAAGCTGGCCCCTATTTGTCCTTAGTTATCACGTTCATTGCATGATTGCATGTGTTAAATCCTCAGTGTGTTCAAGGTTTTGTGATCACTGTTGAGGACATGGTGATGAAGAGCATGTTTCTGCCTTTACAGGAAGGAGAAAGGGGAGGGGTATCAATACTCCATAACTTATGGAGTATGGATTATGAGGCAGGTCAAATGCTAGTGCCTTTACTTGCTAATCTCATGTCATCAACACAAGAATACTCTGAAGTGGGCGTTACTGCCCCCATTCTGTAGACGGAGCTGCATTGGGTAATTTGCCCAGGGACACAGAGTTCGGAAGTGGAGGCTTTGGGATACAGAGTCTCTTTACTTTGACCCAAAAGCTCTTGTTATTTTCCCTTCCTCACTGTTTTTCATAGTTTAATGTGATCCATGTTAACTATGTATAACATATGATATTTTATATCTGGAATAGCAGGGGAGGGAATGTGTACCATATTTTGCCATGTATAATGCACACCTTTTAGCCTGAATTTTTGAGGGAAAAATAAGGATGCACATTATGCATGGATAATATTAATTCTATATCTATATCAATGTTTTAAATTCTTTTATTTATGCTTATGCTTTAAAAGTATAACTCTAGAAAGCAATAATGATATCTGTATGCAAAATAATACCCTGGAATACAGTAACTGGTCTTGTTTTTAAATATAAATAAATAAATATAGAATTGAATTAAAAAATAAAATGAAAGATTTTCTTCCTGAAAGCTGGGGCCAAAAACGTGGGGTGCATTATACATGACAAGTACGGTCATTCTGTTTTGGGGACATTGGGAGATTGCACTGAGGTGGTGATAGGTGTTGGGATTTGAAGGGTGAATGGGACTGACCGAGTGGAGAGACAGAAGGTGACCGGGGACCGGCAGAGGAAATGGTGTGCGCAAAGACACCCGGTGAAAAAGAGAGCAGGTGCCTCAGGGACTGAAAATATGTCACCTTATTTCTGTAACACCGATTAATGTTTGAGCTGCTGAAAATGTTCAGGTGACATTTTTCCTGTGGACACATTTTTGTCTTGATTGTACGTTTTCTCACCAGGAAGACAAGACCTCCGGTCCAGCCTCATTATTCCATCTATTGGACGACACAAGTCATAGGATGTCACCTTTGGGAGCAGATGATAGATTGAGTGGTGTGGTTGGCTTCGGCTTTGGTCAACCTTCACTAACTCTCAGTGGGAAAGGGGGTTCCCTAAATTTTTCTCCATCCACATGATCATTAAACATGTTTCATTCTTGCATTGCAGGAGTTGAAAGCACAGCTGGTGGCAATTTGCGCTGAATTTGGAGGTTGTGGAGCAAACGGGAAATTTCATGCTGCAACCATGGTGGAGGCCAACGAACTCTAGTGACTCACACGGCATGTCCACAACCAGCTTCCCGTGAAATTGCCTACAAGTGTGGGCAGCCCGAGGAGCCACAGCTGAGCCGCTTGTCTAGAAGGCAATTCGGAGCTCGTAACTAGGTCCATTCCAGCACTTAATAAAACAGCACTCTCTTCTGCCTGTACCCTATCCCGTAGTCAGTTTGCTTTCTAAAGCTGTGTACTATGCAATCCACTAGCGGCTGTTTTATCTCACTGTAAGAATTTCAGGAAGTCTCTTGACTCCTGGCACAGGGTATACTGTGCTCCTGACTAAACAAACTTGCTTACCTTCGTCTAGAATTTAACTTACAGCTTGAGTGCCTTTGGTGACATGTCTGTACTTCTAATAATGCTTAAATTAATCGTGCTGGGATTGGTGTCAGCCAATTGTGAGAATTTAGCACTTCACCCAGACTTTGGGGATCTACCTTTAGTCCAGAATCTAAATCAATCAATCAGTCAATGACTTCATCATCTGTTAAATAAAAAGGTCAAACTAGATAATCCCTAAAAATGTATCCAGCTCTAAAATGTTCCAGTTTCTCTTGTTCTAGCTGTACTGGAATTTAAAAACCATTGTTCATTTTCTTTCAAAGAGAACCTCACTCTCAGAATTATTCCAAAGACATCTCTTTCTAGTTTTCTCATTTTGCTCCATTAAAACAAATCCCAGTTTAGTTGGCCTCTTCTCAGAAGGACAGTTTTCCCTAACATGTTATCATCTTTGTGGACCTGAAACCGTTTGGGACCCTCTCCAAGATCTTCTCATCTCACTCTACTTCTCATCCCCTTCCAGACAGAATGCCAACATGGGCTGGGTGGCACTGGGCTTTGTGGGGCTGGCCATGGAAACGGTTGGGTTCTGTGTTTCCAAAGCTTGCTTTTGTGAGAGCTCAACCATGTTGGGGAGCTTGCAGGCCCCTCTCTTTTCCAGTTGGAGTCTTTTAAACTATAAGTCAGTGCTACACATGTTGTAAACACAGTGGCCAACAATGAATGTTCTGGACACATTCCTCTCTCGGCTTGTGCAGCGAGGGGCCAGTCAGGTGGCTCAGAGTCACTGTTGGCAGGAATCACTGCTCCCTCCATTTGGGAATGAAGGACCATAAATGGTGGCTGCCTTCCAAACTGCCAATAAATAAGTAAATAGAGAGAGTGTTGACACTGGTCTCCCTGTCAAACGCCAAGCTGCCTCTATCCTCGTCTTAGGGGGAGACGAAAGAGAGAAGGGTTATTGAATAGGTCGTTGAGAGGTAGCCTCAGTTCTACTTGGAATCTCTCCTCTTTTTGGAAGCCTTTCAATCAGATTTCTGGCCCTTTTCGGAGAGTGAGACCATTCTGTCAAACATGAGATTGTGGTAGGTTATTCATAATAGTGGGGTGAAATGGGGCTGTTTCTAAGGAGGAACTGTTGTCAACACATTCTTAGGCTACACTTTGGAATAACTGCTGAATCCCAGAGAGGCTGAGTGTTTGGCGTGGAGTGGTCGGGGGGGTGGGGGGGTGGTGAGGCAGGCACACACCACCTTAAGAATATTCAGCTCTGGGGCTCAATTGCCTCTTGGTCCACAGACTCAGGAGATTTTGAACCTCCGCCTCCCAAGTGAGAGAGGATTCTGTGCACCAGGTTTAGAGTCAGACAAAATGGTGGCCGTGTTCTAAGTAAGAAAGGCAATGGGAAGAAATACTGTGTTGATTTGTACACGCCTAGGACTTGACATGGAGCCTGTCACAACAGAGGCACTTAATAAACATTTGTGGGAAGGATGAATTAATCTGGAGACACTTTGCTTCCTCTCTGCTGTGATCTACCATCTCAGGCTCTTCCTGTGTTTTGAATCACTCTATAGGCGCACTTCTAGAATGTCTTAAGCCTAAGATTCGGCTCTTTTGAATGCTTCTCTTACCACCTATTCATGTCTGGCTTTCTTTTGGGACCCTCACGACCAGCGTTGGGCAGGGCTCCCCACTTAGGCAGCTTAGCTCATGCTGCACTCACCTCTTCTTGTTCTGAATCCCATGCATTTGCTCCCTTCCCTTTAAAAAACAAACAAACAATTTCATTGCTTTCTCGTTCCTTTTACTCTTCTCCTTGCAAAATGTCAAAACCCTCTGATAGAGACAACTCATAAACTCTAACTGAGAAACAGAGGAAGGAGAAGGCAAAGGGCTAATGGAGGGGTGAACAGCACAATAACTTACTTCACTTTCCCTAAGATCCAACGGTGTTTTCTTCCTTGATGGCTGGTCTCCTGGGCAGAGCCACTGGCCGTAAAGGGCCAGGCTCACTCTATTTCCCACTATTGCTTTGACAGCTGAAGAGCCTATGAGTCAATCCTTTAACTCAGTCTTCTTTAGTTTGTTTGGTTACTGCTTCTTTAGAGTGTGACTTACTATCTACCTATTAGATATTTATTATCTGCCTGTTAGAAGAGATGGTATGCACATTCACACACACCTTGGCAATTATTTGGTTTTGACTAGTTTAGAAATTACTGCACTTCCTGAACATTCTCATGGCATCTGCCCTATCCAAGAGTTCCTATGAATGGTTTTGAGATATGACGGTCAGTAATGAGGGAGATTCCGTTTTCCAAGAAAGACTCGTTTCTTCAGAATTCTCCTTCATTCCGAACAGTTGCGGATTGTTGGTGCAGCAGGTAGCCTTTGATTTGGGGGTTGGTGTGGCGTAATAGGCAGCTTTTGCCATATTGTAAGAGTTATAGCTACAGAAATGTGCCACTTGTATGCTCTCATCCGTTTTTAGGCGTATAATAAGCCTGCTTGTGTCTATGAAGAGACATAAGTCCACGTGATTGTTGTTTTTTTCTCAGGGGTCTTAATATACTTTCACTATTTATATTTTTAATTGTGTGAAAGTACCCGGAGGCTCAGTGGCAAAGAAAGAGACTTGTAAAAATCGAATAAATAAATAAGTAAAAATTTAAAAAAAATCTGAGTTAGTGATGTCTGACTTCCTCTATTCATGTTATTGCTACTCTTGCTGATTTCTGGTTTTTGTTTTGCTTCTTGACTGTTGTTGTTTTCCACCAAAGCTGTCATTTATCGTGAGAACAAGAGCAGCCATGTGTTGATTTTTCTGGATTCTTTTTGGATACTATCCCAGTGCTAATGAAGGCCCTTCCAAAGTGCTAAAGAGCCGGTGCCAACTTCAGTTATGCTGAAAGCAATGACGCAGAGTGGTGCACAGACAGCACATATATACCCATCTATGTACATACACTCGTGGGTATTTGAATTACTATGTATGTGTGCATCGCCCGACGCTTGTGTAGACGCGCATGCGCATTTGGCCAAACATAGACCGTGTGTGTTGGAGACACACCCCACAAGGGAACGTGGGGGCTGCAGTTTTACAAAAGGACATTTTACATCTGCTCACAGGAAATTTTCATCGATCGAGAGGATGAAGAGAATTTCTAGCTTTTGCAGTGTCCTAATTTGTCAGTTTGGAAGCCATTAGAAATGCACATTCACCAACTTAAATTTAGGTATGAATATACACTTCATTCTAAGAGACAAGGTTGTACTTCAAGGAGCACAAGGGAAGTGCTTAGCTTAGACTTAGGTGCTGTGCTTTTGTTATTAAAGTCTTTAGCATTGATCTTTGAGTACTTCTGATGTAGTTTATTTCCTGAAAAGGGTGGAAATTTTGTAGCTGGGGCCCGCTCACTCGCCTCAGTAGATTGTCTTTGCTTTTCTCCCAATATGTAATTATTCTCTCCTCAATTTGTTTACACAGCTTGGAGACAGGGACAAGTTCTCTGGCGACCGTGCAACTGAGTGCAATCACCCTAAAGAGAAGCATTTAGAAGCCATAAAACCTAAATGCCCTGCCATGCATCATTACATCGCACAGTTATTCAAATTTAGTAAATTAAATTAAATAAACTCAAATAACTTGATTTCGGGGCTTTAAAAATTCATCTCTATGGTGCCCAGTAGTCAATTTCCTTTATTATTATTGTTCATCAAGTAGAATTTATGTTTTTTATGAATCAAAGTCCTTGCCTGCCCCGCCGGCAGAAGCTGCTCTTGGCTCGCTAGGCTGAGTGGGTGGCTTGGTGCGCCATCTACCGGCTGATACGGGCACTGCCTCCGGGAGAGCTGACCGCAGGCTCGGGAGTTCTGGGAGCGGCGCTGAAAGCCAGTGTGGCCACATCGCATACGTCACTCTAAAAATTATGGACAGGAGGGTTCTCTCGGCAAGTGTGCTAACTGCTCCCTTGGGCTTTGTCGTCGTGGGTCAGCTTGAGTCGCGGGGACAACCCAGAGACATTCGCTTTTGAGGTTGGCGGAGTGTTTTCCATTCTGGCTGCAAAGCCAACACGTTGCGTCTCATCCTGTTCTGCTCCCATTCTTCTTTATTAAGGTCCAGATGATCTAATCAAACGGCTGTTCACCGGGCATATCTGGGAAGCCATTCCTTCATTACCAAAGGCCAGCCTCTGCTCATCCACAGTTACTGTTCGAAGAGGACATTTGATGTTCGGAGGCAGCGGCCGCCACTACCAAAAGGGACCCCGGATAAAGACAATGCTGACTTTTGCCATGGTTATATTTTAAAAGCATTTTATTTCCAGGGAAAATTTTTCCCCATAATGCTTCTGAAACGGAGTTGGATTCTGGGGTGACAGGAGTGACTGCAAGCCGCGCCTTGCTCTAGAGGCTGGTTTAAAATTACCTTCAGTTCCGTGAAAGTGTAGCCAATAAACAACCATCAAATGACGGCTGCGTGTGCTTTAGAAGAAAAAATCCCTTCAAAGCAGCATTAACATATTCCTTATTCGAGACATCTCTGACACTTTTGTTTAATCTATCTTGCTTCAGTGAAGTTACATAAATGAGCTGTATACATACTTTGACACTTGGTAAGACTATAATAATCCAAGGATCCCCACTAGGCACCGGCCAGTTCCTTTCCACCTGCGGGCCCCTAGCGGGGGGGCTCAGGGCGGCTAATTCTGTGTGTAACCGTGTGTTGTAGTTCTGTCAGCCATCTCCTCTCTTGTCAAATGATTCAGCATAGCAACAGATGGTGTTTTAGACATTTGCCGAGTCTGAGTTGGTCTAGTTTGTGCTTTCTCAGGAAGAGGATGGCATAAATCCACTCTGCTGTTTCTAAGTTCAAATAAGATGCTAGGACCATCTCTTAAGAATTCATCTTACTTCACTGAGCCCCATGGTGCAGAGTGTGACTGTGTTTTTTCTCATCCTCAAAAGGAACTGCCCTCCCCCTCTTTTGAAAGGGAGCCACTCTTTCTGCCTTACAGCACCATTCCCCATCTTTTCTAAGCATTTTCTTCAGACGTTTGTGCAGGAAAACAGTGTAAGGGAAGACTTGCCAGATTGGGAGCCAAGGCACATAATGAACAGTTCTCTTGCACATGTTGGGTTACAAATCCCTGGAGATTTTTTAAGACCATTTTATCTTCCAAGGAAGAGTCAAAACTAAGTATCGTCTTTCATTTGATTCAAGAAAAGCAGGCTGAATTGTGCTAGACAGTCTTGTTGCTGAGTTTAAACTTAATGCAGAGAATCCCATTCATAAAGGACCACCTGAGAGCTGCCTCCTTGCTCTTCAGTGGTGTGAGGAAAAACCAAAGACTCTTTCCAGGCAGTGAGCAGTGCGAGATGGAATCAGCGTTCCTTTACCTGTTAATTGAAGGCAAGCTCTTCCAAATACCCTGGGCTTGCAGCTCCTGTGGTGTTAGTATTATTATGCTTAGGGTCATTTTCATTATACATGCGTCACTGTGGGAACCATCCTGAATTTGGCCCAGGTTCTTCAAGGTGTCACCGACCAGCCAGTGCCTGAGCTGGGTGTCGTGTCCTCCAGTTATCTTACCTGTGTCCTGGTCTGTCCCTCTTTCCTACTCTGACTGTCTAGCTGCAGTCTGATATAATAACTTGTTTGTTGAATTATTTTTCTCTACTGAATTTAAAGGAATTGGTAAAGAAACACAGGCATGAACTAGCTCCCCCAAACTCAGTCCTTGATCTGCTTGCCTTATTCTTTTATGGAGAGAACCAGAAACAAAGTAACTAAAATGTAGTGCTGACACGAAAATACTTAAAGGGGGGGGGGCTTTTCTGACTGAATTATTTCCCTCAGATTCAGTTTTGAAGCCCTAGACCCCAGGACTTCAGAATTTGGTCTTTTGGTCTTGCTTGGGGACTGGGGTCTTTACAGAGGTAATTAAGTTAAATGAGGTCATCATAGTGTGCCCTGGTCTAATCTGCCTGGCGTCCTTGTAAGAAGAGGCACTTAGGACCCAGACACGCCAAGAGGGAAGACCATGTGAGGACACAAGGAGAAGGTGGCCGTCCACACGCCAAAGAGGGAGGGCCTTCCATCAGAAAAAGCCGACTTCGTCGGTACCTTGATTGCAGACTTCTGGTCTCCAGAACTTTGAGACAGTAAATTTCTGCTGTGTAAGGCACCCCTTTTGTGGTCCCTTGTTACAGCAGACCTAGCAAACTCATACAGAAGGTGGGAAAAGTAGTAGCTATCTGTGTGTTTGGTACTCCAAAATGACTTGCAGTATTTTGAAGAGCCCAAGGCTCATCTTTCTTGGCTGGAAAATGGGTGTGCTTCTTGAGTGGGAGGGGTGCTTCACAGTGCTCTAAAAGGGGCACCTGGAAGTCTCCAACCTGGCCCCTCACAAGTTCATTGCTGAATCCTGGGTGGACCATGACGTAGCACTGAAGTCTGTGGAGCAGTTTCGTTATGGTCAAATTGTGGTTAACAATGGCCACAGCTGCCTTCTAATTAGCTCGTGTATCTGGACACTGTGCCCAGATAAACAACAAACTACATGCTTCAAAAAATGTAGTGCTTCATGCATCCTTTTTTGCCAACGCTTCATATGATTTTGAACAATGAAACTCTGTGGACCTGAAAACTTCATCTCCAGGAGTGGTGCACAAGCCTGTGTCATCCAGGTGGAAGAAGGCTCAGTGAGAGCTTTTGGCTCATGCACTGGGCTGTGAGGCCTCGTCAGTAAGTGCTCTTTAAGTACTTGCCTGGGAATAGGACCGAAGTTTTGCTTGCCTAAAATGTGTCTTCTAGGATATTGATTTTTAAACTGGTTATTAAGAAGCAAAAGACTCAGAAAGAACTTTTGACCTTCTCCCTTTCCTGCCTAAGGTAATTCATATGAAAAGGCCAGCTTCGGGGAGAGAATCTTAGCATATTCCCCTTGAGGATGTCCACCTTAGCCCAATTCGAATTAAGTATGGTGGAGAGGGAGGATCCAAGCAAGGGCCTGCTAGCTAGCGTCCTTCCCGTGTCCCGGCAATTCTGGGTGCCCCAGCAGGAATTTGTTTGCCTCACATCGCCTCCTTCTCAGCTGCCTGTGAGTGGCCCATGTCCCTTGCTAAACCCCACACGCCTGCACCTTCTCCTTCTTAGCTCCAGAATGGCATATAAGCCTCAACTGCCTGACGTGATTTGGGTCCATATCTATGACACCCCTGGCATGTACCTCTGGAATAAACTTTGTACATTTTGTCCTCTTAATCTGTCTCTGCTAATGTGGTTAGTAGTCTGGCTAGAAGAATTTAGAAGGTGGGAGGAAAGTCTATATTTTTCAGCCCCCACACCCGATTCATCTCTTCAGCCATTCTGCTGTTTTCCCAGGAAGCACTTGGTCAGACGCCGGATTCCTTGCTGGATGCCAGGGGCACTGAGTTGACCCCGCATGCTGTTGGCAGCGACCTCTCAGAAGCTGAACTCACTGGGTAGCTGGACACCAGGAAAATGTACAGCCACTGCTCTGTTACCTACAATGGATTTGAGGAAACAAATGCCACTTTCAGGTGACTTTGGTTTTTCCTTCCATGTTAATGAATCAACATTTCAAAGCCAGGTCAAATCCTGAGCATTCCATCCCACTGAAAAAGAACATGGAACATTTTCATTTTTTTCTTTAATGTACCTTACCATGTAACATTGGCTCACTGGAGAAGTCCTGAGATCTTTTTTTGTGTGTGTGGAAAAAAACTAAAAATGAATCTCGAAAGGGATGGGAAGGCCGTGGAAAAGTAGGGCAAAGAAGGACCTTTTACATAGACTTTTACTGAAGCTCAGTAGCATTTTAAAAAAATCAGGGATTGTTACTAGTGTTCCTTTAAGAACCTGTGAGGTTACTAATGGATACAGGTCATGGTGACAGCGTTAAATAAACCTTCAGTAATAAACAGATCTTGCTGGGTTTGTCTGAGATTACCATCATCTCATGCCTGTTCCAGTAGGGCAGAGAGCTCGTGAAGGAAATGAGCATGCTAGATCATATACATCACACTGTCCTACCCAAGAGTGTGACAATCACTATCTCAAGGAGACTCACGCTGTCTTCCCGATAAAAGCGACAGAAATGCGCATTAGAATGGGTTCTGTACTTTACCACGAACCATTCACCGCCCTGTGTTAGGTCATGTTTCGTACACACACACACACTCACAGACCCCTGAATAAAAAAGAATTCAGTAGCATTAGGCATTGGCTCTTGAGATTTAGTAATTAAATACAAGAATTGGAGTGAAATTAATAAAATGAATGAAATGAGTTAACTCAAGATTATATATGTCTGTCAGCTTTGCTTTGGGTCCATAACTCATGACCCCACGTGAATTGAGTTCAGAGTTTGCCCCGTTGAAAAATAACTCTTTTGCTGTTGAGAGCTTCAAGTTCAAATTTAGAAACTGTCAGCAGTGCAATGATTTACCGCTTTGTGTTTTTTTTCGGAGTATCTTTCTCTAGCTGGGTGTGTTTTGTCTCTCCCTATTTCTATTTGCCACAGAGAACTGATGCACTGTGTGTTGACCATGTCAAGGGTGTGTTTGGAATATGACAAATATCTGTATTGTTTCTCATTTTTCCCTTGTCATCAGGGTATTTAAGGTGATACACTAAAAACACGCCTATGAGGTCATGTGACAAAATATCATTTCCCTCAGAGTAATCTGATTCTAATGTTCACATTTAAAAGTACGATTTTGTTTACGGGAGAATCGACCACTCTGTGATAAGGTGTGTTAGGCAATCAAGAGAATATTTTCATGGTTTAATAGAAAAGATCCTGATGTTCTTCCTATCTGGATGGTCCTTGAGATGAATGTAGTGTAAAAATATGATACATTTCACTGCTACCGGAGCGGCTCAGAAATCTTTACATGTAATGATGGGCTAACAGCTGCAAACACAAGGTGACATCTTTCATGATAAGGACACTGAAATATTGATTAGACAAATCTATTTGGCCAAGCAGCAGTGATGTATAGATAGGGGAAGAGGCGGTAGGGAGAAGCCGTGAATGCACACGTTTGAAAATACCTCGCACAGTTCATAAATAATAATAATGGTAATAAACACTCTGCCAGTGGTTTAAGGATCCGAATAATATGAATTGATTATTAATGTTTTACTTCAAAGATAGATTAATTAATGCCGAATCGTTCAGTAATTCTTAGGATCCTATTGTACATATGACATTGAAATTCATACCAAATGAATTCATTACAAGTGGAATAATTACAGTGACTGCCCAATAAGTAACAAGACATTTAGAATTCCAGGCATTAAAGCGTTGAGGGGAGCAAATCCCCGGCCACCGCTGACGTGTCAGGGCACGTCAAGCACAAGCCAGAGGTTCCCTGGCCTTTCAATGTGCGTTTCCCTCGTGGCTGAGCGTCTCGCCCCCGCTGGGCCACATGCGCTGAGAGTGGTGTCCAGTCACTGAGGTTCTAGGGTGTGGGTTGTGCATCGGTCTCCTAAGTGAAGTGGCATCAAAGAAAAGCTGATGAGCTGAATGAAGCAAGTCACTAGGCCCTGGGTAACAAAGACCTTGCAGAGATGAACCAACCGAGGCTCTGCTGTTTGGCTTGAGTCTGTTGATCTTTCTATTTTTTCATTCGCCTGCCCCACCCGCCTCTGCTCTGACAATTGTCAGTTTATTTTCTGTATCTCTGAGACTGGTTCTGTTTTGTTTATTCATTTGTTTTTTTTATTTGAAGTTCCACAGATAAGTGAAATCATACAGTATTTGTCTTTCTCTGTCTCACTTATTTCACTCAGCATAATGCCCTCCTGATCCATCCATGTTGTTGCAAATGGCAACATTTTCTGCTTTTTTTTAAATGGCTGAGTCATATTCCATTGTGTATATATGAACTGTGTATTCTTTATCCATTTACTCATTGGTGGACATCTGGGTTGCCTCCCTCTCTTGGCTATTGTAAACTTAACGCTGCAGCGAAAACATGGGCGCATAGATCTTCTCCAACTAGTGTTTCGGTTGATCTTTCTCACCCTTCCTGCCTGCTGTCTAAGTTCTGGAGCTTGCTCTGGGCTTCCTGGGGATCTAGTAGAATCTTCTTGTTTTGCATAAGCTCATTCGGAGACTGAGAGAAGTGGAGGGACTTTCCCTAAAACGCACCTGTAAATCCCCAGCCCAGGGTCCTTTCTGGCCTCCAAGCACCGAGCTGGGGCCCAATGGAGGAGGATGCCGCAGTGTCTGCCATTCCAGAGGCCCTGCGGAGAAAGCCCGCGGTCAGAGAATACCTGAGGAATCAGAGATACTTTATGGAAGGAGCTAATTTCCTGCATGGTGTTAGAGGTCTAGGCTTTGCAGTTCGGCTTAGCTAATCCAGAATCACCCCTTCTCTGCAAAAGGCAAAGCCCTAAGGCTGCTTGGAGCTGGCAGGTTTGGGCATTCACTTGGTAATTCACTAGTGCCAGTACAAGTATCAGATGGCTTCTCCTTTTTTCTCTCAGGATTGAAGCAGAACCCTTTGTGAGAGGCCGAGAGAGGTCACATTTCTTTACATGAGAAAAGACCAGGAGTTGAGAAAACCTCTAGAGAGAGTCGGGTGAGAGGGAAGGGGTTGGGGACGGCGGAGGATTTGTAGGGGTCCGGTTGTGCGCTTCGAGTTGTAAACCCGATGGCCACCTCCTCGGTCCTGATGAGGGACTTCCATCAGAGGTCGTGGCTTTTAGAGGCAGTGGCTGCTTTGAAAGCGACACCACAGGGAGCTTGATCTCAAGGTGACCCCTCGTCACGTGGCCTCCTTTCACCCAGCTTCTATGTTTCGGGCACATTCTAGGATCTCGGGATAAAGAGTGATGGAGACCCCGAGTCTGCCCTCACACCGGGGAAAGGGAGAGATGGCCCCCGGGACTTGGTGGTTCACTATCTGATTAACATCTGTTTCTCCCACCAGACTATATGCTTTACGAAGGCAAGAACCAAGTTTGTTTTGTTCACAATCCCTGGAGGCTAATCAATACTCAAGGACATGTGTTGAATGCGTGAGTGTTGAATCAGTTCTAAGGCCACTGCAACAAACCCCCACCCTCTCACGACGCTGGAGACCGGAAGCCCAGGATCCAGCTGTTGGCAGGGCTGGGTCCTTCCTGGGGGCTCAGAGCGGGTCTGCTCCTTCCTTGACTCTCTCCCCTTCTGGTGGTGACTGTCCTTTCTGGGTGTTTCTGGGATTACAGCAGCAGCATCTCAGTCTCTGCTTCTGATGCCATGTGACTGTCATCCGTCTGTCTTCACATGGCAGTTTCCCCTTCTGTGTGTGCCCGTCCCTGTCTCTTTTCTGATAAGGGCACCAGTCACACTGGATTAAGGGCCCATTCTGTTCCAGTGGGACCGCATCACAGTTTATGTCTGGAAATACCCTGTTTTCACATTAGGTCTCTTTCATAGGTGCCAGGGGTTAGGACATAGATATGTCTTTTNGTTTCGGGCACATTCTAGGATCTCGGGATAAAGAGTGATGGAGACCCCGAGTCTGCCCTCACACCGGGGAAAGGGAGAGATGGCACCCCGGACTTGGTGGTTCACTATCTGATTAACATCTGTTTCTCCCACCAGACTATATGCTTTACGAAGGCAAGAACCAAGTTTGTTTTGTTCACGATCCCTGGAGGCTAATCAATACTCAAGGACATGTGTTGAATGCGTGAGTGTTGAATCAGTTCTAAGGCCACTGCAACAAACCCCCACCCTCTCACCACGCTGGAGACCGGAAGCCCAGGATCCAGCTGTTGGCAGGGCTGGGTCCTTCCTGGGGGCTCAGAGCGGGTCTGCTCCTTCCTTGACTCTCTCCCCTTCTGGTGGTGACTGTCCTTTCTGGGTGTTTCTGGGATTACAGCAGCAGCATCTCAGTCTCTGCTTCTGATGCCATGTGACTGTCATCCGTCTGTCTTCACATGGCAGTTTCCCCTTCTGTGTGTGCCCGTCCCTGTCTCTTTTCTGATAAGGGCACCAGTCACACTGGATTAAGGGCCCATTCTGTTCCAGTGGGACCGCATCACAGTTTATGTCTGGAAATACCCTGTTTTCACATTAGGTCTCTTTCATAGGTGCCAGGGGTTAGGACATAGATATGTCTTTTGTGGGGGGAGGGACACAGTTTAATCCACAACTAGTGATGAATAACACTAGTGTGTCTTGAGATGGGTACTCAAGGGAACCATTGCCCCATCAGTCTGGACCGGACGCTCTCTAAAATCACATCACATCCACTGAGCAGTGGACGCAGCTAGACTGGGAAAAATTTAGGGCACAGCTCCTGTGCCTTTCCTGTCCCCCTTGGCTCCCGCTCCCCCCTCAGACTGCCAGCCAACCCCTGCCGGGTCTACCTGCCTCTCGTTTCACACAGCCTCTCTCTGCTTGCTGCCCCCCTCCCCCGTTCACTCCTGCACCTCCCCAGTCACAGCCCTCCTTTTCTCTGCATCTCTTTCTGCTTCACATCCTCCTTAAATGTGTTGGTCACCTCAGAGGAGGGTGAGGAAGGCACAGGGTGCCTCCTCGTCTTCCAGTTCCTTGCAGCCACTTAGTCAGACAGCCTAGGCCATGCAGACAGTTCCGGTGGCCAGGAGCAAATGTCACAGGGTCTGGGACTTCACTCTGGCCTAGGCTGTGTGACCAGATGGCTACAAGGAACATAATAGCTAATGTTTTGTTAAGGATACTTAACATATGCCACATGTTTAATGCTTTATGTGTATATTTTTTTAAATCCTCACCCGAGGACATGCTTATTTGATTTTAGATGGGAAAGGAGGGAGAAAGAGAGAGAGAGAGAAACATCAAGGTGAGAGAGAAATATCAGTTCGTTGCCTCTCATTCGTGATACGTGCCCTGACCAAGGACCGAACCTGCAACCTAGGCATGTGTGCTGACTGACGATTGAACCCATGACCTTCTGGCTTGCAGGAGTATGCTCCACCTGACTGAGCCATGCCAGCCAGGGAGTTTTATGAGTGTCTTGATATGACCCTTTGAGACACAAGTTGAGGAACTTGCTCAAGGTTACCTAGCATATTTGGAAGTAGGTTGGGACTTAAACTCAAGTTTATTTGTCATCAATGTCCGACTCTTAATGCCAGGCTGTCAGGCAACTGTGAGGTCCCACCTGGCCCCGGGGAGGGTGCGGTCCCCTGTGTGTGCCTGCTTTACTGAGCAGCCCCTGCAGCCCCACAGGAAACTGGGTCAACTGTGAGGACAGGACGAGGGGGTGGGGCAAAGAGAGCAGCCACTGGAACAGGAGTGGAAGTGAAACGTGTCACTTCTGGGCTGAGGTTTTCAAGAATCAGATATGCTTTTACCACTTTGTTTCCCCCTATCTGCCGGGAGATGGTGAAGCCAGGAGATGAAAGGGGGCCGCCAACAGGGAGCCCTTGTGTTGGACTGTTATCTGGGCGAGAAATAAATTTCGATTGTGTTCAGCTACAAAAATATTGGTGCTTATTCATTCCCTTAACTAATAGAGGGTGCAAAAACAGGCTGAAGGTAGGGTGGTTTTAGTTCTCGTTTGGCTCAGTTGGTATGATTGCACACCTCCTGTCGGTCACATCTGAATTCATGACAGTTTCCTGGGAGGGAAGGCCCCCCTACCCCTATCCTGGGCCACACTGCCTAAACGCTTTGCTGAGGTCCACCACCTTGAAGGAAGGTGCAGAGCAGTGGACACATGCAGGCTTGGGAGTCAGACTACCCGAGTCCAGATCTCAGCTGGGCCCGTAACTATGGGCAAACTTTGAACTCTTAGGGTTCAGCTTCCTCATTTGTAAAAGGAAGGTAATGACAACACCCACTTCACTGCAAGGCTACTGCAAGGATTACATGAGATGGTTTACTTGAGCTCCGGAATACGTTAGCTCCAAGTCGACAAAGTTCTGAGCAGCTCAGTCAGTTTTAGCTATTAGTCCATAGAAGGGATTTTTGGTGAGAAAAAGGGAAGAAAGTTCCTACAAAGAGAACAGAACGGGGTGGAGTGTCAGGGTGGGATGTGAGGTCAGCCAACTGTCAGTCTGAAGACACAGGGGTTGGGGACAGCAGGTTGGGGCGGGGGAGTCACAGGAAGGGAGACAGATAAGCTCCCTCCCTTTGCCTCTCTTGACGTGCTGCCTGGCGTGGGGCCTGCTCACAGGCAGCTCATACCAACTTGGCCTTTCCTGGGCCCTTAGCATGGCTCCTGGTGCCCCCTTCCCAGGAGTGGACCCTTCCCCACCCAGGGACCACCCACCCACCTTGCGGATTTCCCTGCCTCCAGCTCCCTCCAGCTCTATGCCAGGGGCTTCTTCAGGGCAAAATGCTCAAAGGGCAACTTCTAGGGCACTTTCGAAGTGGAAAGCACTGGGATCATTCACAATGTCCCAGTTTTTCTCCGTGCATTGTATGTCCTTTTTGTTTCACATTGTTACTCTCTCATTATTCTCCGTTTGGAGTGGTAGAGGAACACGGAACTTCACAGCAGAGGAAATAACCCAGACCAACGGCAACGCTCCTGGCCATGGGAGAGCTGGAAGTCGAGTAGCAAGAGTGGCATCAATAATTCAATACAGAATGGGGGCAGGGTGATCAGTGCCCTTCCCTGATGAAACGCTGTGTAGAACAGGTGGGGTTTCAGGAGGAGCAGGATGCAGCTGAAGCAAGAAAAACACTAATTGGCACTAACTGGTGCGGCTCAGTGGGTTGGGCGTCGTCTGCAAACCAAAAGGTCACCGATCCCATTCCCAGTCAGAGCGCACGCCCCGGGCTGGGGGTGTTGCGTAACCGGTCGGCGTTTCTCTCCCTCTCGTCCTCACTTCCTTCCCCTCTCTCTAAAAATAAATAAAATCTTAAAATAAAACAAAACAAAACAGTAACTAATATATGCTCTAAATGGAAGGAGAAAATGAAGGGGAAATGCAAAATTAAGGTTTTGTGACAGAGAAGCTGGAGGACTGAGGGTCATGCAGATTTGGAGAGACGGACTCGAGGGTACGGAATTAGATAGAGCATGGGGGTAGTGGAGGGGTGGCAGGCTTTGGTTTTCACACAAAGACCCTTGATCTTCACATAGGTCCAGAGACCATGTGTGTTAAAGAGATTGGGGTGTGTAGACTAGGTTGTAGAACCCTGCCAGAAATAGCTGACCCAGCAAGCAGAGCCTGGGCCTGGGACGTGCCCGTAGCGAGCATCGGGGATGACAACACCACACGGTTGTTAAGACCTGCTTCCGCCCTGAGAGCACAGAAGGACACCAGCAGTGAGGGAATGCGCAGGGGAGCTGAGTCACGTGTTAAAGCCTCACTACCTGGCTGGTCTTCATCACTTGGGCACCTAATGCTCTCCTTTCTCAGACACAGTATAAGGAGAAGAGGGAAGGAGCCAACTTGGTAATGAGCTGCTGTGTCCCTAGTGTCCTGCCACACTGTCCCTGGTGACCCCTGTGTGTCAGAGTCTCCCCTGTGGGTAATGTGTACGATGCAGCCCAGCAGTCGTGGTGCCGGCCAAAGGGCTGATGGCCAACAGCAGATGTCAATGACCAGTTAGGTCTTGAGGGGCTGAAGGCCAGGTTGCAGGCTTCTAGGCTCAAAAGAAAAACAGGAATGAAGAAACCCAGCTTCTCTCTCTGTGTGAGTGCCTCCTCCATTGAAGGGTCTGGCAATGTGAAATTTGGGGTGGGGAGGCCACAGAGGAAGGGCCTAGAATAGTTGAAAGGCTATTTATTTCTTCTTCCAGTGACCTTGGGCTCCAAAGCCTCCTCTCCTGTTGTTCTTAAGTAACACTGCAGTGCAATAAGCCAAAGCCATGGCCGTGGGAAAAGCCAATTGGATGTATCAGCAAGCTATTGCCTCAACATACCATCCAACGGTTTCCCGAAACTCAAGAGCTCAGGATAGCCCTTTCTTAGTTCTTACATGTCCGAGGGCCTGGGCTCCAGCTGGAGGTGGTCCTGGCCCCGGTGTCTCATCCTGCCTCTGGGATAGCAGGCTGGTTCTCCCAAGGGTGACAGATGCGCAAGAGAGGGAGCCAGTCACAAAACCTTTGCTTGCGTGTGTCTGGTCTCACGCCGTTGTCCAAAGCACGTTACATGGCTAGACCGGGAGCGTGTGTGGGGAGCGGGCGGGGGGTGCCTTTCCACAGTGGGGGGCACTGCAGAGTTCTGAGTGCAGACTGTGGGAAGCGAAGGACAGGAACAATTAACCAGCACCATGCACGGGTATTCTATTGCTGTGTGTCTCTCGTACAACAGAAAGAGCTCCTGTCCTTCCTTCCTTGTATTCAGACCTGGAGGACACATCTCAGAGAGGGGAGGGGAGAAGGGGCCGTGGGAGGGGCCTGGGAGAGCACAAAATGTGGACAGCGTTTCCAGAAGGGGCATCCCTCCCTGGATCTGTTGCTGGGTGAGGAGGAACCTCAGGCAGAGTTGAATGGGGGCCGCTCTCCCTCCCTCCCTCTGACTCCAGGCTCCTGTGAAACCTCTGGGGAGCTGTATCAGCCTGGCTCTAGTCTGGAACACCCTGAGGGCTTTCGGGCAGAAAAGCTCAGCTGAGACCACTCAGCTGTGGTCACTTCTGCCTCCAGCTCCCTCAGGCTGGTGAGAGTCATGCTGTCTGCTATAACTGAGGGATGGGCTGACCTTGACAGATGAACGAGTCATAGGCACATCACCTTTATATAGGTAAGCAGGATAGAATGAAGTTTGGATGCAGGAATGAAGAGCAACACCCTGCAAGAAACCACTGTGTCAGAGACTCGGGCTGGGTCTGTAATGTAGAGAAGCCAACCCATCCCTACTCCAGGGGCTGCGTCAGCTCCACCAGGTTTTATGGATCGGCCCCAAGTTCAAGGGAAGGCCCATCAGGTTTGGGCCCAGAGCTCAAGGCCTCAGAAACCAACAGTTTCTCAGCGGAGACACCAGGGGTGATCTTCCCATGCCTGGGACACCCGAGTCATTGGTTAGACGTTTTATCAGTTCTCTCAAGATTACTGCCTCTTACGTCATTAAATCAGCTTCCCCTTCAACACCATGTGGCCAGTCAGGTGTAATTTTGAGTAAAACTTTAAGTGTAACTGTATTTTTCTTGCAGTTGCTCTGTTGGGAAGTTGTGTCCCATGGTTCCTGATGGAAAATCAATACAGTGGTTGCAAAAAAAAAAAGCAGAGGACTTGAGGAAAGATAAATACAAGAGGTCCTAAAACCCAGGCATCAGACGAATGTACGGTAAATACACAAATTCCCCTGAATTTCTAGATGTTTTAGGTAGTAGATTGAAGTGGTAGAAGTCGATAGCAGGAGAAAAGCATCAAACCTAACCAGGAAATTCCTTCCTCACCAGGAATCGAACAGGTGACCCTTGTCTTTGCAGGGTGGTGCCCAGTCAACTGAGCCACACTGGTTAAGCCTTTTGCTTTTTTTAAAAGGAGATCTGCAGGTTTGGTTTTGTACCCTGACCTCAATACGCTTGTGGGGAGGGTGGGGGGAGAGAAGAGTATGACATTCCTCCTTCACTAAAGCCGCACTGTTCCTGAGAGCTCAAAAACCAGTGTCTCCATCATTTCCTTCCAGTGTTTCTTGCTTTATTCTTTACAAAACGGACTGATAAAATAAGGGCAAGGCACCAAAGAGTAGTTTTAAGATTTCTCAGTCTCCCGGGCCAGGAGGGAGATTGCCAGCACTTTGAATCTGATCCTGAAGAGAAGGTGTACGAGGGCTGTAGGCTCTTGGGACCGGCAGCGGCCTCCCGGTGCCTGACCTGTCTCACCATTCCTGAGAGCTGGTCTGCATTGTTAGAGAATGGCCAGAATTCAGAGAGGGGAGAAAGGACGGTCTGTTTAGTGTAATCCAAATACGAGCACAGAACTACAGGTGTCTGCCCAGAGGAACACAAATACCATTTCTCGTAGGCATAGGAAACCTTCCTCAGACTTGTTTAAAGAATAAAGGCCAGGCAGACATCCCAGCAACGATGACAAATTACTTCTCATAGAGAGCAGAGTGCTGGTAAATACACACCCTCCTCAATTCCTTTTCTTTTCCTTTTAAAATGGCTGTTTAGAAACAGAATCTTTATGTAATGAACAGGTTTAATTTGACACTGATTATAAAAGACACATTTGGTAGAATAAATTCTAACTCAGTGACACTGTTGAATGCACCTGATGATTTTTTGGTGAGTGCGTTGCTCTTCTCTAAATGCAGCTGCCAAGGGCTTTCTTGGGTACAGCTTTCTCCCTGCTCCCTCGTCACACCTGCCCCGGCCCTGGGGCCTCCCCCTGCCCCTCTCCACTGGAACCTATACTCCTGTAAGGTCAATATTTCCATATTAAGGATATTAGTGTCCTGCCACTTTAAGCATATTTTGTAAGGTTCCTTAAGAGATGGTGACTTAGAGCAAGGGAGAATGGAAGAGTTGACTTTGTCCCCCCACCTCTGGGGAAGGGGAAAGCCCAGTGAGAGGAAATGAAGTCTTACGGAACTCAGGGATTCGAGAACAATGCAGCCTTCTGGAAACTGTGGAGCATTAAGGGAAGTTGTTATCCTTTGTCACAGGAAGAGTGAGGGAAGCCGTGTGTGTTGCGAGACCTCTGGCCCGGCTCCCAGGGCAGCTGCAGAGAGACGGCCACCTGGGCAACAGGAGGGGACTTCGTTTGGCAAGACTTCTGTCTTCACAGAAAAGCCCCACTCTGAGTTGTTTGTATGAAAGTGTGAGCATTAAAATGGACCAAACAATTGAATATCACGGCTTTTAAAGTTTACCACCTTAACCATTCTTAAGGGTGCAGTGCAGTGGCATTAGGTACATGTATGTCGTTGGACAACCATCACCACTGCTGATTGGTCCTCACTCCTTTCTGTTTTCTTGCACTGCACCTTTGTTCTCAGTAAATCTAAATCCCTATTCTGGTAATCACCGTTTTACTTTCTGTCTCTATGAATTTGGCTACAATAGGTGGCTCATATAAGGTGGAATCATACAATATTTGTCCTTTTGTGATCAGCTTATTTTACTTAATGTCTTCAAGCCTCCTCCATGGTGTATTATGTATCAAAATGTCCTTTTGAAAGCTGAACAATATAGTATTTCATTGTGTGTATAGATCACATTCTGGTTACCCATTCATCTGTCTATGGACCCTTGGGTGGCTTCCACTTTGGTGCTATCGTGAATAATGCTGCTACAAACATGGGTGCTCATAAACACTTAATGTTTTGATACTAACGATTATCTGTTCAAAATTTAATACAAACATGCTGCTTAATGGTGAGAAGCAGATAATGAAATCTTGATTTCCATAAAAATCATCTGCTCCTTCAACAAACTCCACTGTCCTCTGAGTGCCAGCGCTGGAGGCAGTGTGCTGGGAGACCAGAGAGAATGCACGGGCTATCACAGAGCTTCCAGTCACCTGCAGGGGCAGATAGAAAACAAGTGAACATACCAGTCAGCATGTAATTATTCATCATGAGCAGTGCTGTGAAGGAAAAGAGCAGGATGCATCGAGAGAGCATTGATTGGGTGACCTGGCTCAGTCAGGGTGGTCAAGGAGGGGCTTTCTGACAAGGTGACATTTGTGCTGAGGTCTGAGGATGAGAAGAAGCCAGGCCAGTGCAGAGTGGGAGGGAATAAACTTCTGAGCAAGGACACAGCACAGGCAAATTCTGACTAGAACTTTTTCAAATGCCCCCTTTGTGAATCAGTTCTGACTGTGTGTCTGATTGCTCCGTGGGACTCGAGTTCCTGACATTCCAGCAACTCAGAGTTTTGGTTTATGAATCAAGTATAAAGCTGCCTGTTATAGACGTGCTTTGTGACTTGGGAACTGCAGCATCTTAGGGGTGAATAGAAGCATGAATATCCTTCTTCTTCAGGCTGCACACAACCCATCCCTGTTTTAGAGCTGGGGGTCCCTGGGGAGACCATAACAGAGATTCTTGCTGTTGCTTCCATATGGGAGGCAGTGATAAGTAAGGGGAAGCTCTCAGAATTCTCTTGGAAGGAAAGGCCTGTTGCAATACGAAGCATGACTCATCGAGAGCCCTTCCTGTGCAAAAAGGGCTTTGAAAACCTATACATTTCCTGCTTTACATTTTATACCTTAACCCACAATGGACTAATTCCCGAGTCAGGAGACTTTGTGTTGTGAAGTGAATTGCTGAGGAAGGTGCCCTGGATTTCTAGGTAGCTAAGAATGCAGCAAACAAAAACGGTGTCAGGAGGGAATGAAAAATGACATTTGCATTCTTGACAAGGCTTCTTTTAAGCAGCATTGGCAAGTATCTCAAGCCCATGCCAGCCACCCCCACCCTCCCTCATGGTTAATGAGTGGCTCTCCAACTCAGGCCCGTGTACCAAAGCTGTTTCCTTAGCATATGTCAGTGCTGGTGGAAGGAGGCCTTGCTGGGTTGGGAAGTGACTCTGGACACTCACAAACACCTGTGTCTCCTAGAGGACCCCAAGAGAGGGTGATGGTCACAAAACATCTAAAAGCGTTAAGCTCTTTTCATCGTTGTTGCTGTTACCTATGTTATTTTTCATTAACATAACTCCTTAGGCTACAGGGACATTTTAAATTATATCAGTAACAGGTAGCCAATGAAATATTTCCATTTCAGTCATTTACTTTTTCTCCATGTCATGCTGATACAATGCCTTTTTGCCCCTTGGATTGAGGTTGTCTTGTCTTGTTTGTTTGTTAAGGCAATTTTTAATGTTCTATACAGCCTTTTTCAACTATTTTTTTTACCACAACTGTCAGTAAGAAATGTATTTTACTTCATCTGAAGTGAAAAAATTTCACAAAAGAATTATTATTCTTACCAGAGATTCACTCTCTATTTCTCTATTCAATAATACCTCTTTAATAATGTTCTACTTCATTTATTAAATGCTAGTCAAAACTTACCAAAATGTTTAAATGTCAAAATGTTAGCACAATTCACTATTGGGTCGAGACCTGCAATTTGAGGAGCATTGTAGAACTAGCCCATCGAGACTCCTGCGGTTCCCTATCTGTTCAGACCGGGCAAGTTCATCTCAGCAGGCTATGTGCCCCTTCAGTACAATATGGTTATTTTCCCCCTCAGGACTTAGCACATGGCAGCTGTTTCTAATGGATAATGGTTGATTCTGTGACTTAGTCTCTTGAGTTTTGAACTCCCTGTCATTCCCAGTTTGGCTTGAATCATAAGAGAAAAAATTGTTTACATGGGTACTCTGTTCGTGAATTGAGTTCTGGAAATTTAGCTTCTACTGGATAAAACTCCAAGCAACCTCAATCCCTCCCCCCCTTTTTTTTGCTTTTAATTTCTCTCATACTCATTTGGTCATAAATAGCTTTAGGAGGACAGTCTGAGCCTTGGCTACCTCTGTAAGCATGAGTTTTCCTATTCACAAAGGGAAGAAACCTCTCTCATAGAGTTGTGAGTATTAAATCAAATAATATAGGTAAAAATTTAAACACATGATAGTTCCTTGGTAGTAACCATTATTATTGTTGTAATTCTTACTTTCAAATATGTTAGCTGCTAAGAATCTACAATATTCTCTATCTCCATTTATATATATATATCTATATATGTAGAGATACAGATATATAGATATACTGGCCTGTGGTGTCAGGAGAAGATGCTCAAGAGAAGGTGGAAGAAGAAAGTTCCAGGAGGACAGGGGCAGTATATTTTCACTCTTGTATCTCCAACATCCAGCATTCATCATAGGTTACCCAGTAGTTGGTAGATATGGCACTATGAAAACAAGAATGAAGAGGACACAACGCTGGAGTCTCAGTTGAAACTCATGATCTATTGCTCCAGTTTCAAATCTGAGCCAGGTCTCAGACACCCACTGATGGAAGGCTACGTCCCAGTAAGAATGGGTTCTGCAACTAAGGCAAATGTATAAAGTAGTGATTTTCCAGTTCTTCCCTAAAGGAACCCAGGGGTATGTACTTGGGTAAACTTCCCCTCAGAAATAGGTTGCACAAAGGCTGTTTGCAGCTTGTACAAATGCTGTTGGTTATAGGTCTGACTTTTTGTGGATTCCTGGAAACTCAAAGCACCATGATCACTTCCTTGTTACAGGAAGGTGATATGGGAGACATGGCCTTGGTTCATCTCATGGAGGGCCTAATGGTTCTACAGATGAACAGTTGGTCAACTCTACATGACTTAAACAATACTAAAGTACTGGTTTTCACTATAATCACCCACGTGATCTTTGCAAACCTAGATGAATCACAGCATATAACAGCGAACTATCGCAAGCATAATCAGGCAGTGGCTTCAAATATAGCTCCTCTGTCGGGCATGCTAACTTTACTAGAGCAGATCATGACAGCCTCAAGTATGAGGTGTGCAACTATCAGTCGAGTCAATGCATTTTTCCCATTAGGAAGGAAGTACAAAAGCAGTTGGCATTCATATAGGATGGACGATAGTATGCAGTCATGACCTTAGCCTGAGGGATATGTTGATTCTCCCTCACTCTATCATAATATAGTCTGAAAAGGTCTGGGTTGGCTGGACATTCTGAAGAAAATTGACCCATTGTGGCAAGTATATTGGATGCCTTAGTAAGATAAATGCTATAGAGAATGGGAGATAAACTCCAGAGATTCAGGGACCTGCCAGGGTACAGGTGTTCAGTGCTCTGTGGTATGCCAAGACAGGCCCTCCAAAATAAAGAACAAGTACATTGTTCTTAGTAAGGAACAAAGTGAGCAACAAGCGAGTACCTTGCACCCGCTGCTACTAAGAAAGAAGTACAACAATTTTTAGATAGTTTAGGGGTTTGAAGGCTGTATATTCTGTATTTGAGAATGTCTCTGAGTTATCTATGAAGTGGCATGGAAGGCTGCTAGTTTTGCATTAGCCTCAGAATAAGAACAGACATTGTAGTAAAAGCAGTCCTGTTGTTTGGATGATCTGATCCAGAGGACTCTGGGCCCTAGAGGAGTCTGGGTAGAAAGGGATGCTGAGTAGAGACTCTAGTAAGCTCCCAAAGCAGAATTCCAGCACCGACTTCTGGGGTTCTGGAGCGAGGCCACACTATCTGTGGCAGAGAACTATACACCATTTGAAAAGTATTCTTGACAGGTTATTGGACTCTAGTAGAGATAGACCATCTAAACGTGGGATAAATATCAATTGAACACACGCCAAAGTGCCTATCATGAGCCAGGTTCCTTTGGACCCACAAGATGTAAGGGCCAACAGACCCAGCAACCATCTGCTGTAGGACGGAAGTGGTACATCCTGGATTGGGCTTGAGAAGGTCGAGAGGGCACGCACAAGCTGCTGGCCCAGATCTCCATGTCACCTACTCCTCTGCACTGATGTCCTTCCTTCAGCTCCCATCTGTTGCCATAAAGGGGATTTCTCATGACCATGATGGAGGAGAAAGCCTGAGCTTGACTCACAGATAGATTAGCTAGGTGTATCGACACAGCGGAAAATGGATTGTTGTTGTACTACACACAGCCTCCCTTTCGGCCCTGAAAGACACTGGAGAGGGAGCTCCGTCACTGGGCAGAGCTTTGTGCCAGTGCCGCATCTGGCCTGTCGTTTTGTGTAGAAAGAGAAGTGGCTCAGGGTAAGAATGCACGTGGGCTCCGGGGAAATGACAAATGACTCGACTGGTTTTTAAGAGGTGTAGAACCTATGAGATTAGTCATAAAATGTGAAGATTTCCATATTGCATGTACACACACACCAAGCTCTGCAATAGCAGAAGTACGAAACAACCAGACAGGATTACTCGGCCAGTGAGTATCAGCCTCTGTCCCTGGCTTCCCTAGTATATGAGTAACGGGCTCATGAACAGAGCAGAAATGAAGGAGAGGGAGGCTATGCATGCACCCAAGGCTGATTTAACTGTTGCTGCCACTGAAAGTCAGCCCTATAAGCTCAATAAAGGTGAGCTCTTGGAGCAACCAGACATGCACTTGCAGTAAGTCTATGACACGGGTCCCCTTTCATCCTGAATAGAGCAGTGACCCATGCTCACTGGGACTGATACATATTCTGGATGTGGATTGGTCTTTCTGCCCACAAGACCATGACCATGGCACTATCCAAAAGCTCAGAGTGCCCAGTTCACTGACATGCAACCACAGGGAACATCTCCTTAGATCAAAGGTTCACTTCATGGCTAAGGAAGTATGGCAGTGCGATCCCATAGTCATGGGATCACCGATTCTACTCTATATCACACCAACTCGGTATAACAGTGGAAAAGCCTTTTAACAAAGTAGCTGAGGGACCAGCTGGAATGTGACACTCGTGTGGATGAGGCTGCACTTCAGGGGGTAGTAGACTTTTCAACAGATGCTGTTGTATGTGCTGTGTCTCTCAGAGGGGAAAGCATGGCTCCACGAACTGGATGTGGCTTTGTTCACCATCATTTCCATCCTCCTGAGTGACTTGGGAAATTCATGTTTCCCATCCACACAATTTTAGATATACAGGCTCCCAGAAGTGGCTTCTTTTCCAAAACATTTCCCTCAGCTAGTGGGAATAGACTTCAAAAAAACTTGCTGTGCTGTCCAGTTTGGGGGGTGCATAGCCAATTAACCAGCTGATAGGGGGTATAAAAGACAGAACCGGATCTTTTGCATCAAGGTTGGGAAAGGGGAGAAGATAACTCTGCAGTTCTGTTTATGCCCTGGGGCTCCCTCCACCTCCCACTCCGCCTCCATGCTTCCCTCTTTCTCTCCCTTACCACTTTTCCTGGAAGGCACTCTGCCTCAATAAATCGAGAACACCTGAATCTCTCATTGAGGGTAAGTTATTGTCCCTCCTTTGGCCCTTGGGCATGGGGAGAAGGCATTCTCTTCATTATCCCATGAATCAAAACGAGACCCCTGGTGAATGGAGCTACCAGATGGCAGAATTTTTAAAACAGAGGGCAGAATATACTCAGGATCACCTCTTATTTTACTTTTGGTTTAACGGAAGCATAACGCAGGCACAGAAAAGCAAACGCGAATATATAGCTCACTGAATTTCCACGTGAACCCTGCAGGAAAGGAACGTGCCACACACTCACCCATAACAGCCCAGAAACAGCCACATGCTCCTCCCACTGTCATTTCATAGGCTTGAACTTGTCACATGGCCACTTAGGAGGTGGGCATGGATAAGATTAGGAATCACTGGAGCCATAAACACAAATCTGGCAAAGTCAGATTTCCCCACTGAGTTTCCCTGTGCACGTTAATTTCTCTCCTTTCTCTCATTTTTGGCAGGCAGCTGAAGTAATCAGAACTCTCTCTACAGAAGAGGAGAGATTTTGTCTTCATATGTCCATTTCAGCGATAGATTCTGAGGCACTCGATTGGCTTGATTTGGGATAAATCCCACTCCATGATCGTAAAGTGATTTTCACTACAATTTGAGGTTCAATTTGAAAGAAAATGCTAACAAACATAGCTAATAAACATTCCAACAGGTATCTCTCCCTCCATCTTTAACAACTTACAACAAAATTTTGCATATGGATAGGTTACATGAGCACGATTATGTCGAGAGAGGCGCACAAGCAGAGAATCAATGACCATACCAGCAAAAATGTAAAACTAATTACAGATCCTTTGCTATTGATACACTTTGTCATAACGGCTGCCGTTGGTGGCTCTGGGGCCACATTCGGGCACGGGCCTTTTTTGGGACTCAGTGTTGCGGAGAAATGCCAGCGGTACTGTTTCTACTAATGAGTGTGTAGTTCTAAGCTGTAACAGCGTCAATACTGTGTTATTCTGAGAGCAAAATTCTGCTGAATCCACAGACGGGGGACATTGTGCGGGCACTAATGTGTATGGAGTTCTCGGTTGTAATAAGGCAGCTGTTATCTTTAGCACCAGAGCCCAGCCCTGCCCTAGGACTTATCAGTGGGTGCTGTTAGCTAAGACTGGACTTAACTCTTTGGGCTCTGATATAAGCAGCTCCGTACAGCCCCCTCAGTGATTTCCAACCTCAGAAATTATCATTCTTGTTTTTATTTTATTTTCTGTGTGTGTATGTATGTATATACACACACACATACACATGTTATATATGTATACATGCGCACACGTGTGCGTGTACATACATCTATGTATACACATATACACATGCACATGTATCTACACATATTATATGTGTATACATGCACACATAGATGTGCATACATATATATTTTACTGCTTTTATTCTCCCTTTCCCTCTGTCCTTGTGAGTTGTCATCACGCATGGGGTCCGGGGGCGCTGCACCTTGTGCTTTGCCTGTGCCTCGCATCCCACTCAGCCCTCTGCAAGGGCTCCACATGGCAGTATCAGTTCTCTCAAAACAATCTATTCTCTAGTAAGCGGTGACATCACCCCTGGTTGCACTTGGCCAAAGCATGCTGCTCTCTCAGAGGGCCGCGTGAGGCAGGAGAGAAGCACTGACTCCTGTTGGCCTGATCGCACAGAGCACCCAAGGGCACCCATGCCCACAACGGAGACACTTTCCATGCACAGAAGGGACAAAGTCCACCTGGGCATGCAGAGCTGTGTTCAGTGCAGTTTCATTCTCCGGCACAATCTGCCTGCAGCTGATTCACTCCAGGGATCATCTCGGGAGGGCAGCAGCCCCAGTCCGTTTGGCCTTTGCACCGTCACTGCTTCTCCCTTGCGCCCTTGGCGCCTGCCTGCGGCCTGCAGCCCGGCAGTTGCTGGGAGGGGATCAGGAAGGAGAGTCCACCACATCCCTGGGTAGCTATTTCTGTCAACTGAAAAGGCCATTTAAGCAAAACACTTAATTACCTTTCCTCCTCCCTGCAACCCCTGGGAAGGCAGGAGGCAGTCAGATAATGAGCTTAGAGAGAGAGTGAGCAGCTCCGGCGAGGGCCGAGATTTTCATCAGGCGTTGGAGTGACCTCATGCGATTCCCCTCATGAAGTGGGGAGCAGAGAGAAGAGCAACAGGGTGGAATAAACAGGCGCATCCGCAGCGCAGCTTCATTATTTCCCCTTCAATGTGGCAAATTTCTAGAACATTAGAGAGCTTCTGGTTCCCAGGCAAAGCCACTAGGCCTGGCCTCTGGGATGGGGGATCCTGGACCTGCTCAGCTGCTCAGCTGTCTTCCCTGTGTTGTCCTTGGCAGTGAACTCCCCTCCTTGGGGCCTCGGGTTTCTGACTGATAAAATGAGGACATTGCACCTGTCAGCTCTAAGGTACCTTTAAATTCTCTAATGCTAAAAGAATTGCTTTGGTGTAGAAGGGTTAGGAAGGTGGGGTCTCCTCCTTGCTGGTAGCCTGGTGGTACTGGGGGGGACGCTGCTGTCGAACTCTCCAGGGTGTGGGGCAGGTCAGTGGAGGCCACCCTCCTGGGGTTGCCAGAACCAGTCATTGGGGTCCTGCATGCCAGATGAAAGGGCTAAAGTGCTGAGCTGGAAGGCAAGAGAAGGCGCTGGCCTGCGGGGAGAGCCTGGCCTCTTCAAAGAGCTCCATCCTGGAGAGGAGGACAGACTGCCTGCCCTTGTGGTTGAGCTCCCTGGGCATTGTGTTTGGGCTCCTGCCCATTTTGACCTCAGTGTGTCTCGTGGGTTCCGTCCCCTTGTTTGCCCTGCTTGGACCTGGCATTTGCCCTGTGCCTGCCCAACGCAAGACTGAAGCAACGCAACCTCTACCACCTGGCCCTGTCCAGCTGCCACCCACTGAGTGCTCTCCCATGCCTGGAATGTCAGCCCACCCACCTCTTTCCTGCTCTCCAGCCCTCTGGCCTGCCCTCTGGTGTCTGGCCTCATATCTCCTGC
Source organism: Sturnira hondurensis (assembly GCF_014824575.4). NCBI lineage: Eukaryota > Metazoa > Chordata > Mammalia > Chiroptera > Phyllostomidae > Sturnira > Sturnira hondurensis. Next base: position 29,231,159 of record NW_028082759.1, read on the forward strand.
CTGGATGCTGCCATCTTGCCCCAGCCTGGGTGATGACTCTGTACTGCCTCCCAGTCCCTGCACGGAGACTGTTGGNTGGGTTCCGTCCCCTTGTTTGCCCTGCTTGGACCTGGCATCTGCCCTGTGCCTGCCCAACGCAAGACTGAAGCAACGCAACCTCTACCACCTGGCCCTGTCCAGCTGCCACCCATTGAGTGCTCTCCCATGCCTGGAATGTCAGCCCACCCACCTCTTTCCTGCTCTCCAGCCCTCTGGCCTGCCCTCTGGTGTCTGGCCTCATATCTCCTGCCTGGATGCTGCCATCTTGCCCCAGCCTGGGTGATGACTCTGTACTGCCTCCCAGTCCCTGCACGGAGACTGTTGGTGAGGGGGAGTCAGGGCGAGACAGAAAGGGAGATAGAAGGCCACCTCACCCCAGTGGGAGCCAGCCTGGGGGCCTGAGAGAGTCATTCCATCTTGTTCATTCATCAAATCATTGAGTGCCTAACATGACACAGCAGTGAACACAGACAAAACCACCTTCTCCTATAGACAATAGAGATGAGAAAACAGATGAGAACTAAAATATGTATGTAGAAAATTCAATTAAATGAATAAGTAAAAATATTAAAAATAAAAAGAATAAGTGTGTTAGAGTGTAACCATTACTATGAAGAAAAATAAAGGAGCAAAGGAAGACAGGAAGGAGTTTGCAGTTTTGGATAAAGTGGTCAGACAAGCTCTCACGGAGAAGAGAGTTGATTAAAAGTCTGATGGCTAGGAGAAACAAAGCCATGCAGATGTCTGTGGAAAGAGGACTCTTGGGCAGAGGTAATAACAAGTGTGAAGGCCCTGAAGCATCACTGTGTTTAGTGTGTGAGAGAAACAGTAAGGAATCAGAGCAGGAGGAGGGAGGTAGATCATCACATCAGAGAGAAAGTGGGGAGGGAGGGTGGTAGGAAGATGGTATAGGGCTTTGCAGACTGTGTAGGAGTTTTACTCTGAGTGAGTTGAGGGTCACTTCAGGGTGCTGACCAGAGGAATTCATTATCTTATCATGTTCACGGGTTCATTCTAACAGCTGAGATTAGAGAACACCAAAGCAGGACCAGTTCGGAGACGATCGTGATTATGCTGGTGAGACGTGATATGACTCGGTGCAGCCTGACAATGGTGGAGGAGGTGAGAAATAGAGTCTAAATTTAAAGGTAGAATGACATTTTTTGCTAAGCACTTGGATGGGACATATGAGGAAAAAAGTGGAGATAAAGAAGCTTGTGAGTTTTTTGGCCTGAGCAACTGCGTGAATGAGCTGTTTATCAAAGGCAAGGAGAAGGCCTTGGAGGAGTTGTTGGGGTGGGGGACAATCAGAAGCTCAGGGCTGGATGTGTTTATTTGAGATGTCGATTGGTTACCCAAGTGGAGGAGAACCCGGGAGCTCATAATTGGGTGGTAGTAAGATACAAACTTGGTGTCCAGAGCAAACAGATAGCATTTAAGGTCACAAAACAGAATGAGATTACCAATGGAATGTAGACAGAGGACAATAGAGAGAGAGGTCAAGGCCTGGGCTTTGAGTCTCCAGCATGAGGAAGTTAGGGAGATGAGGGAGGCCAGACAAAGAGACGGGGAAAGAAAGGGCCGCTTAAGAGGAAAACCGGAAGAACGGGGAATGCCCAAACGTAGACGGAGTATTTGAAGGAGGAAGGAGTAGTGATCCATGTCAGCAAAGATAAGGCCTGAAAATGGCAATTGGTCACAACAAAGTGGAAACTACTGTTGAGCTCGATTTTCTGCAGAGAAAACCCTTTCAATATTACGTGAAGGCCCCCTAGCCTTACCAGCACTGGCAGGCTCTGGGCGGAGTCTGGTCAATCACAGTGATTGGTTCAGAGAGGAGCACAAGGTCCAGATTGGGCCAATCAGAGTTTTCTTGGGACATTTTCTCCTGGAGCTGTCCCGGAAGACTGGCTCCTTCCCCAGGAGTTGTAAATGCCCAGGTGCAAGTTGTAGCCTGTAGCAAAGATCCTCCCTATCATTGGACTCACTCTTTCTAGAAGGGAGAGAGATAAACCTCTGACCCCCTATGGATCCTGCTCTACCCAAAGCCCACTGCTCCCTTGGACTAAATTTTATTTCCCAGCCAATAAACTCTATTTTAAGCAAGTCTGTCTCTTGCATACGAAGTGCTTAATGTATCCAAGGGGATTTCTCTGAAGACTGCAGCTCAGCAGTGGGAGAAGTGTGAGGAAGGGCTCTGAGCTGCTGGACAAAGGCACTGGCATGAAAAGGCACTTGGTAAATGAAACCTTACCGAGCAACCGAGCAACCGCTGGATTCAGGACTATTCTTAGCTGCTTGGAATTGCATGCGGGAGGCCGCCTTGAGCAGTACCAAACAGGGTCACCTCCCTACCCCCTCCCGTAGCAGCCTCTGACGCAGACCTGAAATCTGGGGCAGGTAGGGTTGCAACCAGAGAAGCTGGATGAGGGCATCAGGTTCCACTCATGACCCAAGAGGTGGTATCCTGTGGGGCCACTAGGGCTCGGTACTGGGAGTTCCCTAGGAGATTATGAAATCCACACTGGGGGGTTTAGAAAGGGACAGAGTCAGCATCTGTGGAATGCAGATGAAGTAATGGGAGACCAGGGCACAGGAAGCAGTTGCTAAAACAAACTGACTAATTCTTTTGGATGAGGTTTCTCTGGCCCGGCACTGTCTTTAAAGGGCCAGCCACACACAAATTGTAGCATCTTAAAGAGTCCTGGAGCACAGCACAGATCCACTCGTGTTGGATTTCAGCTCTAAAGATCCAGCGTGCCACCTTTGGGTGTCATCTCAGTGTGTTGAGAGGGAAAGCAATTTGTTCTCACACTTCCGGGCCCCGTGCAGATAGTTTGTTCAGCCTCTCTCATCCCTCCCCTACCTGGCAGATAGATGCCTGAGTCCTCCCAGGAAACAGCTTTGATCTTCTCAATCTGCATCATGACAAAGGTAAATTATGTTCCAGAGGTAATCCCTGGTTACCTAGAGACGTAAGCCAGTTAAGACTTCAGAGAACCCTGCAACATCCACGCACCAGAAGTCTTGGTATAAATCCCTTCCATTTCGAACTGTTACGTCATTGCTTGTCTGTTTCAGGATTACGTTTGTTCTTGGAGAAAACTCACCTTTCGCAGCAACCCTTTCATCATCTAACTATGGTTGAGACAGACTTCCAGTCATACACTTTACTTTCATCATGCAATATAAAGGGTACCAATTCAAGAAGCCTCATGAAATGCAGGGCCACACCTTGGAATTCAGAGCATTTAACAGAACCGGAAGTGAAATTTACTTGTTGCTCAGGTAATGATAGACAGTGCGTGTTACTAGACTAAACACATCTGCAGGAAGGGTAAATTTAGAGTGTTGAAAAAAACTGTCTTAAGCACCCTCCAGCACTTGAAAATGCCCCATCGCGCCCAAACGACTGATCCTACGTTCAGGTAAATCTTCTGTGTTCGCAGAAGCACGTCTGGGAGGATTTCGGTCGGGCAGTGGTTGTTTAGCCTATTTTTTATTTACTGCAATAAAACTACATAAAACCCTATCATTCACTCATTTTCACTAATTTACTTTGGCCTTTTCCCACAATTGCTCTAAGAAGGCATGCTTTATTTTATGACTTTATCCTTCAATGCGATATATTCTTGGTGCCGCAGCTACATTCTGCTTTCTCAGTCATACAAAGACAATGTTTTCCAAACTCTTCTCACTCTTTCTGTAAGTGGGCCACAAATCCAAGGGACAAAAATCCTGGAGCCTCCCAAGCAGCAGCTTTATGTACTAAAAGTTTATGTCTTGATCATGCAACAATCTAAGGCTGATACTTCTGGTTGGGCACCTCTTCTCTGTGATGTCGTTCAAGGTCCTGGGCCCTGGGCCTTAGGCTCCTTCCATCTTCTGGCTCCATGAGGTCCCACATGGGGCCCCCAAGGCAGTCCCAGGAGGTGAGCCAGCTGGAAAGGGGGGGCACGTGGAGGGCTGCTTGTGGTTTCACCACCCAGACCTGGGATTGGTGTGCATCCATTTTGCTCATTTCCCCTGACCAGAGCAGGACCAACGCCAGACCACGGCCACACCTCTCGGCAAAGGAGGCTTGGGAATGTGGGTTAGCTGTGTGCCAGTGTTTGGGTAAACATGTATTTCTGTTTGCCTTCTGTGGCCATAAGCATTTGACTTCGGCAGTGGGCGGGCTCTCACTCCGAAAGTATTTGGGATGACCTGTTGGGGCAGGCTTTAAGAGACAGAGTGAGTGCTATTATTAAATTAATTTCCTTTATTTACACGTCAGTTTTGCTTCTCTATTTTGATCTCATTGGCTTCTAGACTGGAGTCAACTATCTTGCAGTCTTTGTCTACAATAACACCTCAAAAAATAAAACAAAAAAGAAAAGTTTCTATAGCAAAAGAAGTTGAATTGACTCTGTTTTCTTATAAATCGTCTGAAAATGAGAGGGTCCACGCCACCAAAATATTCTAGTGGGTGGAGACAGGAACAGATATTTCTCTCTCTCTGATCTGGCTCTCATTTACCGCCGGGTACCTGACTTTCATAATTCAGGACACTGAACCTTGTGCAGACCCCTCATCCCCACTGACGAGCCAATGCCCACCTTCACAGATAAGGAAACAAATCTCCAGCCCATCACAAGGTAGCTGTGAAGTTTTGGCAACTTATTTAACCTTCTTGAGGTTAAACTATTCTCTTATTCTGTGAAAATGGGGTTAATAATTTCCTTCTCTTGGGTCACTGTAAGAATGAAGTTAGATATTGAAGGAGAAATCACCTAGCACAGTGCTTGACATCAGCTAGGTGGTCAGTCACTATCAACCTCCTCCCTGGCTTTCTCCCTATGGGGAAAGGTAACCGCTAGGTCCCTTGGCAGGATGGCAGGGCCTCTGTGAGTGGAGCTGCCTCTCTTTCCCCGCCCAGCCGACCTAACTTCATGAAGATGCAAAAGCAGCAGGAATTCTTTCCATTCAGGCAGAAATCTGAGGGTCTGAGCGCCAGGAAGGAGTAGGTGCCAGACAAAGACACGATTACCCCCACATGACTGCCTACTAAGAATCTGGGCTGGAGAAAAGGCTTTTCTGTGGTTTGTTTTTGCTAATTCTGCCCCATACACCCAAGAGGTAAGACCTGCAGTCAATAGAACAGCCCCAAATGCTGTTCTTCTAATGTAATGCAACCCAGCTAACCTCCACCAGTCTCTATGCTCCATCTCTTCCCATTGGTTTCCTTGATTCCTCAGCAGCTAAGGACTCCAGTTAGCAGTTTCCATTGATCAAGTTCCGCTGACCCTAGCATACTTCACACACATCCCCACACACATATACGCTCTCCAAGATACTCTCACCGGTGGGTGGTACACTGTTTCTCAGGCCATGCTGACTACGTGCCGGAGAAAGATGAAACTTACTTCCCCTGCTCTTCTGAACCAAGTTTATGAGAATCAATTCTAATCCTTAAATCTTCTTATTCTTATACAGGCTTATTTCTTATTTAGTTCTGGTATCCCACTTCGAGCCAGTCGGAGGAAAAAGAAAACTTTGCATTGGCAATACCACACAACTGTGCACCGTCAAGGATGGCATTCTGGGGAAAATCAGCGAAAGCCTTGGCTGTTTCGGTAGTAATCCTAAAGATCAACAGAAGAAATTGCTTGAAGTGGATGGATAAAATTCTTAGAGTAATCCTGCCCAAGCCTTCTAGGATTCTCTTGTGATGTCTTCCTGTATTTCAGCCTTTCGCCTAAGGAGATTCCAAGTGTCACCGAAATGAATGCATAGTGCTGTTGGAAGGGGCATGGTGGAAGCCAAGGGCTTAGGCTTGGGAATATCTTTTCAAGCTGGGTTGAGAGAAAAAGTCCCCCTGATGCTAACTGATGTTCTGGGGAAATGTTTTAAGTCCGTTTCAATGGGATGCAGATACAGTAGTTTTTCTTACTCTGTTGAAAATGTCAGGGAGAATGGAATGACCCAGGGGCCAGGTAGTCATTGACCTGGCTGGAAACTCGTCCTCTGTGCTGAGTTGAGTGGGGTATGGTGCGGGCAGCGCTGGTCTGGCAGGCAGCACAGGGGCGGGTGTGCAGTCACTGGCCGTTGGCACTGTGGGATGAGAGCGGGTGGGGATTTTATTGGGATTGGGCAGGACTGGATGTGTTCGCAGCAAAGAAGCAAGACCAGAGGAGCAAGCGCGGCTGGCGCTTGAGAAGCACTGAGCCAGAAACTGGTGCTTGAATTGTAGGTAATAAGTCTTATTTCTCAGCAGGAATTTTTCTTTCACAGTCACCCTTCCTCTGATCCAGAGTCTCCCAGAACTTGATAACAAAATTAACAACAAAAACTACATATGGAGGCTACTTTTGATTGACCACTGTATTCTGTTCTCCAGATTATCCATAAAAAGGGCACACATATTTTAATTGATTTAGAACTGACATACAAAAGCTGTACATTCTGAAAATGTACAAGTTACTAATTTTGACATGTCTAAACCCGTGAGGGCATCCCCACACTCAAGACAGAGAATATCTATCACTCCAAAAAGTTTCCTCATATCGCTTCGTAATTCTCACCATCTCTGTCCCTCTCTGCCTCATCCCCTCTTCATTGATCAGCTTTCTGTTACAATAGATTAGTTTGCATTTTCTAAAATTTTATATAAATGCAATCATACAGTATGTAGTCTTTTTTGGTCTGGCTTCTTTCATTCAGTGTAATTATTTTAGATTTATCCATGCTGTTTGTATATTTCAGGAGTTCATTTTTTATTGGTGAGTAGTATTTCACCAGATGGATATTACACAATTTGCTTATCCATTCAACTTTTGATGAACTTAGATTGTTTCCATACTTTGGATAATATGAATAAAGCTGCAGTGAACACTGATGTATAAATCTGTGTATGAATATATGCTTCCTTTTTTGTTAGGTAAGTAGAACAGGGAGAAGAACAATGGGTCATACAGTAGTATCCATTTAACTTTTTAAAAAACTGACAGCCTGTTTCCCTTGGTTATGCCATTTTAGATTCCCATACTAGCAATATATGAAAGTTCTAATTCCTCTATATCTCTCCCGATAATTAATATGGTTCATCTTTGGAATTTTAGCCACTTTAATAGATGTATTGCAGTACCTTGCACATCCCTAATGACTCATAACTGATGAAGTTGAACATGTTTTCATGTGCTTATTTGCCATCTGTCTATATTCCTTACTGTTTGTTCAAATCTTTTGTTCCTTGTTTTTGCATTCTTGGTTTTCTAATTGTTGCGAACTCTGTATGTTCAGGATGCAAGTCTGTTATTAGATGTGTGTCTTGCAAATATTACGTGGCTTGTTTGTAATACTCTTCACAGCACGTATGCATACATCCTGCAGCCTCTTGTTGCTGGGTGTGGCCACGTCACAGTTCTTCCCCATAGAATGGGAGTAGGAGTGAAGTGTGCTGCTCCTCCTGGGCTCAGCCTTTAAAATGGTGTGTGTACTTCTCCAGGTTCTCTTTTATGTCCTCACGCCAATGGTTTGGCTTTGATCGTGCTGGTGAGGACAGGGTCTGGGGATTTCATAATGACCTCGTGCAGCTGGATCATCCATCATTGGCCTGTCGCATGGCAGAGAAATAAACTCTTCTCAGTCACTGAATTTTGCAGTGACTTTTTTAGCTCATGGCAGTGTAGCCCTTACCCTGACTAATATCCTGAGAGAGCTACTCTTCCTTCCTTCCTTCCTTCCTTGAGCACTTTCCAACAGAAGTTTAGGTTGATTGGCCTGATGAAGAATTCATTTTCCCAGATAAGAATGTAAACATTTTATGAGCCATGAGTGAGGCACTGTGTTATGGAGCTGGCCTAAGAAGAGGAATCAAACCAAGTGTTGGTCTTAAGAAACTGATACTCCAAAAAAAAAAAAAAAAAGAGAAAACCTTTTGATATAGGTTTATGTCTAGCCAGTTTGGAATTAGAGTTAGTTTTTCAGCAGTTTAGAAACAAGATTCTGCTGAGTTTAGAAAAATTCAGAGATTGGGCTCCAAATTGGTGTTTTTTCTCTTGATATTCTACAGAAAATCACAATAAGATGAAACAGAACTTCAATCCCTCTTCCTGCCAAATAAGAAGAAGGTCTTCATGGCCAGGTGCCTGCCACCCAGTGCTCAGCGCGGGTCTCCCCAGGTTACGTGAAATTGTGCAGTTGCCACTTATTTGATTTCTTCATGTAGTCAATGGACTCTGGATGTAATTCAACTAACTTGCTTCTCCCAAGAGCCTAACTGATGTTTACAGATGAGGAAACATTCCAAAATGATAACTAACTTGTTTGAGGCTGCAGAGTCAGGCAGGAATGGAAGGGAGCTTTGAAACCAGCCCTGCTACCCAAGTAAGTCTATGCCCCTTGCTGCAAGTTCTACTGCCTTCCACGAGAGCTGGCTGGACTTAAGTTATTCACAGTATTGCTTAGGGCTGTTCATGTCCATGGAAAAAATATCCTCACCGACTCTAGTTCTGCTCCCACAGCCTCCTCAGCCCCAGGCTTAAGCCAGCCTCTATTACTCAGAAGAACTTGTGAAACTCCATGCTTCTTTATATTCAAGCGTCAGCATGCTTGACTTTTGTTTTTCAATCCAGACCGTGCCCTGTGTTTGTACAGCAAAAGTCCAGCTTTATTATGAAACCAAAATGACAGTTGGTCCCTGGAAAACAACCCAGATCCCAGGTCCCCACTTTAGCCCAATCCGAAGTCAAGGGTTTCTGGTTTGATACTTCCAATGCCAGCCTGACACTTTGGTAAGGGCTTTCAGACACATAAAACCAGGGGAAAGGAGAGAAAGTCTTTCTTTTTCTTGTTGTTCCAGATCAGATAACATTGCCTGATTAGTTCCTCCACCATGAATTCACACCGCATGTGCCCACATGCCAGCCTTCTGCTAAAAGGCCATCAGCTATATTGCTTCCTGCACAATCATTCATATTTTGCCTCATGCCTTCCCTTCTCCACCTCCGTTTCCGGCTCCTCCCCCTGAATTAGCAAAATGCTTGCAAAGGAAATGTGTCAACAGGTGAAATTTATAGGAGTTTCCTAGCCCACACAGAAATGTGAGCCACAGGCATCCCCAAAGGAGGGATTTTCTTACTCAGACGCTTGCCCTCTTGAATATGCCCTGATTCATGCCCAACTAGAGAAACCAGTTATCTTTTTTACGGAATCAGAGTGTGTGGAGCTCCCGTGGGGGAAGACTGGCTTTGATGAAAGCCAGTTGGGATTATTTAGTTGCAGTCACAGAAAACCCAACCCAAACTGGCTTAATCAAAAAGAGAGATTATTGACTCAGAAGCTGAGAAGGAGATGGCTGCTTCAGACAGGACTTTATTCAGAGCTCTGGCATATCAGTAGCACCTGCTTATTTTTGAATCTTTATTTCTTTGTTCTGCCTTCTATTATGTTGACTTTAGCTTAGGGTTTTATGGGTACCAGAAAGGTCTCTGCTAACCCATTCATTTTCTTACGCTTTCAGTTATGACTGAGAGTCTCTTTCTTAGAAGACACAGTGAAAATGTCATTGCATTTTCTTGGCTTTGATCAGGTCACGTATGATCCGTGATCGTCAGAGGACTAGGAAATGAGACACACTGATAGCCTAGGCCTAGGTCACAAGCTCCACCCTGGGACTGACTGAGTGTGGAGTCAGCTTTAATGGGACTGCATGGGTACAGTGACAGGAGACTCTGGCTGTGTTCCCTGCAGTGAGTTTTGCCTTATAAGAAACGATCTGTGTGTGTCACGTAATGTTTGGTCTCCACTGCACAAGCCAGCTACCTACCTCAAAAATAGCCATCATCTGCTCATGTAAAACAAGGACCTACATCCTGAGCCAGGCCGACTTGAAGAAAGGGTTACTAATGATATAAATTTCAGGGGTGAGGGCAATTCGCCAAACTGTTGGTGTGGTTGAGTCAGTACTGAAAACTTACTCAGAAGGTTCTCAGTGTCTACAGCAGGACTACCTTCTAGTTTTGAAAGTATGACATCTTCCACTGGTCTAGTGTTGAAGACTATTACAATAAGCATTTCTGGTTGGTTTCATTGAGTTTTCATTTTTGTTTCCTAAAATGACTGTGATATTTTGTTACAAGAAACTCTGTAGCTTGATTGAGCTGGGTCTGGAGAGAGTGGAATTGTTTATGGCAGAGACTTGAAACTTGGGAAGTCCTTGGAGTTATTTTGACTACAGTATGATATACATGCCCAAAGAAGTTCTTTACATTATTCCAGTCCCTCAACTTCTTCATATGCCTTTCTAAATAAACATCTGGGATTAGATTATTCATCTTCTAGTTGACTCTTCACCTTCACTCAATGTTTAACCTTTTCACCAATGAACAATTGTTCCCAGTCATGTATTTTCTTTCTTCAAACACTTCATTGTTGATCGTGTACAGACCCTAAGGGCTTCCCATGCGCTATCTCATGGATTCCTCATACCTATGCCTACTGTATGACATAGAGACTATAACTATTCCTATTGTATGCAAGATGAAACAAACCTAAAAGAGGTTAAATATCTTCTCCAAGGTCACTCACAGTTTGATCTTTTAAAAGAAAATATTTTATTTATTTATTTTTAGAGAGAGGGGAAGGGAGGGAGAAAGAAAGGGGGAGAAACATCAATGTGTGGTTGCCTTTTGCATATCCCCTCCTGGGGATCCAGCCCCCAACCCAAGCATATGCCTTGATTGAGAATTGAACCAGCAACTCTTTGGTTTGCAGGAGGGCATTCAAACCACTGAGCCACACCAGCCAGAGCACAGCTTGATCTTAAATCAGGCAACACAAATAAGACAAAGGCTTTGCCCCTGCCCCCGCACCCCCATGATATAGGACAGAAAGATAGACCTATAAATAAACTAGTGAATTTCATGTTATATTTCCATGATAATGATTTACACAGGGAAAAGTGAAGAAACAGGGGAGAGAGTGCGGGTTGGGGAAATTTACCTCATGAGAGTTGGGGAAATTTGAAATGGGTGTAGGTAAAACTTCTCTAGAGAAGGCTAAGCTGAGGTGCATGAGAAGGTGTGTTGTAGTTGGCAGATGGGGGCTGCAACAGCCTCCCAGAGATTGAACCCTGTGCAGGCAAAGCACCGACATCTACAAGTGATGTGTAACGGGAAATTGCCAGCAGTTTGGTCTGATGGGAACGTAGGGTTCAAGAAGAATGAACGGAGGAGGAGACACACAGGGCCTGGTCCATGAGTGCCCTGTTTATACAGAGAAGGATTTGGTCAGGAAAAAATGGGGAACCATTGAAGAGCTTTAAGAAAAAGGTGACAGTCATAATCAGTATTTTTTTCTATTTAAAAAATTTCTGAGCCTTTATTTTGGAGGGGATTTTTAAAAATTTTATTTTGATTTTAGAATGAAGGGAAGAGAGGAAGAAAGAGAGGGGAGGAAAACATCAATGTGGGAGAGGAACATCGATTGTCTTTCTTCTGCATGAACCCCAACCAGGAACCAAACTTGCAACCCAGGCCTGTGCCCAAATGACGTTGAACTGGCAACCTTTTAGGCCGTGGGACAATGCCCTACCAACTGAGCCACACTGGGGCCGGGGGGAGGGAGTTCATAGTGTAAAATATGCACAACATAAAGTTTACCATTGATACCATTTTAACTAATGGTTAAATTCAGCACATTATAATTCAGCACAGTAAGTACATCCGTGATGTTGTACAACCATTTCCATTATCCATTTCCAGAAATCTTTCATCATCCCCAAAAGAAACTCAGCACCCCTATCATAATTACTCCCCATTTGACCTGTGTGAGCTGAAGAAAGTTGCCCTGAAACACAAGAGGAAAATACAAGTATGCAGGTCCTCAGAGTACATTAGTGCAAAAAACACTATGATCTGTGCTCTTTTAAAAGGTCAAATGTCAATGACGCTGCACATTTGGGGATGAGAGCGTCCACACAGTGGCTTCCGAGTGTGTCATTTCTGAGGAATCAGCCAGACCACAGGGGTGTTCTATTATTTCCATGGTGCCAATTTCTAGTTTTTTTGGTAAAAGAAAGTTCACTGATACTGCTAATGAACATCTCTTGGCATCACACACCGCGGTGTGTGTGGTCTTGCGCAAGTGCCATAGACAGAGGGGTAGACAATGATTCAGGGCCTCCAAAGGAATTGTAATGTCATCAGGGGCAAGGAGGTGGACATGTCGCTCTGTGGCTTAAGGTAGGATGGAATCAGTTGTCCCTTAACCCCTGACCTGTGTTGATTATATCTCCTCATTCTATCATGTACAGCTTTTTACACACTAATCACATTATAATTTTACATTAATTTGAGTGTCTTCTGTGTTAACCATTTGACTGTTCACGCCATAATAGTACGCTTACCTGTTTCCACTCATTATTGTCTCTCCAGTATTTAGCCTAGTTCTTGGCTCATAGAATGTGTTCAGTGAAGATATACTGAATGAATGGTTGCTATAATTATATGTATATATATATGTGTGTGTGTGTATCTAAATGTATATATGAATATATATATATACATATCCTATGTATATATCATATATAACACAATGACCAGCCATATGTTTTGAAAATGCAAATAAAAAATTCACAGCTATAATCTAAACCATTTTTTAAAGAAGCTATCACTTTGGCATAAGTAGCTTCTTCAAAGACTTAATACTATTTAAATATGGCTAAGACTTCAGTGGATGCAAAGCTCTATGAGTTAGGCCTATTAATTGTGCCTATAGCATAGCTCTTTGTAGGGCTAACCACACACAGCAGTGGGCAGAGGGCTGGGTGCATGGTACCCAATGGGTGGTTGCCTGCAGGCTTCTAGTGCGTTCGGATAGACTAAAACTCTCACTCCTCAGTGCTAATTAGTTAGAAGACTATTTATAGACCTCAGCAGGCCTCTGAAGACCTATTTGCAATTCCTGCCCCCTCACTCTCAGCAGACAACTTTGTCTCAGGAGTCATTGAGAAAATTGAGGTCATCCGTGTGTTTTCTGGTAGCTTCCCAGCCTCTACCTGCAATTTACTTACACTGCTGTCTGTCTGTGTTCCAGCTGGGAAATCTGAAGTGGCCTCCTTCCAGCAAGGGCAAGCCTTTCCCAGAGTCTGCCTCTTTTTGTCCTGTGCAACTCCATTCACTGCCCCCCCAACCCAGTCTCTCTAGTTCCATTTCTAAGATGCTCCTTCAGCCTATGAATCAGTTCCATTCTCATGACTTTCTTGCATTACTGTAGTGGCCTCCTAACCTGTCTTGCATTTCCATTTGCCCTCTTTTACGGTGCAACCAGAGGATTCTTTAAAATGCAGGGTTATGGGCAATTCCCAGTGCGCTAATTGCAACTCTCCTATTTCCTATATTTCCAGAAATCACATCAGAATGTAAGTTAATTAAGAGTGCTATGAAAGCCTCCCTATTTCCTCCTTCCCTCCCTCCCTCCCTTCCCTCTGAAAGTAAATCGTCTACATACTTGACTACTTATTACTAGTAACACATTTCTCAGGTGCCTCTTTCAACAGACAAGGCACCTTTATGAGGCATCTTGATTCAGTCACCAGGTGTGATCTCTCCTCTCCTTCTCATGCGCCTTGTCTGCCCGTCTGCTTCATCTGGCTGGTTCACTTGTCACTCCTCCACTCCCTGGCTCTGTTCTGGGCGCACCCCATGAAACTTTGGTTCACTTTGACCTCCTCATTGCTACAGTCATTTGTTCAGTCTTTACTGCTTTGACAGTACCTGTCCTGCTTGCCTTCATTCTTCCTACCATTTTCCCTTGATTTTTCTCACAAAATTCAAATGGCTCCTTTCTTTTCTCTCTGATGTCTCTGGTTCTGCCTGCCCCTTGAATGCCTGTGTCCTTGAAGTTTTAAGCACTGCATACCCACCACTTACTCTTCTAGTTCCCCGGCTTTCTCAGTGACTCTCCCCTTGCACCTTCTGTGTGCATCCCTTATATCGTGGCCTTCTTCTTACGTTTCACTGTCATCCTCTAGGCCTTCTAGAACTTAGGCCATCATTGTAGAAGTCTGTTCACTGGGCTGTAGGTGCTATCTCAAGGAGAATTTTATTGCAATGTTCTTCAAGTTATTCTTTTTGTTTTATTTCAATACTCTTCCTAAGGACAGCATTTTGATGAGATTCAAAAATGACCTTTTAAGACGAAGCAGCGCATGTTCTCAAGTCTTTGAGAATTTCTGGGTATTTCCCTATCCTCCACCCCAACGTTTGCTGGCCTTGCAATACGCTCCTCAAGCTTAGTGGCCTGAAGGAACTCTTCTGAGTCCCAGACAAAAGGCAGCCTCTCGCTGGGGTCCTTCTTCTTTGATTTCTTTAGGGCAGCAGAACCAGCCTTCCCTTCTTTCTCACCCACCTTCATCCACCCTCTTTCAAACCTTCTTTTTCCTCCCCCTGCTCACAGGGCCAGCATCCCCCTGCTGACCTGTGATCGTACAAGTGTTCATCAGGTTCTGCCAGCCCGGCTCTGTTCAGTGGAGGTTCGTAAAAAGAGAAGGGCTTACGCTTAGGACACATCCATCAACGAGGCCAGCCTGTTTTTCCTAGAGAAAAACACACAATCTCACATTGTGCTTTAAATGAGGATGTTTTGCCAAAGCACATCTGTATTAGCTTTGTATTGCTGCTGCAACAAATTGTCACAAACTCGGTGACTTGAAACAACACAAATTTTTGTTCTTATGGGTCTGGAAGCCAGGAGTCTAAACACAGTTTCTTTGGGTCAAAGTCATGGTATCATCAGGACTGGCTCCTTCTGGAGGCTCGCAGGGAGAATCTGTTTCTTGGACTTTTCTACCTTCTGGAGGCTACCTGGACTCCTTGGCCTGTCCCCTTCCTCCCATCACTGCCACCCTCTTGCTTCCATTGTCACTTCCCTTGCCATCCTCCCTCTTCTAGATCAAGTCTGCCTCGGCATCCCTCTTATAATAATGCTTGTGATTACACTCAGGGTCCAGTAGATAATCCAGGATAATCTCCCCATTTCAAGATCCTTCATTTAATCGTATCTGCAAAGTCCCTTTGGGCATATAAGATAACATCTACAGATTCCAGGGATTAGAACATGGATATCTTTTGGGGATATTACTTCGCACCCCACAACATCACACATTGGAGTCCCCCTGCCCTTTGAGTACTCACATATTTCCTTGTCACTTCTTGAGTTTTATTCTGCCAATAGTGTTACATAATAAAACATTTCCCTTCATATATGTGCATTAATATAGATGAAAACACATTATTATTTACATATATTATGTATATATTACATATATATACACAAACTTTTATTTTAAAAGTTGATACTTAAGGTATACTCACACATCTTTAAGAAAGAAAATCCATTTAGAGGCTGTAGTTTCTATGTCGTCAGTGTTTGTGTTAACTTCTCAGAAAAAAACGCCATTCCAAAATTCTATCCTTTTTCATCCTGTTGAAAGACAGCCCATATGAAGACATGTAAGTGTGTCATGGAAGGTGTCTGAGTTGTGGACAGGTACTGGGCTGACTTACTCTGATCCCAGGAATAGCACTACCCTCTCTCTTGTCTCCTAAATTCCAAAGTGCATAGTAACCGGTGCCTCTCACTACCTGTTTCATTGAGTGAACCACCCCAATTCCCCTCCTACTCCCTTGGCTAGTCCTTTGGTCTCCTCAGCTTTGCCCCTTGCCTTCGGCACCCACTTGGAAATGTTTTGCATTAGGCTTCCATCCTTTGTTCACCTTCCTCTTTCACGGCCTTCTTCTTTGGTGGTCTTGGCCATTTCTGCAACTTCCGCTCTCATCCATGGGATGGACCAGACCCATATTTCCAATGTCAAATATGAAAAATATTTATCTGATAATTTCTCATGTGCCTCTACTATTTCTCTTGGCTTAAGATGTTTTAATAATTATGTTTTAGTTTGTATTGTTTATGTATTTTAATAACCCATCCTGGTTGGATATTTGGTATGTTAATGCTCTTATGATAAACATGTGTATAAAACAAACCGTACTTAATATAGTTGGGTTACCTAATTCACTTTTAGAAAGAGACAAACCCAGAAGATGCATTCAAAATGTGACAAATTAAATTAGCAAAAACTTGATTTAGAGTATTAAAGTTTAGAATGGAGATTCAAACACAGCGAATGGGTCCATCCATTGCTTCCCATCTATAACATCAAAGGTATTTTGATTATGATGCTTATGCAATAAATTAAAAAAAACACTTCTCAGCTCAAATCTTAACATAAAATAAAATAATACCCTGTAACTTAAGTATTTGTTTGCTAGCAAACAAACTTTCTTCCAAAGAGAACAGCTTGGCTATTATCCTTCCCTAAGTCAAATCTCTACAAAAATCAAGTTTGTGAAAAGGAATAATGAATTATAAGTGAAAGGACTGCAAAGTGAAGCCTTTCCTTCATTGGAGTCTGTGTATTTTTGATAATCAGCTATCATTTATTGATACTAGATGAGTTGTCAACACCTCCTCTGGGTTGAGTTCCTTTCATCTGATTTTTATATTTATTACATTTATTATATTTGTGATAAAGAGTGAGAGAAGTTGTATATTGTGGAGTTTCACCTCTGAAGTAAAAGTTTTTTAGTAGACCTCTTGTGACTTTTATTTCATTTGCTAGTTACTGTCTTTTTCGGACCGAAAAGACACACCTAGGTTTTAGAGGAGGAAAATAGAAAAAAAAGTTTTGAAGCAAAAAATGTGGTAAAATTTTTAATAACATAAATAACATAATATTTAACCAATGTAAATGTAAACAGAACTCAACAACAGCCTTAACAACCATATTCCTCCCAAATTTAAGGGGGAGGAGTGCATCTTATAGTCTGAAAAGTGGTTGTTAAGTCCAGAAAGAATGAGATATATATCTTCTACTTCTAAATTTCTTCAGAAAGAAAAATTCCATCCTGTCTTGAATATTAGACAAATTATTTATGTTGCTTATACTTATCATAACTTCTATGTTGTGGAGCTTACTCTATTAAGTGGTGTAAATGTTAGTAGTTCTAAGTATATAAACCATAGACTTTCAGATTTCCTCTCACTAACTTTTTCTAATAGCTTCTAAAACCATGACAATATTTTAAACACATTTATCTGATGATATGTTTGTGAGGGAACTAAGAAACTCAGTTTCAGCTCACTTCTTCAGAAGTGGGTAATGGCCCTTTGTAGAGTCTCTCCGTGTACTCACTCACCCCTTCCCCATTCCCAGGTCTCTTCGTCACTCCCTGACTGAGTGCGTGGGTGCTGAGCAAGCTGTGCATCTCTGTGAAGACATATATGATTTGGCACAGAGTTTGCCTTTCCCAAGCCAATGGTTTAATATGGGACTTGTTATTAAAAAGTATAATTAAAAATAAAGTGAACATATAAATTCTACCTCTTCCATTAGACCATGAAACCTGTGAGGAAGAAAGCTCAGCTTATTTTTCTTTTTTCTGTAGAAAGAGTGAGATCTTTGGTCTGATTTTGACCTGGGCTTGAACCTGACTCTTCTGTTTGTTAGCAGAAGATCATTACTAAAGTTACTTAGCTTTGGTTCCCACTTCTCCATTTTTAAAATATGGTAGTTGTGGGGTGGGGTGGGGTGGGTAATAATAACTACATTGCAGGGCTGTTTGTAGAAACAAATGTGCTTTTAAAATACCTGTCACTTAGTAGGCATTTAACAAATGTTAAAGGAATAAACACCAGGGGAGTTGAAATAAGGGAAGGGTCACCCTGGACTTGGCTGAACAGAGAGGGCTCCTGAAGAGTTAGCTGATCTTCCAGACTCTGGGGGTGTGGGCACACTCCTTTTTTTAATTGAACTGATTGGGGCAATATTGCTGAGTGGAATGATACAGGCTTTAGTGGTACAATTCTGTAATACTTCATCTGTATATTGCATTGTGTGTTCATCACCCCAGGCCAAGTCTCTTTATATCATCATTTATCCCCCCTTTATCCTCTTTTACCTCCCCTACACCCTCTCCCTCCGGTTATCACCTTCCTGTTGTCTAGCTACCAGGATTTTATTTTATTTTATTTTGCTTAATTTCTTTACCTTTTCATCCAACCCCCTTATCCCCTCCACTCTGACATCTGTCAGGCTGTTCTGTGCATTTGTGAGTCTATTTTTGTTTTGTTTGTCAGTTTATTTTGTTCATTAGATTCCACATCTAAGTTAGATCATATGGTATTGGCCTTTCTCTGGCTGGCTTATTTCACTTAGCACAATAATTTCCAGGTCTATCCATGCTGTTGCAAAAGGTAGCATTTCTCTCTCTCTCTCTCTCTTTTTTTTTTTTACAGCTGAGGAGTGTAAATGTACCAAGATTTTTTTTTTGTCCAAACATATATTGATGGGCACTTGGGCTGTTTATAGATCTTGACTATAGTAAATAATGCTACACTGAACATAAGGATGCAGATATTCTTTCTAATTAGTATTTCAGATTTCTTTGGATACATTCCTGGAGTAGAATTGCTAGGTCATAAAGGAGTTCCATTTTTAACTTTTTGAGGTAACTCTGTACTGCTTCCACAGTAGTTGCACCAATCTGCATTCCCACCAACTGTACACAGGGGTTCCCTTTTCTCCACATCCTTGCTAACACTTGTTATTTGTTGCTTTATTAATGATAGCCATTCTGACAGGTGTGAGGTGGGATCTTATTGTGGTTTTAATATACATTCTTCTGCTGAATAACGATGATCATTTTTTCATATGTCTATTAACCATCTGTATGTCCTCTTTGGAGAAGTGTCTATTCAGGTCCTTTGCCCATTTTTTAAATTTGGGCACACTCTGGAAATAGAAAATCACTCCCCCTTTTTTAAAGTCCTTTTCTGTTTTCTTTTTCTCCTATTCAAGTGGGCAGGCATGGTTTCTATGATTATGCTGTAATCTTTAGTTCCACTTCTTGTGAAAGCAACACATAATTGATGGCTCACCTTATGGGGAAAGACTCTCAAATAGAACTAAGAAATGGGAGACACCACGGACTTCTCAAGGAGCATGGGATGAATCGATGGTTTGAAGCCAGACAGTGGCAGATGGCTCTTTTCACAGAGCAGGCATGGACAAATCAAAGAGGAGCATGGAGATCGTTCTCTGGGGGCCATTCATTTCTCCAAGCCGGAAGCACAATGAGTTGATCCCAACAGGACCAAAAGTTTGAAAGAACGATGACAGAGCAGTTAGGCACCTCTAAGTTTATTTGAATAAAGATGCACAGGCAACGCCTCCCGTGTTGACAATGATAGTAGAAGTTGAAACAGGGAGATCAGAGTTGAACTAATAAGGCTGTTACATTCTTTAAATGCATAAAATAAAGCCCAATGAAAGGAAAGACCTTTTCCCATCGGTCACACCTCCCCAACCTTCAACTATGATTGAAACTACTCTAAGTGTGATGTAAGCAAAGGCATTTTTCTGAGTTTCTGAACACCTAATTTCTGATTGCCAATAAATTCAAACGATGGCTTGGATACTGGTTTCTCTCAAATATCCCTGTACCCCTCTTCACATACCCCCCTTCTGAGAAAGCATCAAGGCTGTCTTGGGCCGGTGGTGCTGTCCAGTGACCCCTGGGAACATGGTGGACCCAATGGCTTGTATTATGGTGGCTGCCCCCCGCCCCCCCCGTATACAGCTCAGTCAGTTCAAGCTCAGATGATCTTGTTTCTCACATGTCCTATTTAACTTCCTTCCAATTTCTCCCACTTCTTCTGATTCTTGCCCAATCAGGTCAGAAAAAATTAGTATTAAATTTTTTAAAATTAAGATTTGAATCTATAGAATTAAAGAGATAGGGAGTCTGGCCCTTACTGAGTTTAAAATCTAAAGTAGAAAATCATTTCTGTTCATCTATGTCTCTCTGTATAGCCATCATGAAATGAATCAGGTAGGGTACCCTGATCTGACTCAAAGGAGAGTTACGATGAAAAGTCAGTTCTACATATTTCTTTCATTTAGTTGTTCTCCCCCTCCCCCTCGCCCCGCCCCCTTGAGTCTCTCCCTTGACCATTTTACAGCATCTGTAACATCTGGTCTGTGTATATGCTTTTGTCTTATTTATATGACTATGTTCTAACGCTCAGTTACACACTGGTATGGAAAATGTGTGCATGCCGGGTGGGGACCTCTTTGTTTCTCTCATTCGCCTTTTCCATTTCCCCGTGAAATCAGATATCCACAAGAAAGAACTAAGAGCACAGCACGTGTTAGTGGCTGTAATCTCTCTCTCCTTCTGCGCTTCCTTTTCCTGCCTGTAGAACTGTATCTGTGAGTGTTTTTCTGTGAGTGCCGGCAGGATCGAAAGTCAGGCAAAATACGATCCGGGTTCTATTTCTCTTATGAAATAACTGTCTTATCTGCATGATAGCACACACATATATTCCTGCTAAATTATCTACATCCTAAGCACTCATTCAGGCCCCGGAGGAGATGATGAATGTACCAGATGCGTACATGTTTGGGTGAGATCATGCCGAAGGGTGGAGCAGGGCAGGCTGCCAACGCTTTGGGTGGCGGTGTCAGGAGAATGAGTCGTTCCAGCAGCTCCTGCTGTCCCACCTCTGATACTGGGTTTAATATGTCCCACTGGAAGACGGCCAGAGCCCTGGCACCAAAATTTAGGCCCCGATCTCATCTTTTGGCCGTAGCCTATTTCCTATATCGCCCTTTCCCGCCTGTGAGTCTCTGGCTCCTGAGCCTGTTGCAGACAGACTGTGCTTCCCCAAGGCATCCTCTGATGTTTTGTTCCGAGACTGAGATTCCTGTTTTGTACTTTACATTTGGTTTGTGAAATATTCATCAAATATGTTATCGGGTTTGGGTCAGGTCTTAGACTAGACACCAAATAATCTACTTTTCTCAGAATTAATAGCATTCGAGTATTCCTGAGCTTCTTAAAGTCAACGAGCCCTCTAAAACTAAACACTCCCCAAGGTTTTGCCAGTGGACCAGGGTTTGACATTGGTGCTGAAGGGGAGGAGGGTGAGAGGCGGTGCTCTGCTCTGCATGAGCACAGTGCCTGTGCTCCCTTCCCTCCCCGAAGCTGGCACAGCACAGAGCTGGCCTTACTGGGCCCAGGACCACGCGGAGCCACGCGACAGGGATGGCCTCCAGGCCTGAAGTCTGAGGACGCTTGGTGGCATGTAAGCTGCCCCGTTGCCATGCAGTGGACAGGAAGGGGGCGCCAGCCCCTTGGGGAGCTTTTGTGTTCTTCAGCTAGACGGAGCTGGCCTGACTTGGGATCAGACTGCCCCCGCTGTCCTATTGTTTTAACAAGGCTGCGCGGGGAGGCAGAAGCTGAGTGGAGGGCTGCTCTGAGGTTTTACACAGAGCCAGTCCAGGCTCTGCGGAGAGTGTCTCCAAGACCACGTCCTTGGACAGCCTGTCAGCCTGATGCGGCCGCCTGTCTGCGGAGCTCGAGGGGTGGCTGACAAAGGAAGCTGCACGGGGGGCGCAGGCTGTGGGAAGGAGAGAAGTTTATTTGCTTTGCATTCTGCAGTGTGATTCTGTGAGCTTGTCTGTGTGACGGAGACACTACCCAGTCGAACTGCCCGCGTGTGTGACTCGATGAGGCTCGAGTGATTGCACTGTAATTGTATTCACTAAACTGAACTTATTTGGCCGAGGGTACCTGGCTGCTTAGACTGTTTGTGTATCTGTCAACCTTGCCAGTCCGTCAAGGGGAGAAGAAACAGCTGTGGGGAGATGTGTCTCGATCTGGCATTTTCATGGATATCGGGCCGCTCCTGCCATTTCGCTTCACCAGCTAACCCTCACCCTAAATCTTCTCCAATAATTTCCCAAAGAATTGTATATCAGTGCATTGAAAGAGTTATGGAAATGCATTTTTGTCATTAAATTCCAATTTTTTTAAACTAGTCCCCTATTTATGATAGGTATTAAATGTTAAAATGGATAGCCACAAAAGCAGATTAGCCCAGTTAGGAGATATTTACTTTTAGAATTTTCTGAAAACAGCATGTGTGAAGGTTGAGAAAAAAAAAGGAGGAATAATTTACCTAAGATAAAAAAACATGCCAAGACCAAAGCATTATTTCTTCGAGAGAAGTTATTTGGAAAAACTCAAAACATCTGGTCTCTATTATAAATTACAAGAAGAAAGAGCAGTGGTCTTAGAGACATCAGCTTTTATACTTCTGGAATTTTATAATCTCTCTGTTCCTGTTTCTGTAAAAACAAAACCAAATCGCTGGTTTTATTTATTATCTATGTTTTACTCATTTGTTGGGGAAGGGCAGCGGTCGGAAGGGGGGACTCGCCACAGGTGATATTAAAACACACCCTTTAATGTGATTTCGTTCTTTACTTTTCATATCTCAATTCCCTGACTGTTCAATTTAGTTCCTGAGGTGCTGACAGCTGGTAATACGCTAAACTGCAACCCACTTTTTGGAAGTCATTGATATTTCCTACCTGAGGTTTAATGGTGTGACTTGGCTTAGGTGAAAATGTGCCAAGGTCTTGGGTCTCCCGTGCCTCATTCAGGTTTGTTATAGTTCCAGCAGTCCACTGCCAGGAGCTAGAAACCACGTCCTGCCTGGCCCTCCCAAGGCAAATGAACCCCAGTCACACATTACTTCCAAAACGCTTCAACGCAGACCAATGGAGAGAGCAAACCACGATTCTCTCCTTTGGGCCATTTATGCAGACAAGAGCTAGTGAGTCTAAGATATTCAAAATATCCAGTTCTGCAAAATCAATAGCTGCTTACATCGTAGAAAATAGTACTTATTTGTTTATTTTAGTCCTAATTTATATTTAACATAACGCCATTAGGAAAAGAAAAAAACCTCATTAGATCTGGGACTAGTGGTTATGGTTGTACAACATGGGAAGTCACATAAACATGTAAATTTTATGTCAGGTGTATTTTACCACAATAAAATGTCAATAGAAAAAATTTACCTTACCCTGGTGGCAAGAATGTCGATGTTGGTTATCATTGCAGCTGTGTGGTTCCAGTGAGGAGAAGGGAAAAATGGATGAAGGCTGAGGAGCAACACTGTAAACTGAGTTACTGCTGGCACTAAGTTTTGCCTATGGCAAGTAACAGGTAATTGGAATATTCTTTTAAATAATTTCTTAAGAATAAGAACTTAACAGCTGTGGTCACTATTTGTTACAAATAAAGCAAATACAAATGCTTTAAGTTCCTTAATTCATAGTAATTGGTAATTTGGGGAAATAAAAAAAACAAGTGGTACGTACTCCATGGTGCATGGGGCATAATACCCCTCCTGGCTATGTACCCACAACTCTGCGTAGCAACGTTCATGAAATGATTAACACTTCGATCCTTTGGGAAAACTCTTACTTCGTTAAGTAAGAGAAAAAATTAAGTACAGACAGACAGTGTGGTTAACAAGTGGGGAGCTGGGAAATGCATAGTTACTGACAGAAACACAGCGAGGGAGGAATTAAGAGCACATATGAACATTTCTGAATTCCAGTGTTTGGGATCCCTCTAGGTCCCCGGTCCTTCTTTCCCGTGTGAATGTCAAGGATATACTATAAACTGTTACATCAAAACCACAATGAATGTGCTGAACACCATGGACTGCTTTTTAAAATACCAAATGGTTTCAATTACAGGTATATTTGTTGAGCAACTACTGTTTGCAAAGTATTGTGCTGGACATTGTGGGAGAATATGGAGATTAGTATGGCACGGACTCTGTCCTCGAGGAACTAGAAAAGACAAGTGCCCAGAGGACAGTGCCACTCTGCTGAAAGATGTGTTCAGGCCAAAAGTGAAAGTGGCCTGGGGGTTCACAAAGGAGAGTGAGAGCGAAAAGAGTTCTTGGTTGTGAGGATGAGGATAGGATTTATGAAGGAGATGGTGTTTGAAGAATGGGTAAGAATTTGGCAAACTGAGAAAGGATTTTAGATGGAAAGAGCTGACATGATAAGGCAAGGGCATAGAATAAGAAATGCCAGGTGCTGGGAAAATGTCTACAATTTAAATTTGGCTGGGAGTAGGCTGTTTGTAGGGGATCAATGACAGTTAGGATTAGAAGTGTAGATTGGTCCTAAATGTCAGGATGGGGCGTGTTGTGTTTCATCCAGAAAGTACTGGGCAGACACTGACAGTTTCTGAGGAGACAGTGAAGTGATCCAAGCTGTGCTTCCCTGACAGTGAGGCCTGAACTGGGCTGGTTTGGGAAGAGACCTGCAGAGAGGAAGCTGGGAGAATGCCCTGTGAGGAAGAGAGAGCAGAAGGAGTGGGGACCCGGGCCAAGCCGGTGGCAGCAGGAAAATAAAGGGAAGAGGCAGAATCTACTTTTGATTTGGCAACTAACTAGATACAGGTGGAGTAAAGAGAGTTCTGGGAATACAGCAACTTGAGTGTGACTGGGCTTCCTCCCAACGCATACCCCTCTCCCAAGCCTGCTGAGGCCAGCTAGCAGGCTGAGCCGAAGGGTGAGCGGCCACTCCCACCCTGGCCGTTCTGTTGGAGAGGGTTGGTGCAGGATTTCTCCCCCTGTGGCTTGCCAAGAGCCTGAAGTTGGTGGAAGGAGCCCCAGTCAGGGGGAAAATATTGTACTTCAGTCTGCAGAGATGGGAGTGTTGTTGTTGATGTAAACAGAAGTGAGGAGTTTTGGTTTCTAGTCTGGCATGTAAAAAGCTTAGGAGAAATCACTCCTCTCCTTAAGCAAGAAAAGAGAAGGCTTAACAAACTGAAAATCAACAACTCATATTAGGTCCATCAGAGCATTGAGGTCACAGGGCAAACAGTTGCCTCCCAAACTGGAGAAATGGACAGGGAGGTACAGAGAATCATAGTTTCCTGGCGCAGAGGTCAGGGAGCAGAAACCTTTATGGGAACCAGTACCAGGTCTCATTTACCCAGTACTTCATACCCGGCTTTCTGCCCAAAATTACGAAGCACACTAAAAGACAAAAAGCACAGTTTGAAGAGACAGAGCAACCATCAGAACCAGACTCAGATATGTCAGAAATGTTGGAATTATCAGACTGAGAATTTAAAACAACTGCGATGAATAGACTAAGGGTTCTAATTTAAGAAGTGTGGACAACATGCAAGAACAGATGAATGATGTAAGAGACATGAAAACTGTAAGAACCAAAAAGAAGTCTAATAACCACAAAACACTTTAACAAAAATAAAGAATGCCTTTGAGAGTTCATGAATAGACTGGATGTGGCTGAGGACAGAATTGATGAACTTGAAGAAATGTCAGTAGAAACTTCAAGAAAATGTAGAGAGAAAAGAGAATGAAAAAGAGCAGAATATGCAAGCCCTATGGGGCAATTACAAAAGTTGTTATATACACATAATAGAAATACTGGAAAAAGAAGAAAGGGAGAGGAATAGAAGGAATATTTGAAGCAATAATGACTGAATCTCCTCAAATTAATGAGAAACACCAAACCACAGAGCCATGAAGCTCAGAGAACAACAGTAAGCAGAAAAAAAATATCCCCAGACAACACCTGATTCTCTATTCAAAGTACAGAAAATCAAAGACAGACGAAAGTCTTCAAAGAAACCCAGTGACAGGAGAAATGGAAATTCCTTACCTATGGAAGAAGAGGGACAAGAATTACATCAGTCTTCTGTTGAGAAGCCATGCAAGTGAGAGGGGAGTGAAATATTTAAAGTGTTGAAAGGAAAAACCTATTGCCTTAGAGTTTTGTGTCTGATGATATATCCTTTAGAAGTGAAGGAGAAAAAAAGACTTTCTTAATCAACAATTGAGGAAATTCGTTATCAGTAGACACACCTTACAAGAAATGTTAAAAGAAGTTCTTTAGAAAAAAGGGAAATGATACCAGTCAGAAACTTGAATCTATGTAAAGAAAGGAAGGCCGTTAGAAAAGGTGTAAATGAAAGTAAAACAAACAGCAGGAAAGAGTGGCTGGATTAGGTAAGAATAGGCTGGATTAGGTAAGATTAGGTAAGACACAGTCTCCCTGCTCCCCAAGGCATACCAGTGGTCTTCAAATGTTGGGCTCCTGTTGAATAAGCACCAACTTGAACACACATAGGAGCCTAAGGGAGATTCAAGAACCGTACCAAAAAGAGTTTCTGAGATGAAAAACCCCTGATGATATTTAACATTAAAGAACTGGTAGGAAAATTGAGGGAGAAAAATGTCATTGTTGAGAAGCAGAGTGGAAGAAATGTCTCAAAACACAGAGCACAATTACTAAGAGTTAGAATTCATAAAGACAAAGATTAAAGATTCAAAGTACATAGACCTATGAGAACTGACGTGTGAACCAGAAGAATTATTTTTAAAAAAGAAAAAGAAATAAATAGAGATGGAGGGGAGAAAATAACTAAACATATAATACTAGAAAATTTTCCTGAGCTGAAGAAACATGAATCTGAAGTTTGAGAAAATTAAATGAATTCTAGGCAAGCCTGCTGAGAGAAAAAACAAAGGTGTATATTTTGTACATTTTGGTAAAATTCTTGCTCTGTAAGGACAAAGAGAAAATCTGACAAGTTTCCTACTGGGAAAAACAAATTACTGAGAACAGGAACACAATCAGATGAGACAGACTTGTTTTCCTGCCCCCACTTTATGCTAGAAAATGAAGCAATAACATGCATACTGAGCAGAGAGAGCTAAGACCAAGAATTCAGTACCTAACGAAGACAATATTTATCTGACACAATGAAGGAAAGACATTAATAGATTTGCAAGAATTTAAGGCTATCACCCAGTCGAATGAGTAGTTTGTCCGGGTCTGTCCAGAACTTTGTCCATCTTAGCACTCAAACTCCGTCTCCTGGGAAACTCCTCAGTCTCACGCAAACTGGGACAACTGCTCGCCCTATAATAGACTCCACGTGAAGAAAACCACCATCAAGTGAAAAAAAAATGCAGACTTTGAGGTGGGCTGCAGTTCTCAAATAGGGAAGATGTTTGTTCCTTTCTCCCTCTTCCCTGGAATTTGGCAATATCTGAAGACATTTTTGGTTGTAATGTCTAGGGCAGGTAAGAGTTCTGCTGCTGGTACCTAGGTGTAGAGGCCAGAGGTGTTACTGACCATCCTACAGTGCATCGAACGGCCAACTCCTGCTCCCAACAAAGAATCGTCCTGCTCAAAATGTCAACAGTGCCGAGCTTGAGAAAGCAAGTCGGGAAAATAAATAGAGAGAGTGGTGAGCTATATTGACACATATAAAATTTTATAAAGTATATTGTATTGATTATGCTCTTACAGTTGTTCCAGTTTTTCTCCTTTGACCCCCTCCACCCAGTACCCCCATTCCCTGCAGTAATCTCCCCTTAGTTCATGTCCACAGATCATGCATATAAGTTTTTTGGTGACTTCATTACCTGTGCTGTTTACTTCATACCTACCAATTTGTGCCTTTTTAAAAAAGATTTTATTTATTTATCTTCAGAGGGGAAGGGAAGGAGAAAAGGAGAGAAATATCAATGTATGGTTGCTTCTTGTGAGTCCCCTGCTGGGAACTGGCCTGCATCCCAGGCATATGTCCTGACTGGGAATTGAACCGCGATCGTGTGGTTCGCAGGCCCGGGCTCAATCCACTGAGCTACACCAGCCAGGGCTCCAATTTGTGCTTCTTAATTCCTGTACCTGTCTTCCCATTTTCTCTGTTCCCCCTCCCAACTGATAACCCTTCAAATAATCTTTGTATCTATGATTCTATTCCTGTTCTGCTTGTTTGCCTAGTTTGTTATTTGGATCAATTATTGGTTGTTGTGAACTTACTGCCATTTTTATGTTCATTGTTTTGATCTTCTTCTTTTTCTTATATGTCCGTATTTTATCATGTATAATGTGAACCCACATTTTTGGCCCAAACTTTCAGGAAAAAATCTTTCATCTTAATTTTTCAATTTAAGTGTTTTTCTATTTTTATTTTATTATTTTGTTATGTAATTATTGTTCAAGTACAGTTTTCTGTCTTTTACTCCCATCCCAGCCCCCCCCCAGTGCTCCCTCCCTCCCTCCCATTTTCACCTCCCTTAGTTTTTGTCCATGTGTCTTTTATACTTGTTCCTGTGAATCCTTCCCCTTTTCCCCTGAAATTCTCTCCCCTCTCCCCTCTGGTCCCTGTGATTATTTATTTATTTATATCCAATACTTATTTTGTATTATAAAGGGCATTATTTTATGTGCAGATATTGTTATTGCTCTCTATAGTTACAGTTTTAACACATAAGCATAAATAAAAGAATTAAAAAATATTTCTAGAGATATGGAATTAGTACTACCTATGTATAATGCACATCCTTAGTTTTCCCTCAAAAATTTGGGCAAAATAGTGTGCATTACATACTGCAAAATATGGTAATTCCCTTTAACATTTCTTATAATAATGGCTTGGTGATGATGAACTCCTTTAGTTTTACCTTGTCTGGAAGCACTTTACCTGCCTTTCAATTCTAAATGATAGCTTTGCTGGACAGAGTAATCTAGATTGTAGGGCCTTGTTTTTCACCACTTTGAATACTCCTTGCCTATAAAGTTTCTTTTGGGAAATCAGCTGACAGTCTTATGGGAACTCCTTTGTAGGTAACTCTCTGCTTTTTCTCTGGCTGCTTTTAAAATTGTCTCTTTAACTTTTGGCTTTTTAATTGTGATGTTTCTTGGTGTGGGCCTCTTTGCATCCAACTTGTTTGGGACTCTCCATTCTTCCTGGACTTCTTTGTTTATTTGCTTCACCAAATTAGGGAAGTTTTTGTTCATTATTTTTTCAAATAAGTTTTACATTTCTTACTCTTTATCATCTCCTTCTGACAGCCCTGTGATTCAGATATTGGTATGTTTAAAAAGATGCCCCAGAAGTTCCTAAGCTTACCCCCCATCTCCCCCTTTTTTAAATTCTTTTTTCTTCTTGATGTTCTGATTGAATGCTTTTTCCTTTTTTGTGTTCCAAAATGTTGATTTGATTCTCTGGTTTAACGTCTCCACTGTTGGTTCCCTGTATATTTTTCTTTATTTCACTTAATGCAACCTTCATTTCCGCCTGGGTGTTTTTTTATGCTGTTGAAGCACCCAGTGAGTTGCTGGAGCATCCTGATAACCAGCGTTTTGAACTATGCATCTGATAGGTTGCTTATCTCCATTTCATTTAGTTCTTTTTCTGGAGGTTTCTGTTCTTTCATTTGGGCCATATGTTTTGTCCCCTTGTTTTTGGCTGCCTCCATATGTTTGTTTCTGTGTTTTAGGTAGAGCTGCTCTGACTCCCTGTCGAAGCATACCTGTTAAGTTGTGTGGGACAGAGCCTTAGGTGATCGCCAGGGTGGGGCTACCCATGCCATCTCTCCACTGCTCTGTGTGGGGAGGGTTTGCAGAGAGGGCAAGGCTGCTGCCTGGCCTCTGGAGCTTTGCCCAGAAGGAAGCTGTCTGACCACACTTGCACTTGCACTTCACTTTCTCTCTATATGCCACTGGTGCCTTTCTGGCTGTTGCTCTGTTGCAGAATCCCAGAGGGGGTGGGTCTTTGTGAGTCCTAAATCCATTGTGGGCCCTTTAAGAGGACATAGTTTCTTCTGCCTCCCCACCACCCACTGGTTTTTACAGCCAGAAATTCTGGAGACTTATCTTCCTGGTGCTATGATCATGGGCTGGGTGGTTTGGTCTGGGGCTGACATCCGTCACTCCTGAGTAGCCCTCTCATTTTTTAACTACCACATGTGGGTGTGTGACTGCCCATTCCCGTCTCCTTTCCTCTCTGCTCCACTCAGAGTTTCCAAGCCTCTCGATGTCTCCCCTTGTCTCCACTCCTCCTACCCATCTTGATGAAAGTGGCTTCTTTAAATCTTTAGTTATTGGACTTCCACACAGCTCAATTTTCTGACAGTTCTGGGTGAAATTTGTTTTGTAGTATAGTTGTATTTTTTGCTATAGTTGTATGCAAAGGCAAGGCATATTTACCTATACCTCCATCTTGACGGCTACCTGTGTGAAATTAAAATGTGAGTGAAGAATCAAACATTCTCTTGGATGTATAATGTAAGAGCTCATAAAAGTTTCTGGAAATAAAAGGTGAACTGCAGAGAAATACTAATAATGGTCTACAGATATGAAACTGTCTCCACAAACCTAATTATCAGGGCAGGGGCCAGAGGCTGGTGATATAGGTGAGGCATTAACGTATTTTAGAAGGTCTCCATTTATCAGGATGAAATGAAAGCAGGTTATAGGATATCTCAGAGAAGAAAATTATAGGTATCTTGCTTTCATGTAATAGTGAAAAATAGGTATGTTAGTAAGTGCCGGGAAAGGAAATTAATGGGATGGAAAAGTCCATCAGAACTCCCATATTAACACAGGGTGAAGAGGGACTGAAGAGTGACGTGATTCAGACCCGGGACAATAAGATAAATGAGGCAGCTTGTTGGAGGAAAGCAGTCTCTCACCAGCCGTAGTCTCACCAACTGTGGTTCTGACAAGACACAGTTTTTTTGTTTGTTTGTGTCTGTGTAATATAATTTAACAATCCATAGCCTTTTAATAAATACTTGTGGTTTAATTAGGTCTTTAACCAAATAGCACAACAATAGTTATTGTTTTTTCCCCTCTCAAAAACCCTGGCGGCCTGTCTGTGGGGCAGGGCTTATTGGTGACTATTGGTTTCCTTCCCTAGACCCTAACTTTCATGAGGGTCGGAACTGGGTCTCTCCCCACTTACCGTTGCATCCCCAGTACTCTGTGACTATTCATTAGACAAACAAACAACGCTTTCTCAGTTGATAGGTAGAAGACTAGATATAAAAAGAAAAAAACAACTTCCGACAACACAGTATTTGTGGAGAGTTCAGGAGATTGTATAGTTTACTGAAGTTTTTGAAAATGAAACAAAGGCCAATGTAAGAATAAAATGCATGACATTTCAAGCTAGCAAAGGCTGACTTGAGAACTTAAAGGAGATAATTTGCACAACATAAAAATTATGAAGGAAACTTCCTCCCTAAACTAAAGTTGCCAGATTTAGCTGATAAAGATACAAAATACCCAGTTAAATTTGACTTTCAGGTAAACAATGAATAATTTTTTACACAAGTATGTCCCAAATATTGCAAGGGACATACTTATACTAAAAGAACATTTATAATTGATCTAAAATTCAAATTTAACTGGGCATTCTGCATTTTATCTGGTAACTGTACCCTAGATCATAACCAAAACCAATATTTCTTGAACAGCTAAAGAAGATTATTCAGGAAAAGGTTGCACTTTTCAAGTTAATATTTAAAAATATTATTAAAATATAATATCTTCCCTGGCTGGTATAGCTCAGTGGATTGAGCACGGGCTGTGACCCAAAGGGTTGCCGGTTCGATTCCCAGTCACGGCACATGCCTGGGTGCCCAGGTCCCCGGTAGTGGGCATGTGAGAAGCAACCACACATTGATGTTTCTCTCCCTCTCTCTTTCCCTTCCCCTTTCTCTAAAAATAAATAAATAAAATCTTTACATAAATAATACCTATTAATTTTCTTAGTGGCAAATCCCCTTTAGAACTTTTAATTCTCGGAGGTTGCCCGGGGAGTGCTGTAATCATCCGGTGAAAACAAACTGTATTTGTGTGGTGCTTTCACTTCCGTGTGAATCTAACGCTCACCATAGCGAAGTAGGTCGCATATACCCATTTAAGTGAAGTTTAAAGTTACTGTTTGCTCATCATAGTTGCTGTGCTCTATGATGCTAGTCAGGAGAAGCACACAAGGTGGAGACTGAAAAGGACAGAACCAGCCATGAGCCCAACGTGCTCACCCCAGTGAAACCAGGTCTGAGAGTGAAGAGCAAATCAAGGCAGGTGGGTTTCATATCGATCACAAGGTTGTTCCTTCCTAGTGTGAGATGTGCAATATCGATAACACCAGTAAAAAATATTAAATTAGAATATTTGCCTAAGGCATGAATATATAAAAATAATAAATACCAGAGTGAGTTGAGGAACAGACATCTAAGGTACAACTTTTCAAAAAATATATTTATTTATTTTTAAGGTGAGGGGAAGGGAGGGAGAAAGAGAGGGAGAGAAACGTGTGTTGCCTCTTGCATGCTCAACTGGGGACCTGGCCCGCAATCCAGTCATGTGCCCCGACTGGGAATAGAACCAGTGGCCCTTCGGTTTGCAGGCCCGCCCTGAATCCACTGAGCCATGTCAGCTAGAGCTAAAGTATTTTTAAAGGAAATAACCAAGAAACAGTTACATAACTCGGGTTCCTCACCCAAATCATGCATTTAAAAGAGAGGTTAGACATTTGGAGGAAGTTTTGAACTCGATTTTCTTGGTGAAAGCCATTCTGTGATTTCTTCATCCCACCTGTCTCCTAGACAGGGGGTAGAGGGAGGGTGGGTGCAGGGTGTCAGTCCCCAGGCTCAGGGTAAGAAAATCCCATGTACTTAGAGACCTGCATCCTCCAACCCTAGAAATGCAGAAGGAAACAGCGGGGCCAGAGAACTGCTCTGGGGCAGAGCAAAGGCCAGTGGGGGCGAACCCGCACTCCATTTCTTAGGGCCAAGGGCACGCGAGTGTTCTCTACGAAGGAGATGTTGACAGATACAGGTGACAGAGAGCATGTTGGGAACCTCCCTGGGTCCTGGAGGAGCAGGGGCATGCCAATAAAGCATCTGTGCACAGTGGGTCCCTGAGAACAAGGGGCCAATGGAGGCCTTCGCTGAAAGAGTAAAGTGCACGGCCTGCCACGTGGGTGTCACAGCTGGGCTCTTGCAGGAATCCCCAAGACGACCCCTGAAGGAGTCTGCTCTAGAATTTGCCATGCCCAGATTGCTCAAAGCCAGCTTATGATCTCAGTGGTCAAATTAGAACATTCTGTTTCCTTTCCCCACCTCCCTCCTCATGTTCTAACTCAGAGGAGAACTTGGTAGAAGCTGTGGGGGTGTCAGTAGAGGTGAGTGTAGAGAGGAGAAACTGACCTCAAGGAGTGTGCCTTCCTCCTAGTGGGAGGAAGTGAGAAACAGATCTCAGCACTGAAGGAAGATTGAAGACACTCAGATTTCTGATTTGAGTCATGTGAGATGGCTGTAGGAATTTCTATTACGTAGGAATGACTAGCAAAGTCATGAGGCCCATTCGCATTTTTATCCAGTGGTTAGACAGAAAGGGGCTCTCCCATAGCCTAATTTTAAAAGGACAGTGGGAAAATGTAAAAATGTTGTCTCAATTCCTGGTTATGCTTAAAGATATGTAATATATATAATTATTAATCTTTTTATAGATTTTTTTATTTTTTAAAGATTTTATTTATTTATCGTTAGAGGGGAAGGGAAGGAGAGAAGGAGAGAAATATCAATGACAGTTGCGTCTGGTGAGTCCCCTGCTAGGAACTGGCCCCTGCTGGGAACTGGCCTGCAACCCAGGCATGTGCCCTGACTGGGAATTGAACCGCAATCATGTGGTTTACAGGCCGGCGTTCAATCCACTGAGCTACACCAGCCAGGGCCTAAAATTATTAATCTTAATAATAAAATGAACCCTCATGAACTCACCCTTTGACTGAAGAAATAGACATGCCTAAAACCCTTGATGTCCCTGCATCCCTCCCCTTACTATCCTTCCTTTACTTTTGGTTGATCAATACAAACTGAAACTTTGTCTTTCTTTTCTTTTATTATCTTTCTTTTCTTTATTACTGTATTACACTTGGTAGCATTCTGTAATATGTTTCTTGATTTAAACTTAATAAAATGGCATTAAACTATAGGAACAAAGAAGGAGCCAAAGAACCCAGAATTATCTTCTGGAAGGTGGGCCCCTTGTAGTACAGTCTTCCCCCACTAGGTGAGTGTTCTGGAGCCCATCTGTATCAGTGTGCTGACTGGTGTTGTTGGGAGAGGCTGCATTCGGCTTCAGTGAATTTTTCTAAAGACTCTTTCAGTGTGTTTGCCCATTTCATGATGGGTGATTTTCAAGTGCACTTGGCAACACCTTGCTGAATGTTCAGCAGTTTTTTTCATAATGTATTGATTATGCCATTACAGTTGTCCCAGTTCCCCCCTTTCATTCCCCTCTAACCTGCATACCCCCTCCCACCCACATTCCCCACCTTTAGTTCATGTCCATGTGTCATAAGTTCTTTAGTTTCTACATTTCCCATACTATTCTTGCCCTCCCCCTGTCTATTTTCTCCCCACTGTCTAGGCTACTTACTCTCTGCACCTCCTCCCCACTTCTCCTCCTCTCACTCCCCTGTTGCTAACCCTCCATGTGTTCTCCATTTCTGTGGCTCCATTCCTGATCTAGCTGTCTACTTAGTTTGCTTTTGTTTTAGGTATGGTTGTTAATAACTGTGAGTTTGCTGTCCTTTCACTGTTCATATTATTTATCTTCTTTTTCTTAGATAAGTCCCTTTAACATTTCATAAAATAAGGGCTTGGTGATGATGAACTCCTTCAACTTGACCTTATCTGAGAAGCGCTTTATCTGCCCTTCCATTCTAAATGAAAGCTTCGCTGAAGAGAGCAATCTTGGATGTAGGTCCTTGTCTTTCATGACTTGGAATACTTCTTTCCAGCCCCTTCTTGCCTGTAAGGTCTCTTTTGAGAAATCAGCTGACAGTCTGATGGGAACCCCTTTGTAGGTTACTGTCTCTTTATCTCTTGTTGCTTCTAGAATTCTCTCTTTCATTTTAATCTTGGGTAATGTAATTATGATGTGCCTTGGTTCCTCTTTGGGTCCCTCTTCTTTGGGACTCTCCGAGCTTCCTGGATTTCCTGGAAGTCTATTTCCTTTGCCAGACTGGGGAAGTTCTCCTTTATTATTTGTTCAAATAAGTTTTCCACTTGTTGCTCTTCCTCTTCCCCTTCTGGTACCCCTATAATTCGAATGTTGGAACATTTAAAATGTCCTGGAGGTTCCTAAGCCTCTCCTCATTGTTTTGAATTTTTTTCTTCCTTCTTTTCTGTTTGGTTGTTTCTTTTTTCCTTCTGGTCCACGCCACTGATTTGAGACCCAGTTTTCTTCCCATTGCTAGTATTTCCCTGTACATTTTCCTTCATTTCACTTAGGTTAGCCTTCATTTGTTCATTTAATTTGTGACCAAATTCAACCAATTCTGTGAGCATCCTGATCACCAGTATTTTGAACTGTGCATGTCATAGGTTGGCTATCTCTTGGTCTCTTAAAAGTATTGGCTCTGGGGCTTTGATTTGTTCTTCTGATTGAGCCATTTTGGTCAGATCATGCCTGTTGTATAAGAGGTGCAGAGCCTTAAGTGTTCACCAGGGCAGGGCAGCCCAGTCGCTGAGTTGTGATACTGTATGTGGGGGCGGGGTCAGAGAGGGAACCATGGCGCTTGTTCTGCTCTCTCTCGATTTCAGTCCCTTCTGCCACTTCCCAAAAGCAAATTGGGCGCTTCTGGTGCTGGTTCCTGGGTGGGTGGGCTTGTGTACATTCTAGGACCCTGTGAATCTCTCCAATGAACTCTCTTGTGCGTCTCTCCTGGCACCTTTTCAGTTGGTGCTTTTAGGCTTTTTTTCCTGTCACTGAGGCCCTGGGTTGCACGGTCTGTCTCACTGCCCATTTTCATCTGGTTTACCTGTGCACAAATGTGGGATCATGGTCAGCCAACTGCCTTGCGCGCCTCCCTGGGTCTGCCTCTTTTCTCTCTGCGCCTGGGTCTGTCAGCCACTGCCTTTTCCTGCTGCGACCCCTCTCCACTGGCTGCCTATTCCGCCCCTCTTATCGATCTGGATGAATGGTTGTCAGACTTCCATACAGTTCAAATTTCTGTCAGTTCTGGTTGTTTTTTTTGTTTCTAAATCTCTGTTGTCCTTAATTTTGATTGTGCAAAGAGACACAGTATTTCCACCTCCACCTCCATCTTGGTTGGAAGTCCTGTTCAGCAGTTTTGGATCAAAAATGGCATGACGCCTGGGCCCCACCTTCTGTATTTACCTGATCTCACTCAAAGTGACATTTTTTTGTTTCCTGTGATGAAAAAAGTCCTCAAAGGAAAACGTTTTGCCAATGTGGAAGAGGTGAAATAAAAATGGCAGAAGCACTAAACAGCATCAAAATCAATGAGTTCAAAAACTGTTTTGAATAGTGAAAAACATCTCAATAGGTGTATTGCATGAAATGGAGAGTACTTTGAAAGTGACTGAAGTTCAAACATGTAAAACTAAACAAACGATTTTTTATAAATAAATTCTGTTTTGGAGGGGCCCCCCTTGCATGTATTTTTCTGAGTCACTAATTTTACTCAATATTAAGCTACTAAGATTCACCCATGTTGAAGCATGCAGCCATAGTTTCTTCATATCCACTGCTATATAGTATTTCATTTTGTGACTATATAGCAATGTGATGATCAATTTTTCTGTCAGTAAATACTTATTGGCTTGTTTGCTGTTCTTAAACATGCTTAAGAGGCTCCATGTGGAAGGGTTCACTTTGAGTATATTCCTAGGCATGGGATTGCTGGGTTGTATGGTATCACTTTTTAATTTTTCCAAATTGTTTTCTAAAGTAGTTGAATTAACTTACAATCTCCTCCCTCCCCCTCTGATCAATACTCGGTATGGTCTTTTGCCAGTCTAGTGGGTTTAACGTGATGTCTCAGTGTGGCTCAAATTCACATTTTCATGATTGCTAATGGGCCTACTTTTTGTTATAAGTTAGTACAGCTCTGTAACTAGATTGGACTTGCTGAAACCAGAGGGGGGGAGGCAGGCTGGATGACTCACTCGGTTTGTTTCTAACATGTACCCTGCTTAACAAAGGGTTTATCAAAACATCTGATAAACCCTGTGAGAGGAAGTCAATCTGATTCTGGTGTTAGGCAAACATGGCCCAGTAGGTCCCATGATGCACATGGTCACACGATGCGGCCCCTCTGCCCTGTCTGCCAGACCAGACCCGTGTGGTGCTCTGCTGGCCTCACGCATGTTCGAGTCTCTCCCTGGCTTATGTTTCCCTGTTGCTGGGCTAGTGGATGGAAAGAAAAAAGGAGGGTTTGATCCTTACCTTTACAGTGTTCAACTTGACAGCAGCGGGGACTCCAACTCAGGAAATGAGTTCTTAAAACCAATTGTTTCAAAAGAAGCTCTCAGGAATCTCTCAGGAAGCAAGTTCTATGGCTTCATTTACCATCTCGATGCTAGTTTGGCTTCCTTTGAAGAAGTGCTCACCAACAGCTCCTGCTGTCGTCGGAGCACCACCCTCCTGTACTGGTTATTCTCTGATGGTCATCAGCAATCTCTGGGCTGCATGGACTTCCTTTTTAGCATATATATGTATATGTGTGTGTATATGTGTGTGTGTGTGTGTATATATATATATATATATATATATATATATATATATATATATATAGTTGAAAGGTTTTTTCAGATAACATCGTGTTCTAATGCATAACTTGAGATTTAAAGGCCCAGCATGCCAGGAACCCACAGCTCAGAACTTTGAATGATGACATTCTGTG
The DNA here is from genome assembly GCF_014824575.4 of Sturnira hondurensis. Classification (NCBI taxonomy): domain Eukaryota; kingdom Metazoa; phylum Chordata; class Mammalia; order Chiroptera; family Phyllostomidae; genus Sturnira; species Sturnira hondurensis. The sequence goes on from NW_028082759.1 coordinate 29,268,670, forward strand.
TACATAGTGCTTTATAACCTAGATGGCTTAGTCCATCCTCCAGAAGTCACATTCACTTCCTTTCATTAATTATTCTGTCCATGCTATCTGCGGCAAGATGAGTAATAGCCTACCAGATTTTGAGAATACTCTCGATAGTAAAAATAGGACTAGCTTGGACTAAAAGAGACAGAGAAAACACAAAAGGAGAGAAGACTGATGAACTCCCAAAGTTCCACAGGTAGAACAGGCTGACCAAAGTCCCCAGCTGCACACGTGTGCTACCATTCAAGCAAAATGATGACTTCTCAGATGAAGCTGTGGGTCAGGAGGTCAGGAGCCACAGATAATCATTTCTGGGTCCTGGAATGTTATTACATTCTAATGCTATTACAAACTCTATTGAGTTTGCCTGGTTGTGTTTGGACATTGGCTGGGACCAGACATTCCTCTTGTTCCATTTTTGTTTGAATGGCAAGGTCTCTAATTCTTACCCTATGCATGTCTCACCATTATTTTTGTGGAAGATATTCTTGTTTTCTAATTTCGTGACTCCACAGACAGAGGGAATTTTGCTGCTGGACGGATTATATGCAGAGACTCACCTCTGCCTGATCTGAATGGCTTAGGTGAGATTTGGGACTTCTAAACTGATGAGACTTGAGTGAGATTTGGGACTTCAAGGTGGAAATGTTAACTTTAGACCTTTGGAGATCTTGGGATGGGGTGAATGTCATTTATATATGGGATGTAGGTGAATCTTTGGGGGTCAGAGGGTGGGTGGTGGAAGGCTAAATAATGACTCCCTGAATATATTCTAATATATATTCCAAACATGTCCTAATCTCCAGAACCTGTAGGGTGACCTTGTATGGCAAAAGGAACTTTTCAGACTTAATTAAATTAAGGATCTTGACATGGGAGATTATCTGGGATTATTCTAGTGGGCCTGATGTAATCACAAGGGTCCTTATACAAGGGATGTAGGAAGGGTCAGAGACAGAGGAAAAGGCCATGTGAAGCAGAGACTGGAGTGATGTGGCTGTGAGCCAAGGAATGTCAGCAGCCTCCAGAAGGTCACAGGGAGAAGGAACAGATTCTCCCATGAGGCCTCCAAAAATAACCAGTTCTGCTGACACCTGGATTTTAGACTCGTAAGACTCATTTTGCTCTTCTGACCTTCAGAACTGTAAAAAATAAAGGAGAATAAATTTGTGTTGCTCTAAGTAAGGCATTAAGTTTGTGGGAGCTTGTTATAACAATAGGAAACTATTTTACTATCTGTTGAGCCAGGGAGCGTGGGCCCTGAAATCCTCATGTACCTCAAGAGCTCGTGTGACAAGGAACGAAGAAGGCGCCTTTCTCCTCCTAGGTGGACCCTTTCATGAAAACTGGTGACTTTTCTCTTTTTTCAAGCAACCTAATGTTCCTACCCAAACTTCAAAAAGGAAACTGAGTTATATAAGCCTTTTATAAACCAAACTGCTGTATAATTTAGCAGATACTACTTGGTGGACCACACTTCAGTTTTTACTTACGTGAACTGGCTGCATTCAAAAAACAATAAAATAATAACAAATATTTTTAAATTAAAAAAAAGGAATGCTTCGCTTTAGAAAACCTAAGGCCTCTTAGGAAAGTAACTAACGATGATGCATAATATTACCTTTGCCCAAATGGCAGGAAGACCACGTTATTCATATTCCTATAAAACCCTCATAGGCAAAAATACTGTGGTTAAAGCTTGTGTGGCATGCTCCGGACAGCTCTGGGTGTCCAGAATGGGTCTGGGCAGACCTGGCAGGACACTAAAGCGAACCGTGCGCGCTTTCGATTTTAGCAAGAAAATTCCTTAGACTAAGTTCTTCATTCCATATTTACTTTTTTCTTTGCCAAACATACAACATCTAACTCCTTTAGATTTAATGTATGGGTGCAGATTCTTTAAATGGAAAAAGATTTTTTCCAATGGAGACATTTTAAAGTTATATTTAGATACTGTGGTGTCTATGCGGTAGAGATAACTATCTTATTAGGTGCCATTTTTTTCCTCTTAGCATTTGTGCTTTTTTGATTAAACGCCAGCCTGTTTTTATGGAACCTGTGCTGGTCACAGTCCAGCCAGGAAACCAGACCTGTGGGTTACACATGTGATGAGAGCGCTGAGAGCCGATCGAGGACGGGGGGGGACCTATGAATCAGCAACAGCAGATGCTGCTTCCTTCCTTAGTCATAGCAACCACATTCTGTGGCTGCTGGCTCCCTTCCTCCATCTTTAAAGCCAGCAATGGCTGGTGAAGCCACATCATCTCACTCCGACACGGACTCTTCTGCCGCCTCTTTTGCGTCTGTGACTACACTGGCCCACCTGGATAATCCAGGGTGATCTCCCCATTCTGAGGTCAGCTGGTTAACGACCTTAATTCCATCTGTCAACTTGATTCTCCTTTGCCATGTGTCGTTCACAGAGGGAAATGGGACATGAAGATCTTTGGAAAGCCATGATTTGTCCTCCCCAGGTGGTGCTGCTGGGCGGGTAGGCAGGGAGAGGCAGTGGGAGCCAGGCCTCAGCGAAATGACAACAACAATGGAGCAGCTTAGACAAGACTTTTCCCCGAGAAAAAAAAATACCTTGGCTCCTCACTGCAGAATGGAAGGGTTGCACTGGGTAAATGTCTGCTTGTAAAACATCCGACTCCTCTCCTCTCCTTGCCTTTCTTCTTCTCCAAAACCTTTCCTTGGGTGCTAGAGAACATGTATTTCTTTGATTTACACCTTACTATACACATGACCACTACAGGCTACTTTACAAAGTAACGGAAAAAGCACTAACCCTACTGAAGTTGGCATGTTGAGTCACGAAACCTCTCCTTGTGTCAGACGGTAGTCTGAGCTGGTTCGGTGGGAAAAACCACGAGCCCTTCTCCATTAGTGCTTTCTAGAACAATGGAGAGTGAGATGGGTTGTAATGCCACTTCTATAGCTGTGTCATTCTTCCTGGACACAGGTCAGATGAAGTGAGTTTGAGTCCAGGAGGGGCGTGTCCACAAACCATGTGGCTTATTCAAGTCACTCCCAAGTGCTGGAAAAAAGACAGTTTGTTATATGTGCTCACTAATAAAGCAAGGTCACTTTTATGTCACTCTGCAGAAATTTATAGCAAATGGGATTCACAGGATTACTGCATGAAGGAAATGCCAGTGTTAAATCTATAGGCAGTCTCTTTAGGACTGCCTGCCATAAATTAAAAGCAAGCACTAGGGAGGCTTGGTGAAGGAGAAAACAGTGAGGCACTAAGCTGATCTTCATTTACCTTTTTATTTTTTCTGGAGCACACAGGCTTGGTTGCTTTGTCTTGGGGCCCCCTTCCCCTCAGCCAGAAATCGCTGTGTTTATCCACCATGGTTTGGCTTTCTCAGGCGACTTTAGCAATGCCGTTTCAGCAGTTCACTGCAATCCCAGCATCAGGTGTCTCAGCTACTGGAGTGACAGGGTTAATGGCCACGCTGTTTTCCCTGGGGAAGCAGGGACAGACAGGCCAGCCTTTGTCTCTGCCAGGAGCTGTCTGAATGTAAAACTTCTTCCCCAACAGTGTGCTTAGGAGCAGTAGGGCTCTTGGTCATCTGGCCATTGCTCCTTCTCTGCTTGACCCCCAGCTCTGTTACCAAGACAGGAGCCTTGGGCTCACGGTGCCTGGCTGGGTGCTTGTGTGAGGCCAGGGAAATACGTCTCTCTTTTCTTGCCTTCATTCTGAACCCAAGCTTGGTTTTGATCTTAGAAGCCAGAATGTAGCCCTGGCTGTTGTGGTTCAGTTGGTTGGAGCTTGCCTGTAACAGAAAGTTTGCAGGTTCAATTCCTGGTCCGGACGTGTATACAAGGTAACCAATCGATGCATCTTCCTCTTCCTTCATCTCTCCCTCAAAGCAATGAAAAAATGTCCTTGGATGAGGATAAAACCAAATGAATAAATAAGCCAGGCAATAAATGAACCCTCCTTGGCTGCCATGTCCTGTGACTCCTGCACTCTTTTGTGCTGAGCTCTGTGAGCCAGAGGTGGGAGAGGGGAGAGTGGAAATCTCGTTTTCATCTCCTTTTTCCGGCCCATCCCTTCCACTACTGTGTCTCTGCCTCAGTGGCTCAGGACATCGATGCTGGGCACACGGGTATGAGGTTCTCTTGCTGATGATGGTGTCAGAGACCGTGGCTCTACACAGTGCTCAGTGCTTCCAAGCCTTGCATCAGTTTCTCCTCGGGGAAAATGCAGACACTGTTATTATTTTCTTCTCTGTTTGAAATGTGAGTAAACCGAGGCTCAAGAGTTTGGGTACTACCACTGAATTTGGAGATAGTGTCTTGAAGAAGTGATTATATTGAAATGGAGTCATTAGAGTGGATTCTAATTCCTTGGTTTCTCTATAAGAAGTGAGCAGGACACGGACAGAGAAAAGACCATGTGAAAACACAGGGAAAAGATGACCATCGAAAAGCAAAGGAGAGAGGCCTTAAAAGAGACCAACCCTGCTGACACCTTGATCTGGACTTCTAGCTTCCAGAACTGTGAGAAAATAGATTTCTGTTGTTTATGGCACCCAACCTGTGGTATTTTGTTATGGCCACCCCAGCAAAGGAACACAGCAACTTTCTCCAGACTATACACGGGAGGAACCTGGCTACAGAACCCATGTTTTCAATGTAAAACTCGTAATTTTTAATATTATGTTTTAACTAACGTATGCAAGTGTTAGCTGATATTCTGAAAGCTCATGTTTTTAAATACTGGGTATGTTTTTTTAATCACTTTTCCTATTTATAGTGTATTTACCAGAATTTGAAAAAAGATCACTCCCAAACTTGACTTCATGCTACCCTGGTGTTCAGTTATATCTAAGTGAGCTGTGAATTTTTCAAAACAAAACTTACTCTATTTTTCTTTAATTAAAAGGAAAAAAACAACTATGCAAAACAGATTTTGGTTAGTAGGGGCAGACGGCAGGTTTCAGGAAATCAAACAAACAATAAGTTTTGGAAATTCCCCAAAGCTTGGGGCTTTCTGACCCCCAGGCATGGTGGGCAGCCTCTCCCAGAGGTGGGGCACTTAATTGTCCCAAAGGATTGAGATCCTGGGCTGGGGGGGTGGGGGTGGGGCGGCGAGCCAGTCTGCCCACAGGAGGATTGTGAGCAGCAAGGCAGAGCTTTTCGGTATCCTTTTCCCAACTGGGAGCTTGGGAGAGAAATGGGCAAATGGGTGGGGCTGAGGGACAGCCCCGACTTGGCCATTCCCCAGGGGAGCTAGATGGCCTACTGGCTGATCCTGATCTACTGGTTGGAAATGCTTGCTCTAGAGGATCTTGCACAACTGTGCACCTCGCGTTGTCCAAAAGACTGAATGTAATGGCGATTAGAGGCTTGCTCTCACTCTGTTCTCTGGCCTACTAGGGGGCCTTGCATTGGTAAATTAACACAGAGATGCTAAGCATAGGGAGTGAATGTTTGGTGTTTCAAGGCACATCTTGCTTTCTAATACCTGAAAAAACTTATTCCATTACTCAGATATTTTTTCTAGTTTTTCCAATGTATAAAAAACAACATTAGCTCAGTTTCCTGGTTTCAGTGGTAGACAGTTCACAGCTTTTCTGAGTTTTTGGTGAGCTGGATTTAACTACTACTTTATTGGTTGGTTTCTTTCTAAAAGCTACTTGAGAATGACAAAAGAATGGTAAACAAACGTTTTTGTTGCATTTATGCAGATTTCAGCAGAGGGAAAATAAAGCATTCACTATGTGGTCAATGTAAAACTATATGATCCCGGTGGCAACTCTGATTGAGCCATGACCTTGTATGTTATCAATAGGCCATTCCTCTCTGGTCAGGCAGAACTGACTTCAGTGTGTTTCTTTTTTCCCCCCTAGCAAAGGCAGTAAATCAGTGATATTAAAATTTTCACTAATTATATTAGATACTCTGAAAATTGAAGCAGTCAAACACAAACTCACTCAGCCCAGGCCCCCTCTAGCAGCCATTGAATGTGGATGGGACAGTTATAAATAAATGCTGCCACCTACAGGAAAGAGTGGGATGTGCACAGCCAAAGCTCACCCTTCTTTTCCATCTCATACTCACTGGTTTTCTAGTACCCACTTCTTACCATTCGGAGGTCAGAATCGGGAATTTCTTGATTTTGTTTCATAATACAGAGTGAAACTCCATATTCTGTGGGAAAAATATTCTTTATAATGAATCTTCAGATTCTCTAAGACACATTTATAATAAATAACATAATGAAAGAGAATGTGTTAGACAGTATCTGAACTTATAATGCAAACACGTCACACTTTTCTTTAGTTTTTTTCCCCCTTTCATATCAACATGTGACTCAATAATGTTTTTCATTGTAAAATGTCACTTAATAAGACTTAAATCATGCTCACTGGCCTCTATCTGAGTTGAGGAGGTAGCCAGTGGCCAGCTAACTTCATCTTGTATTATTGCTATTAGAAAGTGTGTCCTTCTATTGAATTAAAATGTGTTCAAGTGCTGGGCATTGGGCCTGGCTCTGTATTTTGGAATGACACAGAGAGAGCAGATTTCCTCTCTCATACAACAGTCTTCACTTACCCAGAGAAGTCACCACTGCTCCCAGGGCTTTACCCTTTAGGGTGGAAAACCAGGTTTCATAGATTTTACTCCTACACCTTCAGTCACCTGCTTCTCTATATGTGACCCTTCATTGTCAGTCTTCTCCACTAAAGCTGTATTGTTCTTAGTGTCTGTCGCAGACCCGCGTGGCAGTGATGGAGAGCCTAACACTCTGCAAACCCTACCTTCTGTTCTATCCAACTCAGCCATCAACAGTTGGGGTGCTCTACAGGTGCTATTAAGAAAGGTATGTGGCCCTGGTCAGGGAGCTCAGTTGGTTAGATCATCGTCCTGATACACCAAGGTTGCAGGTTCGATCTCTGGTCAGGACACATACTAGAAACAATCAATAAATGCATAACTAAGTGGAACAACAGGTTCATGTTTCTTTCTTACTTAAAAAAGTACAAAAATAAAGCTTATGTGGGCATTTGAGAGAAGTGGTGTGCGATGATGTCTGATGAGCTCTCGCAGTACTGTGTCTTTTTGTTCTCAGAAACGATCAAGAATAGCCCAGGTCACAGTTTCACTCCCGGGAGTTTCTAGTACATGTTGCTTGTGCATTACTATGGCATGATGTGAATGAAGGCTACTTCCTGGGGGAAGAAGATTGAACTCTCTGTTCTTCAGACTGTGCTATGTGTGAAGATGTGAGGGAGGCCGTGAATGTCTTTGGGATCCGAGTCTCTCCTTTGGGCACCCAGCCCCTCTCCTTTTGGAGACCTCATTTTCACTGTTGAACTCAAAATCATTTGTTCTGTCTTCTCTGTTGGAACTTGTGCTGGCTAGAGGGTGGGATCTTTTATCATGTAGGTTGTGGTGGACTTAATTCACAGGCCAGGTACCCTGCTTTACCATCTGGGCAGTGTTTGTATGTTATGGCTTCTCCATAATTTGAAAAAGGTTTTGCATTCTACTAATGGAACTTCATGGCCATATGGGAGAAAGGTCTGGGGACAGCAGCCCTTTCTGATGTCCCTATAGGTTCTTCAAAAAGGTCTATCTCACAAGGGCTCACAGTGTGGTGGGTGAGACTCACCTTCATGGTGTATGCTAGCCCAGGTCAGGGCATTGCCCAGCACCTCAGGGCCATGATAGGACTGCATATTTACCCACACTGATTACGATGGCTCTGTGTATGAAAAAATTTTGTTTAGTGTAATCACGTGATCAGACTGAAATTCTCTTTTAGAGAAAATAATACATATTTGAATACTGGTTCTGTGCTGTGTCTGGGTTCTGGCTACTGTGGCATTGGGGGTTCACTCAGACCAACGTTTCTACCAGAGCTTTTAATTATGCATAATAACCACCACCCCTTGTTCTTCTAAATCTTTCATCCAAAGCTCAAAGTGCTCTTCAAGCTTTATTAACTCATTAATCCTTGCAACACTCCTAGGAGGCAGATTGGAGGCAAGGTGGATTAGCCCATTTTTTCCAGACAGGGACTGAGAGACGCAGAGGATCGCAGCAACTCCTCCAGGGCAGCGTGAGTCAGCGCCGGGCAGAGAATAGAGCCTACTCACGTTCCTCCCCCAGTCTGCCTCTCTGAACCTCCCCACTTCGCAGGAGTGAAAGCCAGTAGCAGTCGGATGGGGCATTGTCTCTACCTGTCCTGTGAATGTCAATGTGAAGCAACAAATGGAACATTTTGCCAAAAAGCAGAGCCCATTTTTTTCTGGAAACATAAATTCTATGGTGTTAAAGGGAAAAGAGATATGTGTATTAATCACATATAGAAACTTGAGTAATTCCTTAAATAGAATCACAAAGTCCTCAAAATCTGACATAGACCCTTGAACTTTTCTTATATAGAATCAGGAAATTCCATTTGACCAAGCAGAAATGAAACTTGAATTTCACAAGCCTTAGGATTCAGTTTGAAACTGAGAAGTACTAACATCTGTCTTTTAAGTCAGACAAACAACCTTTTCTCCTTGGTTTCACTTGAATGCAGGCTGGTTTCACATGGACTTCATTGTTGTTTTACTGGAGCTGGGAGGCGCTGCTGAGCAATCTGGGTGCGTGTCAAAGGGGGCAGTTAATGTGCACAGAGTCCCCAGAAGCCTGGAACCTGGGGTCACAGGGCTCCAGAGACCAACGTAAAAGGCACAGGAACGAATTCAATGGGAAGCCTTCTTGGACAGTTGTCTTTGTTTATCATTTATTTATTTATTCAACAAACTTTTGAGTATCTACTAAATGCCAGTCATTGGCTGGTGCAAGTAGTTCTAAGATGATTAAGACGTAATACTTGATTTTCAGGAGTTGGCAATCAAGGAGCAAAGATAAATGAACCAACATTATTATTATGTAAAGTCACGAGTTCTCAGAGATATTTACCAGGTCTAATCAGGGCAAATTAGCTTGAATGGCTTAGAGAAATCTTCCAAGAGGCATCTCTTGAAGACAGCATGGAGGATGGGTCTGAAGAATGAGAAAGAGTTTGCCGAGGGGATGGATGGGGCTAAATTCTCAAGGGTCATCCATTTGCTCCAAGTTTGTTATGAGGACTGGCAGCATCATTTCCAGCAGCAACAAGCAGTGACTGAGGTCCCACTATGTGCAGGCTGCTATTCTGGGATACTGGGGATGAAAAGACACATTAGAAATGATTCTGGTCCTGAGGCAGATTATAATCTGTTTGAGAAAACAGGAGACACTTTAACAGACAATGGGCTGTCTGGTTAGTGCCATTTGAGAACTCAGACAATAAACACAGTAGAAATCCAAAGAAAAGTGGATGGTAAATTAAAAATGCCAGAATTAGGGGAGATGGAAACTGAGTGGGGCCCAAAATGAGAATCCGTGTTATTCAGGTTAGAGGTATAGGGACATTCTAGGAAGAAGAAATAGAATGAAGGGGAAAGCTACGTGGAGCGTATTGAGTGGATCCAACACCAGCCATTTGGCTGGAAGGCAGGGCTCACACAGAAGAGAAATGGGACACACACACACAGACAGGGCACCGCTGTTTATGCTACTGTGATACCGGCAGTGTGCCTTCCCCTTGTGATGGCCAACACGCCCAGCCATCACCTGGCTTTTCTTTTTTAATCCCCACCCATGGACATGCTTATTGATTTTAAAGAGAGACAGAAAGGGAAGGAGAGGGAGAGGGAGAGAAACATTGATGTGAAAGAGAAACATTGATCGGTTTCCTCTCGCCCGAGCCCAGCTGACCAGGGACCAAACCCACAACCCAGGCATGTGCCCTGCTCAAAAATTGAACTCACAACCCTTCGGTTTACAGGATGTTACTCCAACCAAATGAGCCACACCAGCCAGAGTCATCACCTGACTCTTTCACACCAGACTCTATTCACTGACCTCACTTCCAGCCTAGAAAGGCAGGGCTTTGATATTACAGGATTAGGAGCATCCATTATGTTTGAGTAGTCAAGTCTAATGATTGGGATTAGAATTAATTGCCAGTGGCTGAATGCTCCAGACACAAGGATCTTAAACGTGAAACAGGTTTCTTTCTCTCTGCTGTAGAAGTCTGGAAGCAGATTTTCCAGCACGGGGACCCAGGTTCTGTTGTCTTGTTACACCACCTTGTAAAGCTCCGGTTGCCAAGGCTACCTCATGCTTTAATTAGGTGCTGGAGGTGAGGCCACAGGTGAACACCTGGACTAGCAGGAAGCAAGCAGGGTGGGAAAGAAAAGTGCACTCCTGTTTTTTAAGGAAAGATTTTGCAAATTGCTCATAATGCTCCTGCTTCTCTTTCATTTTCCAAAGCTTGGTCACATGGGTACACAGTGACAGGGGTGGGTGGGAGGTGTAGTGTCGATCAGACAGACACATTCCCAACTTCCGGAGGGAGAAAAGGAAAATGGATATTAAGGGACATCATCAATCTCTGTCACCATGGGTAAAAGGACGTTTTTAAAGAGCTAATACATGTAGTTATTTGAAAAAACACACTATTTTGGTGGATCCAATGATATTAATTCTCCGTGAGCCTCCAGTTTTGCTTAGGACAATGGGAAAAGTGAGCAAAGAGCAGCCTGGACGGTGGGGGACATGCTCAGCCAGCTCCTGTTTTACTCTCCAAGTTGTTCATCCCAGTGCACCCAACTGCATGTGTTTGGCTACCAAGGATGAATTACTTTATACCTGGCCAAAGGATCTTCTCTGAAATGATTCCTTAGAATAACAGAATTTAACCGGGAGGATGGACTTCTGAATATTCTCACGAGGGAAGATAATGTGCCAATGACTATGACAGCCGCCGCCAATGGCAATGATCATGCCTGACAATGCACTGTGAGGCACTGGCCCTTTGAATGCTAATCATTGTTCCATTAATGACTCTTCTATGGCATAGGCAAAAATAATACAAACAAAGCAAGTGGCTGGTCTATAGCACTGGTCACACCAGAACTTCAAACAGTGCCCGAAAACTTCCTGAGACTCTGGAGATGTTTCTTTGCCTTCTCCACAAGATTTTCTAAAGAGCACAACTTTGAAGTCATGATTTCTTTCAAAAATTGTTTCCTTTCTTTTTTCAAAAATACTTGAGCTCTAATTCATATAACATGAGATTTACCCACTGAAGGGTATAATCCATGGCTTTAGTATAGTCACAGAGTTGTGCATTCCCTACCACAATCAATCTTAGAGCACTTTTATCGCCCCTAAAGGAAACCTTGTTTTCCTTCGCCATCTCCCCCCAGTCTCCCTTATGCTCTTCCTTCAGCCCTAGGGAATTTCTCATTTATTTCTAGTCTCTCTGGATTTGCTTACTGTGGACATTTAATATAGATAAATGGTCCCTTTGACTTGATTCTTTTACTCACATGATATTTTCCAGGTTCCTTGGTGATGCAGCATGTACTTGTACTTCGTTTCTCTTTATTGTGGGATCACATTATACTCTATGGATAGGTCACGTTTTACAGGGTGGGGCAAAGCTGGGTTTACAGCCGTGAATACACAAACCACAGAGCTTATTCTTGTATTCTTATTTATTACTTATTGTGTCATTTTTCACATAAACAATTGTAGACTTACTTTTGTCCCACCCTGTATTTATTCATTCATCCGTTGGTAGATATGTGGGTTGTTTTCATTTTGATTATTATGAATAACACTTCTATGAACGTTTGTCTACTGCTATTTGTGTGCACCTAGGTTTTCGTTTCTTTTCAGTATATACCTAAGGAGAGGAATGGCTGGGTCATATGGTCACATGACTGCTTGTTTAAACAGATGAAGAATTGCCCGATTGTTTTCCAAACTGGCTGCACCATTTCATACCCCACTAGTAGACTGTGAGTGTTCTAGTTCCTATGGGTCCTCGCTGACACTTTTTGATTCTAGTCATCCTAATGGGTACATAGTCGCATCTCATTGTTGATTTCATGTCCGTATCCCTGATGGTTAAAAATGCTAATCATCTTTTAATATGATTATTGGCCATTTCCATATCTTTGGAAAAAATGGTTGTTTTGATTCTTTGCCTTACTTGAAAAAACTGAGTTGTCTTTTCATTATTGAGCTGTAATAATTGTTTATATGTATTCAATGTAAAAATCCCTTGTCAGACGTATTATATACAAAAATTTAATCCCACGGTGGGATCAAAAATTTTTATCCCATTTTTGTCAATTTCTACAAAGAAGTCAGCTTAAATTTTGATAGGGATTGGATCAAATCTATAGATCAGTCTGGGGAGTATTGCCATTTTAACAATAGTCTTCAGTCTTTCGATTCATGAAGATGTCATGTATGTTCATTTATTTAGTTTTTTATTCACTTCTGCCAACAATGTTTTGTAATTTTCACAGTTTTACACTTATTTTGTTACATTTATGTTTAAATATTTTATTTTTGTTGATGTGATTATGAATGAAATGATTTTCTTAATTTCTTTTATATTTCTATCATTGGCGCTATATAGAAATGCAATTGATTTTTGCATATTTTTCTTGTATTCTGCGACTTTTCTGAACTTATTTATTAGTTCTAATAGTTTTTTTTTATTGGATTCTTCAGGACTCTCAATATACCAGTTTATACCATCTGCAAAAAGAGATCGTTTTACTCCTTTTTTTAAAATCTGGGTGCCTTTTATTTAATTTTCTTGCCTAACTGATGAGGCTAAAAATTATAGTCTTTTTAGAAACTATAGTAACAATCTCCATGCCATCACTGGGCTGGGTTTTCATCTAGGATTTATTGCCAGGCCAAAAGGAGAAAGTGAGAAGAGGAGAAAGTGGGAGGGGAGAAAAAGAAGCAAGAGGAGGGAAACAGAGAGGGAGGGGATAGCTGGAGAAGGAAGAGAAAGAAAAGAGCAGAAAAAAACTAAGAGGTGGCTATGATGCCGTAGCTCAGTGAAGGCTTCCATTTCCTTTAAGTAAAGTAGAGCAAACATCAAATCCATACGCAGAATGGGCTGCTCTAGAGAACGTAGCCCCAGGCTGGGAAATGACTTAATGTAGGGTTCCCTGCAGATAGTAGTGATTTTGTCCTTGTTGGTAAATTTGGGCCAGGACTACAAGGTGCAGCGTCATTCGTGTTGCTGCTCTTCCTTGGCCAGTGGTGATAATCTGGTGGCAGGTGAGGGGTAGCCATGAAGAGGTAACCAGGGGGAATGCATTTCAATCTAAATGGCCGTACTACAAACTCTGTTCTTTGCTGAATACCAGAGGCAGTTATGAGGATCACTGATTTGTGATTAATTTGTCCAGTCTCTGGGTGAGGGTGCTTGTTTTAATTTGAATAATCTAAGGGCAGTTGGATTAAAAAAAGACTGGTATTTGAAAGAAGTATGTATGCTTTTTCAGAGGCTTTGGAGTTATGAGTAAATATTCTAGGGGATGTGACTTTTTGAAGAGAACAAGTCAGGGAATGTACATGTCAGGATGCAGTCAGCACAAGGCTGTGAACTGGGCCACCTCTGGAATAATAAGAGGCAAATGGGACCCTTAAGGAAATGGGCTGGCTTAGAATTATGAATCACTGAGCCCATTTCTTATAGTGATTAATGATGAATCACTGTTTTAACTTTGGATGAAATAATAGGCTGCATCCAAGGAGCTTCATTAATCATCATAAGAACTAGGCTGGTGCCAATTCATTACTGCAGAGTCAACATGTGCTGAACAGTTGAGTCGAATTTCAGGAAGGGGTGAATTTCAGGCAAGGGCTGGTCTAGAAAAATGCAAACATCAGGGGTCTATTCTCTCCTGAATGGGTGGGGATGCAGGAGTGGAGAATAGATTCTATGGTCCCTCATTTGGCCTCTTCCTCTAGAAACTTAGCAAAACACCAACCGCAAAGTCATTTGGCTTTTTGGTATTCAAGGGCATGATACAATAGATAACATATATCATAAAATCTGATACTTTTATCTGTTTTCACTTTGCATGTTCCCTGTGATTAACCACCACATGAAAGTGATTAGCAATCTACTGCACACTTGGACTTCAGCAGGCATGAAAGCAAGCAAACCTACTTCATTGCTCTTTGAAGAGCAAATTTAGCTTTGCAAAGTTTCTAAAAACTTATTATAGATAATGACAACTTTATCTCCAGGCAACAGAAGGAAGAAAATCAGTCCATAAACCCAAAAAGTCAGGCAGGATTCATGGTTTGGCCAAGGTTGGTTAAACAACTGTTTGACCCTCTTTGGTTAAACAGTTGTTTCAACAGATTTAAACTGATGTGCTTTAAAGATATATAGACAACATATATGTCTTTCTTGCAGCGGCCAGAGGTGGTGGGAAATCCAAAAGAATTTCACGTAGTCCTTAGTTCCAACAGCTGTGATTTTGCTAGAGTAGGAAACATTTCATCCAAGCTACAAAATAGATATATTGTTATGTCTTGATGTTATTAGCTCTAGTAATTTTTAAGAACAATGAAGCACATTTAAATCATCATTTGAAAACTTGGGTTGTGCTGCACAATACAGAAGTTTTGGGGGAGGTCAAATGAAAAGCACATGAATTGTTGAAGGAAAATCAAGGATTGGATGATAATTTTAAGTCTCTTCTATTTGAAAAGTCTACTTATAATAGAGATAATTTTAAAGTATAGATTTTCTTAAAGTAGTTTTATCAGTACTTTTAGGAAGAAAAAAGAACCAAAGGTATTCAAAAATAAACTTGAATCATTTAGATGTACCTATAGAGCTGTTGTGCACAGATTACCCTCACACGCACACAAAGCACCCACTTTGCATAAAGCTTCTATCATTGCAATTCAATAGCTTCTCAACTGATTTCTCTGACCTCAGGCTCTTTTTCGTTTGATGTGTTTTTTTATACTCCCGGAGAGAATTTCTTACAACAGAGGCCACATATGATTATTGCCTTACTTAAAAGTCCAATGAGGGAAATAGGAATGGTTCCTACCTCCCAGGGTCTGGGTATCTGAGAACATAGGGGTGCAGGATGAGACCATGGTGGCAGGGCCTGGCCAGGGTCACTGAAGCCTGTCTACACACCTAGCACCATCTGTGCTCTGAGTAAGGCCTTGTGAATGCTTATAGAGATTGTAATATGTACATAAATTATTAATGTCAAGACATGCATTATTACATTTATATATATATTTTTTCTTAATCATAGGATTTTAAAAATACAACTATTTTCATGTAGAAGGTCAGTTAACCTTTAAAAAAAAACTTTATAAAGGGATCTCATGCTCCCAAAAAAGCAGGAATCAGCAGCTGTAGGACCAAGTACAAACCTGCCCTGGACCACATGATCCGTCACACCCCAAATAGACTCATAGGACCTTTTGAGCCCAATCCTTCCAGTTTCAGCTCTTTCTACCCTTCACCCACCCCTCAGCTCTCTGTTTGCCCTCAGGGTTCTTCTTCTGGAAGTCACTGTAATTCTCCCAACAGGGATTGTTTTTGGCTTTCCTCTTCCGTTTCATCTCAGCACTTGTGTGTTCCTGTCTACTAAACTATTTTTCCTATCGTACGATTACTATTTGTCTGTCTGTCTTCCCCGTCATACCTTCCTCCTGGAATCTCCCTGGCCAGCTCTCCACCAGAGTGAGGATTCTCTGCAGGCACTTGCTTAAGGTTTGTTAAACTCAACTGCATTTTCAATATGAAGCCAGTGTCTGAAATCAAAGATGGTAGGGGAAGGCTGTACACGAAACTCTCTAAAAAACAACAGAACGGCACACAAGCACATCAACAGTAGGTAGGTGGCTAGCTGTCAGTCCTACCAGCCAAATATAAGATCTTCAAAAGGGTTGAAGAGATGGCAACTGGGAAAGAAAGCCTGGTATTTAAAAAGCACTTAGAATGAAGACTAACGCAGCTTTTGGAAGCCTAAACGAAAAAAAAAAAAATCCTGGAAACAGGCTTTCAGATAAATGCCAGGCTGGGCTTGGGTCAGGCACTCAATAGAGTGGGAGGATTATCGATTGGGGACAGGAGCCCAGAGCCTGGGCCTGCACCACATACTGCAGGAGCTGCTGGCACCTCCTGGCAGGTGGTGGATGATGTTGGGGCATTGGAGCCTGGGCAAGCTGACAAGCAGCCCAGGTGCAGGTGGCTTGGACCAGCTGCGCAAAGGTACTTAGCCATGGGGAGATGCCTGATTTTCTTCCCCTGCGCACAAAGGAGACACAACTATTGAAATCTTTCTTGGTTAACTCCCAGGTATAGCAGCTTATAGATAAGAATCAGCCAGACTCTGCTTCAAGGGACTTTCCATTACCTTGAAAAGGAAAGACCAGGCTTCCCTAGAGGGGAGCAGGGAGCCAGGTACTCACTACTGGTTGGAATGAATAGACAACTGAGTGAGTGAATGAATGAGGAAGTGGTGAGCACAACTCCACAGTTTCCGGTGATAGCGTGCCTGACAAAGGGCTCAGAGCTTCACAGTCCTGAATTTTGAGAAGTCTGTCTTAGGAAAATGTATGGAAGTAGGTCAAATGCCTCCCTCCCTCATTCCCCCGTGTGATTGTCCTAATGGACTTTGGACACTTTGATAAGCTATGTCCCTGTTACCCTGATGGGGAAAGCAGAACAGATAAAGACTGGAAGGATGATTTGAACTCATGAAGGTCTGATCTGCAAATTAGAATGAGGCGTGCTCTATCTAAAGACCAGGCAGAACTTGGGTCAGAAGATGCCCTCTTCTCTGTGGAACCCATTTTAATGATATTCTTGGTCTATCAGCACTGACCAAAGCTTGTAGATGGTTCTCTGTGAACAGGGGTGTTGCTGTCTCTTTATCTGAGCCTCCCACCACTGAACTCAGCGTTATTACAACATTGTTGGTTGAATTGAAATGAAATGCCATTTGAGCTGCTTTGGAAATATTCCCCATTCTTTGCAGTTTTCAGAGTTCAAGTTCCTGCCTTTTCCTTTGGATTGGGTGAAATTGTGAACTGACTTGTTTATATGTACTCTGGTTATTTATAATCTGAATTTAATTCGTTCAACAAATGTTTGCTGAATGCTTACTCTGTACCAGGCACTGCTCCAGGGAGCAAAACAGACAAGAGTTTATGCTCTTTTGGGTTTTATATTCAGTGCAACAAACGGCTGCAATATTAGTTGCAAATTTCCCCTTTATGTCAAGAGGAGGGATGCTTGTTAGGTACCTTTCTTTGCCATCCATTGCACTATTGTTGACTGACAACTTAGTTGGTTTGAAATTGTGGTATCGGAAGCTCTAGGTGGCTCCGTAGGTCTCCATTTCAGTCTCTTGTTCTGTCTTTTTGTTTATGTCTCTCTCTGTGTGTGTTTGTGTGCTTGTCTTTATATACATGGACTGAGATTTATAAGAAAAAAAGAAAAGAACATATATTATTATTCTTACATGCACCAGCCTATGTAAGACTATTAGAACTTCCAAGAAATCTTTTAAGACCCAACCAGGCTAGATATGAATCCTAATACAGGGGTTGGTATTTTCCTTTGACGTAATTGTACCTTTCCAGTTACAACCCTTTCAGGGATGTGTCCTTGTTCATCTGTTACTACAGACTTAGCCTTGAGTCTGGGGCTCACTGCTTTAGATGCCTCATTTTTATTTCGAGGGAGGAAGCCCTGCTGAATCAGGAGCCTAAGAGCATTGCCAGTTTGGCCCTGGCATCTCAGTTTGCTAATCTCTCTTGATTCTAGGCCCCCGTTGGTTGCCTAAAGCAAGAAAGAGCCCATTCCACAAGCTCAGGGAGCACCTTACTCTGGCCAGTGCCTGGTTGGAGAAAAAGGGGTGAGCTCTCCATTTTTTTTTTAGAATTCACCTAAGTCATTTTCTGACACTTGAGGTTTCTGCCCTTTGACTAAGCCTTGGGTGAGGACTGGCGTGACAGGGACAGTGACTCCAGGGGTCCCAGTCAGGGTGGCTGGTGGAGGCCCGGTGCACTCTGGCTGCAGGTCTTGTTGGGTCCACGTTCTGCTTCTTCCAGTTGTTTCTCTGGGATCTCCGGCTTTCCTCATTATAGTGTAAGGAAAATTCTGCTGCATTTAGGGAGTTGTTCAAAGTCTAAGTGAAGTCATTTCCATGAAAGAGCCCGCCACCTGTGAGCTGTTTGAGTGGGTGGTGTTGGGTGCTCAGTGAGGGTTGCCAAAGTAAGCAACTAAAAATACAGGATGCCCCATTTAGGTGGAATTTCAGATGAAAAATGAGTATTTCTTAGTTATAATATAATGCATACATATAGCAAACTATAATAAACTTTATGTAAAATATAAATATAGAGACATGTCACTGTAAGTATTTCAGGACAAATACTGTATGGGGCATACTTATATTAAAACTTATTCTTTGTTCATCTGAAATTCAGATTTAATTTGAGGCAACACTAACCCTGCCTCATCCCCTCACTGGACCTAGGTACCACTCCCAGCTGTTGTGAGTGTTGGCTGCTAATGGCCCCCACCTGCCCTATCTGCTGGGGCCTTGGCTGAAAGATGTGTGTGTATGTGTGTGTGTGTGCAGGAGTGGGGGCACCTCATGTGGAAAATTAAGGTTCTTTCCCTTCTCCATCCAAAAAAGGTAATCTGTGGACTTGACTGATGACAAGAGTCACAGAAGGCAGGCCCCCTTTCCTAGTGGAGGGACCCCATCTCTGTGTTTCAGGAAGAGCCAGGTTCCAGCCAAGACCACATCCTGCACCTTTTTCTCCCCTGCTCACTGATACTTCTCCCTCCCATTCTGAGGCTGATTTCTCAATCATTTCACAAGAATCCCTGTCTCAAGACCTGTCTTAGGTTGAAAATCAATCTAAGACAGCTATTAATGCATGTGGATTTTCCCCTTTCCTGTACAAGGCTGTGAAGATCTGTAAAAATGAATTCTTTTGTTAAAAAAGTCACGGTGCTTAAGAGAATGTATTCAGATATTAAATACAACTTTTGCTGTGCAAAAGTTAAAAATTCACAAGCATTAAATAATAATATCATACTTTGTCAGATTATTAAAATTCCCTGTGTAAAGATGGTTGTGCGTGTGATGGTGAAGTCTCTCCCTTCACCACCAAAGCAAGATGTTCTTCTTTTTTCAAAAGGGACTAGCATTTTCCCAAGGGGAGGGTGATGACTCAGCATTTTGTTTCTTGTCTTCTTGCAGTTGACTTTCAATCTGGGTGGGTATGTTGGATGTGTATTATCCTTCAGATTTAGCACAAAAGAACTGGGAATGAGAAAGAAACAGAAAACAGCATCCATTTGTGGCTTCGTCTTTTACATTTAACCTTTAATTCAATTGATATTTCTTTTAGTTAGCAACTTGTTCTGTCTCTGTCGATTGATCATTTCCACATTGACTTGAATGCTACCATTAAATCTATTTGTTTATACATGGGTCGATTTCTGGGCTTCTGTTCTACAGACCTTTCTGCCTAGTTCTTTGCTATGTGCACTATTTTAATTACTGTGGCTTTAAAACATGTTTTAAGATATGGAAGATTGAGTCTTCCCTCATTAGCCTGCTTTTCTGACTTGTTTTTTAAACTATTGGCAATTATATATTCATTCTACCAAATAAATTTTAAAATCACTTTTATAGGTTTCAAAATATTTCCTTAAAATTTCTATTGAAGCTGTATTAAATTTACAGATTATTTTTCAGAGACTAAGCATTAATTATTGCCACAAAGTATCTCCAATTAGTAGAGTCCTCTTCTAGTAAAATCAATTCTAGTAAAGTTTCTTCAAATTAATAATGCAGATTTCATTTTAAATGTCACCTAGGTATTTTGTGGTATTTTGATATTATCAATAAGCTCTTCTCATTGTATTTCAAATGACTTTGCAGAAAAGCAAAAAGAAGAAATAAACAAAATCTACAATCCCACCTCCTAGTGTGACCAGCATTATTATTTTAGTGTAAAGTTCTCATGCTACACACACAAACACACACACACAGGTTCGTATTTTTTTCTCTGATTGTTCCTGAATTCTTAGAATAAAACCTACTCGAGCATAGTCTAGTCGTCTCATTAATATACATTGATTAAATCTAGTAACAGTGTAGAATTTCATACATTTCGATTGTAGGTGAGAACCAGCCTATTATTTTTCTCTCATTTTCAGTATTTTCCTTGTAAGATTTTATATCAGGGCTCTGCTATGTTGGTGAAATTGTTGCAAAGCTCTGCTTTGTTAACTTTGGAAGAATTCAAATAGGTTGAGAGATTACTTGTCCTTTAAAGATTTAAAATTAAATCTTACAAGGCAATTAAAACCTTGTAAGCCAATACTACACAGGTGTTTCCGTAAGAGATTAGACAGAAGATAATTGCTGCCTCACTTTTTCAAAAGATTTGGGGCAGAGATAAGTAAGAGAGGGTCTCAAAGGTGTGAGAGCACGAAGATGGGAACTCTACCGAACCCCAGGTTAGAAAAGCAACAGAACCAGTGTGACCTGCCGTTGGGTTCTGGTGTCACCTGTAGATGACACCGGGCTAACCTCTGTGAGTTTTCCTTTTTAAAAAAATATTTTATTTATTTACTTTTAGAGAGAGGGGACAGGAAGGAGAAAGAGTGGGAGAGAAACATCAATGTGTGGTTGCCTCTCGTGCGTCCCCCGCTGGGAACTGGCCTGCAACCCAGGCATGTGCCCTGACTGGGAATCGAACCAGTAACCCTTTGCTTCACAGGCCCGTGCTCAATCCACTGAGCTACACCAGCCAGGGCTGTGAGTTTCCCTTTTTAATCTGTAGAACGGGGATACACATCCCAGTCTTCAAAGAAGTGATAACTGAATAAGCTTTTTCTGTGGGAATCTTTGGAAGGCTCTGGCCACTGGCGCAAAGTTTGGGATGTTTAGCTGCAGAGAGCAGTGTGGTTTGGGGAGATATTTCTGCAGTGCCTGACACCCTGCTCAGCACCTGGAGAATGAGCAGCTCTGGGGCCATGGCTTAGAGGTGGGTGGGTGTGGAAAGAAGGTGCCCCAACAGTCGACACCACTCACGAGGCAAGCCCTCAGCTCATATGAGAAGAAGAATGAGCCAGGTACCCCTTGGTGGGCTGACAATGTGGCCCCTGAGCACATGGGAGCATTTTCTGGGGACCCCTAGAATTACACTGCAGAGCAGTCGTGGGACAAAAGATCTTTGTGAGCTGCAGAACAAGAACAGGAAATTTGGGTTGATGTTGTAAGAGTGACTTGTTTATATCCACAGGCCGCTGAACCCTCGGGAATGTCCAGATTAAACAAACATTGTTTTGAGTGGTGCAGACGAGTCAAACTTAACTGAGAGCAAAAGTAAAAAAGATAATTTGTGAGGTGGGTGGTGGGAGGCGGGAGGCAAGAAGCCTAACTCAGACTTGAACTCACTCACCTGGTCTGCGGGAAGGCAGCTTCTTGTTGCATTATCCGGGAGTTCACCTAACCACCCATAATTCACTCTGTCCCTTCAAAAGAGGCAGAGGACCCCCCAAAAAAACCCCAAAACAAACAAACAAAAAAACCACAAACCAAGTTGGCCTGAGGAAGTTTTTCAAGAAAACAAGTTGCAGGGTCAGTAGCCATGCAGCATGTCATTACCTGGAAGGGACACCCCTGCTTTGGACACGTGCCAAGGTGCCTCAGCTCCGCCCACCACAGATCCCGCTCACAGGGCACAGGGCGAGGTTCCCCAGTCAGTGGGGGAAGCTGTGGAATGTCCAGCGAATTTGGTTTCAGAAGCCAAGAAAATACACGGCACACGTTGACAACAGACAATTCTGAAATTCCTCCCCAAACTCCAAGTTTATTTATTCTATAATTTGTGTAATGGTTTAACGTGCCAAAACTTTTCATTCTTATCCATACAGAAAGCTAAGTAATCCCAAACTGCACAATTCAAATGCTGTCAAGTAAAAAAAAAAAAAGAAGCCAACCAAGGCACTGAAGGCCTCTGGTATCTAACATTTGCTGTTGAACAAATGTGTTTATTCTTTGCACCAGGAGCCAGCCAACTTTTTCTGCAAGGAGCCAGGTAGTAAGTATTTTAGGCTGTGTGGGCTTGTTGGAACAACTCGGCACTGTCCTTGGAATTTGAAGCTGTCGCAGGAAATGCATAAATGAACGGTCAAGGCTGTGCTCCCATCAAACTTTCTTTATGAATAATGAAACTTGAATTTCATGTAACTTTCACAGTCATGAAATATTCTTCTTCTTGCGCTTCTTTTCAATCATTTCAAAATCTAAAACCACTCTCAGTTTGTAGACTGTACCAAAACAGGCGGCTGACCAGCAAAACAGTTTGCCCGCCCCTGCTTTATCCACACAAAACACTCACTTGCTTTATGGTCCAATACACAGTCCTTTGGTAGGACCAACCCCATCCAGAGAAATAAAATTAAATAGCAGAAAGAGCTTGATATGAATTCAGTAAAGCACCATTTATGGAAGTTGCCCAGGGAGCCCTCTGAATTTTGAGCTACCAGGGCCTTCTCCACAAACACTCTCAGGTAGTTGCCTTACTAGAAAGGCAAGGAAAGAACAGATTTCTAAATGAGATGCTCTTGCAGTTAATGGTTCAAATGAAAAAAAATCAATGATCAATTACTTTTTTTGTATTGATAAACTTAATGTTTATCAGCAAGCTAATGCTACATAAATAGCTTGAGCAAGATGTTTAAAGTACCACCTAACACATCATTCTGAGGTTTAAAAAAAGATGGTACATGAAATGTGTATTTATCAAGAGTTCTAGAATGACGAAGAGAATTCTTGGCATAGGAAATATCTTACAAACATTTAAAAAATGAATAAAATTCTCAAGTCACTGAATAGAACATGTCACTCAATATTTAAAGAAAAACAAACAAAAATAAAAACAAAAAGCTTCTGGTGCTTTCATGTTAGTATAAGACAGCACAGGAAGATATGAAACATCTCTTCACGCTCTTAAAAACAAAATGCAGTTTCCTGAGTTGGTCATTTTTCGACCACTGAAGAGGTTGGACTTGGTGAGTTGCTCCGGCGACTGTAGCATGTTTCCAGGCAGACAGTTCTGGAGGCAGTGCCACGGTGTTGCAGGGCACAGGCTGCGGCAGGGCAGAGCCCTGGGCTCGGAATGCAGTTCTGGTACTTACCCTTGTATGACTTGGGAGAATTACTCTAAATCGTTTGTCAAATGGGGCTGTCAATAGCTGCGTTTTCACCATAACTGTAAACCTAAATGAGATACTGTGTGCAAAACATATAGTACAATATCTGGCATATAGTAAGGATGAGAAAAAGGGCAGCTATTGTTATTTCAGCTATTAGATTTACTCTGTGTGTGTGTGTGTGTGTGTGTGTGTGTGTGTGTGTGTGTGTTGGTGTGTTGGAACACGTTCCAGGAAGAATTGCTAAAATGTGATTCTTTTTTTTCTAAGATTTTATTTATTTATTTTAGACTGAGGGGAAGGGAGAGAGAGAGGAAGACATCAATGTGTGGTTGCCTCTTGCATGCCCCTTACTCGGGATGTGACCGGCCCCCAACCCGGGCATGTGCCCTGACCGGAAATCCAACTGGTGACCTTTTGGTTCTTAGGCCAGTGCCCAATCCACTGAGCCATACCAATCAGGGCTGAAATGAGATTTTCGAAGAATCATGTGGCACTCACAGGTATAGACACATTCTGGAAAATAAAAGTACATTCTGGACTTTGTAATTGTGTCTGAGTCCATCAGGTTTTTGCAGAAGGATCAAAACCTGAGTGGAACAAAGAGATACTGTGTATCAAAGGGAGATGCTGAGCGTTTCAGATATGCTCTTTGCTGACTGTCAAAGCAAACCATACACACAAACAGTGGGGCTGATTGTAGCAGCAACACACCCACCCACACGAAGACGTTCATGCAATCAATGTACATTCTAAGGCTTACACTTGTTTAAAGTAGCACAAAGCTGAAATTCTTGAAAGTCCCAGAGCAGGAATTTTCAACATTTTTCATCTCATGGCACACATAAACTAACTGCTAAAATTCTGTGGCCCACCAAAATATGTATTTTTGGCTGATCTGATAAAAACAGTAGGGGTCATTTTGACTCATTCATACCTGATGGCTATTGACTGTTGTTAATAGATAGATACAATACAATAATAATATAATACAACAGTATTGACTGTTGTTATATTTTTATTTGACAATGTAAGGGAAAAGAGGACAGTGGCCCTGAGTAAATACTTAGGTATTGCATATTATAATAAGTCTTGCAGCATACTAGTTGAAAATCGCCATCCTAGAGGAAGGAAAAATGCATGGATATGTGCAAACTCTTCATAGTGGGAAGTGTTGCCTTCCATAAGAAAAGAATGCCAGTAAAAAAAGACACTACAATACAATAGTATGACAACACAGTGGAAGGTAAAGAGTCAGAACTAGCTGAGGCATTAAAATTTCCATAAGAAAAAAAATAATGCTTAACTTGGTGGAAATCTTTTCTCTGAAGAGTCTTGGGCCTCATTCTTCATCAATAGCAGTATCCGTTTCAGTCTATCGCTGGTCTGCATGACTTAAAAAGATGACCCAGCTGAAATGAGCTGATTTGGTTTCTCTGAAGCCACTTCTGTTTATCAGCACAGAGCAAAATAAGGAGAAAGACTGACTCTGGTAAAGACGTTGGCGGGGTTTTGTCCAGAGCTTCTGCAAACCTCTCCCATGACAGCAGAATTACCAGGGTAGAACCCTCACAATTGTTGCAAAATTCAGAGGGTCTCAGGAACTCAGGCCAGCAGTTGGGTTCTTAGGAATTCTACCAGATACATTTTTGGGGGCAACCTTGAGCTAAGTCTTTGGAAATTGGCTTTTGCCTCACCTTACTTCTTACTGAATCTTATTCATCCATTTGCTACAACATGTGAAAGACATTGACCTAGATTAAAAACAAGCAATCAAACAAAAACAAACTAGCAAACCAAGAAATGGAAGATCATGTAAAAGAGGAAAGTTGGCCTTCTGAATTTTCAGAAGGCCATGAAAGGGATGAAATGTTAGCACCAGTGTCCAGAATATACCTCCTGTTTTGGACTAGCTACAGCCCTTTCCCGGCTCCTGCTCATTTGCTGAGAAAGGATGTTTAACTCTAGGATGACTTTAAGCTCAGAAAATTGATTTTCTGTGTTCAGTGTTACTATTCAATATTTCCTTAGTTTGCACATTTTTGTCTTCTTCTCATAAAGTAATAAAAGAGATAGCTAGTGCTTTAAAAAGTTTGTAGTTTTTATCTTAGTTTCTAGAAAACAAAACATTCAGAAGTAAACTTAGTCTGTGACTCTGTACTATTGTTAGGTCACCTGCTTTACTAATTTAGAGTAAAAATTATTGTGATTTTTTACGACTAAAAAGTTACATAAAATGTATTTTATGCTATCGAGATAAAAAGTACATGGATTAAATTGTTGACCAAATTTCCATTTTGAAACCAAGAATGTTTGGAGAGAGAAAATATTAAGTTTACTTTTCCATGATTTCAAAAATACCAGAAACTATAGGCCTGTTGAGAAAAACTCCAGTTGTTGTTGATAGAACAAAAATGGTTTGCGCAACATTGATGTAACCTGACGGCCAAGGAGAATGGACTAAAATGCACATGTGTGAACAATGATGACTTCACTGTACTAGTCTGTGGGGGTGGTAGATGCCATTGAGTGAGCAGGTGTACTGTGTGGCCATTGCATTCAAAATGACTGAGCGAGTAGAACAGCAAATCTGTATCAATTTTTGAATTAAGCTTGAACATTCCTCCGTGAAAAAGATTTGGATGATCCAGAAGGCCGCAGCTATGGGCAGCAGCTTTATCACGGCAATGTGCCCACTCATGCATCATGTCTGGTGCAG
Organism: Sturnira hondurensis; assembly: GCF_014824575.4. NCBI lineage: Eukaryota > Metazoa > Chordata > Mammalia > Chiroptera > Phyllostomidae > Sturnira > Sturnira hondurensis. Next base: position 29,294,529 of record NW_028082759.1, read on the forward strand.
AGTTTTTTCGTGAAACATCAAATCACCCAGGTGACTCAGCCTCACTACAGCCCAGATTTGGCACCCTGCGGCTTCTGGCTTTTCAAAAAACTCAGATCACCTTAGAAAAGGAAGAGACTTTAGACTATTGATGAGATTTAGGAAAACACGACAGAATAGCTGATGGCAATTCCAAGAAAGGATTTTGCAGAGTGTTTTGAACAGCGGAAGAGACACTGGGAGAACTGTGTGAGGTCCCAAGGTGCCTACTTTGAGGGGGACTGAGATGTTATTGTCCTATGTACATGTTTCTTCTATCTTGTATCTTCTTTAATAAATGTTTCTGTTTTTCATAGCACATGGTTGGATACTTTCTGGACAAGCCTGGTGTTTCTTCTCTTCTTCACTATTAGCTAACAGGAAACTTTGCTCCAGAACATTGGGGCAGAATATGCCATGCTGGTTTGGGTCACTCTTTCCTAGTTTTATGAGTTTTAGGTCAATCTGTGTTCATGGATTAAACACCAAGAGGAATGGCCTGGTGGGGTGTAAGTGACTGCAGCCCTCCTGCCCCGGCTGGCCAGGAGGGTACTGGCTTCCACTCAGACGTCACATGGTGTGTCTACCCTACAGCTCAGCATTTGCTTAGATACAGTAGCCTGATCATCGAACCAGACAAAAATAGAGTTGGGGCAAGACTCGCCAGGAAGAGGTGATGGCTTGTCCTTCCATTAGCACCAAACACACACAAAGGAAAAAGAACGGACTTACGACTGAGTCTTAAAGAGTTTTAAAATGTTTTGTTCTTGCACAAGAAAGCCACAGACACAGAAAGACTCTTAACTTTCAAAGCACAAACTTGTCTATCTTAAAAAAAAGAAATGAATGAGGGTCAACGGTTTAAAAAGTCACTGAAACTTTCCAGAAAAATATTCATGTTGTTCAGGTGAGCAGGACTGGTGTTCCTCTGTGGCAATGACTTTCATGCTTAAACCTTTGCGAAGGAATCACCCTCCAAAATTCAAAAATCATTGAGTAAGTTCTAAAACAATGCTTCTAATTAAGGCAACAAATACATAACCAAGGGATAAGATTTAGGAGATCTTAAAAAGCCATACAAAGAACTTCATGTGAACGCCTGTGATTAGTTACTGGTTGTTCACTGGAATGGAATGGTCATCTCCAAAGTAATCACTTGTGTGACTGGGCTGGATAGCATGTCTTTGTTTTAAAGCTGGTGTGTGCATGTCTAGACAAGCCCTTCATTTCTTGTAAGTAGAGCATGCTATTATCATATGTTTGATCAGAACTCATTATTTTTAACAGCCCCATTGTCTTGTCCCCTTTCTAGTTAAGCTTGTCTATTTTCTCCAGCATTAAACTGTGGCATATCGCTGTTGTTCTTCCAGACCCTTTAATGAAAGCACCACACTCTGACACTTACCAGCTTGCCATCTTCTGGAAGCTGCTTATGACTGCTGAGCCTGAAATCCTTCATATGTCAGGGGGCCAGAAATTCACCTACTAATTCCTTAAAAAATTATGGAATTCCCACTAGATGTTGGGTGTCGAACAAAAACACAGCTTTACTCTTATGAAGCCTCGTGGATTATGCTGTAGTAGAGAAACTTACATGTAAGTGCCACGCATGCCCTGAAGTCTTGTAAGTGTCTTTTGTACCAAGCGAAGATGGCGGGTGGTAGTGATCTGTTCCAGAGTGGCCAAGAGGAGGTGAGAAGGCCAGGGAACAATGAGAGAGGAGGGGGAATCGTGTTTGTGAAAGTCCTTGGCTGCTAATAATTGCAAACCATCGCCTGGCACTTAGGTGGGAGGCACTGGGCTGGGCACCTCAGGAACATTTCATCTCTTTTCAACCTACCTCTTTGATAGTTACTACTATGATCTTGAAATGGAGGAGGAAATTGAGGCAAAGTGTGCAACTCGCCCAAGTGACATGCTCAAAATGACAACTTCAAGATTCTACCGGAGGCAATACAACCACCGAGTCCCATCTTTTAACTACCATGCCTCATCGTCTCCCCCTTTCTATTCTTTGGTTGCAAACATGCAGTATTTGTCCACGTCCCTGATGGTGGCAGCTGCATCTACAGCTGCGCTGGTGTCTGGGGATGGGGTAAGGGCTGGCAGGGAGAACAGGATATGGCAGGAGGTCCCAGCTAAGAGTCAGGTTTTACTCATAATAGGTTACTTAAAACTAAAACTAAAAAAAAAAAAGACTTAAATTTAGTTCCTCTTTTTGGTTTGTCTCTTTCAGATGATATTTCTTTTTCCCACTGACTTCAAACTGACTTAAAAAGACATCGGTGATTTTTTTCCCCCTTTAAGATGAAAAGAACTGTGAGTCTCATAATAGAGGCAAAGGGACTCTCGTTCTTGAGAGAGTTAAAATAAACAGGCAGGCAGCACATTTGTAGCTATTGTTTAAATTCAGTCCAAAGGGATTTTCTAATCTCAAGAACTCCATTGTTTTATTCCAGGGTCAGGGCAGTTTCCTACTTAGTACACAGGAAGGTTTTCTGTGCGAGAATTTAAAAAAGAGCTATGCAAATATCCTGGTGAGATTAATAGGAAGACACAGCTATGAGACACACGAAATGAAATACCATGACAGATAATATATTTTAGTTTGATTTTCTACAACATTATATAAATGCTCTTAATTAATATTAAAGCAACAATTAATGAGAAATAGCCTTGTTGGGTTGATAAATGGAGTACAGTCTTTTTCAAGGACATGTTTTTTTTTTTTTCTTGAAACCACAAGTAATATAGTTTACTGTGCAAGATTTAGAAATAAATGGTAAGGACACAAAGAAGTGAAAGCCACCTGCCAATCTCTAAGCTCTTGAAGCTGTCCTTAGAGACCCACTGTTGACTTTGTGGAGGTATGTCCTGTGGGGTGGTCGGCGACACGGCACAGTCTGACTTCTCTCTGTCTCTTCACACACGTACATTGCCTGACACATGGTAAGTGGTCAATATGTTTGCTATTGTTTAACTAGAATTATTACGTATCTTATTGTTTCATAAAACTGGAATCACAAATTTAATCAGTTTTGTGTCCAGTGGAATTGATAGTATTAAATAAGTCTTAAAATGATCATCTAAGTGGTATTAATTGGAGTTTTTTTGTGTGACAAGAGCCAGATACCCCAACTCATTTAATATAAAGTCTAGGAAACTGTTTACTTTTTTGCATGGCTGAGTCCAGAAGTTCAAATAATATTGTCATCACTTTCTCTCTCTCCCTCTCACTTTTTAGCTTAGTTTATTTCTGTGTCTTTTGTTTGCATGTCGGATTTAATCTCTTCTTGCTTCATACAAACTTGCCCTAAATTGCTGAAAAATCTTCCATTCACATTCCTACCATTCATGATCCAAAAAGGGGAAAAAGGCCGTCTTTCCTCCTGGACATCAGAAATGGGATAGTAAGTCACATGTACATCCTGGACCAATCACTGGGTCCTGGGGGTGTGGCTCCATTATTGGCTTCCATCTTTTGCACCTCCTGTCGGTGGGAAGTGGGACTGCTGGCGGGCTTGAAGTGAGCATGGTGACTCCACCACCATATAGCACCATAGGAATGGGGTAAGAAAAACAACCAAACAAAATGGAGAATTGCTAAATGCATTGGCAAACAATCATTAACTTCAGCAACAGCGTCATCTCTCTGTTAAAATATGTATGCATTCAGCCCTGACTGGTGTGGCTCAGTTAGTTAGGGATCAACCTGCAAAGGAAAAAGTCGCTGGTTCGATTCCCAGTCAGGGCCCATGCCTGGGTTGTGGACTTATCCCCAGTTGGGGAGCATGGGAGAGGCAACCAATCAATGTTTCTCTCTCACACTGATGCTTCTCTCCCTCTTTCTTCCTCCTTTATCCTCTCTCTAAATATAAATAAACAAAATCTTAGAAAAAGACATTGATTCAACTTAGAAGTAAGCCTCAGATTTATATGTTTTTAGGATTAAAAAGTATGAAGTACAAAAAATATAAAATGACTTTTATGTTATTAATTACCCTTTAACTGTAATATGCCTGATGATCTCTTTTGGAATGTTGTGTATATATTTGATAGCACACTTGCTATTTTGAGCTACATTGGTTGATCATTGAGATACACTTTTGGACTTAAAGATTGTCCTGTCATCACACGTTTCAATTGGATATTCATTACCAAATAGCATCCTTGTAATTCCGAACAAGGGGCCCTTCCCTTCCCCACATTGTTTTTGAGATAGGCAGTCTGTCCTATAACCATGTGAAATAAGTCAGTTTTAGCATTCCGTGTAGAAGAAAGCAACTGTTGCTATTGGAGAGGACCATTCTAACTGGAGGATAAGGTGGGAGATACCTGTTCTCCAGACTATTGCCAGCAGGGCTAAAAAAAATCCTTATTGGATGGGTTTTAAATACACACAAAAGAACTAGAAAGTGGCAGTAATGGGATGGAGAAAAGTGGTCGTTTTGAAGTCTCATTAACTAGCTGCCTGGAGTTTTTGGTTGACTGATTTCATTAAATTTTTAACAAGATTTTTGGTGTCAGCATCAGCAAATATCTGACTTCTTGAGGTCTTATCCTATCATCACCTAAACCTACAGCCGTTTGCTAGTAGTGGTGACAGATTTATGCATAGGCACATCAGGTCTGAGAGAAACACCCTGATCTCACTTACTGTAGGGTCAACTAGGCACTGAGGCATCAGGCTAACTGGCTGTACAGACATGTGGGTCAGGTTTTACTCGTTATGATCTTTCAAATAAATTACTTCCCATCTCTACTACAGTCAGAGCTGGCCATGAACTGGATGTTTTGTTTGTGTGTTTGTTTGCTTGTTTATTTGTTTTTATTCTTCATGTAGTTAAATAATTTTTAAATTAAACATGTTGAGGTGTCATTGGTTAATAGGGTCACAGGTTTCGAGGGCACATTTCTGTGGTACATGATATAGTTGGCCCCCTTTACACTTTACTACTTCCTCACCTCCTTCCCTCTGGTAACCACCATGCTGTTGTCTGTCTGTGTCTGTGAGTTTCAGCTTTTCATCCATGTTTCCTCTGAAATTTTTGTTTCTCCAGGTGTAAGCTTCCTTCCTCCATGTTCTTTTTTCTAACAATTGGCCTTTTTTTGATTGTCTCTGCATCCTGCAATAAGATGCCCTGATGTGATCAGTGAAGTAACATGGCATGAAATCCAGGATCCAGAGGAGGAAGAGGCAGGATTGGAGCTGGACCAGCCGCCGAGCGTGGCCTCACCTGTGCCCTTTCATCTCCTCCCCGGTGCTTCCCTACCTGTTACAGCACTTTGGTCAGGCTTCACTTCCTATAGTTTCACTGACACACAGACATGCTTTTGCTTTCTGTGCAGTCTGAACTCTCCTTTTTGTTCTCAGCCCAGCCCCCTGAGATCATGTTGCTGAATTCATACCTCTTATATCAAGCCACTTAGGTGACCCATGTTCTTACCATCACAAGAGTTGACCTGGTGCCGGTACATTGTAGGAACTGATGATTGACTCACAGTCCTGTTGTTTCTTTGCTCTTAAGACAGAGTAATTCCATTGCTCCCCTCCCTCTTTCATAGTTTTTCTATTAGGATTCTTGATGCTTTGGTAACTGATTTCCTTTTTATTGCATCAGATACTGCCCAGCCTTTTCCTGGATAATGTTCAGAAAGTCCTATTTCTACACTCCATTTCTGAAGCCCATCAGGTTTCATTAGAATACTAACCTTCAGCAGATTCATTTGTGGCAAGGTAGGCTAGAGGCATGCCACAGAGAGAGACGGAGTTGTTTGCAGCTAAATGGAACTGTATAGATAGTAGCTCATGGTGACTGTTAATCAGACAATTTAACAGTGATTCATCATGTTACCTGTCTTAGAAAAGAAGAGACACGGTGGAAACTTTCCCTGTGGGTGAATAAAGCCTGGCTATTTAAGTTGTGTGGTGATTAGAGAACGTTGATTCAAGCACCTGCTACATAGCTATTAAGTGGAGGAAAAATGCTTCTGCGTCTCTGTGTCTTTGCCACTGCAGTGATTTTGATGTTTATACGTCAAAAACATGTAGCTACTGCTTCTTCCTTCAACTATCACTTCTTAAAATGTAAGCAAGCTAGAGTTTCAACTGTTTATGGGAAATCTTAAGAGTCAAACATGGATAGAGAAGCACAATATTACTTAAGGTTACACAAAACATTAACTACCCAGAAAAATAATGGGCCAAATATAAGAAGAGAAAGGTCAAGTTAATTGAAACAACTTAATTCAACAAGTATTGTTGAAGTTAATAGAAAATACAAGAGGGGACCAAAAAACAACCTTGGGATTATCTTCTGGGGGATGGGCTCCTGGTACAACCTGCTTCCCCCACTAGGTGAGTGTCCCAGGAACCCATCTGTGTCAGTGTACCAGCTGGCGTTGTTGTGAGAGGCTGCACTCGGCTTCAGTGAATTTTTTTTTGAAGAATCAACACATTTACCCACTTCATGATGGGTAATTTACAAGCACATCTGCCTATACCATGCTGAGTATTCGGCAGTTTTTGACTAAAAATGGCATGACCCCTGAACCCTACCCTCCCTATTTACTCAGTCTGGCCCCAAGTGACTTTTTTTGTTTCCTCTGATGAAAAAAAAGTCCTCAAAAGGAAACGTTTTGCCACTGTGGAAAAGGTGAAACAAAAAATGGCAGAAGCATTAAAAGGCTTCAAAATCGATGGATTCAAAAACTGTTTTGAGCAGTAGAAAATTGTCTTGATAGGTGTATTGCATCAAGTGGAGAGTACTTTGAAGGTGACTGACATTTAATCATGTAAGAATAAACACAATTTTTATAAGTAAATTCTGGGTTTTTGGGGGGGTCCTCCCCATACTTTCCGACCATTCCTACTGACAGCAATAGCGATTCATATTCGCTATTCCCTTTCCCCATTGGATTGGTTTTCTATCGCTGTGTCACAAGCTATGCCCAAACTTAATGGTGTCTAACAACAATGGTCACTGTTTCTGAGGATCAGGAATTCAGGCAGGCCCGGCTAGATTGGCCTGCCTTGGGGTCTCTGAATGGTTCCCATCAGGCAGTAACCGGAGTTGAAACCACGGACTTAAGTATCCGGACAGCCCGGGGTTCCGCAAATATAGTCTCAGGGCCTCTCTTTGGTTTTTCCAGGAGAGGCAGCTTGGGGTTCCGCGCAGAAGGGCAGCCTCTTGCTACGTGGAGCCTTCGTGTTTCAGTGTGAATGGTCCAGAGAACCGGGCAGAAACCATGTCGCTTTTATGACACATCTCATTTCTGCCTGACTGTCAGTCAGTCCTGAAGGCTGAACCAGGTTCAAGGGGAGGGCATACAGACGGCCACCTTTATTTTATTTTTTAAAACTATTTCATTTATTCATTTGCAGAGAGAGGGGAAGGGAGAGGGAGAGAAACATCGATGTGAGAGAGAAGCGTCCATTGGTTGTCTCTTGAACGCATCCTGACTGGGGACCGAACCCACAACCCAGGTATGTACCCTGGTGGGGAATTGAACCAGTGACCTTTTGCTTTGCAGATGGTACCCAAACAACCGGGGCACATCGATCTGGGCTAGGTGTGTCAAACAATTTGCACACGTACTTTAAAAGCACAACACTTCTCTAAGACAATATTACTATATTCTTTGGATTTGAATCTAAATCACTTTTTAAAGCAATCCTGATTCCGATTGCTTTAAACAGTGAAAAAGCCCATATACATTGTAAAATCCCACTGTAGATCAATATAGTCAGAGACAGTTCATGTACAATAGGGAGCCTTTGTGCATATCAAATTGGGCCAGTTCATGCCAAGCATTCTATGCACCGTTAATAAAGAGTAACAGAATGAATGAATGAATACGTAATGAATCACTTCACATATCTGTCATCAATCAAAAGAGCTCTTAAGCCAAATAGAATGGACGCCAACAGAATGAATTATAACTTGGCATCTTGGGTGAGGAAATATGTTTCTAAAATATAATTAGTGTAGCATTTGTTTTGCTTTGTTGTGTTTTATTTGTACATATCATTTAGTCAAAAGGCAGTTACACATTTCTAGTAACTGCCTGGTTGGATGACAGAAGGCAGAGGGAGAGAACTTCTCAAGAGCATTAGGAGGTTCCAGGTCAAGTGCCTGCAGTGTGCGTGCTGCCGGGACCCCGGCGCCTCTGCGACTGATGAAAGGAGCCCTGGAGCTCTCTCAGAAGCCGGAAGGCGGTTGCCACGGGGCACTCGGTGTTCACCTTGGGCCTCTTCTTTTCTTTACAAAATCAATGTCAAGGCAGCGCCTAGGGCATTTCTAAAATTCCATATGCTTCAGATCCTAACCATGTTACATTTGTAAGGTTAGAAGGAATCTTGGTCCAAGCCCCATTTCAGACCTAGATGTCCTGGGTTCTTTTCTACTTCTGGGTTGGGTCTGGGTGTGCCCACCTCCTTGCCCAGGGAGAGTTCTACGCAGGGGCCACGTACCTGAGCCTGGGCCAGGGCCCCCACCCTGGCACTCACCACCCCGGCATCCCTTCCGATGGCCCAGTGTCTTGCCCCGGTGAGGTGGTTCCCATCTGCAACCCTGAGCAGGGGTATTATCATAATTGTATATACAATTTGATACCCAGGACTTCAGACAGGGGCATGTTTACATTTAGGAAGTTCCTGCAATGGGGAAAAAGATTCAAGGCAGGAAGAGATGCCCCTTTGATAGGGGCACTAGCTAAGGGGGAGGCTTCAAGAGTCCAGGTGTCAGGTGATGCAGGCCTGGATTAGGGCCCGCGACAGTGAAAATTTGTGAACGTACATGAGAAGTTTCCAAAGGCAACATGTAATCGTACACATTGCTTTGGGTTGGGGGCATCGTTGGGCTGGGAATGCATTGTGGCTGAAGTTTCCTGACTGGGTGAAGACAATGTGACTACTGAAATGAATAGGAGGGAGGGGCTCTGGCTGGGGGGTGGGGGGGATGGGGGAGGAGAATCAGGGAACCAGGGGAAGTTGCCTTTGGTTACCGCTCAGGTAAAGGCCAAGCCTTTGTTACTGGTGGAGAAAATGCTAGTTAGCAAAGGGCCTTTACGTAAGGCAGAGAGTGTCCTTATCTCTGGGCTTGCACAAACTGTTTCTTTACTCACAGAGCAAGATTTAAGCGAGTGTTAGTTAATAAACAGAGGGTTTTTTTCCTTATTGAAGACCCTCATCAGGGGAGTGAATGAGGAAGAGAGCCAAAGCGAGAGCCCCAGCTTTGGGAATTGGTTTCTCACAATGAATGGCCCAGACTTGTTTGCAGCCTGGAAAAACGTGAGTGAGTGTGGCCAGATGTTTCTGGAAATGGCAAACACTTCGCAGCTAGGGGATTTCCTGAAGGTGGTTCTGAACAAGGGGCTCTTCCCCTAAAATCCCAGGGGGCATTTGGGTGTGTGAGGGGTAATCTGATTGTCACAGGGACTGGGTCAGGGGGCGGGGGTGCCTCCAGCATTTCACAGGGGGCGGTCCTGAATGCCAAGTGACCCGCTGTAGTGGACACTCCCAGAATAAAAGAATTACACTCCCCTCAGGAAGCCAGCAGCCCTGCACTGGACACTGTGAGGCAGAGCTGCCAACAGGCTTTCATCTGCACGAGCCTGTGGTTCTTCGACTTTCGCTTGTGGGTGGGTTCAATATGTCCTTTGTAGTCGGTGAAACCCAAATGGGAGAAACCAGCTCTAAAAGGGCCCAGGCTTCTAGTCTCAGGTCTCTTTGGGAAGGAATTGGGTAGGTCAGCCAAGAGGAGCTGGTAGTGATGCAAATGGCCTGGGGTTGGGGCCGTGTTGGGGCGAGGGGGCCAAACAAACTCAGGATTGTTCTGCTCAGGCTTGGCACTGAGAGGGGTCCCTGGGAGCTGGCACAGCACAGGCCTGGGACTGGAAGGGGTGCTGAGGCCGCCTACGGGGCAGGCTTTCGGCACTGGCAAGTGCTTGTCTCCAAGAAGCAGTTGCCTCAATTTCACGCAAGAGAAAAGAGAACCCTTGTCTGTGCCCTTTCTTCCAGCACAGACACCAGCATCTTGTGGCACCTGCCCTCCCGTGCTGCATAGCTTAGGATGATTTGTCAGGTTTTTTGTTTTTTTTTCAGGAAACAAACTGTCCCCTGGGATACTTAGTAATGAGAGTTCCATGACTGATTTGGGGCTGTCCTGGGGCCAGAGGCTGCGCAGCCAGCATGAAGGCTCAGATGCCGTGAGAGTGGCGTATGGAGCTGGCTTAGCTGCTGAGTGACACGGAGCTCCAGTGTCCCTGCTGGGACATGATGCCTGACTCCCATAAGTAAAATGATACAGGAGGGGTGGCTTAGAATGCATGCAGCGTGTCATTAGCACAAGGTGACACAGGGCATTTGGTTTCACCTAACAGGGCTGATGCATGATCCTGCTGCCGTTGTTCAGCCAAGCATGAGATGAAGCTTTTGTGGGGTGAGCTTCTCGTGCTACAGGCCTTCCTGACATAAAGGCCTGAGCGGCACTGGCCTGTTCAGTCAGTAACTGCCAACATCTGAGCCTTGCAAGAACCAGCGTACTTCTGTTGCAGCGCAGGGGACTTGTGTCAGGCCAAGGCCGGAGTGTTTACAAGTGTCTGAGCCACCAACCAAGGGCCAGGGGCTGTGCTGGGTTCTGCGAACACCAAGAGGTGCTGCCCTCAAAGAGCTCTTAGCCTAAAGAGAAGGCAGACAGGAAAGCAAACAATCTCAGTGGAATTAAATACATGCCATTAGAAGCAAATGTCAAAAGATATAGAGGGATCAGCAATTCTGCAGAGCAGGGCACAGGAGGCAGGGCCAGAGGAAGTCCCCAGAAGCCATGGGTGCTGGGGCTCGAGGAGCGTGTATAAACCAGCCAGGTGGAGGAGGGCATGCAATGCAGGAAGGAGACATGGCATGTGCAAAGGCACAACAGTATAGAACAGCATAGGCTTGTTTCTGGGGGTTGCAAGCAGCTCCTCAGGCCTGGTTATAAGGGTGAGATGGTAGCAACAGGACATGGATGATCATGAGGGGCTAGGTCAGGGGGCACCTTTCCTGCTACTCTCAGGAGCCTGTAGGTCATTTTGCAAATGAAGCAACACCTTGAAAGTCCTTAGGCCAAGGTGTCATGTAGTGAGAACTGTGTGTCCCTGCCAGGGGAAGTTACTGTGCCAAAATACATTGGCAGGATTGGGGAGGGGCAAGATTGGAATTTGTAGGGTCGGTTTTAGGAGGCTGTTTCAATGGTGATTCTTAGTGATGAAGGTGGGGATTCAGGCTACCCCATCGCTACCTCACTGCCATGGGGTAGTTCAAGGGCACTTCTGTGGTACATTCAGTAGATGAACACAGCAGGATCTTGCGGTCAGCTGTAGAATACGGGGGAGAGAAAGGGAGGGTGATGGCTCCGGAGTTCCGAATTGGGTAGCTGCGTGAATCACGGTGCTAACCAGAAGGGTCGGGTGTATACAAATTTTTTCTGAAGTGGTTGGGTAAGGGGAGTGTGGGGAGGAAAAGTCAGAGATAATGAGTTCAGTTGACCTTAGTTCTAGACACAGTGCATTTGAGGTGTTTATGACGTGTTCCTGGGGCGATGTCCAGCAGGCCGCTGGGTACACAGTGGAGCCACACGTTATGAACGTATTTAATGTACGCAGACTCACAGTTGGCGGGGAGACACTGAGGTACAGAGACGCAGAGAAAGGAAATCCAGTTGCAAGTGTTGTTCGGGCCATTCTGCTCAGCAAGCCTGTGCCCGGTAGAGCATATGAGGTGGGACACCCCAACCTCCTACTTTCTCTGCGGCGCCCAGGGGCAGGGCCTCTCAGTCTGAGCATCGGGCTCTGTTAGCTGTGGCTCTAGAGAGGCGGTTGGCAGGCTCTGGCCTGAGAGCCAGATGGGGGTCACCACCAGTTTTTAAATGGTTAAAAATTTTTCAAAAAGAGTATTTTATGACATAAAAATTGTATGAATTCAAATGTCAGCACTAATAAACCCAGTTTTATAAGAACATAGTGACACCCATTGGTTTCTTCACCATCTACGGCTGCTTTGGTGATAAAATGGCAGAGTTAACGCAGAGACTTGTCTTGCTTCCAAAAATAAATATTTACTATCTTGCCTTTTACAAATAAAGTGCGCTGATCCTTGTTCTAGGGCCTAAGCATATACTGTGTTCACAACGTACCACCAAGCACCAGCCAAGCTCAGTACCTATACATTTGTACACACACTTGTACATACATGTATGCTGTACATGCTTGTGTAGAAAAGCCTTAGCATATTTGAAAAGATTTGCAGGGGAATTTGGTTTTGCTGGAAGCCATTTTTGCCACATGTGCTGGCTTGAAGACACCTCTGCCGTGAAAATTGTCCAGGATGGAAATCGTATCCTCGAGAATCCGTGGACTAAACTCTGTATTAGATTCCTCTTGCAGCTGGAACCAGTCACCACTAATGTAGTGGTTGAAGATGGCACAGATTTATGAGCTTGTAGTTCTGGAGGTCAGAATTCCAAAATGGGCCTCAGCGGGTTAAAATCAGGGCGTCGTCAGGGCCTTTCTGGAGGGGCTACAGCAGCCTCCACGATCAGGCCTTTTCCCACTTCTGGCAGCTGCACAAATTCCTTGGCTCCTGGCCCCTTCTTTGTCCTCGAAGCCAGCAACCGTGGGGGTCTTCGTCACTTCACATCACTCTGGCCCTCGCGCTTCCGCCTGCCCATTTCACTCACAAGGACACGAACCCATGGTCCAGGAGAGTCTCATTATCTCAAGGCCAGCTGATTATTTGAAGCCTTAATTCTCCCTTGTCATGCAACACACACGTAGTCGCAGGCTCTGGAAATTAGGATGGAGACATCTCCGAGGGGGTCATCCTTCTGCCTTCCATAGACAGGGCTATATATTTGGGAATCAATTGACTGGGGGCGGTATTTAAAAGCAAGAACATGCATCAGCCATGGAATAGGCACGACGTAGAAGAGGCCAAAGGAAAAAAATCCTTGATGGACACCTGGATTCAAGGGGCAAAAGCAAAGGTTTCTGAAAAGGAGGCTGACCTTGGAGGAGGGAAAGGAAGTGTGTAATCAAGAAAACCAAGAGGAGGAGAGAGTCTCAGGAAGGGAGGCCCAGGGTACAGTGACCCGAGGACAGATGCGGACAAAAAGGTGCTGACTAGGTTTGGCCATCAGGAGAGGAAGTGGTTCCCTGGTGGCTCGGGATGCCCATTGTCCACATTGTCCACGCTCCTGTCCCTTTTTGGCCCCTGTGATTTGTCTGGTATCCAGAGTGGAGCATGTGATTGTGACATGATCTTCTTCCTGCTTTTTCCTCTCTTCCACAGTAATCAATTCAGGGACAAGCATTTCATTCTATTTATGTCAATGAGAAATTCATGCTGGGATCCCAGGGAAGAGACTTTACTGTAAGAATCTACCGGGCCCACGGCTCAGTATTTAGACCCAAATGAAGAGCTTTGGATAATGGAGACTACACAAAGGAGCAAGAGAGACAAGAGAGAGCAAGAAAAAGGAGAAGTCATACGAGAAAAATTGGTCCTTGTGACATTCGAAATTTAAGCCAGGTCAGGACTTCTCACTTTTGGAATCAATGCATTTGTTTTTATTTCGCTTAAGTCAGTTGGAGCGAGTCTTTCTGTCACTTAGACCAAATGAGCCCAAAGCCATCTAGAGGCCTTTGGAGTTTTTTTTGCAAGTCAGAATCAGTAAGTGGAGGCTTAAGGGCGGTGTACTAATGCATTGCACAGAAGACATGCAACTCTAACAAAGATGTACATGCCTTAGTGACTTCCCTGCATTAAAAGAAACCCTCAGGATGCTCGGAGAAGGTTGACTCCCCTGGACTATGACAGCTCAAAATACAAACCCCAGACCGACAGCATCAGCCTCACTTGGGAGCTCGTTAGAAATCAAAATCCTTGGCTTTCTCCAGAACTACTGACTCAGAAACTCCAGCAGTCTGGGTTCTCATGGTCATTCAAGTGAGTGTGATGTACACTGAAGTTCAGAACCACTGGTCCTACATGGCTGCTTGTGACCGTGGCCAAGTGTCACTAGAGGGTCTTATGGGATGCATGGGGATTTAGTGGATCTTGATGTCAAGAGAAACTGGACATTTGATTTCCTTGCTGAAATGGCATGCTCCAATGCTGAACTTTCAATGCCTGGTTCTCAGTTTCATGGCAACCCCACGATTTTGCGATATAAGTTGAGAACCAGGCTGGATTTTCCTGAAACACCAAAGTGCAGGAATTTGTGAATGTGGATTTCTACTTCTTTTTCTGGAGATCGTACTAGTTGATGTGATCTCCTTAGTCACTGCTATGTAGTCCTACTGATGCTTAATGAAGTGGGACACTCTGGGAGAGAATGTGATAAATGAGGCAAGAGCCCACATTTCCACAGAAAATACAGTGTATAAAAGTAGATGTCTTCCATGTAAGATGGAAAATGACTCTTCAATTATTGATGCCCATCCTATCTAGGGCTGGTCCAGCGTGGGAGCTGTAAAGGGGTCTGGATTATAGGCGACCCCTAGCATCGTATGGGGCATGTTTCAAAGATTAAGAAGCCCATCAGCATTAAGGTGGAGAGGAGGACAATATTTACGGTCTACAGACTATTTTTTTCTCAGAGGTGGCAGGGATGTGAGTATCTGCCTCCTCTAGGTGCTTTTGCCTTTTTTTCTCAAAGCAGAGCAAATTTTAATATAATGGAGAAATACGGGCTTAGAAGTCACAGAACCTTTGTTTGAATCTTGGGGCTGTCCCTGGGTTGCTGTGTGACCTCAGGTATGGAACTGAGTCCGTGTGAGCCTCAATTTCCCAGTTAGAAAATGGGGATAATAATGCCTTTCTTATATCATGATCATAAAGTTCAGAAGGCATATGCGAAGTGCTTGGCATTTACAATATACTCAGTGGATGTTCCTGTTCTCTCAGCCCCTGTAATTAAGCCCCGACAGTCCCTTCTTCCCCTGTGTCCCCGGTGTCCTAATATAGCTCTCCTGATCTGAACTCCTGTGTTCCCGCCAGATCCATCCTCTGCCAAGTTCCCAAGTCTCCAGGATTCCTCTCTCCTCTCCTCTTGCAAAAATAGCTTCCCTTTTCAAAGGCCTTGACATTGCCATCATCATCTCATTAAAGAAATGGATGCCCCAGGTGAACTTGACTGGCGAAAGCCTCCCAGGTGGTGATGCTTTGCCCTGCCATCCCCTGAAGGGGCAGATTAAGTCACAAGACTCCCCAGTGGGCAGGTACGAGGAGATGGTGAGGGCAGGTAAGTGTTACTGGGACACCCTCTCACTGATGCATCCCTTCCTGCCTTCAGCTTCACTCATGCGATCCGCATAGACCAGCCAGGTACAGTACTAGTCACAGAATATTGGAAGATGAACCTTGTGGTCCTGGAATGCGAGAAGCTCAGACTTGGAGAGCAGACACACCCACCTCAGCAGACATTTAAGAAACTCTGAGAAAGTTATAATGAAGTACTGAGTATTGGGCAAATGCAGAAGAGGAGCCCAGTGTCAACAAGACTGGTCGGTATGCCAGTCGGGAAAGACTTCCTGAAGGTCATGATGCTCTCAGGAAGGCTGACTCCTCACAGATCCGGGAGTAGGTGGAGCTGCCAGGAGTTGGCCTATTAGGCAAAGAGACCAGCGGTGACCAGTGACGAAGATACCATAGAGTATGCATGAGAGAATCCCGGGAAGTTAAATTACTGGTTGAGAAAATGTTTGAAGGTGGAGTTGAGAGTTAGGCAGAAACCTACTAATTTATTTAGTTAATTTATTGGGGGCGACATCAGTTACTAAAGCTGTATAGGTTTCAAGCGTACAATTCTATGATACATCACCTGTGTCTTGTGTGTCCACCACCCAAAGTCAAATCTTCTGTCACCACGGATCTGATCCCCTTTACGCTTTACTACATCCCCACCCCCCTTCCCTCTGGTAACCACCACACTGTTGTCTGTGTCTGTGGAAGTCCACTCATTTACTCCAAGGTACCGGGAGCCCCTGAAGATGCTCACAAGGCAGGGGCGTGGCTCATCAAATTTAACTAAATTTCTCCCTGCGCAAGGCACTGGTTTAAGAACTTCGTGTTAGTTGAGTCATTTGATGTAGATCTCTTGGGGTCTACGTCAAATTCTGTGGACCCCAATAACTGAAGGAGCGGAGCAGTCTGAAGCTGGAGCGATTGGATCGGAGGGGAGGGGAGAGGGGTCAGGGCAGGGGCACTGCTTGGGGGAGGGTGCTCCCAGAGGGCAGGAGAGCAGCCAGGCTAGGAGTGAGGGGCTGGGTCCACTTAGGAAGAGCTGGGAGTCACACCTGCGGGTCAAAGTGCGGTTTACTACTGACCCTGAATCTGGAAATCTTGTCCGTGCTCTGTTTGGCCTCTCAGCTATCAGGTGTTGTTTCTCTCTTTCTTGGTAGGAACAGCTCCCCCTCCCACGTTATCTTCGTTCCACACATCCCTTTCCAAGAGGAAAGTCCTCAGAGACAGTGGCTTCTCCTCATCTGCGCAGTGACAGCTTGAGAATTGGTAGAAGTGGCTGCGATGCGGAAAATACCACGGAGCATCCGTCTAGTGAGGTCCGGACGCACTCAAAGGCAGTGAATTTCTTTCAGGCCCCCTTTCACCAAGGTGCATTCCTTAGCTGTCGCCTCTCTAGTCCAGTTGCCTCCATTTAACATGCACGTTGGAAGCTTGGTTCTCATTTCTCAGGCATTGCCAGTGGCGATGTCATCCAGCAGAGGGCAGCATTGAGACGTTTAGGACCCAACGCCCAGGCCCCCGCTCGAGGAGAAGCCGAGCTACAGGACCCACGCTTACTCCAGGCTCTAACCTATTAAGCAATTCCCTGGGGAGCCTTTGTGCCCTGTGTGGACTACCCGAAAATGAGCAGGTGTTAGGAATGAAATATTAAACAATTATACTCTGTCCACCGACGGAAAATGAGTTGTCATTTAGCATTTTATCAGTTGATGACACATTCTTCTAGCTTAAAGTTTTGTGTTGGTTTTTTTTTTTTTTCCCAAGTGCAGGAGCCCTGTGAGGGTTTGCCACTGCATTTCCCTTCCCTCCCCTTCCAGGAGCACTGAGCACCGTAGTGGGGGCGCCACCAGCAGCAGGAGGAGGCACCTGAGAGATGAAGGCAGGAACCATGGGTTGAGGACCCCAGCCTGTGCTGGACTGAAGAGAGGCAGCGGGACTGATGAGGGATGTGAAGAATGCAGACATGGATGGAACTGGAAAGCATTATGCTGAGTGAAACAAGCCAGGTGTTGAAGGACAAATACCATGTGATCTCATCTTTAACAGGAAGCTAAACAACAAAACAAACAAGCAAGCAAAATATAACCAAAGACACTGAAATAGAGAACAGGCTGACAGTGACCAGAGGAAAGAGGGGAGGGAATTTCAGGGGAAATAGGGGAGGGATTTAGAGGAACGTATATAAAGGATACATGGACAACAACTGAGAAGGGTGGAAATGGGAGGGAGGTGGGGAGTACGGGGGGTGGGATGGGATAGGAGTAATAGACTGAATACTGTACTTAAAAAATAATTAAATAAATTTAAAAAAAAAAGAATGCAGGCGCATTTCCAGGGAGGCTGTGATCAGGCAGAAGGTGGCAAGGCGTGGCCTGATGGAGGAACTGAGAAGGCAGAAAGGTCAGGGAGGGAGGCCGGCTTGCGCTTCCCATCGGCCACATATCGATCCTTTGATCTGCAAGAAGTGTTTAGCCTTTGTCCCTCGTCATCTCCATTCACTGTCTCTCCTCTTCTCTGTCTCAGATGCAGGGGAGCAGATTCCTGGGCACAGCCTCAGGCTGAAATTGGCCCTGAATCTTTTCCTATTCAGCCAGAAGGGAGGGACCTGTTTTGTCTCTATTGTCTGTTTGCACACTGTGCAAGCTGAGACAGTTGTTCCAGAAAGTGAGCTGGCCCTCTGCAGAGTTCTTACAGAAAAGCAACCGAGATGGTCCCCACCATGGTGCACAAGCTGTCAAAATGAAATCATTCTAAAAGGGCACATTTATAGCAGACCAAGAAGAGAAGAGTGAGCCCAGTCGAAGGAACTGGTGGAGTCCTGTGAGGTCCTCTTCCTCTGGCCGGATTAAATAATAATTATGTCCCTGGGCGCAGGTTTCTTGCTGCCACAAAAACGAAGTCTTCGCTGTTCCCCAGTATGCTTTATTTATTTGCAGACAATATTAATTCTTTTCCCTGAATGATTTCCCCACACTTGTGCCTCTAACTTGATAATCATGAAGACCATACAGTGCTTGCTGGTGATTTGGATCTGAAGGGAAGTATTGCTTCTGTCCGTCAGGGGTGACATCTTTGGCTGGTTGAATCAAATTTCTACCTGGTACAGGCACAGGAAATGTTTGTAACTAGCCCAAGAACCCAAGCATATTTTGGAATATGTATTTCACTTGAATTAAAATATACTGAAAATATTCCTGCTATTTGAAAATGTGCTAGCAGAGCCTCCCGAGAGCCAGGGGCACAGGCAGGTCAGGCTCCTCCTTCCCTGTTAGGAAGAGACCAGGGGCAGGAAAAAGGACCAAACTGGGTTTTTCATGTATTTGAGCTCCTCTGAGCTCCCATTCTCTCAAATGTAAAATGGGAGCACTAATAGTAGTTGTCTCTACTGGGATACTAATGCATATAAATAAAACATTGTCTACGAAAGGCTGCAGCAGAATGAAAGATCGGCTTCCCTTCACTCTTCCGATTTCTCATTTTCCTCTGCCTGCAGTCAGACAACCTCACCTGGAGGAGCGTAAACAGTGAGGGGAGTGGAGTCTTACCCGGTAACCTCACTTGTGTGTAAACTAACTGAAAAAACTCGCAGCCTTCAGGAGGTGGCACATTTAGATCTGTATTTTCTCTCTTGTCTCTCTGTAGTTGCCTGTATGTGGAACACTGGCCAGTTTTCTAGCACTGCGACATATAATATCTATGTAGCCATTGGCCACCCACTCACATTTCCCCTTCCTCCTCTCTTCCCCTCTCCCTTTCTCGGAGCCCACAAAGCGCTCTTGTGAAGCTCCGGTCACAAAGAATACTTCACTTCCTCATTTCTTGGAATTATCGAACTTTGTACAGAACATCTAGAGCAGATGAGGGTTTGCTCATCTCCTCCCATGCTCTGTGCAATAATTTTGGATATATGTGATCTGTCTGATACCTGTCCCCCTCCACACTACAGGAGGGGTGGGTGCCCAGTGTCTGCTAACCCCAGAGTGAGCCCAGACCACCAAATGAGGGATTTAGAGACTTTGCCTTTACTCTGAGCTGAGCTCCCACTGGCCATGACCCTGCTATCTGGAATATTCCGGATTGCAGGTAGCCTCTTCCCTTGAATCTTGTCCTGGTCAGGCCTTGCTGTTTTCTGAGAGCCTTGTGTAAGCCTCACAACAGCCAGAACATCTACCAGCCACCGGTGATGGGAGCTCATATGAGTCTTTCTGCCTGAGACTCATGCCCTGGAAATCAGGGGAAGGAAAAGTGTTTCTGTCACAGATAAAGTATATGAGGGCAAGATTGCCTATACTGCTCAGAAGTCTGTCCCTGTTCCTATTTCTAGCTTGTTCTTTGAGTTGGGTCCTGGCCTTCAGGGGAACCGTGGAAGCCAGGGAAGCAGGCCTCTCACATTTGTCAACTTTAACTTTTGAGAGTAAAACTGTGATTAGAGGTGAAAAGGGGGAAACGGATACTTATCTTTTATGCCAAGAACTGCTCTTTTCTGGTTGTCCTAGCAATGCTTTCCTGGAACAAGTAGTCCATCTTTCACTTCTCTTAGGCATTTTGAATGGACACCCTTTTTATTAAACTGAAGACCATAGGCTTATCACACAAGCAAATTAAGATGGAGAGCTTTAAAACTTTACTGAAGGAACAAAATTAATGGCATTCTTTGTTTGAATTACCCAAACTAGAGGAGATGATTTTTTTTTCTCTTCGGGTATTCAGATAATAGTAATTCTCAGCATCACTTTGTGTGTGGGCATGATCTTTAGATTTGAATTAGTTTGAAATCCTCAACCACAAGGAAACAAGGAAGAAACCCAGCACAATCATCAAGACAAACCGGAAGCCTAATGTCAATTTTTTGTAAAAGGTAATAAAAGAATCCATCCATTGGGATTGGCATGCAGTTGTTTTTTTGAAATAATAAAAAGTTGCTATTGAAATATTATAAATACAAAGACCCACTGTATCATTTTACACCTCACAGTGTAAACTTGTCCTTGGAGGATGCTTGGGCCAGGTGAGAAGGTGCACTCTGCTTGCTGACCAGGGACCAGGCCAGTCCCGGGGCACCAGACTATGTTCTCTCCCTGTCCCTCCCTGTCCCTGCCATCTGCACTGTCTCCACGCTTCTCAGCCACTGACCCTGTGTCCCCTGGCAAAGCCCACAAATGCCCACGACTGCTAGCAACAATGGTGGTGGGTGGATGTTGGCAGGGGATGTTACCTTTTCCTTACGCAGTATGCAGTGTAACCACGCACACCTGTTCCTCAAATAATCCTGTCAAGCAGGTATTACAAATTCCCACTCACTGATGAGGAAACAGAGGTACCAAAAAGTGAACTCTCGTTCTGGGTGAGCGAGAGCGCTTTAAATCCAGGGTGCTTCTTCCTCCGCACGTTTCCTCAGACCTGTTACTACTATTGTGCAATTCAAAAACTACTTTGTTCGAGTCTCCTGAGGAGACTCAGCAATGCTCTGATTGGCACCTTATGTGTGAAGGCCACCATCACCGTCTATATCGGTTCTATAATCTTAGCTTTCTTGCAACATGCTGCTATATTGAAAAAAATTGGCACAGTCCTTCAGATTTTTATTAGCTAAGTTTTGTATGTGAAATGCATCTCTTAAAAAAGACAAATGTTATCACCCTAGTGAAGAAAATAAATGTCCCCCTGGAAATCTGTGACCTGATGCTCCAAGTTAAGTTCTAGTTGCTACAGGAAAGGGGGCGGAGGGACCAGATGATGGCGGGAGGCAAGAAACAGCCTCAGCCAGGGGACTCTGCGGGATGAGGGAGAATTTCCCCGGAGAATTTCTATATCCTTGGTAGAGGAAATGCACAGTCCCGACAGAGTCTTGGATTTGTGGAAGGCACTGAGGAAACTGCACAGCAGGGTGGAGTGATTGAGTACATGCGTATTCAAGTCAGAGTGACTGTTCTTGAAGGGCTCCAGCTCCAGCAGATAAAACATCAGTTCCGGCACAGAATCAAAAGAGGAAGGAGCAGGACAGTGGAGGGGAGCATCCTTGAATCTGGGGTGCTCTCAGGACTGCAGTTGGCCGAGCCCAACCAGTGATTTCATGGACTTGATTTGCAGTTTGCTGTGTCAGTCTGCATAAAACAGGTTTGCATTGTGAATTGGATACAGTTTGTACTTCATGGCCTGCTTTGAACTCAGTTCTTATGATCAACATTGTTATGGGGGGGTCTTTAGAAAGTCTGGAGTTAAAATCACCCCTTATGTGTTACCGGGGTCCATATCTAGTTAGGTAGGCTCAGCCCATATGTGAGGTGCTTTCCTGGTGGCCAGATTGATCAGCAGGTCAGCAGAATCCCTTGCAAAACATTGGCTGAAATAGGACCTTCTTCTTTTGGGAATGCCCCCTTTCCAAGATAGGCAGCTTCTCAGTGAGGGGCTGAGAGAAGCAGGAGGGACAGTGTGTGTCCATTGGGGTCACCCAGCGCAACTCAGACGCTGGCGTAGAGGAAGAGCTAATCACGAGTGAGAACTTCACGTATCCAGACCTCAGCTTGAAGCCTCATTCCCTCCCCCCCCCATCAAAAAAAATAGAGCAGCTGATACATTTTCACTTGTTTTGGTGACAGTTCTATTTCTAGAAAGTCAGAAACAGCAGTGGTACGGCTGCTGTGGAATTAGCTCAGAACCACAAAAGGAAGACTGAACAATTGTGAAATTCTGGGGTGTGAAAGAGAATGTGATCCGAACCAGAAGACGTTTGTGCATGGTCGCGTCAGATAAGGCACATGTGAATTTAGAAATTTGATTTGCAAAATAACCTAAAAATGTAGGTGCAAAACCTCATTTATTTCTTATATGGCCTCCTTTTTTACCACTTTCTGCTTTACCTTCTGGAAACTTCTCTGTATCCTCAAATTTAAAGTATGACTAACAACAACAACAGCAACACATAAAAAGCAGAAAATGAAAAGTACTCAATTCTTGTTTTCTACCTTTTTTTTTTAGGGATGAGAATCTTATAGGAAATAGTAGGACTGACTTCTATAAACGGGATCTAACATTAGCTCAATGATTGTAAAAGTGAACCTAGTATGGTTTATAGGCTATTAAGTCTTTGGTGAAAATGAATTATATCTTAGGAAAAAAAAATATATATATATATGTGGCAGGTGACTACAGCAACCCTGTCTGAAACTCTGAGGACTCTGGAGCGAGGAAAGCTGAGATTTTCAGAAGAGAGAGAACAGAATGATGTTCCCTAACCTGTTGAGCCCACATACAGGTTAGGCAGGATTTTAAACACATATTTAAACCATAGTTTCAAGAGGCAAGTTTTGAGTGCTCCAGGTCAGGAAAGTGATTGCTAGGATTCGGCACTGGTTTATTAAAAATGTCATGTCACACTAGTCTCCTTTTTTTTGTCATTGGGTTATGAATAAATGTATGTGGCACAGCTGGATTTCAGCGAATGTCCTGTATATTTCTCTTTTATGTGGACTGGCCCTTAGTATTGTTAGATGGATTGAAAACTGCTCGCATGTCCACACTCCTTCCTTGTCTCAGTCTGGGAGGTGGTTTATCATGACTCGAATCTGGATGTTGATAGGATGCTTGTGAAATCTGTGAGTGACATGCCGATGGACAGTTATCCTAAATAGCAATAACTGCAGTAAAAAAAGAGGAAATATTAAGCAAGTGGAAAGATCATTTTAATAGAAAAAGGTAAGACCCAGGCCCTACTTTTGATGATCCCTCCTCGCCTCCAAAAATATTATAGGATAGTAGTGGTGAAGTTTAGCAAAAGCATGTGTGATAAACTTACTGTTTTTAGTTTGCTGAGAACTGAATAATGGAAGAACCAATGAGATACCAGTTTCTAAGGCTACTGCAATTTTGGCACCTCAGTTTTAGATGCACGCACAAAAGTCCAGATAATATAAGTGTGTTTTCCAGAACAAGGGAGCAGGTATATGCCCATCCTTCCTTCCTGTACCAGTCAGACCAAATCTAGAGTGAACTGTGCAGTCTCCAACGCTATATTTGGAGAGTGACACTGACAAACAGTGTCTATTTTGAATGACTGAGGAATACAGATGTTTGGCCAAGAGGAAAGAAGACATTTGTGTACGTGTGCCTGTGCGTGTGTGTGCGTGTGTCACAATGTCTGGTTCCAAATATGGAAAAACTTTGGAAAAAGCACTGGAAAGATGCTGTGTGATTTCAGAAACATTCAGGTTGCAGGTCACAGGTCGCCTTGAATGCTCAGAGGAGCTTGTCACAGCCCCTTCTAGAAAACAGCCCATCCTCCCAGGTGTCTATATCTCTCATCCTGTTTAATTCCTCTACAGTGCTTAGCAGTAGTTGAAATTTTCCTTCCTTTTTTTCTTTCTTATATTTTCTGCCTTACCACTAAAATATAATCTCCATGGGAAAAAGGCCTTTTTTTCTTGCTCAGTGCTGTGTTTCAGGTGCCCAAGCCAATAAATAGTAATACACATATATAATTAAGATAAATTATAGCTGGCCTGGCTGCTGTAGCTCAGTGGATTGGGTGCCAGCCTGCAAACCAAAAGGTCACCGGTTCCATTCCCAGTCAGAGCACATGCCAGGGTTGTGGGCCAGGTCACCAGTAGGGGGCACATAAGAAGCAACCCACACATTGATGTTTCTCTCCCTCATTTTCTCCTTCCCCTCTCTCTAAAAATGAATAAATAAAAATGAATAAATAAAATATAAATGAATAAATAAATTATAGCTGGAAGAAGGAAGGAGAAAAAAGAAAGAAAGAAAGAAAGAAAGAAAGAAAGAAAGAAAGAATAAATGGATGCAAGTGAGCATAAGTAGAAGTAGTGAATAGAGTTCCAGGAGACTAATTTTAATTTACTGCGAAGTGGGAGGTGCCAAGAACTGCAGCTGGCAGGTTAGAGTCATTTCTCTCTAGAGAGAATGGCTCCTGTGACTGGATATTCCCAGAGAATCTTGTAGGCTAGGACTAGAATGAATAAAGGATCTGATGACATCTGAAATATATTTTGACCTTGAAGTTAAGCTAAAAATATATTTTGTGTTTAACATTTCTCCTCCTTTTTAGGAATTCAGCATTCTGTGACCTCGACCAAGCCCTGTCAGCTCAACCACGTGGGTCCGGCCCCTGGTTGTTAAGAAACAACTGCAGCTGTGGTGAGGGGAAGGTCTGTGGAGGTGACTGTGCTGTGTCTGTGCCTGTCATGCTGTTAAGAATCTCACTTCTAAGTAGCTTTGGGAAAGTCACTTTAACTGTTTGTTTCAGTTTTCTCATTAGAGGAAGTTGTATAGTAATACCTTCCTTACAGACGTGTTGTTGATGTTAGACCTCATTAAATATTTCAAAAGTATTTCTTGATTTCCAGATAAAAGGCATCTAGTAAAGGCCAAAATCCTTTTGTTCTCTCTAAAGACACTTCCTTAGTAAATGCCCTCCCATCTCAACACCTGACTCGGTGAGTGTGTCTATCCTATGAGCAGATGAATTTGACTGAGTGTAAGGCCGGATGTACTTTGTCAGCACAATGAGAACCCTTGAAAAACATGGCTTAGCCTCCCATGGTTCAGTTTGTCTCTTCTCAAGGCCCCCAAACACTTCCTTTCTGGTTTAGCAAGACAAAGCACTGAACTTGCCAAAGAAAAGTACGCAGAAAGTCAGGGGCATGGTGCTAGTACTTCATGTGGTTGACCAGATGTTTAAGAGGCCCTGGTGGCTTTGTTGTTTCTTTCCATGTTCCTCTAAGTTTGGTCTCCTGAGGCCAGATGCCAGAGACACCGGCCTTTGTCCCATTCTGTACCCCAGAATTTCTGTGGGTTGCATGGAAAACCAGGCTTTGATGTTACCCTCCGCCCCTCAACACACCTGTCTCCCATTCAGGGAGGGTCAGGGTAGGGTGCCTGCTCTGTCTGTCTTCACAAATCCCCAGTCCTGCAAGGCCTCCCCTCTTACGCTTTCTCAGTAAGACAATGGCTTGCTGTGCTGTGCTTGTTTAGGAAGAGACATCTGCCCTTTGGAATATCATGACCACCTTTTCCCTCCCTGTGGTTGCAGCAGAAGTCCCAACCACAGCATTCTGCCTCTCTCCCCTCACTGCTCAGAGCTGCCAAGATGTAACCCAGACAGGGCTAGTTGGGGCTGGTCCCCGGAGTTGGCATGTAGACTGAGTGTGATGAGTCCATGCTTTATGGAGGTTGATGTGCTGGGAGGTGGAGAATCTGGCTGCTGAAAGTTATCCTTCTTCCATGGCCATGAGTGAAAAGCCATCTGCCACAGGGGGAAGGATGCTAATGACCCCTCCAAAAAAGGCAGAAATGAGAAATGGATCCAGCGGGAGCTGGGTAACGTCACGGCAGTGCTGGATGAGTCATGGTAACTCCTTGGTATGGGAGCCAATACCTTGCCAGACTATCTGAGCAAATTAGATTTCTGTTCCTTGCAATGTAAACAAAAAAATCCTGACTAACTCATTGGCTGCCAGTGGTTAGAGAAACACAGCTCTTGCACGTACATGTAGAAAGTGAAGAGAAAAAAAGAGCTGGGTTTCTGAGAAAATAGTGAAGCAGCTCCGGTGAGTTAGAAAGGCAGGTTCCAATGCAGGGGGGGCTGTTCAGATTCCCAGTGCCCCGGGGACCTGCCCTTCGAATGACCTCTCACAGCGCCTAACTTAGAACAAGTGGTCCGCAAATATTTCCTGAAAGGGGAGGTTTCCAGTTCTTGTGTTTTCTCTCATAAAGGGTGACCCAGGGGAATGTAAGGCCCTTTTATTGTTGATTTTCAGATCTGAGATCTTTAGGGACCTGGTTTATTCTTGCAAAAGGAATGAGTGGCAGAGCTTGAAGAGAAGGACTGACGTTTCAGGTGACCACCCAAAAACCTGCTCCCGCCTCTGCCCTGGGGGCTGGTCCTGGAAAAAAGATGTGTCACCAAATGTTCCCACTCTTTCCATTTTTGTTTCTTCTTCTTTCTGCTGGTGTGGGGCTAAGATTATCTGTAATATCAGAAAATGGTGAACGTTAAAATGAAGAATAATTACTATTGACCACCAAAGTATTTTCTCTATGCATAGTGTAAACAGATTTTCAAAATGGGCAATAACAAATTCAGTCCTGTAGCCACCCCAAAGAAGCACTTGAAATGGACAGACCTGCATTTCAGAAATGCTATTTCAAATGTCCAAGAATGGACTTTCAATGGTGAATCAAAAGGCTGCAGTTAAAACGTGAAATTTCAACGTTTGCAGGAGAGCAGTCACCAGGCTCTGCCAAATGGCTGCCCTCCGAAGCTTTTAGAACATGTTTGCAGGTTAGATGATGAAATGCTTCTCCCAGATGGTAGCTGCCTGCGAGGCATTCCTCCAGGGTCAAGGGCGCTGAAGAGCATCAGAAGTGCTTGTTGTGCTTTGTGTTTTCCACAGCTGGCAAAGTAGCAGTGAAAATAAAGCCCTCCAATGATGAGAATGAAAGTAAACCTGCAAGCAGGTTTGTGGCCCAGCAGCGGAGCTGTGAGAAGAGCCCATGGTGCAGTCTGCTTTCAGGGCTCCCAGTCAGCCCCAGGAAGGCGCCCGTGGCTCGGGGGAGGGGGCTCAGCATTCAGGTTCAGGGTTTGTGAAGGAGACAGACTGTGTGCTGGACTCCTGCCTTGAGTTGGCTCTGCGTCTGTTTCTTCCATGGGATGGTTCCAGGGCTTCTCCTGGCTTTCAGGTCATCTCAAGGGCACCAAGGGAAGGGAGGAACTGTAGGCTGCCCTGCATATCCTGAAACTGGCTCCCCGGAGCATTTTCATGCAAAATTGTGCCAGTACCATTAGATGGAATTTCGATGTGAAGAAAATAAGTAGTTTTTCCAAGGTATTTTACAAGCATTTTAAGCTAGATCTCTGGGTTTTTAAGAGTGAATATGCAGGGAGCTGGAGAAAAAAATCTATAAATCAGATATAGATTTTTTTAATTCTCCACCAAGAAAAAAATGCAAGAAAGAAAGCAAAAAAAAAAAAAAAAGAAAGAAAAGAAAACCCCAAACAGCAATTTCTTCTTTCTTCTTTTATTGTTGTTCAAGTAAAGTTTTCTGCCTTTCCCCCCACCCCTCCCCACCACCCAGCCCTCCCTGCCTCCCTCCCTCGTTTCCACACTCCCTTGTTTTTGTCCATATAACCCTTCACCCTTTTCCCCCATTATCCCCTGCCCTCTGATCACTGTCAGCCTGTTCTCAATTTCAATGGCTTTGGCTATACTTTGCTTGTGTGTTCGTTTTGTTGATTCTTGTTAATGGTGAGATCATACGGTGTTTGTCTTTCATCACCTGGCTTATTTCACTTAGCATGATGTCCTCCAGTTCCATCCATGCTGTCACAAAGGGTAGGAGCTCCCCTCTTTCTGCTGCATAGAATTCCATTGTATAGATGTACCATAGTTTTTTGATCCATTCATGTAGTGATGGGCACTTGGGTTGCTTCCAGCACTTGGTTATTGATTGTAAACTGTGCTGCTATGAACACTGGGGTGCATAGGTTCTTTTGGATTGGTGTTTCAGGGTTTTCAGGGTATAGTCTAGCATTGGACCAAAACAGTAATTTCAAGAGGCACAACAACATCCCTGACTTTTGTTGCTTCTTTTTACTCTGGTTTGTCTTCCCTTTTGACATTCTCTGATATTCACAATAACGGTATTAACACGAAACCTGAGGTCTTTTTTTTCCTGGTGGAGCATGTCATTTTAAGTTGCAGGTAGGCAGAACCGAATTTTGTCTATTCTGAATGAAGCTAAAATGGAAGTGGCTCTATTCAACAACACAATCGAATTAAATGGAGGTAATATCTTTTCTATGACACACATTCCAATTCGAAAACCAGAAGAACCATGTCATCATACTGGCCTTGAAAATTGTAGCTGTTGAAGCTTATGAAGGTGCTATATCATTTTTTGGAGGGGAAAGGTTTTTTTTTTAACATATAGTTTGATTTGCCAAAAAAACAAAACTAAATAAATAAATCCAAAGTAAGAGAAAAGAGTTTGCTGTGGATCTAGAGAGCATCACGGTTAGGAACAGACACTGAGGCTTGACAGTCCTTTGCTCAAATTCAGGTTTAATTAGCCCCATAGCCAGGAGCAAGTGGTTGAATCTCCCAAGTCTCTGTTCCTTTATTTAGAAGGAAAAGCAAAACCTCCTTCACACAGGGGTTGTGACAATTCAAGGTGGCACTCCATGTGAAGTTCTCAGCACGGTGCATGGCACAAGACTAAATGCTCAGCACATGTTGGCTGTTTCTAGTCATCCTCTCTTTGGAAGTTCAGCCGTGGAGGAAGGGAAAAGAATGTGAAAACAGCAGGCAGGTGCTGTGCAGGCCTGCGGAGGCTCATCATGCTCGCATCCATTACAAAGCTCGGTAGGACGATGGAGGTAAATGGTACATGTAGTGCATTGTAGAACAGGTGGGGGAGAGACAAAATTTCCTCTACTCTGAAGGTCATTCTTGCTGCTCTGAAAACCAAGTAGACATGAAACAGATTAGCAAAAGAAAATAACAAAATTTAATACATAGGTATAGAAACCCCACATACACGAGAGGTTCAGAGACAGAAAGGGGGATTGAGGTATAAAAGACATTCTGGGTCCCACCTGGTTAGTCCTTGGATGGGAGATATAAAAGACATTCTAAGCTTAGCGGTGATGTAATGAACCTTGGGGACTTCAGAGGGTCATTGCAGGATGGTGAGAAGAGCAGATGTGTAGTAAATAAAAGTTTGCCCTGCCCTGCCCTGCTGGTATGCTCAGTTGGTTGGAGTGCGGTCCCATAACCAAAGGTTGAGTTTTCAGTCCCTGGTCCGGCACTGGTCCCTAGTCTGGGTGTGTGTGGGAGGCAATGATCGATGCTGCTCTCTCATATAGGTATTTCCCTCTCCCTTCTCCTCTCTCTAAAATCAATGAGGCCCTGGCTGGTGTAGCTCAGCAGATTGAGTGCGGGCCTACAAACCAGACAACTGAGGTTTGATTCCCAGTCAGGGCACATGCCTGGGTTGCAGGCCAGGTCCCAGCAGGGGACGCACAAGAGGCAAACATACATTGATATTTCTCTCCTTCTCTCCTTCCCTTCCCCTCTAAAGATAAATACATAAAATATTAAAAAATAAAATAAAAGCAATGAGAAAAATGTCCTCGTGTGAGGATTAAAAAAAGTTTGCCTTGCCTCATGGAGGGTTATAGCTAGTCGTCTCTTATAGGCAAGGCCTCTAATTCAAATTCTTCTAGGTAGTTAAGGGAGTGGGGCCAAAGTCTATCTTGAGTCTGCTGCTAAAATTGCCTCTAGCTCAAACAGTCTGCTACCACAGAGGCGCATCTTGGGGTGACTTGTTCTGAACCTCAAAGACACATGTGGTACAGGTGTCTGGAAAGTAAAGGAGTGTCACTGGTTGGGATCTAGGGACTGTGGGCTGAGCAGGACCTCACAGATGCTGTCAGAAGTGGGAAGTACAGATTTTCGAACAAACCTCACACCAACTAAATGAGAACTAAATGTCTGTTGTGGGTTGTGTGGTGGGTTTTGTATGTTCAAAAAGGCCTCTGTCCTAGAGGACCCACACAGAACCTCTCTGTGGTCTTGGTCATTTGTAAGTATTGACAAAGGTATGTCCCCACTGCAGGAGTTTCTGCAGTTTGACAAAACAGCACACACACACACACACACACAACCCAACTTACCTACAGAGCCTTCCTCTCTGTAGGGCCTGCTGCCGAGATGGCCACTACCACTTGGTACTACAGTATCTCCTATGAAAGGTATTCGAGGAAAAAAATGATTCATGACCCTTGTTCAACTGGTAAGGCAGGCATTATTCAGGACCATTGCGATAGGCAGAGGGATGATGGCAATGGGGTTTGCAGTTGGGGACAGAGAACAGGCTCAACTACAAGGGGAAGTGGGAATTTACAGCCAAGGAGCAGAGTGCTTGGGGCTGCCAGTGATGGAAAACTACTAAGAAAAAACACTGAGGATAATGAGGGGTTCTAGCTACACTGTTTTGACAGAAATCTTGCAGAAGGCATGGCATGGAAATCAGGTATCACACAAGGGATCGTGGGGGATGAGGAATTCAGTAAAATTTTGAGGGTGAAAAACTCTGGGTAAACTGACTTAGCAGGAGTCTTGCTGAAACTGAGCTCTTAAAGATATTCTCAAGGTCAGGAACTAGTTGAAAGAGAGCTCAGAGGAACTGATAGAGTTTGGTCAAGGAGAGAATCTTTGTCAAAAGTAGCAGCAGGAAACCATGGTCCCTTCCTGGGATCCTTCCACACTCTGGGGCGAAGTTCCGATCGACCATCTGATGATGATGACCCAACTGTTCTTAGACGTGAACTTCATGCCACCAGGAACATTCTCCTTATTTTAGAATAAAACTTTCAGCAGAGGTCTCAAAAGTCAGTATAGCTTATGGAGGATTCTGTGTGTTTTGTTTGCTTCCGAGTTCTGTCTGAGAGCATTTACGAGCACTCAGTGTGTTTTTACACAACTTCGACAATGATAATTGGAAGGAAGACTTTCTAACTGAACCTCAAAGATACATATCTGCTATGTATTTAAGAAAAAAACCTACTCTTAAAATGTCAGCTTCTCTGTGATAAAAACCACTTAAGAATTTATGAAGGGGGAATAGGAAGGTGAAAATTGATCAGGTTACTTACTCCTTAATTCTTCGTTAGGGAATGCGATAAAACTCTCAGTATATGTGCCCGGTGCCTCAGCACTGGTGAAATTTCCAGGTTATTTTGTAGAAATGGGAGTAAAGGACTCTGTTTTAGACCAAGAGGTCCCTCCCAGCCCACCACAAAGGGACTCTATAAAGCACCTTCCATAACTAGTCTTTAGTGGCAGGAGGAAAATAGGAAAGGAGGACTCCATACTTTGCAAATCAAAACAGCTCTTTCGACTTACTTTCCCTTAGGTTTTCTCTTTCTTCTGTCTTTGGAAAGCTTGAAAACCAGGCGGGAGAATCCAGCTTCAGGTTAACAATAGGGACGCTCCCAGGTCCTGCCAATAAAACTCCTGAGGTTCTTTACTGCTGATGCCTTCTGTTTGAGGTCAGGGCAGCTGCAGCTGCGGACTCCCTGCAGACCTGGCGCTGTCCTTGAATGTGAGGGTAGCAGAAGCCTCCCTGTTCCCTTGGCTCCCTTCATACCTCCCCATCATGACAGCTGGTAGGGAGGTGCTCTTTTTTTGCATAACCACATGAAAGTGATGCTAAGTCCACACCTATTCATTCCAATGATTTTTTTTTTAACAAGGGCACCTAAGCAATTTAATTGGGAAAGGAAAATCTATTCAACCAATTGTGCTAGGACAACTGGACATCCACATGGAAAAGTAAAGAACCTTGACTTGCCTCACACCATACAACAAAATCACCTGAAGATGGATCACAGATCTAGCTGAAAAAACTAACATGATAAACTACTAGAGTAAAACACAGAGCTGTCATCCTGACCTCGAGGTTGGGTACATATCTCCGAAGAGGACAAAAACCATACAAGCACGAAGATGAACAAATTAGGCTTATCAAAATCAAAATTCCTGTACATTTAAAACACAATCAAGAAAACTAATAGGCAATTTACAGACTGGGGAGAGTAATTCACAACACGTGTATATGACAAATGACTGGTGTCTAGTGTCTAAAGGATTCCTGCAACTCAGTAATAAAAAAGACAACCAAATACAAATGGACAAAGGACTTAAATACTTCACAAAAGATAATGAAATGGCAATAAGCATGAAATAGCATACAATGTTTTTCAAGAAATGCAAATTAAAATCATAATGAGTTACTGCTGTACACCCACTATAATGGCTAAAATAAGAGATAATGGCGGAGGGCAGACAATCAGAACTCAAATACATTGCAGAGGGAGTGTAAGACAGTACCTCTTCTTTGGCATTGTTTTAAAAGTTAAGCATACATCTACCTTATAACTTAAGTATTTATCCAAGAGAAATGAAAACCTATGCAAGAATGTTTATAGTAACTTTGTATATAGGATGAGGCAAAAGTCTGTTTACAGTTGTTTGTATGGAAAATAATAAATAATTAATAAATAAGGACACAAGAACAAACTCCCTGTTTTGCATACTCACAACTCTAAACCTACCTTTGCCCCACCCTGTGTAACAGTCCTGGACTAGAACCATTCTGCATGACCATGAACGGAAGAAATACACACATTGTGGTTCATCTGTTCACTGAAATCTCACTGAGCAATGCAACAGGAGCAAACGATTGAGACATGCAACCACATAGATGCATCTCTAAAACATTAAGCTGAATGAAAGAAGCCAGACCTCTCTCCTCCCCAAACCTACATGTGCAAAATTCTAAGTGAGGAAAATTACGTTGCCATGATGGGGATCACCGCATCCGGGGAGGGGATTTGAGGGGGAAGGGCAGAGAGACTTTCTGGGGCAACAGCAATGCTCTGGGCTTCGATGTGCACTTGTTAAGACTGACTGGATGGGACACTGAAGACCTGAGTGCTTCATTGTGTGTAAATTTAATTTCAATTAAAAGTAGAAAATTACTAGCCCTGGCTGGTGTAGCTCAGTGGATTGAGCACGGGCCTGCGAACCAGACGATCGCGGTTCGATTCCCGGTCAGGGCACATGCCTGGGTAGCAGGCCAGTTCCTGGCAGGGGCGAGTTCCCAGCAGGGGATGCATGAGAAGCAACCATACATTGATGTTTCTCTTCCTTTCTCCTTCCCTTCCCCTCTAAAGATAAGTAAATAAAATATTTTTTAAAAAGTAGAAAATTACTAGAGGAAGGTGGTCAAAGGTACAAAAGGTACAAACTTCCTGTTATTGGATAAATAAATATTAGGAATGTAATGCACAGTGTGATTATAGTTGACAATACTCTATGATATATAGGACAGTTGTTGAAAGAACAGATCCTAAGAGTTTTCATCACAAGAAAAAAATATCCATGAAAGGATAGATGTTAACTGAACTTATTGTGGTAATCATTTCACAATATTTATAAGCCAAACAGTTATCCTGTATACCTTAAACATACTCAGTGATTATGTCAACTACATCTTAGTAACTGGTAGAAAAAAGTTAAAATAAAAGCCACAGCCCAAACAATGACACGTTGATTGTTGGCAGCAAAAGAGAGTTTTGTTTGTCTTGTAAGTGCTCCATGCAGAAGATAGCGCAGGGCCTAGGAAGGGGCTGATGGCCAGGGTGGCAGAGCACCCCCACAGAACTGGCCTGCGGGTGCAGCAGCAACATGAGTCTGGGGCAGAGGGTGGGCAAGGACAGTGAGGAGACGGGTGGAGAGAACAGCCTCATTTACTTACATGAGATGGATTCTGAAAGACTGAGATGTGAGGGTGGGCCTCATAAGAAATACGTTGCAACAGCACCTGGACTGGACTAGCCTGTAAAATTGCCTTTTTTGTGCCCTCAGCCTTCACTGACAGTGTCAGATAGAACCACAGGCCTAGGAGGTGCTCAGTGAATAGGTGTCAAAGGCATGTTCTTCTGGTGGGTATTTCTTTCCTATCTCAACCTACCTTAAACTCACCTTTGTGCCTTAACCAGCTAGTTGTGGGACAGGCATGAGAAGGGCCAAGTTGCAAAGGCAGGCCCAAGGAGATGATGCTGGAAGAGGATGCTGCAGAGGATTATGCCTGTCTAAGTCAGCTCAAAATACCGTAACAAAATACCACAGATTGGGCGAGTGGCAACAGGCATTTATTTCTCCTGGTTCTGGAAGCTAGAAGTCTAAGATCAAGGTGTAGGTTACTTTGGTTTCTGGTGAGGCCTCTGCTACTGGCTTGAAGGCAGCATATTTATAAATGCTGTGTCCTCACATGGTCTTCATTCTGTGTACCTGGAGGAAGGAAAGGAGGGGGGTGGAGGGGCAGAGAGAGAGAGAGAGAGAGAGAGCAAGCAGGATCTGGAGTCTCTCCCTCTTCTTATAAGGCACTGAATCCATTAAATTTGACTCCTACCCTTATGACCTCATATAACATTACTTTCATAAAGGCCTCATCTTCAAATACCATTTTACTTGGGGTAAGTGCTTCAGCATGTAAATTCAGGGGGGACATAAACATTCAGTTCATGCCAAAGGAACAAATTTTGCAAAGGCTATGGGGTGTGGGAGAAATTTGCTCCTTCCCTGCTGGTGAATAGCTTTTAGAAAACAGCGTTTTGTTGCATTAACCAAATTGGATTTGAATCAGAGGCAAGCACTTTTATTTCCTCAACCTCCTGAGCTATCTAGTCCTTCCAGTGGGGCAGCCCTTTTCCAGGCCCCCAAATCATTTATCATGAGTTAAATAGCTTGTAGGTCAAGGCCTGGACTTCAATGAATTAGAGAAAGCCAAGGCTTCATGCTTTTAACTGATTGCCAGAATGAGAGAGAATGGCTAAGGGGACTCCCCTTGGGGTTTTGTCACATGTGTGATGGAAAGAATAGTGAGCTGTCCTGAACAAGGCCCAGAGGGACAGGAGCAAAGATAAATCAAACCATCGTCTACACCGGGGAAAGGAATTCAGCATGATCAAGGTCAGATTTGATTTGGTCAGATTTTTTTGATTTTCCTGATCATTCTCCAGCAATTGGTGAGAGCCCTTCAGAGTTATTTAGAGTTCCTTTCCACCTAGATGTAGGTTCCTAGCTGACACTCTAAGTCCCAAGGCTGGACTTTTTCATCTCACTGCTCACTGGTTTCCATTTCTCCTCTGGCCTGCCCTACCCCGTGGAAGGAACTGAAGACTTCATACAGAAGCCCAGCACAGACTGGGACTTCAGGTGAGGCTGGGAGGGCCTATTAGAAAGATTCTGGATGCAACTGGGTTTTAACCTTGAATATTAAAAAATGCATATTGATTACAAGAATTTAACTACAATGTCGCTGAAGTCTTAACATAGACTGCAATGGTCTTAAATAAAGTCCTGCCTACTGTTTGAACGTGTGTCAGAATAATTTTTTCTTTAGCAGCATGAGAGCTTCATGAGGGTAAGAGCTTTGTTTTTCTGTCCCATGAATGTATCCCTGGAAGTCGGGCAGTGTTAGGAACCCAGACTTCTCACACTGAAGACTTGTTGATAAACAGATGCTGGCTGATATGAGTAATCTCATTTGCTCCCTTCCTCAACCCTGAAGTAGATTCCTGTCCCACTGTAGAAGAAGAATGAGGCTTACATGGTTTAAGGGATTTATTTCTTGTCTGCCTGCTAGTAAGAAACACTCTATGGAGGGATTGTTCTTCGCTTTGTCTTATGTTGCAAATACCTTTTAATATGAAGGATTAAGAAATAGCTTTGAAGGTGGTAAACTCTATACAAATCTTCAGACAATATAGCAAGAACTATGATTGTTGAAAATTGGCTCCTCGCAGGCCTCTGTATTAACTTTAATCCTCATGGTAACCTAATGATGCAGGAGCTATTGACATTATTATTTTAATAGCTTTATTGAGTGTAATTCCACATAAAATCAACTGCGTACATGTCAACAGTACAATTGGTACATTTTGACACATATATGCACCTGTAAAATCATCCCCACAATCAAGATATGCATTAGCATCACCCCCAAAATAAACTATTAGTCACACCATCTTACTGAGAAGACAGTTGGTTTCATCTGTGCGATGGCACACAGACGCTGTCCGGAGCCAGGACTTTGCATCATGTTGGAAAGATTTCAGAGCGCTCTCTTTTTCCACAACATCAGCTGTGTGTCTCTCTCACTTTCTCTCCCTTGTTCCCTCTGTCTGTCTCTCTGTCTTTGCGTCTGTCTCTGTTTCTCTGCTATTACTGATAACCCAGTATGTGTTCATGGCTTTATATTTAGATCCTCAACAGTGTCATCCTAAGCCAATAACAAAGATAATAATAATGAAAATGAAAATTATGACTAATAGGTATTACAAGTCACTGGAACAAGCTCTTTAAATATGCTGTCAGAATTAAAGCAAGATAGCCCCTAAGAGCTCCTTGCAGGCCTCCATGAGAGGTCAGCTTTGCCATCAGGCTGACCCAGCTTTGAACCCCAGCCCCGACGTGTACTGAGCAACCCTGGATGAACTTAACAAGCCTGCGGCCTCGGCATCCTCATGGGCAGTGGAGAGTAACGATTCCCATCTCAGAACTGGTGTGAGGGCCGCATGGCAGAATTACATAGTGCAATACTTGATAACAGCCAGTAGCCCCCCAAAACTGTAATGATTATTTATAACCCTATAGCAATTTTCTAAAACAATACATTGCCCACAATTTTAAGCAATAATTTTTCTCTTTCAAGCATATGGTAGTTTCTGCCAAGGTAAATAAATATGCACACCAGAATACATCTCAAATTGCCACTCAACAAATACTTTGTGGAACACCAGGAATACAGTAGTATTGAGAAGGGATAGAGAAAATTGGAAATGGTCCACATCATGATTCATTTCCTTTTTTGTAAATTTATTTTCAGTAAAAGCTTCTTGAGCAAAAGGTATGACTCTGTCAGATTTTAGTAGTTTTAAAAAGTGAAAAAGAAGTCCCCATCAACCCCCCAGATATTAGGTCAAGGGTGAGCTTCCCAGCCTCAGACTGGCCCCGGTTATACTGGTTTTGAAAGTCATGGCTCTTTACACACAGTATGATCCCCATGCAACAGATCAGCAAGAAATTTGAAAAACATTTTCCAGGTCTTGTGGTGAATGCAAAAATCAAGTAAATGAATTATTATTGAAATAAATAGTGAATTTGAATGTTGAAGAGATCAGCAGGTCAAGGCTGGAGAGGAATTAATCAGTATAAAAAGTGTGGTGGAAGAGAGCCAACTTAAATGGATTTTTTTTTAAATTAGCAAATGACAAATAATCACAGCTAGGGTTATTCATCTCTTTTTGATGTCACTGAAATATCATCCTGGAAATCTTGGTCTTCTAGACAAGCTCTAGGCAGTGGTCAGAATGTAAATTGTCTGCTTCGGGAATCTGGTCATTTGCCTTCTGTTCAGTAAGGAGATGGGACTGCTCACAAAGATACGCTATGTGCATCCTTGCTCCTCAAGTAGCTTGGCTAACACTCAAACACAGGGCAACATAAGGCTGAAATAAGTCAGCAGGCATTTGTTCTTTCTTCTTTTTAAACTAAGCACGCTAGAGGGGCAGAGCTTGTACCAAACTCTGGATGCACAAAGGAGTAACGCCACCATCCTCATCTCTTGAGAGCTATAACTTTGATTCTAGCTAGGGCAACTATGTATATCCACATTTAAAAAAATAAGCATTAGAGTATGGCTAAAAACAAGCACCACATGAGAGGTATGGATGTAAAATATTTTTGTAAGGGAAAAATTACTTTGAACTAGAGCCAGGTTGCCATGGGGTGGAAGTCAAGCAAAGCTTTATGCAAGAGGTAAATTTTGAGCTGGACCTGGGGTTGGACTTTATTAGGAAAACTGTGGAGAATGGCAACAGCAAATACTTGGGGAATAAGAACCCGCTTCACATTTAAAGTCTTGCTGATCACGTTTTCCTCTGCCCAGTCCACCAGCACCA
Source organism: Sturnira hondurensis (assembly GCF_014824575.4). Lineage (NCBI taxonomy): Eukaryota > Metazoa > Chordata > Mammalia > Chiroptera > Phyllostomidae > Sturnira > Sturnira hondurensis. The sequence continues at coordinate 29,332,382 of NW_028082759.1, forward strand.
CAGCTCCTCCGGACGCTCAGGAGTCTTGGAACATGGTTATTGCATTTCATTCATCACGCCAACATATCAGTCTATTGCTAGATTCCATCAATCACTGTAGCTTTTGTCTATATTAGCTAAATCTTGCTGGTTATACAAAGGGCATTCACAGAGGTGAGTATTAAGAATGACTCTGGTTTTTGGCTCATGCATCTGGAGGGATGGTGGTATTACTAAGTGAAGTAAGAAATGTTAAAAAAGATTAAAAGATCTTATTTTAGGGAAAGATCCTGAGTTTAGTGTCGATGAAGTTGAGTTTGAAGTGACTTCAAGACATTTGGTGGAGTTAACTGTAGGTAACTTTGAGTGTTTTATTATAGAAAATGCTATTATCTCTTTTTCACTTTTCTCTCACTTGCAATGATCAGCAAATTTTGCAAAATACATAATGAGCATGTATTACTTTAAAAATAGGAAAAGTCATACAATAGTAATAAAAATATGAAAAATTAAGGAGTTTTAGAAATGAATATACTCATTGTGAGGTTTTATTTTATTGTGATCCAAATAATTTATAAAAACACAAAGCACCAAGTTTCAAGGCTTCATTGCGTAAACTATCTTCAACTCCTGCCACAAATAATCTGGCAAATGTGTGTGGCTCGAACACAATAAAAATGCATTCCTTGCTCATGTAAAACACAAAATAGTGCTACTCGCAAGTGAGAGCAGCCTCTTCCAAGGCAGATTGAAAGACCTGGAGCCTTTCATCTGATGGCTGTTCTATAAGAAGATAGATACCAACTTCCAAGTGCATCTTCTAAGGTAGCCATTCTTATCTGCATCAGCTGATGGAGAACTAAGAGTGTGGGGGATTTTTCAGGGCACTATTCTTTGTGCCAGGCCGGAAAATGGCACAAACCACGCGTATTCCATTGGCTGGAACTGCAGTAGAGGCTGGGAGATATATTCTAGCTGTGTGCCCAGTAAGAGGAGGAAACAGGTTTTGTGACAAGCTGGTAAAATTCTGTCTCAGGTGCGAAGTATGTGCATTTCGTGTTTTGCCCCTAGGATAGTAACTGATTAGCGTCTTTTCAGTTTGTCCTTTATTATCTGGCTAACATTTCTATATCCACATACACACAAATGGAAAAAGTAGATAGAGTATTGATTGCCTTGGTAAAATTCAGAAGTATATTTAAACACTCCTCTGAAATATCAATCTAATAACCCTACACTAAAGAAAATAAGGTTAGAATGAAAAGATTTGTTCTGACTGAACCAATCACTCATCTTTTAGTGAACATCCATAATTACATCAAAAATTTATTTTAGAAATTCATGGAGATCAATGTGGAATACTTTTTGGTCTTGGCTCCTAGAATCTATAATCTGAATGTCAGTACCATATTTATAAGAGTTTTTAAAATCTGTATAACACACTAAATTCTGTCTGCAGATAAATAAATAATATGATTCTTAAATACAATGCCACTGTTTTTCAATATGTGTAAATATTATTAGGATAAATAAAACACATATTTTTAAAAGGTATTACATTTTCAGTAGCTTTTTGCCATTGAGCATTTCATTAATAATTTAATACTAGAGGTATAGCTACTATCGAGTGAGATTATCACATTTTCAATTTTGAAAAGAGATCGTAATTTTTACTTCCAGAAAAGAATTACAGAAACTAGATGACACTCCCACCAAAAACAATCAGAAACTGGACACGATACATGAACAATAGTTTGCAAGACATTGGAGGCTATGACTGAACTGTGTTTCTCCTAAATTCATTATGTCAAAGCCCTACTGCCCCCTGCCCTGCTCTGTCGTGACCGTATTTGGAAATGGGGCATTTGGAAGGTAATAGAAATTAAAAGAGGTCATGAGGGTAGGGTTCTAATCCAACAGGATAAGTGGCCTTATAAGAAGAGGAAGAGAGCTCTCTTTTCATACCTATTCGGAGGAAAAGCCACGTGAAGACAGTAAGAAGGTGGTCATCTGAAAGAGGAAGAGAGTTCTCAGTAGCATCTGATCATCCTGGCACTCTGATCTCAAATTTCTAGCCTCCAGAACTGTGAGAAAATAAATATCGGCAGTGACAGCCACCCAGTCTATGGTATTTGTTAAGGCAGCCCAAGCAGACCAAGACACTAAGACACCAAGACACCAGACAGCAAAGGGCAATAATTCCTGAGAGAGGTGAAACGGGCAGGTGAGCCTTCTGAGGTCCCAGCTTAGTCCCCTGAGTGTCTCCAGGCAGGGAGGGGAGGAGAGCTCAAGCTGAGCCAAGCATGACTAGGAAGTTCAAGTTTCCAGGTAAGAGCACAGAAGGGAAGTGTTGTACAGAGAGACTACTTTGTGTTTGTATAGAGCGTCCTCTCAAGTGTTCAGCTGAGTGCTGATCAGCACATGCATGTAAGGAAACCACCTGAGTCAGGGGAACGAACCACCTGAAAAGAATAAAGCTAATTGTGTATGTTGCTTATATGCAATCCAAACCAGTGTCTATTTCTGCCAGCCCAACTCGAAAACCTTAAGACTCATAGATCACTGAGCAGACTACACAGCAAGTTCTTGCCTCTGTAGTGAGAATAACTGATCTGAGAGTGAACACTGCTACAGTCCCGTGTGACAAATATTAAAAACAAGATCTGAAATAATCAAATGGTTTTCGAGCAACTTAATTTCATCCTAGAAATTTGTTTTAGAGAAAAACAAAAATATCCAGCACTAAACATGTTAAAATTTACAATGTCTAGCATCAAATAAAAAAATTTCCATGCATCCACAAAAATAGGAAAATACAACTTGTATTGGGGTTAAATCAATTGAAACTTATCCAAAGTGACATAGATATTAGAATTAGCATAGAAAGCCATTAAAAAAGTTATAACTATCCCATGTTAAAAAGTTAAGTAGAGAGACATGAAAAACAAAGCAAGAGGCCCAAATTCAACTTCTAAGAATAAAACTATAGTATGTAGAGTGAAAAATTCACTGGACTCTAGCTAGGTGATTTCTTCCACAACCAGCCCTCTTGTTGGGGTTCAAAATGATTTTCTGACCATTAGAAATTACTGTGCATCATAAATTTTAGGGGTTGCTAGACAGTAGTTGAAACCATGAATATTAATTCCTCATTGGTTTAGTGTCCGTTTATATTTGTAAATGTAAAATTGTACCTGGCCTCAGAAGTCACAGTTTCATTGCGAAGACTGAACACCCATAAGGGGAAGAGAGTGGAAGCTGAGGAGAGGAGAGCGTGAGTGTTCATGCAGCTGTTCTCTGTCAGACGGCTCTATTTTTTTTCTTTTTTTGCTCAATCCCCCCACCCTGTCCCCTGCTCCCCAGAGCTGTTATAGATAGAGTTGTTCTCTATCTACGAGTCTGTCTCTGTTTTGCTTGTTAGTTTATTTTGTTCATCAGATTCCACATCTGAGTGAAATCATATGGTACGTGTCTTTCTCTGACAGTCTTATTTCACCTAGTATAATGTTCTCCAGGTCCACCCATGCTGTTGCAAAGAGTAACATTTCCTTTAAAAAAAAAAAATTATCGGTGAGTAGTATTCTATTGTGTAAATGTACCATAGCTGTTTTATCCACTCATCTACTAATGGATACCTTTTAGTTTGTTGTAGTCTCATTCATTTATTTTATTTATATATTTTTAAAGGTTTTATTTATTTATCTTTAGAGGGGAAGGGAAGGAGAGAGGGAGAGAAATATCAATGTATGGTTGTCCCTCGTGAGTCCCCTGCTGGGAACTGTCCTGCAACCCAGGCATGTGCCCTGACCGGGAATCAAACCACGATCCTGTGGTTCGCAGGCCCGCGCTCAATCTGCTGAGCTACACCAGCCAGGGCTATTATTTTTCTTTTGTTTCCCTTGCCAGAGGAGCTGTGTCAGAAAAAATATGGCTTCATTCTGTGTGAGGGCCTTCTTCCTCTGCGGTGAGGCTGAGGCATAGCCATGTGTAAGGTCAAGCCTCAGGTTCTGGGTGTCACACGCAGCACTGGGTGGGTCAGGCACTGAAAACACAGCAGGTTACTCCAAAAAGGCACAGAAACAACCGTCATTCAATTGTGTGTGGTGCAAGTGGGTTGAGGGAAGGCTATACCAGAGAAGTGGTCGCAGGAGCCTCAGCCAAACCTGTGGGCCACTGGGCAGTGCTTCTACCGGGAATCAGCCGCCTGGGGAGAAAATTCTGCCAGCTGGAGGGCAGGTGAAATGGAAACTGGAACGCTGAGGGACTCACCTGAGTGAGAGAGAAAAGGGAGGGGCCATAGGACCAGGAGGCACAAAGCAGCCACTTCCACAAGTGGTCGTGGCCATTTGAATAAATAGACTGTGAGAGAAGTAAAGAAATCATTAGAAAAAAATTGAGTTATTTGATAAGCATTTGAAAAACCGTTTTATTGTTTTTTCCCTGGTAATTAAAATCAATATACATTCATTATATATCATTTGAAAAATTTAGAGACATTTTTAGAGAACAATAAGAATAAATATTATCTATAGTACTTTCATGAATGAGTGTATGTGTTTGAATGTACACATGTACATGTACATGTAGGTATCTATAAATATATACATATATATTTTCAGTCTTTTTCCTAGGCATGTGTTTTCTAAATAAAATTGGAGTCACTCTGTAGAGGTACCTAATGTGTTTTAATTTTTATTTAAATTTATACAGCAGTTATCTTTAAATGTCATTTGAGAATATAGTCTTAATGGCAAAATGATATCAAGTCTTATGAATGTAGTCTAATATTTTTATATTATCCCCTATATTTAAACATTAGCTAGCTTGTAATTTCATGACATGTCCACATTATACTGAAATTCCTATGAACAAATTTTATGTATATTTTTAAGTATTTTCTGGCAATAAGTTACTGGAAATTCTATACATTAGAACCAAGCATATACACATATTTTAGATTTATACTTACCATCCCAGTGCTCTCTATGTAGGTCATAGTAAAGACTATTTAATATACTAGTCTAATATAAATGCTAAGAGCATGGGTCCTGGAGTCAGAAGTCCTGGGTTTGGCTACCTAGCTCCGTTATTCACTGGCAGGGTCACCTTCAATTATTTGTAACATCTTTCCAGGTCGAAATTTCTTTATTTGCTAAAGGTGCCAACACTGAGCTTCTAGAGAGACTGTGATGATTTAGTAGGGCAATATGAAAGCCCTTTACAAAGCTTAAAGGCTATACAAGTGTTTGTCATTAGCATTACTGACATGATTCCAAACCTTGTTTCCTCCCTGGTTGCCTCTAGAAGTATGACGCCCCAACTCGGTCCTGTGAACAGCCATGGAGATAAGAGCAGTGTCGAAGTGAGGCTGCTTTGCAGGGCTAACAGGAGTGGAGGAGGAGGCTTCCAGGCCTTCCACTGGAAATCTCCGTAATGGGATTTATGTCTCTCCAACATCTGGCACCAACACTCATGGCCTGTGGGAAAAAGGGTCAGAGAGCCGTGCATGGCTATTCTAACTCATTACCATAAATGTGCTTGGAATTGAAGAAGAGCATCAACTAAGGGCAAATGGGTTAAAGGCACTGTCTGCAGCTGGCATTTACCTTCAGTGAGATTAAAATGTTCAGCTGAAAGAGTTGATGTCATGTCTCTCCGATCTGCGCGGACACCTAATGAAATGAAAATGTAATGCAAATGCAAACTCCTCTCAAGAGTAGGTGATATTTTTGTTCTTTCCCTGCATATTTGAAAGGATTGTAAACATCAGGGAGAAAAGACAAGTGAGAACAAGCGTCCGAAGATGCAAGGGGGAGGGGCAGGCGATGTTGCGGGCGCGAGAAGGGGAGAAAATGGCAGACAAATTGCCCTCTTGGAATCAATCAGTTACACTAGCTTTCCTCATAGGCACCATCCTGCGGCTTGGCTGCGCGGGAGGTATGCACCAGAACACTGGGGACTGGGAACTGTAACTCTTTGAGAGAGAGAGAGAGAGAAGAAAGGAAGAAGGGGAAGAAAGGAGGGCGGAATGGAGGGAGGAAGGGAAGCAGGCAGGTGCGGGGGGGCAGAAGGGGGGGAGGGAGGGAGGGAGGGAGAGAAGAAAAGGAAAACTAATTGAAGGCAGTCGCCACAGGTACCTTAGAACAAAGCTTGAGATTCTGGCAACTGGCCTTTTAAAAATGGAAAACCCCAAACGTGTTTCAAATGTCTCTGTAGTTTCAGAAGGGATTTAATTGAGACATGAAGAAGAACTTAAAAGGTATACTTTTTTCTAAAGTATAAAACTGAGAATAATTACTAGCGTTTACAAATAGTCTCCAAAACATTAAAATATTTTTTCCCACAGAAAACTGATAAAGCTCCATCCACTCATTCACGTAAAAGGCATTCTGACTCAGAGGTGGACGTTTGAACTGGACTATAAAAGACACAGGCAGAGAAGAGCGAGAGAAATGACTCTCCATGTAAATATGCCTGATGGTCCCCAGCTCAGAGTAACAGATCTGTTCCCAGAAAACTAATTTCCTTACTGTTTTGCTGATTATGCAGACCCCCACCTCAGGCCCCCCTCCCCACAATGTTTGATCTCACTCAACATATGCTCACTTTCCCCCATGAAAAAGCCTTCAGACTGAATTATTTTATGTGAGCACAAAAGGAGAAAGGCAGCTATTCTCTGCCACGCATGGTGATATATATAGTACCTAACTTATTCAGTCTTCACAACAAACTTATTTAGCAACTGAAACTGACAGGCTTAAAAGTTTTACCAAAGAGCCAGGACTTTGAAGTTCCTGTATTTTCTTAGAAAAGAGTAATACTACTAATTATTTTAGAATTTGAAAAAGGTACATTTGCATGTCGTATGGCACAGAAAAATAGTAAATAAATAGAAAGAGCGTGTATTCATTCCAAGTTAGTAGAGGGAGCAGGAATTAAATCAGAATGAATATTCGATCTGCATGAAGATGAGGACAAAGAAAAAGTCAGAGCAAGTGTAACAAATGGAAAACAGAATAAAATGGCAGCCTGATGCTAAACATACCAAGAGTTCCATTAAATGAAAATAACTAAATATTCTTTTTTAATTTTTTTATTTAATTCTTGTTCAAGTACAGTTTTCTGTCTTGTATTCCCAGATCTGCCCCACCCCCCCAGTGCTCCCCACCTCCCTCCCATTTCCGCCCCCCACCTTAGTTATTGTCCACGTGTCCTTTATACTTGTTCATGTGAGTCCATCCCCCTTTCCCCTATGATTCTCTCCCCTCTGGATCCTGTCAGCCTGTTCCGTATTTGAGTGTCATTGGTCATATTTTGCTTGCTTGTTTGTTTTGTTGTTTAGATTCCTGTTAATGGTGATATCATATGGTATTTGTCTTTCACTGCCTGGCTTATTTCGCTCAGCATAATGCTTTCTAGTTCCATTCATGCTGTTGCGAAGGGTAGGAGCTCCTTCTTCCTTTCTGCAGCATAGAATTCCATTGTGTAAATGTACCATAGCTTTTTGATCCAGTCATTTACTGATGGGTATCTAGGTTGCTTCCAACTCTTGGCTATCGTAAATTGTGCTGCTATGAACATCGGGGTGGATAGGTTCTTTTGGATTGGTGCTTCAGGGTTCTTAGGAAATACTCCTAATAGTGGAATTGCTGGGTCAAAAGGCACGTTCATTTTTAGTTTTCTTAGAAAATTCCATACTGTTTTCCATAGTGGTTGTACCAGTCTGCAATCCCACCAACAGTGAACTAGGGTCTCTTTTTCCCCACAACCTCGCCAGCACTTGTTGNTTGACCTTATCTGAGAAGCACTTTATCTGTCCTTCCATTCTAAATGAAAGTTTTGCTGGATAAAGCAATCTTGGCTGTAGGTCTTTGGATTTCATGACTTGGAATACTTCTTTCCAGCCCCTTCTTGCCTGTAAGGTCTCTTTTGAGAAATCCGCTGACAGTCTGATGGGTACTCCTTTGAGGGTGACTGTCCCCTTATCCCTTGCTGCTTCTAGGATTCTCTCCTTCATTTTAGTCTTGGCTAATGTAATTATGATGTGCCTTGGTGTGTTCCTTCTTGGGTCCAACTTCTTTGGCACTCTCTGAGCTTCGTGGATTTCCTGGAAGTCTATTTCCTTTGCCAGACTGGGGAAGTTCTCCTTTATTATTTGTTCAAATACGTTTTCCACTCATGGCTGTTTCTTTCCCCCTTCTGGTACCCCTATAATCCAGATGTTGGAACGTTTAAAGATGTCCTGGAGGTTCCTAAGCCTCTCCTCATTTTGTTGAATTCTCATTTCTTCATTCCTTTCTGGTGGGATGTTTCTTTCTTCCTTCTGGTCCATTCCATTGATTTGAGTCCCAGTTTCCTTTCCATCGCTATTGGTTTCCTGGACATCTCCCTTCATTTCAATTAGTTTAGCCTTCATATGTTCCTCTAATTTGTGACTGTAATCTACCAATTCTGTGAGCATCCTGATAAATAGTGTCTTGAATTGGGCTTCTGAGAGGCTGGCAATCTCTTGGTCGCTTAGAGTTATTGGCTCTGGGACTTTGAGTTCTTCTTGCGCCATCTTTTGGGCTGTTTGTGCCTGTTAAGTAGCAGGATCGGAGCCCTAGGTTTTCACCAGAGCAGGGCAACTCAGTCGCTGGGTTGTGACGTTGTATGTGGAGGCGGGGTCAAAGAGGGACAATGGCTTCCCTCTGCCGCCTGCTGCTGAGACCCCCACTGGCACCGCAGCCACCACCGTCACCAGGCCCACGCGTTTCCTTCCACTGCACGCGAGTGTGCCACCGCCGTCAGCCCTCCACCACTGGGTTCGCCTCCTGTGGCCTGCATGGTCCGTCTCACTGTGCGTGAATGTGCGACTGCGGTCAGTCTGCCCCACACCCCGACTGGTTCTGGACTGCCTGCGCGCCTGGGTCGGGGGATCTGTCCTGCCCGACCCTGCTCCACTGCTGGCTCCGCCTCTCTTACCATCCACGTTGAACGGTTCGTAGCTGTCGGACTTCCGTATAATTCCGTTTTCTGGTCTTTGGGTGTGTCCTAGTTCTCCAAAACTTTTGTTGTATTCAAACTTGGTTGTGGGAGAAGGCACAGTGTTTCCACCTATGCCTCCATCTTGGCGGAAGTCTCTTTGTTTATTCTTGTTAGAACACAAAGATTGCCGGGTTTGAAAAAAATAACTACCATATTTTTTGGATCATAAGATGCACCTAGGTTTTAGAGGAGGAAAATAGGAAAAAATTTTGGAGCAAAAAATGTGGTAAAATATTTAATAACATAACATAATATTTCACCAAGGTAAATGCAAACAGAACTCAACAGCAGCATTAATAACCATTATTCCTCCCAAATTTGGGGTAAAGAAAGGTGCATCTTATAGTCCAAAAATACGGGTAGATGGTATTTAAAGATCCAAATCTAAAATGTGAGGATAAAGATTGAAAACCAAAAGATGGAAGGTATGTGTGTCAGGCAAATACCACAAGGAAGCTGGTATAATTAAATTAATATCACAGAAATTAAACATTAAGTAAGGGGCATTGTTAGAGAGAAATAGGGATATTTCATATGACACAATGATTAATTAAATGTGAAAATTTGGGGATTTTAGCCCTGACCTGTGTGACTTAGTTGGCTGGGAGTTGTACCACAAAGTGAAAGATCGTGGGTTCAATTCCTGGTTAGGGCCCATGCCTGGGTTCTGGGTTTGGTCCCTGGTAGGAGCGCAGATGAGAAGCAACCAATCAATGTTTCCACCCTTTCTTTCTCCCCCACCCCTTGCCCTCGCTCTAAAAATAAGTAAATATTTAAAAAATTTTCACAATTTTAAATTTTGTATGCACGTACTCATAGAGCCCCTCTGCCTTCCCAAAGGGAAATAAATGAGTCAATACCATAATATGAAATTTTAACACACATCTTCAAAAACTGATAGAAAAAGCAGAAAAAATTAGTATAGTTACAGATGATTTAAACAATACAACTATATATATTTATATTCTCTCAAAGTTATATAAAACACTTAAAATACCCAAATATTGTTATAAAAACTAGCAAATTTTAAATATTGAAATCAAATCAAATATGTTCTTTGGCTACAACACTGTTAAGCTAAAAATCAATAACAAAATGAAACTATAAAATTTCCATGTGTTTTGAAACTTGAAAATACACTTTAATTAACCCATAGGTAAAAGTATAAATCATAATGAAAGTCAGGAAGTGTTTTTAGCTGAATGATAAATAAAATGTTACATTTAAAAATGTGTGAGATGCAGCTAGAGCAGAACTGTGAGATGCATAGTGTTAAATGGATACATTAGAAAGAAGAAGGACTGAAACATCATTGAGTTGTTTAACAAAGAAGAGCAAAATAAACTTAAAGTAAGTAGAAGGAGCAATAATAAGAACAAACATTAATGAAATATAAATAAACAGAAAGAATCAACAAAATGATAAGGTTGTTTTTTAGACTAATAAAACTAACACATCTCTGGTAAAATTTAAAAAAGGGGGAAAATCCAAATTCGCAGTGTCAGACATTAAAAAGGTGACATTACTACAGATTCAGCAGGTTCGCATTGGACTTCTACTTTTACAAGTTATTTTAATCACTGAAGTATTTTTATTTTATTTTTTTGAGAAAGATTTTATTGATTTATTTTTAGAGAGAAGGGAAAGGTAGGAGAAAAAGAATGAGAGAAACATTGATGTGTGAGAGAAACATTAACTGGATGCCTTTAGTACGTGTACTGACTGGGGACCAGACCTACAACCCAGGCATGTGCCCTGACCAGGAATCGAACCTGTGACCTTTTGCTTTGTTGGACAATGCTAACCAACTAAACCACACCAGTCAGGGCTAAAGTATGTATATGTTCATTCTCACTTAATATGTTGTAGTGAGTGGTTGTTATAAAGAGCACATAGCTACTGTATATTTGTTTATATCCCTGGTTTTTAAATAGTATGCTTATTCACAAGGAATATAATATTTTTCTCAATTATACTTTAATTAAAATTAAGGATTACTATAAATGACTTCTCTATAATGCAAAAGTAATTAGTTTATTATTAGATCCATGCAATATTAATTTCTGAAAGTTTAGAAGTATTAGACAAAAAAATGTAAGCAATGATTTAGTTCAAAATTTATTGATAGAACTAAATACTACTTGAATTTTTTCTTGGGTATGCATCTATTTCCCCACTTTATTTATTTGTTTTTAAATATATTTTATTGATTATGCTCTTACAGTTCTGTGTACGTTTCCTCCTTTGACCCCTCCACCTGGTAACTCCCATTCCCTCCAGCAATCCTGCCTTAGTTCATGTCTGTGGGTTGTGAGTATAAGCTTCCTGACTTCTCCATTTCCTATACTGTTCTTAACACCCCCTGTCTATTCTGTCTCAGACAGTTTGTACTTCTCAATCCCTGCACCTTTCCCCTCATTCTCTTCCTCCCACTCCCAGTGGATAAACCTCCAAATGATCTCCATATCTATGGTTCTATTCCTGTTCTGCTCATTTACTTAGTTTGTTTTTTTGGATTCCATTGTTGATAGTTGTGAATTTATTGCCATTTTAATCCTCGTTGTTTTGATCATCTTCTTTTTTTAAAAAAAGTCCCTTTAACATTTCATTTAATAATTGCATAGTGATGGTGATGAACTCCTTTAGCTTTACCTTGCCTGAGGAGCATTTCATCTACCCTACAATTCTACATGACAGCTTTGCTGGATAGAATGATCCAGCAAAGATAATCTAGATAGGTTGCAGGTCCTTGCTTTTCATCACTTTGAGTACTTTTTGCCAGTCCCTTTTAGCCTGTAAGGTTTCTTCTGAGAAATCAGCTGACAGTCTTATGAGAGCTCCTTTGTAGGCAACTCTCTCCTTTTCTCTTGTTGCTTTTAAGATTTTCTCTTTATCTTTAACCTTTAAGATTTTAATTATGATGTGTCTTGGTGTGGTCCTCTTTGGGTCTAACTTGTTTGGGACTCTCTGTGCTTCCTAGACTTATATATCTAGTTTCTTCACCAAATTAGGGAAGTTTTCTTTCATTTTTTTTCAAATAAGATTTCAATTTCTTGTTCTTTCTCTTCTTCTTTTGGCACCCCTATGATTTGAATGTTGACTCCTTTGAAGTTGTCCCAGAGACTCCTTAGCCTAACCTTGTTGTTGTTGGGGTTTTTCTGGATTCTTTTTTTTTCTTGCTTTTCTGACTGAATGTTTTTTTTCTTGCTTATGGTCCAAATCATTGATCTGCTTCATTCAGTCCACTGTTGGTTTCTTATGAACTTTTCTTAATTTCACTTAGTGTAACCTTCGTTTCTGCCTGGGTCTTTTCTCTGTTGTTGAAGTACCTAGTGAGTTCCTTGAGCATCCTAGTAACCAGAGTTTTGAATCTGTTAGATTGCTTATCTCTATTTTATTTAGTTTTTTCTGGAGTTTTGTTCTATTCTTTCATTTGGGCCAAATATCTCTGTCTCATTGTTTTGACAGCCTCCCTGTGTTTGTTTCTATGTATTAGTAAGAGCTACTTTGAATCCCTGTCTTAGTGGGGTGGCCTATTGTAGAAAAGCACACTGGTCAGTTGGATGGGGTGGACCCTTAGGTAATCACCCGGGTGATTACCTGTGAACCAGGTGGAAGGAATCTCTGATATGGTGTTACTGCCCTGGCTCTGTGTTGGATAGAACTTAGAAAGCGGACAATGCCACTGCCTGGCTTCTTGAATTCTGTCGGGAGGAAGCTGTCCCCCAGCACTCTGTCCCCCACCCCGATGCCAGACACTTCAATTTCTCTCCATACACCACTGGTGCCCATCCAACTATTGGCCCTGTGCTGGACCCCAGAGGCAAGTGAGTCTGCAAAGTCCTAAGTCCGTTGTAGGCTCTTTAAGAGGAGACTCCTGAGAGTTCCTCAGTTTCCTACCCCAACCCCCACTGGTTTTTAGGCAGAAGTTGTGGGGACCAACCCCCCATGTCAGGAAGAAAAAGTCCCTGGCACTGGAACCCTAGGCTGGATGGTCTGGTGCGGGGCTCAGATCCCTCATCCCTGAGGTATCCCTCCTGATTGTTATCCGCCACCTGTGGGTGTGGGACACCCACTCTGCTTCTCCCTGTCTCTGCACCTCTCCATGCGTCTCCGTGTCCTTGTCTCCACCCCTGCTGAGAGTCTGAATGAATGTCACTTCTTTAATTGCTTGGTCATTGGACTTTCACGCAGCTTGATTTTTTGGTGATTCTGGGTAATAATTGTTTTGTAGTCTAGTTGTAATTTTTGCTGTGGTTGTGGGAGGAGGCAAGCCATGTTTGTCTATGTCTCCAACTTGACCGGCCACTCTTGAATTTTTTTTAAGTAAAAAAAGTGAAGATGTCAAACGTGAATCAATTAATGACTGGAGAAGGTGTGGCGTAGGAATGATAATCAATTGGTGAGATTTGTAAACTTGAACAGCCACAACATTACATAGTCAAAGTGGAATATCACCAATTTCAGTCAAATCACTTTATTTGTACATAATTAAAACATTTGAGGGGGAAGAAGGTTGCAGTCAAGTAGATGGAAGCTGAGCCCACTTGCTTGTGCCCCCAGCATGGATTTTCAGTTGATCTTCTGATAAGTGACCAGAACAATTAAAAGAATCTTGGCTGTTGGGAATTTTTGAAGCCAAGGAGTACAGAGGAGGCTTTGCACAGTCCAGTAGGGATTTTAAAAGTCGAAGGGGAGGTATGCTTCGTGAAGTGCCCGCTGCAGAGGAGTGATCAGAGGGGAGAAAAGGAAGCGTAGTAGCTCCTGCCTTTCCTAGAAGGAGGACTCGGGTCCTGCACAGGGAACCCCCAACCCTAATCAGGAGAGACTTGGGAGGATGTCCGGAGTCTGGGAGACTCAGGCTGCACACACGTTTTGAGCAGCTCATCCAGGTGCCGACTGGGAGAGCCCAAGAGAGAAAAATTCTAGCTCCGAAGACTGTTGAAGGCACTGGCAGGCTGGCACCAGACCTGTTGGAGAAAATCTTTTTACCTCTTGGGGAAGTGGAGTACATGGACAGCTGGGCAGTGGCTCAGAACTGCAGAGTGGGGGCCACATAAAGACTTATTTAAAGGGGAGAGTGCAGGTGTGGCTGAGCCGGGAACCCACATGTGCACAGAGATGCCCTGCCAGCAAAGAGGCCAAATTCAAAGCACGTTCATGACTGCTGAACCTAGCTGGCCAGGAAGAGTGGAAGGCTACACAGCGAAGGGACTTGTGGGGCCCTGCCCAGTGCAGCTGGTGAGCAGGGGCTGCATGCAGAATGGAGGATTTTGGTCTGAGCCCCCTGCAAGAGCATTGAGCTGGGAACTGGCCCGGCAGGAGCTGAGCACCAGGGATTTTTTGCAGGAAGGCGGGCCACTGAAACTACGGAGTACAAACCTCTGGGAAAGGGAAGGTGTGCCCATCCCCCACCCGCAGGATTGCAAACTCCACAGAACAGTAAGGGTAGGTTCAATAACCCCCTGTCTGGTACGAACCTTCAAAAGAGCTTTTTATGAACTTTTATCAGACACTAGGCTGGCTCTTCCTCGTGCCCTATTCCACTGAAAATAGCAGAGCAAAGAGATTAGAAATTGGCACAGCAAGAGGTATTCAGGGCCTTGCTCAGCCTTGGCTCTCACACAAAGCTGCCATCAGCGCAAAGCAGAAGAAAGCTGACCCTTTTACACAGATTGGTCCCACACATGAAACAGACAGCTAATTCATCAGAAACTATACATTATCGGAAATAATATGGGACAGACCAAGGTATGTGGTGTGGGGGTGGGGAAACATACTCACCATATTCCCTGAAGACTGAGCAGAAACTCCCCAGGGCAGGGGGCATGATCCAGTGATCCCACCCACTTGACTGCACCAGAGGCCTCCTCTGGAGGCGGGTGGAAGTGGCACATGAGGTGCTGTTGGACTTCAGATGACCCACCCCTGGCTGTGATAGAAAGCCAGCAGGGCAGAACAACAGGGACCAGCTAAGCCTGAAGGAGACAGCCACACACTGTGGATCACTTGTAGCCTTGAACAGCCTGCTTAACAGACTGGGACACCAGCCGACATCAGGGACAGATCCCGAAGGTGAAGGCAGTAGACCAACAAATGCTAGGCTCTGCGGAGGCAAATTCCACCTTGTCCCATTATTTGTGCTATTGCCCTCCTGCATGTTTTTAACATTGTTTCTTTGTCTTTGATTTTGTTCCTATAATTTCACTATTATTTTATTTTATTTTATTTATATGTATTTATTATTTTTTAACTTTCAGTTTAGTTTTAATTCAAATCTTATATTTTAGCCTTGCCCTCTTTTACTCCATTGGCCTTCATCCTTCTTTTTCTTATTTTTGTTTTAAATTTTATTTTTTCCCTTTCTACACCTTGTTTCTCTTCCTCATTCCTACAATTTCTCCTCCCTCCACCCTCTCAGGGCACTCTTTCTTTCCACTAGCCACTCACAATCTTTCCCCCTTCTTATCCTTTTTTGTCATTCTACCGTTATTCGTATTTGCTTGGTTGTCATTGATATAGGGTTGTTGTTGCAGTTCTTCAGTTTTATCAATAGTTGTTCCCTATTTTTAATTACAATTCTCATATTTTACTGTCCCCCTGTCCTACTCCATTTCCCTTTTCCCCTACCCTGTATTACTTTCCTTTTAAATTTTATTTTGTCCCTTATGTAGTATGGTTTCTAATACTTATGCTCATTATTTCTCTTTCCTTTATTCTCTCAAACTCATTTTTCTTTCATTTAGACATCTCATGATCTTTTTTTCTTGCACTTATTTTTTATTTCTTATAATATTATTATTCTCTTTCCCCCTTTATTAATCTTTGCTCCTTGTCATAGATATCACCAGAGTGGTTGTTTTCCTTCAATTTGGTTCCTATTTTTTCACAATTTTTTTGAAAATTTCTCATATTGTACTCTTTCCTTTTCTTACTCTAGTTTACCCTATTTGCTCAATGTTTTATTTATGTTGTAAATTTTATTTTCTCCTTTTCTTCACCTTGTTTCTATTCCCTACTCTTATTATTTCTCCTGCCCTGCTCTCTCACAATCATTTTTCTTTCTCTTAGTCACCTCATATTCTTTTTTTCCTTTCATTCTTCCTTATTCTCTTTCCACCTTTATTAATCTTAGCTCATTTGTTGTTGATATCACAGTAGTGGTTGTGGAGTATTTTTTGCTAGTGTTGTGTATTTTTGTTGTTGTTGTTGGGTTGTTTTGTTCTGTTCTGGCGGCTCTTATACAACTGCATACAAAATGTGGCAGGGGTTGTGAATCTCAGTCAGCCAGCCAGAGTGGCAAACCCACCAATGAAAGGATCAACAACAACCAATACCCAGTTGCAACAAGAAGCTCACATAAACTGCTAAAGGGCCTCCCTAGAGTATCCAACTCAGGAGTTTAAGGAGACTGCACCATTGAGTCCCACAGGACTCCAACCACAGGAGACCATCCCATGAAGACAGGGAGTCAAAGCAGATCAATCTAATATGCATAAACAAACAAAAAATGGCACCTAAAATGAGGAGACAAAGAAACAACCACCAGTTGAAAGGAAAGGAGGGGTTCCCCAGAAAGAGTGCTAAGTGAAATTGATACAAGGACTTTATCAGAGTTGAAAGTAATGGTTATAAGGATGCTAAGGGAATTCAGTGAAAACTCCAAGGAAATCAGTGGGAACTATATATCAGCATGAAAAAGGACATAGAAAATATGAATAAAGACCAGGAAGAAATGAAGAATACAGTACCCAAAATAAAGAATCCACTAGAAGAAATCAGAAGCAGGTTAGATTAGTCAGAGGATAAATCAGCAAGTTGGAAGACAGTATAGAACAAAACACCCAGTCAGTGCAACAAAATGAAAAAGACTCACAAAGAACAAAGATAGTTTAAGGGAGCTGCAGTACAACATGAAACATAACAATAATCACATTATAGGGATTCCAGAAGGAGAAGAAAAAGAGCAGGGGAGAGAGGACCTGTTTGAAAAAATGACACAGAACTTCTTTACATTGGTGAAGGAAAAAGTTACACAAGTTCAGGAAACAAAGTGGGTCTCAACCAAGATGAACCCAAAGAGGTCCATTCTAAGACACATCATATATAAATCAGCAAAATTTAAGAACAAAGAGAGACTCTTCAAGGTAACTGGGGAGAAATAGCTAGTAACATACAAGGGGGCTCCAATAAAGCTGGATACATGGACAACAACTGAGAAGGGCGGAAATGGGAGGGAAGGGGGGAGCATGGGGATGGGATGGGATGGGAGTAATAGACAGAAAACTGTACTTGAAAAATAATTAAATAAAAAATTGGAGGAAAAAAACAATGATAA
Organism: Sturnira hondurensis; assembly: GCF_014824575.4. NCBI lineage: Eukaryota > Metazoa > Chordata > Mammalia > Chiroptera > Phyllostomidae > Sturnira > Sturnira hondurensis. The sequence goes on from NW_028082759.1 coordinate 29,349,726, forward strand.
TAGAGCATGTTAAAAGAAAATAATAAATTGGTTGTTTTTAAAATAAAAAAAATAAAGCCAATGTGAGCAAAAAAAAGCTATCAGCAGATTTGTCAACTGAAATATTACAAATCAGAAGGGAATGACATGAAACATTTAAGTAATGAAAAGCAAAAGCAACCAAGACTACTCTACCCAGCAAGGCTCTCATTTAAAGTGCAAGGCAAAATAAGAAGTGTCCCCAACAAAAAAAGGGCTAAAAGAGTATATCGCCACCAAAGCAGCTTTGCAGTAGATGCTAAAGGGACTGCTTGAAGAAGAAGAAGAAAGAGAGAGAGAGAGAGGGAAACAGGCAAAAAAGAGAGAAATGGCAATGGATAAATACCTATGAATAATAATCTTAAATGAAAACATGACCTGCATATATGCTGTCTGCAAGAGATCTGCTTCAGGACAAAAGATCCACGCAGGCTGATAGTGAAGGGATGGAAAAAATACTCCAGACAAATGGGCATGAAAAATATCTGGGGTAGCAATACTTATATCATACCAGGTAGACTTCAAAAAAAGCCCAAAGCAAGAGACAAAGAAGGTCACTACATAATACTAAGGGAGTTGTCCACCAAGAGGATGTTACCCTTGTAACGTATATGTACCCACATAGGATCACCCAAATACATAAGAAAAATCTTGGAGGACATTAAGAAGGGGATGAACAGCAATATAGTCACTATAGGGGATTTTAACACCCTGCTTTCAACAATGGATAGGTCAATGAAATAAAAAATCAACACGGATATTGTAGCATTGAACAACACTCTAGGTCAAATGGACTTAATTGATATTTACTGAGCATTTCAACACAAAGAAGCAAAATATACAGCCTTTTCAAGCACATGGATTAATTTCAATGATAGACCACGTGGTAGGGCATAAAACAAGCCTCAACAAACTCAAGAAAACTGAAATTATATCAAGCATCTTCTCAGAAAACAATGCCTTGAAACTAAAAACCAATCTCAAAGAAAAATTCAAAAAATTCAAATACTTGGAGACAGAATAATATGTTATTAAATAATGACCAGGTCAAAAGTGAAATCAAGAAACAACTCAAAAAGTACCTAGCAACAAATGAAAATGAATATAAAACAACCCAAAGCCTATGGGACACACTGAATTCAGTACTGCGAGGGACATTCATAGCAACACAGGCCTATCTAAAGAATACAGAGAGTTCTCAAATAAACCATCTAACCCTTCATTTAAAAGAACTAGAGGAGCAACAACAAACAAAGCCCAGAGCAAGTAGAAAGGAAAAAATAATCAAGATCAGAGCAGAATTAAATGACATAGAGACTAAAAAACAATTAAAAGGATTAATGAATTCAGGATGCTTCTTTAAAAAGATAAACAAAATTGACAAACCTTTAATCAGACTCATCAAGAAAAAAAGAGAGAGGACCCAAATAAATAAAATCACAAAGAAGAGAAATAAAAACTGATACCATAGAAATACAAAGGATTGTAAGAAATTACTATAAACTATATGCCAAGGAATTGTACAACCTGGGTGAAATGCATACATTTTTAGAAGCATATAACCTTCCAAAACTGAATCAAGAAGAAGCAGAAAGCCTGAATAGACTGAAAACAACTAGCAAAACTGAAGCAGCAATCAAAAAACTTCCTGCACACTAAAGCCCCAGATTGGATGGCTTCACACAAAAGCCCTGGAGCAGACGGTGATTTTTGGCAGACATTCAAAGAAGAACTAAATCATATTCTTCTCAAACTATTCCAAAAAGTTCAAGAAAAGGGAAGAGTCACAAACTCTTTTTTCAAGGCCAGTATTATCCTATTTCCAAAATCAGGTAAGACACAACAAAAAAGAAAACTATCAGCCAATATCACTGATGAACATAGATGCTAAAATCCTCGGTAAAATATTGGCAAACTGCATCCAGCAATACATTAAAAAGATCATACACCATGATCATGTGGGATTCATCCCAGGGATGCAAAGATGGTACAATATTCACAAATCAATAAATGTAATACATCACATAAACAAAATGAAGGACAAAAACCATATGATCATATTAGTAGAGGCTGAAAAAGCTTTTGATAAAATCCAGCACCCATTTATGATAAAAACACTCAGCAAAGTGGAAACAGAGGGAGCATACCCCAACAGAAGAAAGACCATATATAAGAAACCTACTGCCAAAATCATACTCAATGGACAAAAACTAAAAGCTACCTTAAAATCAGGAACAACACAAGGATGTCTGCTTTTGCTATGCTTAACATAGTACTGGAAGTTCTAGCTATAGCACTCAGACAAGAAAAATAAATAAAAGTCATCCACATTGGGAATGAGGAAGTAAAACAGTCATTATATGCAGATGACATGATAGGGTTCATAAAAGTCTCCATCAAAAAAACTATTTAACCTAATAAATGAATTTGACAAAGTAGCAGGATACAGGATCAAAATTCAGACATCAGTGGCATTTTTGTACATCAACAATGAACTATCAAAAGGAGAAACTAGAAAAAATCTTTAACAACAAGAAAAATAAAATATACCTAGGGATAACTTTAACTAAGGAAGTAGAAGACCTGTACTTGGAAAACTATAGAACACTGAAGAAAGAAATTGAGTAAAATACAAATAAATGGAAGCATATACCATGTTCATGTATTGGAAGAATTAATATCACTGAAATGCCCATTCTACCCAAAGCAGTCTATAGATTCAGTGCAATCCTTATTGAAATACCAATGGCATATTTCACTGATCTAGAACAAATACTCCAAACATTTATATGGAACCATAAAAGATCCCCAAAAGCATCAGCAATCTTGAGAAAGAAGAATGAAGTTGAAGGGATCACAATACCTGATATCAAACTATGCTAAAAGGCCACTGAATTCAAAATAGTCTGGTACTGACATAAGAATAGACACATAAGTCAATGGAACATAACAGAGAGCCCAGAAATAAAGCCATGTCTCTATGGTCAGTTAATATTTGACGAAGTAGGCATGAGCATACAATCAAGTTAAAATAGTCTCTTTAATAAATGCTGTTGGGAGAACTGGACTGGTACATGTAAAAAAATGAAACAAGACCACCAACATACAGGAGATATCACCTCACACCTGTCAGAATGGCTACCATCAATAAATCAACAAAAGACAAGTGTTAGTAAGGATGTGGATAAAGGGAACCCTAGTGCACTCTTGGTGGGAATGCACACTGGTGCAGCCACTGAGAAAAACAGTGTGGGATTTTCTTAAAATATTAAAAATAGAACTTGCCTTTTGACCCGTGATTCCACTGCTGGGAATATACCCTAAGAATCCTGAAGCACCAATTCAAAAGAACTTACTTACCCCTATGTTCATAGCAGTGTTATTTTTAAGAGCCAAGTGATGGAAATAGCCTAAGTGCCCATCAGTAAATGAGTGGATAAAAAAACTGGTACATTTACACAATCTAATATTACACAGCAGAAAGAAGGAACTCCTACCTTTTGCGACAGCGTGGATGGAACTGGAGACTACGCTAAGTGAAATAAATCAGTCAATGAAAGAAAAATACCATATGATATCACTTATAAGAGGAATATAATGATCAAAATAGAATCAGAGACATGGAAACCTGTAACAGACTGACAGCTGTCAGAAGGGTGCAGGGAGGGGGATAATGGTGGAAAGAAAGGGAAGGGACTAAACAGAGAACATGTATGAATGACCCATGGACATGGACAACAAACAGTGTGGGTTTGACTGTGGGAGTGGGAAGTGGGCTGGGTAGAGAATGAAGGGGGAAACACTGGGACAACTGTAACAGAATAACAATAAAAATTGTAAAGAAAATAAAAAATCAGTAAAAAAAACAAAAAATTGGGTTTGTTTCAAAAGATTTGCCAGTTTTCCATGATGATTTGGGCCAGTTACAAGTCTCAAAAAAAAATTTGTGCAACCACTTCCACAGAGATTGCCTGAGGGGATTGTTTTGTGGCCTTGACGAAATTATATAATTCCTTCACGTTTCTGTTTCTTTATCTACTAGATAAGCAGACTGGACAAAATAGTTCCAAATCTTCCAAATATACAGTAATTTTTACTATTTTACAAAGGGAACATTTTATAATAATTAGGAGTGTAGACTTCAGAATTGTGAATTCATTCATTCATTTATTCAGCAAATATTTATTAAGCAAATACCATGTGCCAGCTCTATATTAAACCCTAGGGATATGGACGAGTTCTCTGTCATTATAGAATTTATTTTTTATTAAATACCAGTCAGGTAACAAATCTCATAAAGAAGCGGGAATTGTGAAACATGCTATGTGGGTGATAGGGTGTTGTGATACGGATTTAAAAAGATGTTTGAAAGTTTCTTTGTACTCTGCCTAACTCATAATAAGCTTCCAATAAAAGCAGTTTGGGATTTGTGTTATCAGTGATAATAAAAACCTCATCACAGTTTTGTATCAGCTACAGAGATTTTGTTCTTTAGTCAGGACACATTTTGTTGCAAAAGACGTAAGCTCAACTGAAATTGAATGTATGAAAAGGAATGTATTTGCTCATGTATTTTAAAAGCCCAGGGGTAGCTTAGGGACAGTTTGACCTGGGGTCTTGAAGGATGTCATCAGGTTTATTTGTTTTTCCTTGTGTCTGCTGTTCACTACTGGAGGCAAGCTGCAGGAAAGCCGACACTATCTCAACTTAAGTGTGTGTGTGTGTGTGTGTGTGTGTGTGTGTGTGTGTGTGAGCACAGGAGTGAATGTGTCTGTTGATTGCTACTTAGGTGACCGTGCCTGAAGCAGACACTGCTATTTATTACCCAGTATATTTTTCCTCTTTGTTCTTACAGAAATACTGTTAGTATTAGTTTTATCTGGGCACATGACCACCTAGCTAGAGAACATGTTTCTCAGTCTTCGCTGAAGATAAGTGTGGCCAATTCTTCAACAATGCAATGTGAGTGGAAGTGACATGTGCGACTTCTGCTTCACTTTAAGCCAGGAGTGTCAAACTCATTTTCACCAGGGGCCATATCAGCCTCATGGTCACCTTCAAAGGGCCAAATATAATTTTAGGACTGTATAAATTTAAGTACTTCTTAACTAGGGGCCAGGAGTTCAGTGCTGCTGCTGAGTAGAAACAGCAATGGGCTAGAAAAAACAACGTGGAGGACCGGATTCGGCCCACGGGCCTTGTGTTTGCCACCTGTGCTTTAAACCATCACTTGCCTTCTGCTTGCTCTGTCCTTTTCCACATGCTGGAATGCAGATACAGTGCTAGTTGCGTCTGCTTCATTCACGCAGACAGTGTTACAGAAGCCTGTCTCAATGGGGAGTTCCAGAAAAGAATAGATAATGAATGAAGATATTCATTTTATGTAATGAGCTAAGTTCTTTCCTACACATTTAGAATGATACTAGTTGTATGTCATGCTGTGAGGAAATAGCAAGGTGAAAACAACCTGGACCCCTGGGCCATCTTGTGGAGCAGAGAGCCTGTGTGTCTGGGACCTCCTGCCAGCTCTGGACTTGGTTACCTTAATTCATCCGCAGGCTTCACTATTACAGTGGCTTAGCTAGTAAATGCTCAGCTCTGTAACTGGGGGCCCAGATGGACTCTTGATGAGCAGTGCTGACTGGGAGCCAGTAAGGCAGGCACTCACAGATAACATTGGAGCGGTGCACTTGGCAGCCAAAACAATGCTTGTTAGGAGCACACACCTAGCAGGAGAGCAGGAGAAGCTAGTTTTGCCACTTCAGAAGTCTGTAATGGGAATAATAATCATCATTACTCCCCTTGAGCTTTACCTTTCCAGGTCAGGAGTCATAAAACACATCAGACCCTGCTTTCACTCAATTATGTAAATATTTTTTATATAAATATACTCATAAACATTTCTTGCTAGTCAGTGAAGATAGCAATATGATTGTGTAAAAATCTCAGATTAATTCAGGAAAAGATATTAACTTGTGTTTTATTGATTTCCTGCCAGATAGCACTATGCATGTATAAACATAAAATTATACATGAATAATATATATACCTACTATACTACATTTTTTGAATAATTTGTAATTTGTCATTTTTTTGTAATTTAAGTTAAAGATCCCAAAGTAGTTTGCTAATGTCTTGTCTTTTGCTCTCCCCTCATACCTCTGCAAATTGTTGTGCCTTAAATAGCTCTTCTTACAGTGAATAATACATTTGGTCCACTAGTCCAGTGATTTTCACCCTTTGTTTGCTCACAGCACACATAAATTAATTGCCAAAATTCTGTAGCACTCCAAAAATATACTTTTTGCTGATCTGACAAAATTACGAATAATTTTGATTCATTCACACCAATCAGCTATTGTTGTCTTAGCTATCATTGTTTATTTTTTTAATTTCACAATCTAGGAGAAAAGAGTTCAGTATCCCTGACTAAATAGTCAGGTGTTGCATTAAAAAAATTCTTGTGGCACACCGGTTAAAAATCACTGCACTAATCTTCTCACTGTACTTCATTTATTTCAGGCTTGCATTTAGCTTTCGTGTGGAGATTTGCGCAGGTGGCCTTAGCACCTGGTTCAATGGGTATAGCCTGACACTAAGCTAGTTTTTCTGCAAAACGAGCTTATAGGCAAGTGACTGCCCAGAGAGCACTGGAGGTGGAGCTGCCTTGAATTCCAAGTTCATGATTGAGTGTGGTGGCCTTGCACAAGGGAATCAAACCTGGGCTGGGACACACGTGTGGGAAAGAGGCTGTAAGAACTTTCTTCAAGCAGATATGTAGAGGCAGACTGAAAGATAACCCTGAACAGAGTGCAGCCCTGAGCCTTTGTGTCCAGGCTCGTAGGCTGAATTACCTGTTATTTCCCTCATCCTCCGGGTTGAAAAAAATATTATGTTCGTTATTAAAAATTAGAATATTCAAATAAACAGAAAAGCACCGAAATTCCACTACTCAGATATTACTACTACATCTAATTTTAATTTTATATCCTTTTAAAATTTTGCTTATGCAAAAACATAAGTATGACTGTATAAAAGTAGTGTATGTCTTTGCAAGCTGCTTTCTAGACTGTCTCAAATAATACTTTTATATTACTTTTACTGTCTCAAGTAATACTTTTATATTTCCATATTTAAATAAATCCAAGTAGTCCATGGCATTTTTTTAGAGTTGCTTTAAAGACACAGAATCCATGAATCCAAAGTACCATTCCATTCTGTCCTTGTGTTTCTTGATGGGCATCAAGGGGAATCTAATACACAACCCACAGTTATGCTCTTGAACGCGCCTTCCTCGTATGTATGTATGTATGTATGTATGTATGTATGTATTGCACCCAGAGCTGCTGAAGAAACCTTCCATGCTAAATTCCCACTGTCTCCTTCACTCCCAGAGCTGCTTTCCCCATCCCTCTTTCTACCTTTTAATGTAGAACAACTTGTTTTCTCAGATAAGTTCTCCCCGTCATGCTCTGGCTCCGTGATCTGGCCCTTTTATTAATTTACCCATCTCCCAAGTCTGCTTTGGCTTGCTGAGCAAGTCTAGGGCACTTTTCTGAGGGGTGAGGAGGGAGGGACTGAGCAGGCAAAAACAACCTTCTTTTTATAAATGGGAATGGATAGTAAATGAGAAACGATGTAAATACTCAAGAGTTAATAATGTTATCACTGCAATATTAATATATTCCAGAAAATTTTATGACAAAAAATAAGTGCACAAATACTGTCATTTTTAATGACTAGAGTATGCATCATTCCATACAGAGATGTTAACTATATATTTACACTATTTTCTATTTTTACATACTTAATTTGTTTACAATTTTTATTACTCTAAAAGCTCTGCTATGAATATCTTTGCATATCCATTTTTGAGTTGTTTTCAAATTACTTATTTATAACAAGTTTCATGAAATGGGATTGCTGAGTCCAAAGGTCGGCACATTAATGAAAATGTTGCCTTATTGTCCTCCAGAAAGGTATACTGATTTGCTTTTCATTAATTTTGTACAAGACATTATGGAACCCACAATTACGCCAGTGTTACAATCATTCTTTTTTAAGTTTGTCGATTCAATAGACAAAATAGAAGTTATTATTTTATTTATTTAATTACTTGTGGATTGGAAGATTTTTGTTTTCATCATTGTTGACCACCGTAGGTCTGATATTTGGAATCATATACGCATTTCCTGTTGGGAATTGTAATTTAACATTTGGCAACGTATACTGGCAATCAGGTTTTGGAGTTAGAAAATGTTTTCAAGATATTGTTAGCTACAACCAATCATGATGAAATGCACTAAATTTCAATCTTTGACTTTCTTTTCAATAATTTATTTCTGAATCTCATAAAGAAGGAAAAAAACTCCAGAAGAATAAGATAAATCTATCCAATACTTTTGCTAAATCTAACCTTATCCTTAGCATTTGTAAAGGGGTGATATTTCTCTGGTCATCTAAAGGTCAGGGGCCTATTGTCATTAAGAAAAGAGGTCATGATGATGGGTCAGCTGATCTGAGGAATGGAAAGCTCAGGAGTCCCAGCCAGATTCGTGAGAGCAGCACCCGAGCCACCAGGTCTGTGTGATGGCCAGTGACGGAAGTTGCTGTGAGGAAGGGTAAGTGCATTTCCTGGAGACCTAGAGGAAGGGCAATGTCAAGACTTAAACCTAAACGTTGTTCAGAACTGCTCTGCCTGGTTTTGGGAATTGTAACTACCCCCCATGGCTAAGGATGAGTGAGCGACCTCCGGAATTTGAGCCAAAGGAGGCAAAGCTTGTCTCTGGCAGCAAAAACTACCTCAGCTTCCTCCTCCTGACTCCAAAGCATGGTCAATGTTGATGGTGGGTAAGACTCCTCAAAGAGAGAGGGGCAACCTAAGCCATACTCAATCAGTTGGGAGGCCTTCATGGAAGGACTCGAGGGGCTGTGACAAAGAGGGAGCAATGGACCCTTGTCCCCCAGCTACTCTGACATAGCCTGAGTCCCCATGTCCTCTGGGAGAAGCACTTCCTGGCTCTAATCCACTTAAGCCTGAAAACCTGATGGGGAGAGGGTGCAGCTTCTCGCCTTGCTAGAGCGGTATCTAGGGGAAATCTGGCATAAGAAAGAATTCCTAAAAATTCTGTGAAACCTGCTTTGCTGAGTGTTTTCATCCATATGTTAAGGATCTGAGCAGGAAATGAGTATGTCTCTCAAAGTTTCTGTAACCCACTTCCTGACAGACTCTGACTCAAAGCCTTCAGATTTCTTTGAAATGTTATCTACTGTTTGATCCTTGCCACCCTGTATTCCTGTGTATTACAACCCAATAAAAACCCTTGGAGAAAGGGGCTCCAGGCCTTTTTCCTCTGAGAAACTGGCCACCTCTCTTCCCCAAGCAGATCATGTCTTGGTAATGTTTACTTTCATCTGTGGTGGATGGGGGGACTTGAGGGCAAAGTCGCCCTGACAGAATGTGACTCTGAATCCATTACCCTCTTCATATAACAAAACAAAGCAAAACAAAACAAAACAAAACAAAAAAAAACAAAAGAAAAGAAAATCTGAAGAACAAAGAGGAGAGCTCAGGGTTATTATATCTTTTATAAGACAGCTATGGTTGGTAGAGGTGGCAAAGCATGTTCAAATCTTTCTTTCTAGCTCAAATAAAAGGCAAATTTGGTCATAATGAGAAAAGCTTATGTTTATGGCCAATGCTGTAATGGGCCAAAGAGATCCTATTTTTAAGGGTTCGTTGTTTTAGTTACTACACTTAGTGCCTTATATTCTTTTCCCTGACAATCCAAACACCAGTCATCCTAGAAGGCCAGTGCCTCCTCAGTCCCCCCTTCCTCCAAGAAGCTCCGCAGGCAGGAGACACCATAGTGAGCTGCTTCGGCATTCAGAGCCCGTCTCACCCAACTCAGCATGGATTATCTTACATCTCATTTTCTTCACATCCTTGCATATTATTTTCATTTATTTCTCATAATAGATGGTCAGCTCCCCTCGATCAGAAGTTTAATCCCTAGCACAAAGTTAGGCACACAGTACGGTTTATCGTAAATGCAAATTGATTGCTGTAATGGTCTCTTAAATCAGCTCTACAGAAAGATTCAACTAATATTTATTAAGCAACTGCTATGCTCTTGGTGTTTACACATAAGACATCTTTTTTAATCCCTACAATCATCCTGCTGGGTGAGAGATGCTGGTCCATTTGTCGAATAAGAAAACTGAGTCCAAGGATGATAAAGCACTTTCTCAAGATTGCCCTGCTAGTTGGGGGTTTCAGTCTGGTTTACCAGCTGCAAAGCTGGTGCTGGTTTTACTGTCACACTCCTTCTGGGTTTGCTCGGCACGACCTGGTCGTGGGTGAAAGAGCTTTGCACAGAGGAGGACCAGCATCCCTGACAAGCTTATTCAGGGACACAGAAGTGAGACAAGTGTGATTATTTTGGCTGTTTTTGCTAACTAAGCCCCATGGTGCCCATGTTTTGGAGCAAGGCCTGATTTTAAAAAGCAAACTAAACAAGGATAAGGGATTGCCTTTCCACTAAAGCCAAAATTGTTGGGTTTTCAGGAAGAAAACTAATGGACTTGTGATTGTCTTCTGCTGGCAAAATAGACAAAGCAGAATTTTTAAGGGTTATAAATGTAAATGATTTAGACTATTAAAAATGTAATACTTAATGAGCAAGAGCTTTTAGCATGTCTACAGAATTTGACTGTTTCTGCAGGAAAATGTTAAATGTGGGAAGAATATAATGAGACTCCCTAAACATGAATTGCATTATTGCTTCATTAAAAAATAAAAGAATCGATTTTATATAACAAAACAAATGTGCGATGCCACATATAGCTTTGTATAGCTGTTTTTCTATTAAAGCCGCTTCCACTGCAGGTGGGACTCTAGCTTCATTAAGCATTCATTAAGGTCAAGTTATCCCACTCATAGATCACCTACAGCACTTAGCACATTTCCTGTGCTTTCTTCGAGAGCTCTTTGCCTCTAAGAGGTTCAACACCAAACCAAACAAGAGCAAAATGGGAGGTGTTTATGAATGTCAAATTTGTAAACCGAAATTTGAGGACGTTATCTCTTTCAGAATCAGTTAGCTAAGCCAAGGAAAAAAGTCGAACTTTCTATAAAGAGTAACTGCTTAAAAAAGAAATTTTGGGGGCGGATAGAATTGTTCAGTTGGTTAAAAGAATGGGAAAATCTGCCGAGTTTTATGAATTCATACAACACAGGGAAATTACTTAAGCCTAATAAGAATTCTTTTTAAAATATGAAGAATTTTAACTATGGTTAACATAGGTAACACAAACTTTACCATTTTAGCTATTTTTAGGTGTACCGTTGGGTGGCATTAAATACATCCACAGGGCTGGGCAACTGTCCCGCCCTCTAAAGTCAGAACTTCTTCATCATCTCCAACCGAATCTCCGTGCTCGTTAAACGAGAATGCCCCTTTGTCCTCTCTCCACTGTCCTCTCTACCCGACCCCAGGGGACCATAACCTTTCTTCTCCTTTATGTCTCTATGGAGTTGATTACTCTAAGACACCTCATATAAGGGAGTTGTATAATATTTGTCCTTTTGTGACTGGGATACTTATCATAATGTCTTCAAGGTTTATCTAGGTTGATAATGTGGCAGAATCCTTCCTTTTTAAGGCTGACTGATAGTTCATTATATATATATATATATTTTTTTTTATCACTTATTTATATGATCATTTTATGAATGGATAAAGGTGGGCTGCTTCCATCTTTTGGCTGTTGTGATTTGTTCTGCTGTGACATGGGTGTACAAGAATCTGTTTGAGGCCCTGGCTGGTGTAGCTCAGTGGATTGAGCGCGGGCCTGCAAACCAGACAATTGCGGTTCTATTCCCAGTCAGCGCACATGCCTGGGTTGCAGGCCAGTTCCCAGCAGGGGCCAGTTCCTAGCAGGGGATGCATGAGAAGCAACCATACATTGATGTTTCTCTTCCTCTCTCCTTCCCTTCCCCTCTAAAGATAAATGAATAAAATATTAAATAAAAAAAAGAATCTGTTTGAATCCCTGCTTTCCCTTCTTCGGGTGTATACCCAGAAGTGGAAGTGCTGGGTCATGTGGTGATTCTATGTATAATTTTGTGAGAAAATGCCACATGTTGTTTTTCACAGCGACTGTATCATTTTATGTTCTAATTAGAAGGGCACAAAGGTTCAGTTTCTCTACACCCTCACTAATACTTGTGATTTTTCTGTTTTTTTTTAAAAATAGTCCTCCTATTATTAAACCCACAGAGATAAGTTGAACAACATCACTAGGAAACAATCAGTTAAATTCAGGATGTAAGTCATCTCCTAAAACGACTGGCTTTAATCTCATCAAAGAAAAAGAATGGCATAGTAGGATCATTTCAGACTAAAGAGATTAGAAAGAGATATAAATATTCTATTGTAATTCCTGTACCTTCATTAAGTCCTTGCTTAAAACACACACACACACACACACACACACACACACACACACACATAGTTATCATAGATGTGAAGGGGAAATGCATTTAATATTAAATATTTCTTTTATATTTATTTTGTTTGCTTAGGTTCTTTTTTATTGTTGTTCAAATACAGTGGTCTCCATTTCTCCTCCTCCACTCCCCTCCTTCTTTGCTTAAGTTCTTAGAACTCATTGATCTTTACTCATCACAATTCTGCTAATTTTTTTAGATGTAATTTTACATTTTTTGGTGTTGTTATTTGACTAACTCTTTCTCTCATTAGTTTGTGAGCTCAAGAAGATTTGAACTGGATGTAGCACATAAGTACTTAATGAAATAAATATCTGTTGAGCATATAAATAATTAAAGTAATGAATTACCAGGCTGCCATTTTTCTAATTTATTTTCATTGCATTCAGCAAACTTTATTAAGCAGCTACCATGTAGCAGATCTTGGACTAGCAGTGTCTTGATGATACTGTTAAATACCATTGCCTACAGGTTGTCATTCTTAGCCTGGCTATGTTTGTTTAAGCCCTAATCTGTATCATCAAAATTTAAGGCAGACTGGGAAAGTAATATTCCCACTAGAGTCATTGATTGAATGCGTGTCTATTGAGGCTGGCATCTCAGGTTGGAGGCACAGCACAATCACAGTTCATTATGTTACAGATTGTAGGGCTATATGGACTATGGGACCTGGTCAGGCATCTATGTTTTTAAAAGCCCTTCAGTGTTAAAAGCCCTGAGATGCACACTCAGGCATGAAAGCTACTGAAAAAGATAGACCTGGCTCAAACCTGGCTCCATCACTGACCGGATATCTGAGCTCGGGTAATTCAGCTGTCTGCTCTTAGCCTCAGTTTCTCATCTGTATATTGGGTTTTGGGGAATGGGGAGTGACTACATAGCAATTGGCTCATAATTTGACATCATTTTCAGCAGCACAGAATGCTTAAAATAAAAGGTTCATTATATATTGCTCTATTATGATTCTTGGATCAAATTCTATTCATTGGAAGGGCAAATGAAGGTTGAGAAATCACTCAGCCCTATGGCTTCCTATGCTGCCTGTCAACCTGGTCTTGGTGTACCAGCTTTCTGCCACTGGAGATCCTTGGAAAGATTCCAGAATGGTTGTTAAGGAGACCAAGCCAGTCATCCAAGCAGACACACCCTGGTTATTGCATGTAAGTAAAAGCAAGGGGAGAATAGTGGGCTCAGATACTGTAGACTGTAGCTCTTCAGGAAATTCAGATCCATCCCCATAACTTTTCATCTACTGGTCTTGGTCTTTCAACAGCACTGGAAATCAGAAAATAAAAATGTCTTCAAATATTTTATTGCATACAGATAGAAGAGTAATTTTTGTCTGTGATCCATCACCAATACATTTTCCTAGAGGAGAATATTTATTGCTTTCAGAAAATGATAGATTTTTTTTTCCTGGACACATGTGCTGATTTAGATTCAAGTATGTGGCAGAATTCTTTAAAGACTGTATCTTTCACATTCTTTGGAACAAGGTATCCAGCTCATTAATTCTGAAGAAAGGATTCTGACAAAATATGAGATAAATCAGAACAATACTACATTCCTTTTCTTGGAAATAGCTGTAAGATTTTAAGAAATTAACTTGAAAAAAATGCAAAGCTAAGGTGAATTTGGCGTTTTGGACACTAAGGTATTTTGTAGTGTTCAAATATGAAAATCAACAAAATGTAGAAGTTATCAGAACATATCTGGTAGATATGAAAAATAATTTAGTGAATTGACTGCACACTATTTTTTTCTAATAGAATTGAAGAACTTTCCTCACAAATCCTCTTAGCTTTTCTAAGGGACAGCTGTAGGGGGTATATAGTTCCATCAAAAATAGGATAGAAGAGGCTGAGTGATTCCTGAAAGATTATTGAGCTGATAGGGTAGTGCATGAATTTGTGTTCTCCTAAATTTTGTGGTTATTTTGATAAACATTGCAAAAATAACAACATCCATGATCCATAGGCACGGACCATATTTTCAACCTGATGACTTGAAGAGAGGTGCACGATGAATAGAATAAAGGGCAGATGGGTAGGACAATCAGTACCCAAAACTTGGTACCTAGTTGTGAGGCTGGTTGAGCTTGTTCTCTTAGTTTGCAGGTTGCTGTTTTGACTACTCAGCATGGCTGTGTAAAGCTTTGCAAGTTTTATTCTATTCTTACAGAAAATACTCCTTGTCACATTTCTCTAGTGCTTCAAAAAAGCTGCAAAAGAAGATAACTTCAGCTGTGAAAGAACATTGACTGTGGTGTGAATTTGAGTAGGCAAGACAATAAGCATGGGGACCAGCTTAAAGACTTAAAGACCATTGTAGTTGTCCAGGGAAAAAGAAGATCATTGCCTGATTAAGGCAGATACAGTACATATGGAAGAAGTGATCTTGGTGTCGACTGAATGTGACCGATGAGAAGAAATGAGGAATCAAAGATGACTAAGTGACTAGGTTCTTTGACAAGAGTGACTAGGTTAGTGTTAACTGAGCTTTGGAAAAGAGGAGAAAGGACAAGTTTTGAGGCAAAGACTATTGCTCCATTTTGGATTCGATTTGTCAATACCTGAGATGTTTCAGATACGAGATCTAGGAGACAATTGAATAGATAAATATGATGATCAGTTTGATAGACAAAATTCCAAGAGGGCTCCCAGTGACTCCCATGCCCTGTACAACCGTCTTCATCCTTTCAAGGGTGTGTATACAGGGTGGCTTGTGACTCACTTCTAACCAGTAGAGTATAGCAAAGTTGACGGCTTACTACATCCAGATTAGATTATGTCAAAGGTAAACGGATTGAGACTGGATGCATAGATTGAGGAGTTCACATAATAGGAAAAAGGTTGTTCTCACTCAGGGAAGTCAATAGTGTGAGAGAGCCAGTGGGCTAAGGGGAGAACCTGAAGGGACATCCACATTTCAGTAAGAAAAAGATTTACTACCAAAACAAAATTTTGGGGAAGGTGCCATCAAAAAGTAATGAGAACAAGGAAGGAGCAAAGTCAAAAAAGCCTAGGGAATAGTGATTAACCATGTTGAATAGAGCAGAGAGGCCCAGGGGTGTGGAGACCCAAATGTAGCCAATGTGGATGTCAGGGGGAGGTTGCTTCTAAGCAGCTTTAGACAAGGGAGTTGGTGAAAAATATGGGGGGAGTCAAAGGCGGTGGCTTGAGGAATGAAGGTTGGGATGACTTTTCAAAAGATTCAGTGAAAGGATAGTCAGGATCCAGAGAGAATCAAGTAAATAACCTTTCTTTTCCCCCATCCTTCCTCTTCCCTTACATCCTCCCCTTCCTTCTTACCTTCCTCCTCCTTCATCAGAATGAGGCAGATTAGAACACATTTGTGGGCTGAAGGCAAAGACACACTAGAGAGTGAGTATTCAAGTGCTCCCTTTCATGAATTTATTTAATATTTGCAGCTTACTGCAGTGCTAGGCTACCATTACAAATAAGATCTGCTTCTGGCTTTGAGGGGGATGTGGCAGGCAGAATAATGCTCCTCGCCAAAGGGTGTCCAGATCCTAAGCCCTGGATCTGTGTGTTACTCATAGATGGCAAACGGACTTTGCAGATTAATTAAGCTGATAATCTTGCCATGGGGAGATTTTTCTCAATTACATGAATGGGTCCGATAGAATTACAGGGTCCTTGCCCTGGCTGGTGTAGCTCAGTGGATAGAGCACGGGCCTTCGATCCAGAGTATCGCGGTTCGATTCCCAGTCAGGGCACATGCCTGGGTTGCAGGCCAGTTCCCAGCAGGGGATGCACAAGAGGCAACCATACATTGATATTTCTCTCCCTCTCTCCTTCCCTTTCCCTCTAAAGATAAATAAAGAAAATATTAAAAAGAAAAGAAACACAGGGTCCTTCTAAGAGGGAATTAGGAGGGTCAGAGTCAGAGAAAGGGGATATGAGGCAGAGTCAGTGAGAGATCTGGAGATGCTATGTTGCTTTGAAAGAGGAAGGGGCCACAAGCGAAGGCATGAGTTGGCCTCTAGAAGCTGACATAGAGAGGAAACAGATTCTCCCCTAAAGCCTCTGGATGGAGTGTGGCCCTCCTGACACCTTGATTTTGTCCTAGTGAAATGTGTTCAGACTTCTGACCTCCAGAACTGTCAGGTAATATATTTGTGTTATTTTAAGCCACTAAACAATTATAACTTGAGGGTGAGTGTACAGGGTGACTTTGTGGCAATAGAATGCTAGTAAAGAAGCCAATGACAGAGACAGCCTCATAGACCCTGTCTTTGTAACGCTGACTCTGGGTGGGCAAGGGTGCTGTGGGGGAATCCCTAGGCAGGCCCTGACTGGAATCAAGGGCTGCTGAGTCTGGCGAGGGAGGGAGGCAGGGAGAGCTTTATAGGGGAGGAAATATCCAAACAGCTTTTGGGTAGAAGAGTATAGATTGGAGGAAGTAGGCAGTGAGTTGGCAGAACATTTCAAAGACAGAGAGCAGCAGGAACTAACCCCAAGTCAGGAGAAAGCATGACCAGCTTTGGAAACTTAAGGGAAGTGAGGCTGGACTCTGGAGTCCAAGTGAACATGGAAGGAGATGAGGCTCTGGGCTGAGCAGGCACCTGTGTTGTCTTCTGTGCTAACTTGTTTGGGTTAGGTCTTGATGGCACAGAAGATTCATGGAAGAGTCTTAAGCAGGGAAATAAACATAATAATAAATGCATTTCAGGAAAATATTTCCGTATAAATTATAAGAATGACTTGGAAAGCTGGAAGCAGGAAGCCTCATCATGTGGAAATTGCAGAGACAAGAGCGTGAGGCCATGGTGGCTAAACCGGAGGGTAGGTCGTGGAAATGCAGAAAGGACAGAGCTACATGTAGTCAAGGTGGCAGATGAGCATCAGAACAAAACCAAGTCCAGGGGGAAACAGGAGATGCCAGGCTGAGCTGACAGGCAACAGGAGAGAGTCCTTAGAGATGGGACGGGGAGGACAGCAGGAGAGGGAAACCTGGAGGGGAGCAGAGGTGTGTTGAAGCTCACAGCTGCTGGCCCCAGTTTCTGGGTGACCCATGCCATCCTCTGGGTGTCCAGGGTTATGAGAGGTAAAGCTTTGAAATGCCTGTTTAAGAGAATTATTAAAGAGCAGAAAACCCAAAAAGTAGGTTGCTACTTTTTTTGTAGCTCATCCTAAATCTGCACAGTTGACCCTTGAACAACACAAGGGTGCCAACCACCTGTGCAGTAAAAAATCCACATACACTGTTTGACACCCCCAAAACTTAATTACTAATAGCTTACTATTGACAGGAAACCTTACCGATCACATTAACCATCTATTAACACATATTTTCATATTGTATGTGTTATACACTGTATTCATACAATAAAGTAAGCTCGAGAAAAAATGTTATTAAGGATTTGATAAGGAAGATAAAATACATTTCCAATATTGAGTGTAAGTGGACCAGCGCCATTGAAACCCTTGTTGTTTAGGGTCAACTGCATTTTGGTCTCTCCACTCCCTCCCCCTCCCCTGGGGGCATTTACACTTGGGAGTAGACGGCATCTCCTCCCTCCCCAGGTGCCCCTGGACCAACAAAGGAGGCTCTGCTCCTACCACTGGCTTCCTTGCTCTGGCTTCTTGGTTTAGTGTCCATATCCTGGGGATCATCAAGGCTCAATGGAGGTTTCTCATGGCCCCAAAGGTGTTCATTTGCTTGGTTCCCAGTTGCCAGATCTGCTGCCTTTTTTTTTTTTTTTTTGAGAAAAATCTGATCTCTGATTGCTGCTAATCCCTGGAAAAGACTAGTTTGCTTTTTCAGAATGCGGGGCAGTATACAGTGCAGTAAAACCATCTCATCTAGCTTCCTGTATGTGAGGAAAAAGGAGATTATAGCTACACAGGGCCCTTCCCTTTGATAATGTAAATTGCCTTAGTGTCTCTGCGATTAGGAGGGGTTCTTACTCCAGGGTTGCCCAGAAGTATGCGTATGGGGGAGGGGTAGTGACAATTCCCCTCTCCATAGGGAAGTAGGAGCTCATTATACATTGAGCAAGTTACTTACTGTATTGTCTGCTAAAGCTGTTTAAAAAGGTAGTGCAGATAGGATGCTACAAATGACATAAACTCATTTTCTCACAGTTCTGGAGGATGGAAGTCCGACGTCGAGGTGTCAGCAGGGTTGGTTTCTTCTGCAACCTCTCTCCCTGTGTCTTCTCATGGCCTTTCCTGTGTGCACTGGCATCCTGGTGTCTCTCTGTGTCCCAACTTTCTCTCCTTGCAAAGACACCTGTCAGATTGAATTAGAGCCCACCCATATGACTTCATTTTACTTTAATTACATCTTTAAAGCTTCTGCATCCAAATACAGTCACATTCTGAGGTACTGAGAGTTCAATTTTCAACATATGAATTCGGGGTGGGGGACACCTTCAACATTTATCCTCTGTTTCCTTCCTCAACTCTAAAACAGAGACACTGATTATACCTTCCTCATATGGTTGACTTGCACATTAAAGGAAATTGCGTAAAAAGGGTTTAATATAGCATTGGACACTTACGAGTACTCAGCACATGTTTGCTAAGGCAATGCTGAGTCTGGCGACTTCTAAGTGTGGCAACATCTACAAAATGGGCAGAAGTACATTCTCTGACCTGAGGAAGCTGTCTGAGACCTGGGCTCCCTTTCACTCTATTGAAAGGACTCTCAACCACCTAGCTAGAATACATGGGGAACTAGTAACAACAGTTATTTCTAGAGTGAGGAACTGTGTTTTACTCTTATTAACATCTTTTGTTGCAAAAAGAGTTTTTAAAGAACTTCTAGGTAAACTTTGCTCTATTATTATCCCCCCATCCACTGTCTTAGTAACTTTTATCTCTAGACTGTTATATTTAGTTAGGGCAAGTAAAAACAAGAACTATCTTACAACTATATATATATATTTAAAATAAATTCTTCCCACCCCAAAGTTGTAAAGATGTTCTGTAATATCTCACTCTATTCTTCATGTTTCACATCTTTTCACATTTTTGGTTTCATTGTACTGGAGTTAGAGAAAGTGTTCTAATGATACCCCCTCCCCACCACACACACACATTTGGGGTCCCCAAGACCCATGGCCCCATCTCCAGAGACCGATTTCATCGATAAATGAAACATGGATGTGTGGCCTAGACCATGCAGAGTTTCTGCAGTCCTTTCGAAGTGGGTGTGTGGGCAGTAAATGCTGTGCTTGAACTCCTTACTCTGTTCTTTAAGCATTGTCTTGTTCCAATGAAACCTCCCATCACTGATGTTCTCTCTGTAGCCTACCTGACTTTTCGTTCTTGTGGCTTTAAAGGCTTTTTATCTTTTTAAAAATTGTATTCATTTATCTTTAGAGGAGAAGGGAAGGAGAGAGGGAGAGAAATATTAGTGTATGGTTGCCTCTCATGTGTCCCCCGCTGGGAACTGGCCTGCAACCCAGGCCTGTGCCCTGACTGGGAATCGAACCTCGATCCCTTAGCTCGCAGGCCCGCGCTCAATCCACTGAGCTACACCAGCCAGGGCAGGTTTTTTATCTTTATTCTTGGCATCCTGCGTTTTATTATATGGATTCTACTTGTGGATTTGTTTCTTTGTTTTTATTTATCCACGTGGTATGTGTTCCTCTGAAGCCTTCTGTCCCTACTCAGCTGAGGACAGCTCTGAGTTACTTCCCCTTTCCTTCAGCCCCTCTGTCCGTCCCCCTGGTCTCTGCAGAGAGCTCCGATTAGGGGCACAAGGAGGCATTCTGGTCTCTTGGACGTTTCTTAAATCCTCATTCATGCTTTTTATCTTTCCACACCTTTGCAAAGCACTTTAGGCAAATTGTTTAATGCCCCATCCCTTCTAACTTTAACTGTGTCCTGTCAAGGTTTTATCCAGCTTGTTACATTTTTAAAAGTTAATTTTCAAGTCAGTATATGTTATTATTTTCAGGGAGTACTTGGCTAATCTGCCAATTTAATTTTATATTTTTGTGGTTTGATTCAACGGATGCTAGTTCTTCCTTCATCTCTTCCAGGCCCTTGAGCATGCTTATATTAAAGTCAATTCAGACATTTCAGTCATTTCTAGTAATTGTTGCATTCTGGTGGGAGCAGAGTTCCTTGCCAGACTTAACAACAACAACAACAACATAAAAAACACACAAAGAAAAAAGAGTGAGCAGATAAATTTGAATTTTAGATAAGCAAACAAATAATTATTTTTAGTAGAACTATGTCCCATGCAATCTCCAACACATACTTATACTATAAGATTTTCAGTGGCAACCCTGTGCCTGTTCCAGTGCCCTCAAAGCCCTGGGATCAGTACTTCTAACAATATTCCCTGGCGTCTGGATGTGCATCAAACTGGAAATGAAAGGTCTGCCCTGCACTTTCTCTTGAGCTGGGAGAAAAATTATTCCTGATAGCAGTGTGTTAGCTATTTCTCCATATTAATTCTTCTCATGTGATTTCAAGAGGTAGTTTGCAGTTGCATCATAAGTAGGCTATTTTTGAAGTTTTTCCTCTGTTTTTTCTCTCTGTCTGGTGGCCCTAAAGTTGCCTCCATTTGGTTCTCCGGGGATGGCCTGTCCAGAAGCAACTCTGCACTGGTGACTTTACCTCCATGGCAATGCGGGGGGCATTGCAGATTCAGCCCTCAAGCCAGTGGGCACTCTGACCCAGGCAGGCTGGAAGCCATTGGTGGTCTACATGTTGTTTCTTTTGTTTTTAAATATACTCAAGCTATTCAAAATAAGTGTGTGTGTGAAAGTGTGTGTGTGCTTGTGTAGGGTGTGTGTGTGAGATTATTGATGTGTTTAAAACAAAAAAAAAAGCTTGTAATGTTAACACCATTTTTATGAGAAGTATTTATGGCAATGTTCTAATACCTGTTTCTTTATTTTTTTAAAGATTTTATTTATTTATTTATCTTTAGAGGGGAAGGAGAGGGAGAGAAACATCAATGTATGGTTGCCTTTCATGCATCCCCTGCTGGGAGTTGGCCTGCAGGGAATTGGCCTGCAACCCAGGCATGTGCCCTGACTGGGAATTGAACCACGATCCTCTGGTTCGCAGGCCTGCGCTCAATCCACTGAGCTACACCAGCCAGGGATTGTTTCTTTATTTATATATTTTTTATTTTAGTTGTCTCCATTTCCCTCTCCCCACTCCCCCCAACCTCAGCCATCCCTACCTCCCACCCCTGATCCCACCACTCTTTGGTTTTGTCCATGTATCCTTTATACCTGTTCCTGAAAACCCTTCCCTATTTCCCCCCTTTATCTTCCCCTACCTCCCCTCTGATTACTGTCAGTTTGTTCTTAGTTTCAATGTCCCTTTACTCAATGGTTTAGAGGTGACTAAAGTATATAATAAAGAATCTGGGTTTTTTTAGAATTTTGAAATATGGTGGCCCTCTGTGAGTTAAAGCTAATCAAACACACTGGATAATTTTGGGCATTTATGGAAGAGAATAAGGGGGGAGGAAATGTGTGACTTAAGAGTTTGGGAGTGCCCAAAATCTGAATCAGATGCAGTTAAGAGAGGCAGGATTGAAATAAAAATGTAACTTGGGAAGCTTAGATCTAGTCTCTTGGATAATACGCTGAAGGAAAACTGCAACCCTGGGGGGACTGTCATTTCTGAGCTCACAGTGCAAATCCCATGGGCCGAGAACTGGTGTCTCCAGCCCTGAGGAGACCACACAACTGCACCTCTGCTCAGTGGGCTCACCTTGCAGAGAGCATGGGTGCACTGAGCCACAGAAACATTGGCGAACCAATTCAGGCTGAACCGGGTCCCTCCAAACTCAAACGTTGAGTCCTTACTCCTACTACCTCAGAATGTAACTATATTCAGACACAGGGTTTTTAAAGAGGTAATTAAGATACCATGACGTCATTGTTTCTGGGTCTACAGGGCCACTTTCACACTAGAAATATTTTGAACGTGTCTCCTATTGTGTAACATAAATATTCAGCTTTTACGAGTGTTTTTTCCCCTAAGAAATGTGCACAACAGATAGTCCCATCCCATTCTCAACAGCTTACCCCCTGAAGCTTTGTGGTCAGAGATGGGACAGAGAAATGAGTGAAGCTTTGGGTACAGGAAAAGGGTGTCAGGTATTCAAAGGACTTAGTTAAAAAAATTAAAGTTTAGTATTTTTTTTGGGGGGGGTTGCATTAAATGTTCTCAAAGTCACTTTCAGTCAGCTGTATAAAAATAGTAGCATCAAAACTTTTGCCTTGGCAAGACTATGTTGCCACATAGATCAGTGGGGACAGAAATAAAAACAGCTGAAGAGGTAATTGTACCAAAGTCACACTGTGTACTTGAACTTGACAGCTTTTGAATTAAAGCTTCTATTATATCAAGCTAGCCTCATAGCTAGCTTGTTTTTTAATGATTGAAGGTAGAGCTTAGTCAATGTCTTTTTTTAATACCGTGATTATGAGGAAAAATAAATAGTGTTCGCTTGAACTTTTATTTATCTTCAAACAGGATTCTGCTAGCTAGGGGAAGTTTTGAAGCATCGTATTTCCCCCACTGTGTTCAGTGGTGTTGGACTCATAGGTATAGCACTGAAATTGAAAGTGTGTGTGTGTGTGTGTGTGTGTGTGTGTGTTTCTAAGGGTCATCCTAGTCATATATGTAAAAGTTTCTAGGTCACTATTAAAAAAGGTGGAATTCAATGGACAATGGGAGGGCTCTGTTGTCCTCCAACTTTTACAATTTTTAATGCCTTTAGAATAATCTCATGGCTGCACTAATGGGTAGAAGAATATGAGAGCTGTTTTTTCCAGGACGCTGACTTTGCATTAGCAGATCTTTCAACCTCCGATTGCTCCCAAGTCATTCCACTCCTTGTTCACTTCACTTTTGGGGTCCTTTCCAGGTATGTGAACACAGTGACTGGACAGTGGACACTCACTAATTTGTTAGTGAGTCATCTGACAAAGGGCAGATTAGACAAACACACTAGGATTTAAAAAACATAGAGAATTTCCCTGTGACCTTCATGTTATCTGTTCCAGGCCTGCCTATCCTGGGGCTTGAAATTTTTTTACTGTCATCCTGAGTTTAGATTCCTCTTTTTTAACCCTTTTTGAAATTGTCGACACTATTACAGACATCCCCCAATCTTCTCCTCTCTGCCCATCTCCACCCAGTGCTCCACCCCGCTCCCCTGGCCTTCACCACACTATTGTTGTCTGTGTCCATGGGCTATGCATATATGTTTTTTGGCTCATCTCTTTAACTCCCCTTGTGACAGCTCTCAGTCTGTTCCATGTTTCTATGCCTCTGTTTCTATTCTGTTCAGTTTATTTTGTTCATTAGATTCTACATATGAGTGAAATCATATGGTATTTGTCTGACTCTGACTGACTTATTTTGCTTAGCATAATAATCTCCAGGTCCATCCATGCTGTTGCAAAAGGTAAGAGTTTCTTCCTTTTTGCAGCTGGCCTCTTACTGAAGAGTATCTCTAACCAGATTGTAGAGTGGTCTCTCACGTGAGGTAATAGATTTAATGTGAGCACAGGCTCCTTACCTTTTAAATTCATTAGAAAATGCATGACAACAACTGGGTGACTGAGATTACGATTGAGAAGCTGGATCCTTAAGAGTATCGTGGAACATCTCCAAAGAGAACCTTTGCCTTGTTTCCCCAAAATATGTGCTGGCATGCCGTCATCTGCTCTCTATACAGATCTGCTTGGCTGCTCTACTTCAGCCCATCTGGAGGGAGAAGCTTAGCAGGCCTGGTTGGCTTCTATCTCATAGCTTCCCCACAAAGACAAAGATGGAGGAAGCTGGGCTCTGGATCACAGGAACTTTAACATCAGTGTATTTGAAGGGGCTGATTTGTGAGAATGACAATAGAGAAACCAGATTGATTTTATTACCTTCAGAACAGGATTGCAAAAGGGCAGTTCAGAAGTGATATTTTACCCAAGGAAGTTCGAGAATTGTTTTAGATATAATAAGAGTTGGAACCCACAGTGTTTTGTCTCCCTGGGGATCCGGACCCTCCACTCCTGAGCAACTGAGGCGGGACGTGTCCCTGACAGAGGCCCTGGCATGGATTCTGGCGAGCTAGTGAGGACAGTTACTGACTGATATTTAGGAAACTTCCCTCTGGCACTCTTCTATCATGTCAGTACAATAGTCTTTAAAAGATATGTGCATTCCACCTCTAAATGGTTATTCTAAATATATTTTCATTCAAAACAAAAGCACAGATGTAAGCACTTTTAACCTTCCTTAGTTGTCCATCATGCAAAGAGTCTGTTCATGCCTTGGCCAGCTCTAGTTTATTCCCCCTTCTCTTCTCTAAAATACTCTTTACGTTCACCTAAATTTCTTGAAATATCAGCTTCTCCAAAATTCTACTATTTTTTCTGAGACTTTTCTACTATTGTCCTGCCTTTTTCCAAGCATCACAATACTTGGAAATAAATAGCATCTCATAACTATAGGTGGATTTGATTTTAATTTACAGAAGTTTTCTCATATTTACAGACCCGAGAGTTGGGGTTTCAGCTATTTCTGGTTCAGTGAGATATTTTTGCCCCATGAATCATAAGAAAAGCATGGGGGGGGGCAAACAAAGGGGCCTGCAGTGCTGCTTGTCTTCCCTTTTATTTCCTAATAGACAAGTTGACATTGAGGGGAGAAGATAACACCAAGGGGGAGGGGAAGTCACCTGCAAGAAATGCGAGAACTTTTCCTCTTCTAAAGCATAAATGCTGTGAATACTGTGTACTGGACCAAAGATGCATCTCAAGTCACCATTTAGCTTCTCTTTTAGAATATTGTTGAATACATTAGCCTCATACTTTAGTTCAACACACTTGAATTAATCACCTATTATATGCCAGGCTGTGTGCTTGGCATTAGATGATATAAAAACAAACAGGAGACAGAGCCTGAATTCAGGAGCTCACCAGGAGCTCACAGCCTCTGAGGGTGGGAGAGAGGACCCAGCAACAGAGCACCTCATGGCAACGCAGTTAACGTTCAGTGGGGCTCCCTGAGCAAGGGCAGGGCCAATTCTTAATGACTGCAGGACACTTGCTGTCTAACCCTTTGTAAATGCACCACGAGTCCTCATCTGTACCTTTGGAAAAACAGAAATACATGCTCTGTATTTGTGTTTTACCAAAATAATGTTAAACTTAGAAAAGAGAACATTTAAAAAAATACTGTAAAACTTCTTGATGCCCAGTGGTTATGAGCCATGATCCAGCAGCACTTATCAAATCCTGGGAACTGGGTCTTTGTAAAGCAAAATCGTAACAATAGTCTTGTTTTGTTGCAATGCTCTGAATTTGGTAGGATGTGAAAGGAAGTTTTCTACTGGTTTCTCAAATCCTGGTGAGGCAGTTCCAACTCTGAAGGGATTGTTCTAAATTTATATCACAGTTTCCTTTGCCGGTTTTTTTTTTTAAGATTTTTATTTATGTATCTTTAGAGCGGAAGGGAAGAAGAGAGGGAGAGAAATATCAATGCATGGTTGTCTCTCATGTGTCCCCTGCTGGGAACTGGCCTGCAACCCAGGCATGTGCCCTGACTGGGAATCGAACCGAGATCGTGTGGTTCACAGGCCCGCACTCAATCCACTGAGCTACGCCAGCCAGGGCTCTTTGCCAGTTTTACAGGGAATGAACAACTAGCACGATACTTGAACCGGAAGCAAAACAATTTTTTGTGTGTGTGCAGAATTCAAACGGCAGGTGAGGAATATATTCTGTAAGTCAGTGTGTTTATTTCAGGCTATTTGCACAAGGTACAGTGGTGTGAGCCAAACTGGACCTCACAACCTAGGGCAAAATGACCAGTTGGGCTTAATAAAATTTTGGCATCAGGTCAGTCCACTGGCAATCCCCGGGCTGTCATTAATCCTCAGGATGCATTTGCCTCTCTTGGTAGTGTTTCCTCCTGGGTAACAATTGCTAAATGGAGTGCACGGGAAAAAGTTACGTCCATATTTCCCATTATACCATGAAAGATGGTGTAACCATTGAGTTTGTAATATCATCCCCAAAAAGCCACCTTTACTTATTGCTCAAGACCTTTCATGTTAGCTTTATGAGAGGAAGAAAAAGATCATTTTGAATTTTCAATTTGTGATATATGCATGAAAACAATTAACCTTGACTATGATGCACACTGTCACTAGGTTTGTTCCAGATTTAGAAATGTTGCATGTGGAGCAAAGATGCTTACTGAAGTCAAATTAATATGTTTTAGAAATGAAAACTCAAAAGCTGGTCAAATAGCTTTTAACACTTCTGGCTTTCTTTCAAGATAGCTAAACCAATAAGTCAGTAATAAATACTAATTTTAAAAGGAATATCAGCCCACAGGTTATTGTTCAAAAGTGCTGTTAGAAGTTGTGTTTTTGAAGAGTGATGGTACTCTGGGCTTTTAAGTGATTCAAAAACATTTTTTGAATATAAACAAATTTTAGATTTTTAAGAACCATGCAGTTTTCCAACTTGAGCCCTGGCCTTTAAAACTGGAAGATATTTTTCACTTCCAGCAAGCACTTTATTTTTACATGTAGCTTTGTTTTAACCTAATCAGAAAGAGCAGATGCAGAAAATATCAATGTCTTCACTTTTGTATCTTGCTGTGATGTCTTTTTTTAAACAAAAGCTGTGGCAGAACTAAGTTTGTCTTTATAATCATTAGATGTATAATGAAGAATAATCTCACAGTCTTCCTCGTGTAGACTTTTTAGATCAAAATCCAGAAAAGATTTTCACGGGCAGCCTTCACGGGCAATCATGGCAGCCATCCTGTGGGGTGAACCTTTCATACTATGCTGAGTTCAGGGGAGGAGGGAAGGTCAGGCTAGGGGTGAATGTCGGGGAAAGATAACTGGTTCCTGTTTGCAATAATTGGTTTGGTGTCAGACATGATAATTCATGTCTGTCCACTGAAGACATCAGAAGGCACGAAGGTCTCAAGATGGCGTAAGTTGAGGTAATGACAGTTTCCCTTTGGAGAGTAATTAGAATGAATGAGAATTCCTTTCTGATGATCTGGGGTTTTAGAATTATAATCAGAACACCTGCCACATTCTAAAAACATGGTTTTTTTCTTCCTCAGCTTCGGTATTATGTTTAGCTTTTCAAAAGCAGTTCAATAATTTATCAATGACTGGTTTTAACAGATAAGCTCTGATCATAGTTGAAAGGCTCACGACGTAACAAAGTGTCACCAGTGGGCCAGTGATATCTATGTGTGTCCTGAGGTGGAGACATGTGTCCCAATAAATGAACACCAGGGCAGATTGCCTTAGAAAACAAGATTCTTCCACAGACAAGCAGTGCTATAGTGAATTAATTTTCATTAAGAATGGAGTCCACTTGCACATGAGGAACTAGCTTTTCAAGGACTAGGTGAAAAGTGCTATTATTTCCTATGGAAAAGGTTTTTACAATGTTTTTTTTTCATGCATACAGCTGTAAAATCTGATTCTGGGACACTGTATAATCACATTTCCAGCAAACCTTTGATGCACTTGGAGATGAAACCACACCATTACATTTTCATGAGAACTCACTGCTATTTGTCTCACATAAGCATTTTGTCACATTCCCTCCTGTTTAAATAATCCAACTTAAAAGGAAATGTCTTGAGGGGACATGGGTCACACTTTCCATATTAATTCCAATTTTGGCTTCCACC
The DNA here is from genome assembly GCF_014824575.4 of Sturnira hondurensis. NCBI lineage: Eukaryota > Metazoa > Chordata > Mammalia > Chiroptera > Phyllostomidae > Sturnira > Sturnira hondurensis. Next base: position 29,377,938 of record NW_028082759.1, read on the forward strand.
AAAAAATTAGTATTTATTTTTCATAAATAAGGCACGTTCCTTCTCATATTTACCTTTCTGCCATTGTGATCATATCCAAAAGAAGACACTGTAAGAAAGGCTAATCTTGTTCTATGGCAAAGGTCAGCTGCAAAGAAATGTCACTGGGACACATTTTATATTGCAATGGTCGGTACCCAAATGTTAAGTTTTTGCTGTTCCAACATGTGTGTGTGCCAAGCAGGGTGATGTGGGGGGTTTCCCTAGACACGGGGGTTTCAGTGTTAAAACTGAAACCCTGGGCAAACTGAACCAGTCGGCCAACCTAGTGCTAAGACAAGAAGTACAATAATGGAGCTGCAAGGAGCAAGTCTGAGAAATCCTGTGGGAGGGGGAGGCGTTTCCTGTTTGGAAAGAAAATACGGCCCTGCCTGATGTGGCTCAGTGGGTTGGGCATTGCCCTGTAAACCAGAAGGTTGCTGGTTTGATTCCCAGTCAGGGCACATGCTCGGGTTGTGGGCCAGTTCCCCTGTGGGGCATGTGCTAGGGGCAACCGATTGATGTCTCTCTCTCATATTGATGTTTCTCTCCCTTTCTTCCTCTCTCTCTGAAAGTAAATAAATGAAGTCTTTTAAAAAGATAGAAAAATACACAAAATTATACTACCAGAACTGGTGTGAATATAAAAAAACTGGTACCCTTAGAAAATAAGGTATGTGGGATTCTGTGTTAAGTTGCAAAGAAAAGTGTCTTGTCTGAGAAACCTCTATTTTCAGGTTCTCTGAATTTCCGTGAGTGAGGTAAAGCTAAGACCTAAGGGGATTGTCTCATTGACTCAATTTACTCAGTAAATTGACTAAATTTACTAAGAAATATTTATTGTGTATTTTTTCTTTCTTTTTTATGGACTATTTTTTCTATTCAAAATGGCAACATTGGCCCCTATGGTACCTTTACCTAGCACTGAACCTGCCACGCAAGTCCTCATTTATTCCCCAGAGCATCTCTAATAGTTGAATCCATTGTTAGCCCCACTTTCTAGGTAGGGAAACAGAGGCTCAGAGACACACAGTAACTTGCCCGAGGTCAAAAAAAGCCCTCACGTCGCCGTGTCTCACTGGCAGGTGGTAGAGTCCCCTCCCTGGAAGCAAGGCCCCGGATTCAGTGAATGACCAAGCTATGGGGCGTGCATGTCCCGCCACGCACATTATCTGATGTTCACATCAGCTAGGAGGAAAATGCTGAACCATCTGAAAAGGCCATGTGTCTCTAAGACCCAGGAAGCTCTCTCTCCACAAGAATCCACCCTGGGGAGGAGCCTCGGGAGTGGAGAAAGGGGGGGTAGGGCAGAAGGGAAGAGAAGCCAGACACAGGAATGAAAGGAGGAGGGAGGGCAGTGACAGATGAGGTTCTTTCCGTTCAGACTGTTTGCTAACCTCTGACAGAGACCGCCAAAGAGCCTGATGTCACTTTTCCTTGTTGGCTGAACTAGGTGTTCCAAGGGTTAACATGCACAGAAGGGCAGCATCTAGCACAGTGGTCGGTCGCAGCCCATCCAGGTCTAGATCCCAGCTCTCCCACTCTCTGGCTTTGTGATCTGGTTGTGACTAACCTCTCCGAGCTTCATTAATCTCATCCATAAACTGCTCGAGATAAAGGTTGCGTCTTCCTTCAAGGTCATTAAGAGGAATCTATTAAATAATAGATAAAAGCACTAAGGAGAGTCTCCGAATATCATGTGACTATTAGCTATAATTTTTCAAGTCCAGAGTGTATTGTAAAGGCAAATAGTATCTCTTTTATTTAACTGAGTTTTAATTGTGTACTTTATAATTTACTGCTTTGTGTTTACCTTCTTTTTTGCCTGTTTATCTACTGAGGCTTGTTTTTTGAGTTAAACAGGATTATCCACTTGGCTTAGTTCGCAAAACTGGACAATGCTCTTTACTTGGAGATGCTGGATCCAGAGAAGCTACCATCCCTAAGAGCCATTTAGATCCCCAGGGCTGTTACTGAACAAAGAACCAGGCTGTAGTGGATAGGCCTCAGGCTGGCAGTGGTGTGTGAGTTCTTGACTTCATGCAGGAAAGATTTCACAACACACATCCAGGTGACTTTGAGAGTGTGCTTATTAAAGATGGCGACAGTGAAACAAGAAAGGGCTTGGGATAGAAGAAGCAACAGGAGAGAGCCTCCGAGGAGCTGCCATTGGCTCACTGGAAAGTCAGAGAAAAGAGGCCATGGAGACAGGTTCAGGGGCCTTGCTGCCCACTGTTCCCCTGGCTGCAAGTTTCACGGGGGCCCCCAGAGTTTAAAACAGAAAAAACCCATGCCCAAGAGAAGGGTACAGAGGGCTCCAAGGATGGCACACCCATCCTCTGTTTTGAGGGCTTTTCTCTTTCTCGGCAGAATGCTATTCATCTTTCTCAATGAGTTCTTTAATATATCGATGTACTGCAATGACTGCCCAGAGGAACTGGGTCATTCTCTGGTCAGTCTCACCTTCAGAGAATGTCACTAAAGAGAGCCCAGACCCAGGCGGGTGTGGAATGTGTGGACTGTTTGCTGCTAAGGGTCCTCTTTAGGGAAAATAAGACCTTGGGTTCCTTATCTGGCTGGAAATTGCTCCACCAGTATGTCGAGCATCTGTCTCAGTTTCCCCATTCCACTTGCTGAGGAATTTTCTTTTTTTTTCTTAAATTTAATCTTTATTGTATTTTTTCTATTACTATTTAGTCCCTTTATACCCTCAACCCCCAGCAATCAAGGACGTTTTCTAGCTTCTTACTAACCCGCCTCAGGGTCAGGGGGGCTGGTTCCTGCACTGGGTCCCTTGTTTCCACTAAAATTGACAACTACTTCAGTTCAACTAACAGTTCCCACCCAGTGTCTTCCAACAGGTCAACTACCCCTTCCCCCAAGTCAGTCTCTTCCCCTAACACACATACATACATGTGCACATACATAGAGCCTTAATATTGGGGAACATCTCTTATTTTATAAAGTAGGGATTTTCATCACTGGATACACATTAGAATCACGTGGGGTGTTGCAGACAGCTCTGCCTGGTTTTAGAAATTGTATCTGTACCTCTTGTGGCTAAGGGCGAGGGATGAGCTCTGGAATTCGAGCCGCAGGAGACAAAGCTTGTCTCTGGTAGCAAATGCTGCCTCAGTTTCCTCTCCCTGCCCCCAAAGCTTGGTCGGAAGTCAATGACGGGTAAGACCCCTCACAGAGGAGGGGTGACCTAAGCCAGACTTGATCACTTGGGAGGCCTTCATGGAAGGACTTGGGGGGGCTGCAACAAAGGGCAATGGACTCTCGCTCCCCGCCCCAAGCTTTGACATAGCTCAAGTCCCCATGTTCTCTGGGAGAAGTGCTTCCTGGCTCTAATCCCCTTAAGCCTGAATACCTGTTGGGGAGAGGTGCAGCTCCTTGCCTTGCTAGAGTGTGTCCTGGGGGAAAATCTGGCATCACAAAGACTTCCTGATAAACCTGTGAAATCTGCTCTGCTAAGAGTGCTTTCATTCATATGTTAAGGGTTCAAGAAAGAAACCCTAAAACTCTGTTCCTGTAAGACTGACTCATAGTAAGCCCTCAAATTTCTTTGAAATGTTATCTACTGCTTGATCCTTGCTGCCCTGTATTCCTATGTATTACAACCCAATAAAAAGCCCTGGAGGAGTGGGTTCAAGGCCTTTTTCTCCTCCGAGAAACTGGCCGCTGCTAGCCTTTGTCTCCCCTGAGAAACTGGCCACCAGCCCATGGCCTTTTCCCTCTGGGAAGATGGCCACTTCTCCTCCCTAAGCAGGTCACATCATGTCTCAGTCCTAGTCACTCTCATCTGTGGCACTCAGGGGGACTTGCGAAGGAAGTCGCTCCCACAGTGGGGAGTTTTAAAAATACTGATGCCCAGGCCTCCCCCAGAGCAATGAAATTAGAATCCCTCAACAGGAAGGGTTAGGTGTCAGGAGATTTGTAAAGATCCCCAGGTGATTCTGATGTGCTGTCAAGGTTGAGACCCACCGCTCTGAAGTGAATCCACCCCCTGCCCCCCAGCCCCAGGCGCACGAAGAGTTTCATCTTTTTAGTGTAACAAAGCAATTTTGAAATTTTCCTAGTGGCTTAGATCAGTTGGGGCTCATGACCAGAAACATGGAAAGGATCATTTCACTCAGACCTTACCGGGGTGCACCATGCAGGACGGGTGTGTGCAGGGGTGGGCGGAGGGGAGGGGCCACACTGTTGGCTGCGCACGTATTTTGCTGCTGTAACATTTGAAGCTTACAGATCATTGTGGTCAAAGGATTAGCCCAAGAAGGAGCCCCGAAAAAAGTTTTAGGAAAATTGAAAAGTATAGTTTGCTTTGGGGACCTCCAGTGTTTATATGGAAAAGGTCTGTTTATTACTGGATCAGACACATTCGGGCCCTTTGTGGGTATGGAACGTTTGTGGACCTTTTAGAACAAGAATCCAGGGTCAAAATTAAGTCTTACTTTTTTTTTTCAATTTTCCAGAGGTCTGTATTGGGTGCAAGACATACCAGGAATAGAAAGTTGTCCAACATTTACTTTGAAAGTGATTCATTAACAGTGTAGTAAAGTAGCACTTTATATGCAAGTATTTGCATATTCATTTAACTTGATTTTGTGGTTTGCCTTCAACACATTTATAATTGTGTGATGTAATAAAATGCATATGAGGTCACAATTAATTGATGTATATAGAAATTCTAATTCTGCTTCTTACTGGTTGTGTTAAAACAATGATGATTAGTTTTTGTAAGAAATGTTATTTATAACTGGTATAAAATGTTAATTTTTATATACTTTTTATTGTTTTATTGAGTTAAAACATTGATATGGGAAACATTAGTTTGGGTGTAGTCTTTGCCTTATAGTCTCACCTAATTTAATTTAATTCTTGTTCAAGTACAGTTTTCTGTCTTATATTCCCAGCCCTGCCTCCACCCTCAGTGCTCCCCACCTCCCTCCCATTACTTTTAATCTCCACATTCTTCCAGACTAGTTTCCTGCATTTGAGAGTTTCATCTAGATTTAGTAGAATAGAAATTCTACTAATGAATGCTGGTCATATCGGTAAGTGATGGGTTCATTTCAGGAGGCCACCATGATATAACCCAAAGTCTCTTTAATATATAAATATTTATAAATCCAGGAACTTTCTTAGTGAAATCCTCCTCACAATCCCAGTATCAATCTTTCAATATTCTTTGCCCTGGACTTTTTGACACAACATCAAAAACATAGCCGTTACCACGGTAACTATCTGGCAATGTCTGTGCATCCCCCCTAGGATAAGTGGGGCCTCTTGAGCAAAAAGGTAAGACCTTTAATTCTACTACATATTGATAGTGTGCAATAAAACAAATCACATTGGATCATCTCTTTGGCTCTTTGCTTAATGTTTAGGATTTTCTACATTTTTAGTTTTGGCTTCTTAGAATATTTAGAAAGTAAAACAATATATACAATTCTATAACCGTATAAAGCTTTAACAGGGGGTAAGATGCTATGGTTATTTTCTAGCATGTTTGAAGAAGATAGTAATTGTTCTAATATCTTCCAAAAACATTACTTTTAATCAAATGACAAATGCCTTAGCAGATGTGTAAACATCTGAAGGTTTGAACCTTTACAGGGAAATCACCTAAGAGGGAATTTGGCACAGTCTTCTTTCTTTTTAATAAATAAAAAAAAATTAAGAAATAAGAGGTACTAGTTTATTTATCAGACAAGTTAAGCAAGAGTTTGTCATTTTGTATTTCAACAGAGAGTTGAAATATTCTGAATCTATTTGCCTTGTGGGGGACTCAGGATAGTGAGATAGTTACCATGTACATGTAAAATATTTGGTGGGGTAAAAACATGGAATGGATGTATTTTTCTCCCCATCATTGCTGTCAGCTGTTCTCTATCAACTCTATTTCTCATTCCTTAATGAAGTCTCAGGAAGAACCCATAGCTTTTTACAATCTGTAGTTATTTAAAAAGCCAGGTCATTTTAGTCTAGTTTTAATCTTTGAACTCATTTCTGACTTAATGCCTATCCCTCTCCCTTCTCCCAGAACCATGCCCCTTCTAAGCCTGCCCCCTGGGCTGCCTCTCCCACCCGGGTACTCCAGCCTCCCATTGCTAAGGTCTCCTTCCCTGGCAGCCTGTGCTCTGGACTGGGTAACTGCCTGCTACCTCCCCAGTGTACAGTCACTGGGGAGGAGATGTGCCCATCCCCCCACACCCAGGGATGCCCCTGACCCCATGCTCTGCCTTGTGGGTGGGGTGGTCTGCTGCCCAGGGCTACACATGGCTGACATCCACCCATACACTGAGATGCTAGCTCCTTCTCTCTGAACACTCATTTTTTGGTTTGATTTTCTTGGAGACTTTCTTTCCTTTCCTTTTCGAAGGGAATTTCCACAAAGAGAGAGAAAACATGTTTGGAGTCATAAGATTTGCCCTAGGGGGTAAATGTTATTCTTTCCTTCACTTCATACCTTACTTGGGAAGGGGTAAGGAGAGGGGCTGGGGTAGAAGTTTAGGTGAATAGTATACTTAGTGGGTTGCTTCTTTTTTAAAAAAAGAATATTTTATTTATTTATTTTTAGAGGGGAAGGGAAGGAGAGAGAGAGAGAAATATTAATGTATGTTTGCCTCTTGTGTGTCCCCTGCTGGGAACTGGCCTGAAACCCGGGCATGTGCCCTGACTGGGAATTGAACCATGATCCTTTGGTTCAAAGGCCCGTGCTCAATCCACTGATCTATGCTAGCTAGGGCAGTGGGTTGCTTTTTAGTAATCAATGGAGGGAGTGTCTAGGCCTCAGTTATATTAAACTTCCTTGAGGATGGGGACATGTGATACTCCTTCACTTCGGTTTTGTGTCTCAGCCACGCAGCTGAGGCAACAGAAAAAGGCCCACTCAGCACCCTATACCTCTGCTGGTTCCCCTGGGGTGGCCTCGGTCCAGGATCTCACCAAGGGCCACTGGCATCAAGGCATATGGGCCCTGGGGCAGTAGTTTCTTCAGACCAGGGAGTGGGGAACAAAGGTGGCTGGACCTTGTTCTTGGGTTGACTGGAGAGTGTGGACATCCTGGCTGGAGGGACAGAGCCTGTTGGACTAACACTTGTTGTTTCTTGTCCTGCTCTTCCTGCTGGAATGTCAGCTTGGCATAGGATTGATCCCCATGTCTCTGCATAAGTAACCACAGATAATTAGTCCAAAGGAAGAGGTGAGTTCTCCCTGCTGGGCCCATCTGTATCTACAGAGCTTGTGCATGCCTTTCATCGGAATCCAGACCGGCGAGGGCCCAGAGTGCATGTGAGCTTTGCTGTCATCCAGCTGCCAAGCAGGAGGGAGAATGTGCTTCTCCAGCTGCCCCCACAATGTGATTGAAGGAGGTTCCTGGCATTTTAGGAAGAATGCTTTAGTATCAGTGACAAGTCGCACTGCTAACTATCGGCTGTCCTCACTCCCACAGTGGAGGGAAGAGTCACTCACTCGTCCCCAGAATATCGTGTCAGTGTCTGAAATCTCAGTGTTGCAGACATTACCTTCACAAAGACAGATCAGTAAAAACCAAACGGGAAATGGTATCCTCAATATATTTCCCATGAATAATCCTAGTTTGCACTTGCAGGTGGTTTTTATATGACAGAATTTGTGCTAGGAGTTCAGGGTATACAGCCTGTACCCATATCTGTATTCTCAGGTTGAGGATGACTAGACATGTCTATCCAGTCACCAGGAGCCACAGAGACCCAACAAGATGGGGAATGTATCAAGATCTGTCACTGTGTATGCCATTTAATCCTCACAACCACTCTATGAGATTAAGTAACTGGATCATCCTCATTTTTTTTCAGATGAGAAAGCTGAAGTTTAAAAGTATACAAAATATGCTCCAAATCACACAGAAAGGACAGGCTAGGGGTCAGTCCCTGGTCTCCGGTCTTCATGTTAACTGTTAACCCTTGCAATACTGAGCAAGTCTTTAGCAGCTTAGCGGACATGGGTCCCAGCTGGCAAATAGAGATGCTCAAAGCTCACAGACCTCAGTATAAATGATGCAGCTTTGCTAGTTTCCACACTTAGGTCTTTTTAAAAGAAGTCTGAGTTGACAGAATGGCTGCTGTGGTTATCTTCCACCCTAGGTCTCTGAGGAGTAGACTGTCTTATCTGCCAGGGACATATAATTCTAGGTTCTTTCAAGATCATAGTTGTTACCTTAAACAGTGAGACGAATGTCACTTATTAACATGACTGGGTTAATTGCATAGGTGAGCCTGGTAGCCACTGAAATAGGAAGTCCAGGGAGCCGGTATAGGATGTAACTACAAGAATGTGTGGAAAGAGCACCTAGGTGACTTACCTGTGATACACACAATTACTTTACTCCAAGCCTTTACATGGAGTAAAGGCTTCAAAGGTGAAAATCCAAGCATGTGAGCAGAACTCAAAAATGTTCCAGTAGCCAGAGGATCTGTGGCTGTCCCCAAAGTGAACAGAGAATGTGCCCATGGCCTGAACACCAGACAGAGAATTCCAACAGAAGCCCATCTGAGCGGCATGAGAATGCCTTCTACTCTGCCTACCTCCCTCTCCATTTTTAATGGTATCAGGAGGCAAGAATTTCTAATCACAGATGCAATCACCTAGTTCTGTGCTGTTATCAATAATTATGATTAAAACCCCAAGAGAAGGAAATTTGAGTAAATGTGTTTTGTAGTTTTTGTTTTGTCACATTCAAATTCAGCTGAGTAGGTCTTTCAATTTTAAAAAAACACTTGTGACTTCTGAGAACAAGATTTTCTAGAAAGTAGAGAGTCGGGGGAAAGAACAGTTTTTGTTTGTGCACAATTTGTCACCCCAGGCTGATATTCACCACCAACAGTAAGAAAGGGTGCCCTTGTTTGAAAGGACGTCAAAATCCATAAATATCAGATGATTTGACTTGAAAGTTGATATATGAACTCATTCCCTGGCACATCCTGTGTCCTGAAGTTAAAACAGAATGTACAAGCCAATTCTGGTTGCTGGGGATAGAGATCACTGGGGCCAAGATCTTCTGAGACTTTCCTTCTTTGTTAACAGTCCTCATCTCCAGGATAGAAGCTGTGGCAACAAAAGCAATGTGTCATCTGGCACCTGGTCAGATGGGCCTGGCACCACCAAGCAGTCAGGTTTCTGACTGATGAAATTGGAGGCTGTGGTCCCATCTGTTGAGACTTGATATTGATGTCGGGACACTCTGTGAGGCTCCTGGACTGCTTTCCATGGTTGGTGAGAAAGCAAAACCTGTCAGTGATGAGTGGTTGTGCCATAACTCCCCAGGCACCTGCACGAAGCTTCCCTCCATTCATCTTGGCTATGCAGACCTGAAGTTGAATTGAGGCAAGGTGCTGCCAGGGCCAAGGGTAGAGAGAGAACAGGACATTCACCAAGGGCATAAGAGGCAGGCAGGATACTTCTCAACCTGGAGGAAGGGTGAATAAGTGCTGTAAAAGCTATGTGATAAATGTTTACACAGTGGCTCAGAAAGCCAATGGATGTGGTAACACCAGGGAATCAGAGATGAATGTGTTCAACTTGTGCACCACGGGGTTGAGAGTGAGGGCCAGTGGGTCTGTTCGTAGAGGCAGCAGGCCCAGAGATGGACAGCCCCCTTCCAAATTCAGCCTTGCACCGGGGCTGACCTCTCACGCCATCTGCCACTGCTCAGACATCCCTCTGGGACCCGGAAATCTGACTGAAAATAGAGCTCTGGAGTTGAGAGTAGGATTTTACAAATGTACCAGTGGCATTGTTCCTCGGTGGACGGCCTTTTTTTCCCCCATCTGTCCTCCCAGCACTCAACAGCTGCTCTGTTCTTTAATAGCTCCCCAGGGCCCAGGTCCAGCTGGGCTTCATTGACAAAAACAAGAAAGATTACAGCTTTTTAGATAAAAATGACTGTAAAGATCATCTAGTTCATGGACCTCATTTTACAAATGAGGAGGTGGTGGCCAAGAGAGTCTAAGTTACTTCTCCAAGGTCACACAGCGAGTGCAGAGGCATTAACTCAAATGGATGAGCCCTCACTCAGAACGTGGGGGGTCAGTGGAGCCAACACCTGCCTCCGCAACATCCTGCTCTCTCTGGTGCTGAGGATAATGGCATGGAGGCCAGTTAAGGAATGGAGTGCAACCAATTAATGGACAAAGTATCTGCGAGTGCTATTACTACAGCATCATGAGCAGTGTGGCCAGAGGACTGAGAAACACTTAAATCCTACCTTCTGTTAATCAATTCTCCACATGAAGTCCCTAAGAGAAATATATCCATGGGACACTGATCAGTAAGGCAAAAGAGACTAATTTTTAATTAACCCAGGCTTTGTTCCCAAGCCTAAGAGAATTCTAGTGAATTAAAATTAAATCACAGGATGCTGCCTATTCTGAGCAGACTGGCCTAGGCAGCAAGCCCTTGGCCAGGGAAGTAAAGTCAGTTTTAAGGGAGTTGTTGGAAATGCCTGAAAGAGAAAGGAGGTCCGTGGAGAAAATGTGTTCTGCTGTAGTCTGACCATCTCAAAGCAACCGAGCTGGACACAGAGATGGACTCAGGGGCCATTTTTTCAAACTTCCTCAATTAGTAATGTAAAAGCTGAGCGTATTGAGGTCTAGAGAGGTAGCGTGAACTCTCTCTCCAACTTTGACAAACTCTAAGACCTCTGACAGGGCCACAGCAGAGCGGGCGGAGATCTCACAGGACCCTGTGGAAAGCTGAGACATTGTCGGGAGGGCTCACGGGAAGCAAAGGTCTGTGGTCACACCTAAGAAGCTGCACCATTATTTATCTTTAATAACTATTTTCCCATATAGTAATACAGTTACACCAACTTCCTTTATGTGTGAGTATTTGTATGGTGTGTTTTATTCATTCTCTTACTTTTCACTTTAAAGCATCCTTATATATTATATCCATTTGTTATAGGAGTATGTACATATGTTTTTTATAATAAAGTCTGATAATCCTCTATATTTTATGATAGTCTTTATTTTACTATAATTACTGATATACTAGGGCAAAATCTAGCTTTGTAGTGTTTTTCATTTGTCTTATCTGTATGTATATATTATATATATGTTGCTCTCAGTTTTGTTTGTCTACCAAAATGTCTTTACTTTGTTCCCATTTTTTATATATATTTTCTCTAGTTTGGCAGTTACTTTTTCTTTGCCACTTTAAAATTACCACGTAAATATCTTCTGGCTTCTATTCTTTTTATTGAAAGGTCAGCTCACTGTTGCTTGTTTGAAAGTAAACAATATTTCCCCTACCCTATCTGGTTGCTTTAAGACTTTCTTTGGTCTTTGGTGTTCTGTACTTTTATTATGATGAGCCTAATTTGGTTTTCTTTGTAATTATCTGCTTTACATTAATAAGTTTTTTTTTCATTGGTGGCTTGATGTTTTTTGTTTGGTGGATTGGTTTTGAAAAATTATTAGCTTCGAATATTACTTCTGGTTCTTTTCTACTCTCTTTTTTTTCTGAGAATACAATTATGTTAGACTTTTTAGTGTATCTCTTATGTTCCTAAACTTTTCCTCTTTATTTTTTATTCTTTTGTCTCTCTATGCTATCTTGTGAATATTTTCTCTTGCCCTTATTCCCATTTGCTAATTCTCTCTACAGCTGCATTAATCTGCTGCTAACCCTTCTATAGAGATTATGATAGTGTCTAGATGCTTCTCAATTTACAATTACTTAACTAAATTAATAGCGGTGCCAAAGAAAATATTAGAAATATGACCTGTTGGCATAATTCTAGTGCCTTCATATCAGCAGGCTGCTTATCAAGTTCCACTTATTTATTGATTCAATAAACATTTATTAACAAGCTAATATGTTCTAAGAACCATGCAGGAGGCTGAGAGTATGTAGGGAATGCTATACACAAACTCAGTACCCACCAAAGTCAAATTCTTGTTTGCATGTATGGAGGAGTGAAAGAAAGAGAAAACAGACAAATGAAGGTACAGTATAATTTCATCGAACTTCTTATAATTATTTCCATTCTGCAAGCAGATCTCTACCTTTCTTCCCTTAGGCATAGAGTTGTCTGGTAGTTGGTTTCAAGGCATATCTTTTCTTTCTTTTTTTTTTTTTTAAGATTTTATTTATTTATTTATCTTTTAGAGGGGAAGGAGAGAGGGAGAGAAACATCAATGTATGGTTGCCTTTCGTGCATCCCCTGCTGGGAGTGGGCCTGCAGGGAATCGGCCTGCAACCCAGGCATGTGCCCTGACTGGGAATCGAACCTCGATCCTCTGGTTCGCAGGCCTGAGCTCAATCCACTGAGCTACACCAGCCAGGGCAAGGCATATCTTTTCAAATAGGGCAGAAGGAGAGGTCAAATGAACCTTGATGGAAGTACATTTTTTTACTGTCAAAAATAACTGAAAGATTAGCTACTGAAATATTTACATTTAAAAAAAAATCCTGAGAGTTGACCTTACTCTAATAAGTAGATCCTATTGGACAAGGGGAATATGTATGCTTTAAAATCTAAGTACCGTCTTTGGCTTAATGGCTACATTACTCAACTTCCTTTCGCACTAATGACCTATTATTGCTGTGAGATCAAGATAGCTAAAATAATACTTTTGTCTTATTTTTTTACTGTGCTAAAAATACATAACATAGAATTTACCATTTTAACCATTTTTAAGTGCATGAGTCTGCAGCATTAAGCACAGTTCCATTGTTTTTTAACAATGGCGATCATCTGCAAAACTTTTCTATCATCCCATACTGAAACTCTATACCCATAAACAGTACCTCTCCATTCATCCCTGCCCCCAGACCCTGAAAAGTACCATTTTGCTTTTTGTCTATGAATTCGACTACTCTAGGTACCTTATGTGAGTGGAATCATATAATATTTTATTTTATTTTTTCTAAGATGTATTTATTTATTTTAGAGAAGAGGGGAAGGGAGGAAGAAAAAGAGGGAGAGAAATATTGATAGGTTGTATGTGCCTTGTATGTGCCCTGACAGGGGCCCAACCCACAACCTAGGTATGTGCCCTGATGCTGAATGAAACCAGTGACCTTTTGTGGGGTGATTCCCAACCAACACAGCCAGTCATAGCTATACAATATTTTAAAATATTATTTTTAAACCTAACCTACTATACATAGTAATCAAATAGTAATTTACTAGCACAAGTAACCCTATTTCAACCATTGTTATTGACTGTGGGTTTTATGCATTTTGTTTATTAAGTCAGTGAGGTGCTTTTGGTGGAGGGGCAATTTAAGAAAATTTCAACAAAATAAATTACTAGAGCCTTTCATGTAGTACAGAACTTCTAAATGAATTAAAGAAGGCAAGTTTCAGTATCAAGAGCTACTTAACTACTTATATGTTATTGTTCCTGATTTCCCAATTGGAAATATAAATTTATAAGATCTCTAGGTCTTATATTGTATGGGTTTGAGGTACTGTTTCTGGTGCCAATGAAAATATCTCTCTGATGTTCAGAATTAATTTTTTCCCTGAAATAACACCAAAAATTGTTTTAATTCATCATAACCATGCATTTTTTAAAAATGAACTAAAGTCAATTACAGTGGCACCATTTGATTTAAATAAAACCTGCATTGTGAGGACAAATCCAACAAATACATTAGCAGCATCACTTTAATTTTCTGTCTCCATGCTAATTGAATAGGTAGACTTTTCCTTTTCAGTAAACAGATATTGGTAAAACATCTTAGCTGTTCTGTCACCCATTAAATTGACAGTGGGCAGGCCTTCAATGCCTATGAATTTGATCTGTGTTTGACAAAGCCACATATTTAAAGTCTTGACTTTTATGATTTCATAAGTTTTAAACAAGTTTTACCTCCAGACCACAAACACTTAAAATTATATATGATCCAAGCATATTTGAAAAGGCTGGGTAAATGATTTTGGATGTATTCAATTATCTGTCCTCTAATAAAATTACCTTTGGAAATGCTCCTGTCAGCTTACCAAGTTGAAGTGAGTGGATTCTGTGTGCATCAACACTGGGCATAGGTGGCAAAGGCAGTGAAATCTGTACCCATGTTCCAGGAGGGCTTATTGAGTTACTGTTCAGCAAGTTAAAGGGATGAGGGTTGAGAGACTTAGAGAAAAGTGATCGAATAAGAGAAGAAAAATGGAAAATGAGGAAAGCAGAACCTAGTGAAAATAGACAGACTAGTCTTCTATACTGTTCTTATAAATTGTAACCTAAATCTGGAACTCAGAATGTAAATATGCCAATGTGCTAATCATTGGCTCTTGCTACCTTGAATTACTGTGCATGCTTTAGTCATGTATCCTGTCTCTCTACCAGAGGAGATTTGCTATGCATTGCTATGCTATTAAATATGCACTTATGGTTGTTAATGGTGATGATGGCAATGATGATGATGACGATGAGTTTACTGAGAAAACTAGGAACAAGAGAAAAGCCAAGACAAGAAGAAATAAGGGCATGAGGAAAAGCCAAGGGAAATTTACTAACTGGACGGATCCAGCCAATCCTGCCACCATGCTCTGCTCCCACTGGCCACATTTCTCCTTTAGGTGGGGGCAAGTCTCATTTGAATGCAAAAGCCTTCATTTACAGTGAGCTTAATAACAAACAGGAAGTAGATTTGCTGGTAAGGATGTGGAGTAAAGGAAACCCTTGTACACTGATGGTGGGAATGTGGATTGGTGTGGCCAGTATGGAAAACAGTATGGAGATTCCTCAAGATGTTATAAACAGAACTACCATGTAATCTAGCAATCCTGTCTCTAGGTATAAATCTAAAGAAAATGAAACCATTATCTCCAAGGGATATCTGCATTCCCATGTTCACTTCAGCATTACTCACAACAACCAAGGTATGGAAACAACCCAATTGTCAGTTGACAGATGAATGGATAAAGAAAATATGATTTTATATATATATATATATATAGTGAGATATTATTCAGCCTTAAAAAAGAAGGAATTCTTGTTATGGTGACAACACGGATGAAATTAGAGGGCATTATACTAAATGAAATAAGACAGACAGGGAAGGCAAATAGGACATGGCATCACTTACATACAGAACAAAATAAGTGACACATAAAGACAGATTAGTAAAGTGGCTGCTGGAGGTGGGGGTGGCGGAAACAGAAGGTGTTTGGTTAAGGGTACAAAGTTTAGTTAGAAGGTAAATGAAGTCTGAAACTATAATGTATAACATGACTACAACTGATAACCGAATTGTACAAGGCGGGCCAAAAGTAGGTTTACAGTTGTGAGTGTGCAGAACACAAAGTTTATTCTTGTGTTATTATTGATTCTTGTATCATTTTCCATATGAGCAACAGTAAATCTGCTTTTGCTGAAACCTGCATAATAGAAATTGCTAAAAGAGTGCAAGTTAAATGTTCTCAGCAAAATAAATAAATGGTAAATGGCAAAGGGTAAGTATGTGAGGCGATGGATGTGTTCATTAACTCACAGGAGGATTACTTTCACAATATATACATATATGTATAGCAAATCATCACATTGTACACTTTAAATATTTTACAATTTTGTTTGTCAATTATACCTTGATTAAGCTAAAAAAAGTGATTTTGCAAATTTTTAATCAACTGAATAAAAAATTGATATTCAAGTGGTCAAGATAATAACCTTCAGCAAGAAAGCAGACCAACTCAGTTTTCAAAAAAAATGATTATTTTGTGCCTTTAAACAATTAATTATTCTTCTACTTTCTAGAAAGTTCAAAGTAGTGCCATATATCTTGGAAGGAGAGAAGAAAATGTTGGTTCATGTAATTGAGCAAATACCTATCAGGAGGCCCTCTTTGAATGAGTCTTGAGCCAAATACATAATAAAGGTGGCACAGGGGGAGGGTGGGACCAGGAGACAGAGCATCTCACAAAACCCAAGGCCAGTAGAATCAATTCTCACCCCTGTGACCCAGGCATAATACCTGGACAGCACCATAGACACAACGGCCACATTAATGTTCTCCTTGCCTGAAGCTGCTGAATGACTTCCACCTAAAGAACAGATGACCTCCTTCAGAAGCGAATTCAAAATTGCCACTGAGCTGATGGCATAAAAAGGAGGTATAAGTGAATTTCTGCATTACTTAGATTAGAATTTATACTTACTTGTCTAGTGAAATTATCATGCAATTTACCTTGTTCCCATAAGAGCTTATTTCTGCACAACAGAATGTTTGGAAAAAAAGCAATGCCTGACTTTGGTTTCATTTTACACATTACAGAGATAAGGGCAGGGGTGGGGGTCAAAAGTAGGTTTACAGTTGTTCATATGGGAAAAGATATGCAGATTATGCTTATTACAATGGATTTATTAACTCAAAAGAATGCTACAGTGTAAACTTTTGCTCACCTCTGAATAGTGTAAACCAGAGGAGGAGGATGGTGCATGTTCCCTAACTCTGGGGCCTGGTTACAAAGCACTTAAAAAGTTTCAATGTGTGCAAAATCTACATATAGAAGATTCAAAATCTACATGTTGATGAATCCTCAGCCAGGTGTAGGCAAGAATTCTACAGCCAAACTTGTTCAGTGTTCTAACCAAAGCATATGGTTAAAAAAATCACTCACAAGGTGATTTAATATATCATCTCTGTTTAAATAACTTCAGAGTGCACTGAAGGCAAAAGCTTCATTTTCAATCCTATATTGAAACAAAATAACTATTCCTTAGTTGGAACATCCAGCTATCTTTCCTAGGCGGGCTTTCTCTTTGGGTGAGGACTGACACAAGAAGTCACACCATTTCTTGGGGGACAATTTTATGACAGTAATAGCAGCAAGGTAAACACACTTGTATTTAAACCACAGCATAAGAGTTCCTGATCTTAGTATAGCAAAAGTTCAAAAAACACAGCAAATTTAAGGTAATCCTTAAAGGTTAAGATAACGCTTTACAAGTAGGCATCACTATGACGATTTCTCTCTTTCTGGGAAAATTGTCCAAAGGCACTTATCATGTGCAGTGTCAGGTGGAGTTTGCTTAAACATGATGGTAACTGTAGCCAAAGTGTCTAGGACAAACCCATTGTTGTGGTGAAAGGAGAACGAGGTGATACAGGCAACGTGTTGCTCACGTCCATAAGGTGGAAAAGGTTTTCAACAGCATGGCTCACAAGGCATCACCTATGCATTCGCAGTCTCCTTCCATGGGAACAGATACTCAGGAACTTTCCACAGCTCATGGGGATTGATGGCTAGTAGCAGCTGTTGGTATAGCAGTGTGTGCAGGGCTGCTCTGGCCCCTGCTGTCCCAGGTGCAGCCCCAAGCTTGTTGGGGGGTTGCAGCACCATCTTGTAGTTCCTCCTTAGCTGGTGCTCAAGGCCCAGGGGCAGCAGTATCACCAGGGCTGCCTGATCGCTCCCCCCACACAAATGTTGTCTATCCTGAAGTGCATGATCCCCTATTTATTTCTCTCCTCCTGCTCTCAATAAAAATGTCAAATTTTTCCTGTCCCCTCACCCATCTAAAGTAGGGTAGCAGTCACCTGTCTTTATCATTCTCTATTTCAGTCTCATCTCAGTTTTCTTGTTAGCATTTATGTGCTAGGTTTTACTTATTTGGATGTCATTGAGCCCAATCACTTTCATTTATAAAGAAGGATACTAATGGGAAAGTGCTTGAGGTTGCTCACTAAAATTCACAGTGGTGCCCATAGGTATAGTATCTCAAAGGGCACAGACACCTCAAAGCCCATTTGCCTCTAAATAAATCCAACTGTTAGGTGATACAGCAACTATCAGGTGATACCTAGTCCAAATGAAAGAACAAAGCCTTTTTTTGTTTGTTTTTTTCTTTGAGATTTCCAGCAAGCATCTGTCTTTTTCAATCTTCACCCAAGGATATGTTTATTGATTTTAGAGAGAAAGAAAAGGAGAGAGAGAGATCAATTGGTCACCTCTGGTACACACCCCTACTGAGGACTGAACTCGCTACCTTTTGGTGCATGAGATGATGCTTCAACCAACCGAGTCACCCAGTGAGGGTTATCTGTCCTGTCTTTCTCTTCTTCCCACACACCAGCTGAATTGGAAGAAGTATTTTTACCTCTCTATCTTCCTCCTGCTCACTTCTCCATGCCAGGGTCCTGTTACTTCTTTCTCTAAACATTTGGTGAACTGGTTAACTAATAGAAAGAGCTGTGACAGGGTCCTGAGATCTTCAGAGTCCCCAGGTCTTGCCTATAAAAAAAAAAATCATGAGAAATGGTGGTCTTTTCTGGCCCAGCCCAAATATATGACAGCCCCTCAGTGCCCAAGTCCTGTGTTTAATTATGCTGAGTCTTTTTTCTTTCCTCTGTTTTTTATTATCCTAACTTGACAAATGTAGCTCTCAAGAGGAAGCACTCCTACCCGGGAAGTGTGCATAAAATAAAGGGAAGATGAGAGTTCTGTGGAAGTAGTAAGGGTGGGGAGAATGGAGGCACTGAACACAGAGGTCTGCAAGTCTAATGGGCAGGAGAATGATAAGAAATGCTCATTTAAATTCAAATTCCCAGGCTTCCCTAAGTCCGTGAAATGTGGATTCAATAGATCAGAGGTGGAAGTAATGGATCCCAGAATCTACATTTTTAAACAGGTGTTCTGATAACATTGTAAAAGTGAGTCTTATATCTTTACCTGTCATATAGGAATCAAGCACCCATGGCTTGAGCTCCCTGGTTGAGGTCAGCACTTCTCCCTGGTGTGTGCTCCCATGCTGCTTCCCAGAGGTGGCTGGGAACCCATCGGGAGGGATGAGCCTCCACCAGCCCAGCCTCACCCATTTTCCTTGCTGGGCCTTACAAATACTATTGTATGTTCTGAGTGTGTTGATGCGAAGAGGTGAAATTGGCTCAGCAATGCTGTTTTTGGACCCTACACAGGTTAACTATCCACTGGATAATAAAATTAATTTCAGAACTCAAAGAGAAGAAAGGATAGTGTTTGGGTCCAGATTGGAAGGCATACTTGTACACTCTACAAATCTAGCAAGACAGGAAATCTTGGAATATGAAGATGCTACAGACTTCCGCCAAGATGGAGGCATAGTTGGAAACACTGTGCCTTCTCCCACAACCAAGTTTGAATACAACAAAGGTTTGGAGAACAAAGACACAGCCAAAGAACAGAAAATTGAATTATACGGAAGTCCGACAACAACGAACCATTTAACTGGGACGGTAAGAGGGGCGGAGCCAGCAGTGGAGCAGGGTTGGGCTGGAAGGATCCCCTGACCTAGGCACACAGATAGCCCAGACCCAGTCAGGGTATGGGGCAGACTGACCATGGTCGCACATTCGCACACAGTGAGATGGACCACGTAGGCCCCAGAGGGCGAACCCAATGGTGGAGGGCTGACGGTGGTGGCACACTCACTTGCAGTGGGATGAAACTCGAAGGCCCTGGTGATGGTGGCAGTGGCGGCAGTGGCGGGAGGCGGCAGACGGGACGCCATTGCTCCTCTTTGACCCCACCCCCACATACAGCGTCACAACCCAGCGACTCAGTTGCCTTGCTCTGGTGAACACCTAGGGCTCCGATCCTGCTACTTAACAGGCACAAACAGCCCAAAAGATGGCGTAAGAAGAACTCAAAGTCCCAGAGCCAATAACTCTAAGCGACCAACAGATTGCCAGCCTCTCAGATGCACAGTTCAAGACACTGTTTATCAGGATGCTCACAGAACTGGTTGGTTATAGTCACAAATTAGAGGAACATATGAAGGCTAAACTAATTGAAATGAGGGAGATGCACAGGAAACCAATAGTGATGGAAAGGAAACTGGGACTCAAATCAATGGAATGGACCAGAAGGAAGAACAAAACATCCCACCAGAAAGGAATGAAGAAATGAGAATTCAAAAAAATGAGGAGAGGCTTAGGAACCTCCAGGACATCTTTAAACGTTCCAACATCCGGATTATAGGGGTACCAGAAGGGGGAAAGAAACAGCCACGAGTGGAAAACTTATTTGAACAAATAATAAAGGAGAACTTCCCCAGTCTGGCAAAGGAAATAGACTTCCAGGAAATCCAGGAAGCTCAGAGAGTGCCAAAGAAGTTGGACCCAAGAAGGAACACACCAAGGCACATCATAATTACATTAGCCAAGACTAAAATGAAGGAGAGAATCCTAGAAGCAGCAAGGGATAAGGGGACAGTCACCTACAAAGGAGTACCCATCAGACTGTCAGCGGATTTCTCAAAAGAGACCTTACAGGCAAGAAGGGGCTGGAAAGAAGTATTCCAAGTCATGAAATCCAAAGACCTACAGCCAAGATTGCTTTATCCAGCAAAACTTTCATTTAGAATGGAAGGACAGATAAAGTGCTTCTCAGATAAGGTCAAGTTCAAGGAGTTCATCATCACCAAGCCCTTATTATATGAAATGCTAAAGGGACTTATATAAGAAAAAGAAGATGAAAAATATGAACAGTGAAAGGACAGCAAACTCACAGTTATTAACAACCACACCTAAAACAAAAGCAAACCAAGAGGACAGCTAGATCAGGAGTGGAACCATAGAAATGAAGAACACATGGAGGGTTAGCAACAGGGGAGTAGGAGGAGGAGAAGGGGGGAGAAGGTACAGAAAATAGCATAGACAGTAGGTAGAAAATAGGTAGGGGGGAGGGCAAGAATAGTGGGGGAAAAATAGAATCTAAAGAACTTGAGACACATGGTTATAAACTAAGGGGGGGAGAATGGTGGTGGAGGGAATGTGCGGGTGGAGGGGAATGAAGGAGGGGAATAGAACAACTGTAATGGTATAATCAATAAAATATATTAAATAAATAAATAAAATATTTTTAAAAAGATGCTACAGTTCACTTTTTCAGGCAAAGATACACTCGTCTTGTGTTGAGTCACTGCTCTTTCCTTTCCTCCCTCTTTTGGCAGTTGTTCTTGCTCTCTTGTGTTTTTAAAGCATGTTGTAGGTTGTTGCTTGACTGTCAAAGATAACAGAACCACCCATCAGATGTGAAGTTCCCTCACTCTATCTGGTGAGCACTTAGAAGGATTTTGTTCCTTGTTCTGAGATTGGAGAATGGCACCACTTTAATGAAAGCACATCTGCTGAACTTGTCTTCAACTTCAGTGCCTGGAAATAGAGATAAGACACACCCTTCTCCTGCTAACTGAAGCCCATACCTCATTCAGGCAAGTTTTCCTTTGATGCACAACTTCTCACCTCCTAGGCTGCAGGCCGTGTGGGGTAACAAGGCAGCAGGTATTAGAGTGATTTCACCCTTCTGGTTGACTTGCACTTTCCTGATTCCTGTCTGCTAGAAGGTTCAGAGCTACAGCAGCAAAGAGCACTGTTTGCTTTGGGAGCCTGTCACCCATGTCCTCCTGCTGAAGGTGTGGGAAAGAGAGGAGGTGGAGTTGCCAGTGATTTAATATGGTCTTATTGGCAATTTAGTTAAACTTTCTGGGCATCACTGTCCTGGGGCAGGAAGATGAATGCACATTGTAGTGATTGAATCAGCTGGCATTTGAAAGAGGAGGAGCAGGAGACAGGAATCTCCCTGGGAGGTTTGACAGGTAAAAAAGTGACCCAGGAAAGTCCCTGACAGTGTAGCCCTTGGGACTGGCACAAGGTCCTGGAAACCAAGGCATATTTACCGTAGCTTGTTAAAGATTTCTGCTAAAACTCTCTGGCTGTTGTGCCTGCACCCACAGGACAGGGTTTCCCATGTTGCCATCTTCTACCCTCATGCTTTTGGTTGAATATCAACTCTCAATTATTTTTAGTATTGCAAATATACAATTGGGGTAAAAAAATCCACAGACTACTTTTAGTTGACTTTTAAAGTACTTTTGTATTGACACCTGAAAAAGGGGTGTGCTTCATGCTTTAAGAATTTATATGCAACAAAGTAATAAAGCCCCACTGGGCAGATCTCCATTTGCAAGGGGACGTCTGCCTGGCTCCTGATGACTCCTTTCAAGGGCTCTCATCTGTAATCCAGGATGTCTTGGTTCAGCATTATCGACCTGAAGACATTTGGCTAGTAGGAGAGATAAAATTAAGTGTTTGCATCTCTCCCTTTCTCTTTTGATAAAATGAATGGGAGTTGCAAATGTTATAATGAAGCACATTGTGTGTGCTGAGCATGTGTGGTGTTTTAGAAAGGGCATAGTGTCTGGTAGTGCAGGATGTGGACTTGAGACCCAGCTCTGCTACTTAACAATACAGGCTTAAGTGAGGCATGGAGTCTCTCTCTAAGCAGTAGATCCTCATCAGTATAGGGTTATCATTGTCAGTATCCTCCTTTTCTCATGGGGCGGGTATGAAGGTCAAATAGATATGTCAAGTCAAGTAAATATGCAAACACTGAGCAAATTACAATGTGGTCTAGGGCTCTAGTACTAGTAAGTATCCTATATGGTAACAAAGCAGTGTCCTAGGTTGACAAGGCAGTAATACTTACAGTAATTGAGTGTGGGATCTTCTCTGTATAAAAAAGATAGTCCACCCCAAATAATTGCAAATTGACTTTCAGTGTACTTTCTAGTTTCTCTTCAAGCTGCAATCATATGTAAGGAACTATCAGAACACATACCCTCATGCTGAAATCAAGAAAACTTGGAATAGAGGATGAAGGCCTGCAGTCTCGTCGCTAAACCACAGCCATGCCCCAGGTACAGGCCTGGTCTTTTTCTTTTCTCTATCTCTCCAAGCAATCTCATTCAGTCCCACGATGTTAAATACCATCTATGTGCTGAAGATGCTGAAAGTTACTGCTAGAAATGGAAACGTTCCCTGAGTTCCAAACACTTTTTAATTAAATTTTCAATTTTCAGTGCCTCACTTGGTTGGCAGTAGAAAATTAACATGGCCTGTATAGAGCACTAATCTCCCCTTAAATCCACTTCCCATTAAAACTTATTTTATCTCAACTAAAGGCAGAACCCTCACCCCATGGCTCAGACCAAATTCATAGGAACCGTGCATGCTGGACTCTGCACTGGAGTCCACAAGGGTTCAAATCCCAACTCTGCTTATTAGCTCGGCAACTTCATAAAAGTAAGTCTTCCCAAGTCTCAGTGTCCTTATCTTTAAAACTGAGACAATATTGTACCTATCTTTTCAGATTTTTAAATGAAGATTAAATGTCTTAATATGTGTAAGGCACTCAGAACAGTGCCTGGCCCTCTATAATTTCTTTAAGGGTTTGTTATCATTATTATTTGCTCATGCATCACCTAAATTGCTTTAGCCAGTATTGTCAGCTCTACTTCCAAAGCACACACTGAGTGTAATTACTTTTCATCATGCCAGTACCACATCCTCAGGCCAGACCATTATACTATCTTGGTTGTATTTCTGGGCTCTTCCTAACTTGCCTTCTGTCTTCACTTTCCCTCGGTTCAATGTCCATCCTCTGACAAGCAGCCGTAATCTAGACTCCTTACCTACAAAACCTACCTGCTTTGGACATGTATTCTTTTCCAATCTCCTTGCCTCTCTCTGCCTCATTCAGGTTGGTCTAGCTTCCCATGATTGTCCTTTTGCATCATTGAATTCTCAGCTCAAATGGCCCCCCCTCCATAGACCTTCACAGTCTTCACAGTCAGGAGAAGCCTCCTCTGCCCGTCACTGCCCACCAATGTTATAGTCTTTTTTTTATTTACAGGCATAGCAGGATCTGAAATGAACATGTTGACAGATCTAAGGGGTCCTGTTCATCATTTACCCTGATATGTTAAATCCTTGAGTGTGGGGATCCACTCTGCTTATTTTGTTGCTATGCCCTGACAGTGTTGAACTTGACCTGATTCTTGTTATCCTAGACAATAGTGAAGGCTAAGATATTTCTCATCCTTTGAATGATCATAAATGTCTTACTTTCACAGAGCCATCATCCCCAAATGACTTAAATAAGACTCCTGGACACCCTACTTTCTTCACCTATAACATTGCCAGACAGAGACTCTCCAAATTCCCATTCTTTGCCTCATAAATTATTAGCTGGACTGTCTCCACTGGTCAATTTGAACAAAGTGCCTGGTAAGTAAACTTTGGCTAATGCTCTTTCCTCCCCCCCAGGCCTCTCAACTGCAGGCCACCCCCAACCTGAGCCAGCAGACTGGCAAGAACATGTGGGCCGCAGAATAAAACATTCTCTGATCTATAATCTGATCAGGCCACTCCATCCCAATCTCACATGCCCGATTCCTTCTAGGCTTTTTTACTCTTTCCCACAAAAGAAAACCCTTATTGCCTCACCCTTGATGTGTTTACAGATCATACGGTCATACCACTCTTCCTATTACAATAATTCCTTCTTCCTCTGGCAAGTCCCTTTGAATAAAGTCTCTTTTTAATAAGTTTAATTTTTTAAATTTGACAGTGCCCAAGTGTCTAAAAGGTGCCTTGTACAGGAGAAGTGCCTAGTGGATATCTGCTATGGAATAAAAATACATTGCTATTTGGGATTTTATTCAAAATATTGTAGCTTTAGTAGGGCAACTCTATCAATGGTGAATTCCAGTGCTCATTGCAAAAAAACTGCTATGGTGAAGCACATAATCACTTCCACTGTGTGCTGACTGCTGGCCACAGAGATAGAACCTTAGGAGAGAAAAGGCATTCAGGCTGAGAGAGGGTGGCTGATGGTCAGGATGGAATTGTCATTCATGGGAGTGTACCCAGAAAGCCCTATAGGCTCCACCAAAAAACTGCTCTACCTAATAAATGGATTTGGCAAAAAAGGGATACAAAGTCAATATTCAGAAATGATGGCATTCTTGTGTACTAACAATGGAATATCAGAATCAGAAACTAGGAAAAATGTCCCACTTACTATAGCAACAAGAAAAATAAAGTGCATAGGAATAAACTTAACCAAGAAGGTAAAAGACCTGTACTGAGAAACAGAACTACAGAATGCTGAAGGAAGAAATCGAGGAAGAGGCAAATAAATGGAAGTATATACCGTGTTCATTGGTTGGAAAAATTAACATCATTAAAACGTCCATACTAGCCAAACCAATCTATAGATTCAACACAATCCCTATTAAAATACCAATGGCGTATTTTACAGACCTAGAACACATATTTCAAAAATTTATATGGAACCAAAAACAACCCCAAATAGCCTCTGCAATCTCGAGAAAGAGGAACAAAGTTGGAGGAATCATGATACCTGATATTAAACTACATTAAAAGTCCACTGTAATCAAAACAACCATGAGAAAGGACACGTAGATCAATGGAACAGGATAGCGGGCCTAGAAATAAACCCATGTCTCTATTGTCACTTAATGTTTGATAAAAGGGGCAGGAGCATAAAATGGAGTAAAAATAGCCTCTTCAATAAAGGGAATTGGGAGATCTGGACAGGTACATGTAAAAAAAATGAAACCAAACCACCAATTTACCCCATGCACCAGAATAAACTCAAAATACATAAAAGACTTAAATATAAGCCATGACACTGTAAAAGTCCTAGAGGAAAACATAGGCAGTAAGATTTTGGATATCCCACGCAGCAATATTTTTGCTGCTGTATCTCCTAGGGCAAGGGAAATAAAGGAAACAGTAAACAGATGGGACTACATCAAATTAAAAGGATTCACAGAAACAAGTATAAAGGACACATGGACAAAAACTAACAGGGGTGGAAATGGGAGGGAGGTGGGAAGCACTGGGGGCAGGGGCTGGGAAGGGAGTAAAAGACAGAAAACTGTACTTGAACAATAATTAAATAAAAATTTTAAGAAAAGGAAAAAATCAAAAAACTTCTTCACAGCTAAAGAAGACATCATCAAAATGTAAAGGGACTCAAATGTATGGGATATCTGCCATAGCAAAACATATTTGCCAAGTATGCATCAGACAAGGGTTTGCTCTTCAAAATATATAAAGAACCCATATGACTCAACAACAGGAAGACAAACAATCCAGTTTAAAAATGGGTACAGGACCTGAAGAGACATTTCTTCAAGGAGGGCATAGGGCGAGCCCATAAGCATATGAAAGGATGCTCAACATCACTTAACCATCAGAGAGATGTAGATTAAAACCACAATGAGATAGCACCTCACACTGGTCAGAACTGCCATCATTAACAAGTCAACAAACAACAAGTGCTGGTGAGGATATGGAGAAAAGGGAACCCTAGTCCACTGCTGGTGGTAATGTAGACTGGTGCAGCCACCGTGGAAAACAGTATGGAATTTCCTCAAAATACAAAAATGGAAGTGCCTTTCAATTCAGCAATTCCATTACTGAGATTATACCCTGAGAATCCCAAAACACCAATTCAAAAGAATCTATGCACCCCAATGTTCATAGCAGCACAATTTATAGTAGCCAAATGCTGGAAGCAACCTAAGAACCTATTAGGAAATGAGTTGATCAAAAAATTGTTGTACATTTACACAATGGAATATTACACAGCAGAAAGAGAGAAATAGGAACTCCTACTTTGGGGGACAGCGTGGATGGAACTGGAGAACATTATGCTAAGTGAAATAAGTCAGGCAATGAAAGACAAATACCACATGACCTCACCTGTGAGAGGAACCTAATGAACAAAACAAAGGAGTAAAATAGAACGAGAGGCATGGAAACAAGAAACAGACTGACAGTGACCAGAGGGGTAGGGGAAGGGCTAATGGTCCAAAGAAAAGGATGGAAATAGTCAAGGAACAAGTATGAATGACCCACGGACATTGGCAACAGGGTGGGGATTGGCTGTGGGTGGGTGGAGGGTTAGAGCACTGGAGAGAAATAGGGGAAAAATTGGGACAATTATAATAGAAAAATAATAAAAAATATTTTTAAAAGAGTTGTCTTTCAACCATCAACTTCTTTCATTGTTATTCACTTGCAGAAAAAAATTCATGCCTTGGTCTTCCCAAGATCTTAGTTCCCTTGTTTCCCACCCAATCCTTCACATCCCCTGGTGTGGAATGGGAATAAAGATGAGATTTATTCTCATTTATTCTCATAGTGTGCCACTGTGTCTTAGTACTTTCAGGAGGCTAAATATCCATGTAAACAAAGGGTATTATTAAAAATGAAACATCCTATTTTTCAAGCAGATATTTAACACCTTGTAAACTTGTGTCTAAATCTGTGTTGTACTCCTGACTGTACTTAAAAATTGAAACCAGTAGGAACAAAACAGCATGAAACATGTCATAAACACTCCCCCACCACACACACATACACACAACCATGTTTTTAAAACTTTTTCTTCTTTTCGGGGGTGATCACCCCTGCTTAGTCTCTTATCCTTAGTATGCAGTATATAGCTGACTATAATGTTATGGGAAAAATTACCTTCACCCTGGAACAATAGAAACTCCTATATTTTCTTTATACTATTTAAACAGTTGTGATTAAACAAACAAACAACTTTCCACACCAGCTTAGATTTTCCTCCTCCTGTGACTAATCTGAACATCCATCTCAATTGCAAATATGTTAAATGATAATCATGACTGAGGTACATAGCTAATTTGAGTTTATTGCCTTTTTATATGGATAACAAATATGAGCTTTCCAAGTTAGTATAATTATATTTCAAGACCCATAAAATACGCTTCATTTTATTGTAACTGTATTGCCATTTTGAGTTAATTTATTTAAGAAAGTTTGCTCGCTGTTATTAGGGAATCTATCTTAGACTTGGGCATAAAAAAAGGCTATTAATTAATTCATTATTGATAGATTAATCATGGCAGGAAACTGCCATTCATGGGCCCTGGTAGTTACACAGCAAAATATAAAAGTCCTGATGCCAGCTGTTTGGTGAAAGGAGAGTCATTTTGTACTTGTAAGAATTAGAAATGGCTAACAGCTTAAAATTCCTAAAAAAATTCAGATTATTTTCAATGTTTCGGAAGATGTCAGACAACCAACAGTTAATTTATTGAGTATTTTCATTGTGCCCAGTGTTGTGCTAAGCACCAATAAGTAATTTTAAAAGGGTATGAGAGCCATTCTGTCAATGAATGCTACTTTAAGAAATCTATTCTATTTTGTTGCTATTCATTTAGATTAGATGAAGCCTTTGACTATTTTTCCTGAGTGGCTGCTAGATGTACTCACTGATTCCAGCTGAAATTAGCTCTGTTTCCCTGAGTTTAATCTTCTTGACAGTTATTGATAATGCATTTCTCTATCCCAATGAATCACTTGATCAAGGACATGCTTAATTCCTTTAAACTTTTCTCTTGTTGCTTTCTTTCGCTCCTCTATCTTAACCAAATTCAGATTAGTGAGCTCATTACTATTTGCACCTGGGTGTCTTTTAACTTGTAGCTACTTTGAGATGTTTTCATAAAAGCAGGGAAATTGCTACTTCCCTCTTTCATCACACTGCCATTGATTTTCTGGTTCCAAGAATTTATCTCCATTTTGAAGATACACCATG
This sequence comes from Sturnira hondurensis, assembly GCF_014824575.4. Classification (NCBI taxonomy): domain Eukaryota; kingdom Metazoa; phylum Chordata; class Mammalia; order Chiroptera; family Phyllostomidae; genus Sturnira; species Sturnira hondurensis. The sequence continues at coordinate 29,406,376 of NW_028082759.1, forward strand.
GCAAAGAATTACATAATCACTGGTTATTTTAAAGTTGGGTGACTTAAAACTGCCTTAAGATATATCTTTTTCCCTAGATGAATTTCTTTAAAATTTGGTGCTACTTTCTTAAATTGATTAACATTCCTAGTCTCTTTTACCTTCATAATTCATATTACAGACTATGTTCATTTCTCCAAGTACAAATAGGGTTGTCAGCTTTAAACACTGCAATCATTGAGTAATATATAAAGAGTGCAACTGAGTAAGTCATTCATGGGCGGGCTCTCTGGTGGTACAAAGAATTAATGAGGTTTTCAAAGATGCCCAATTTGCCAGCAGGGAATAGCTAAGATGCCCAGAGATTTTTGACCTCAAGCCAAAGAAACAAGGACTACAACATGGTGAGGACTGGGGAGGGAGAGCAATACTATCTAACCCAAAGATTGCAAACAGACCTCCAGGTTTGATTGTACCTACAGATTGTTTTTATTTCTTTAACTTTGGTTTAAAATGCCCTTAGGAAAGGCAGACAGATCTCTACCCATCATGCCATCCACCACCGTCACAGCCTGGTGGTGGTGGTGTGATGGTGTGATGGTGTGTGATGATGTGATTTGCATCACATACCTGGCACCTAAGTGCAGCTCATTCTTTGACTAAGTTTTCATTGTAAGGAAATGAAAAACTCGGAGGTAAATGATTTGTTCAAGGTAACTGATGAGCAATGTGTTTTGTAAGCTTTTTCCCTCACAAATATCCTGATTCTCCATCTAGAGCCCGCTCCACTTCATGTGTGGCTGTATTTCTCTGAGAGACTCGAGTCAGAACCAACTACAAACCTAGGTCATTAACACAACATTTCATACTTTTATGGAGTCACAACAGTGTTTCAAAAGAAGGAGTTATAAAAACGAACCTTAATTCAGGAGGTTGAGTAATCTGATCAAGTCAAGGAAGAAAACTTGGCTCCCCCTCCCCCACCCGCCAAGATCACAAGTATTTATTTATGCTTTGCCTGTAATTTGTACAATTTCTTTTCAATTACAGTTTACATTCAGCACCACTCTGTAACACTCTCAGAGGCATACATAGCACAGTGGCCAGAAAACCATGCACCCTACAGAGTGGTCCCCTGATGCCTCAAGCACCCTCCTGGCTTCACACATGGCCACCACGACACTGGTGACCATGTTCCGCATCTTCAACACAGGTCTCTGACGACTCTGTAGCTCCCAATTTGTACTTCTTCATGCCTTCGCCTTTTCCATCCAGCCCCTGAACCTCCTCCCCTCTGACAGTTGTCAGTTTGTTGTCTATATCTGTGAGTCTGTTTCTGTTCTGTTTGTTTATTTTGTTCTTTAAATTCTGCATATAAGTGAAATCAGGGTACTTATGAAATCCAGGTTTTTGAATCTTGTGTTCGACCCCCATACATGTTGGGTTTCCTGTGTGTTTTGCACAATGAAAGGTGCAGTCAGTAAAAAGTGATCAAATGATGGAATTCCTTTTCAGAAGCATAAAGTAATAATTTCCAAGTAAACCTCTAGAAGGTGCTTGCCTTCAAAATGCCATTGATCCCTCAGAAAAACCAACCATGGAATTGAAATAAAAAAGTAAAAACCCATGGCGTGTTCAGAAGTTTTCTTTTAGCCATTATGTGACTCATGCAAGATTTCTGTAAGTCAATACAACTTCATTTCAAAAAGATCATTTAGATTGCCAGAAGAAGCAGTAATACTACATAATATAAGTCACTATAATGGCATAATCAAGGGCCACAACTGCATCACAGAAACATAAAAGAGAAGAAAGTAAGAATTAGTTGGGAGAATTCTGGATTAACTGCACATTCTGACTCAGAGTTAACCATTCATTAAGAGAACAATAATTCTTGGGGTTCTCTCAGATAGTTGGAAAAAGCCATTAACCACTATGGAAGGTGCCCACAGAATGAAGGACAAAGTCCTGACTGGCAATTAAAAATACACTTTTCCATTATTGTTGGTCCAAACAGTGCCATCAATATACACCATTTACTTACATCCTATTTTCAGTTTCTTCCCTTCCTATCGCTTAGTCACCACGTGATCAATGAATTTCTCATACTTTTCTTTCCTCTTTGTTTATTCCTTTTTCCTCTTCCACTGGGTGATCTCAAACAGCCCCAGCAGGATATCTATATGAGTTAGAGAGATTGCTGAAGAAACCCTTGCATTTACACGCCAGGAAAGTTGTAATTCTGGCAATATTCTCTTGTTTGTTTTTAGATCTTAATTAAATTAGACTGTTAGTTTTTAAACCTCCTCTGTGCTCCACAGCATTTTTTATACTTGTATTCAGCATTTATCTGATTGTACTATAATTATTTGCTCCAATATTTAGCTCCCTTATTTGACTCTGTTCACCTCAAGGACAAGGGATTATGTCTTAATAAGTTCTGTATTTGATATATAAGTACTTATCACAGTCCATGCGATATTATTAGAAGAAAAATGAATAAATAAAACCACTGAAAATAATAAGGTTATGCTTTTTGAAAAAATAATCAAAGTTTATTTAGTATATAAGAACACAGAAAAGAGACACGATGAGTTGGAAGAACCAGGGAGGACCATTTATATAAAAGGTGGTGTCGTCAAGGAAAGGGATGCTGACTTCAGTCCAATGATCCAGTAGATAAGAGGGAAGGGTGACTACCATTGGCCTCTGCTATTCTCTCAGTCCCACGTCAAGTTCTTTTCTTCCTCTGCTGTCTTGTTCCTTCACTGATGCCTGGGGTAGTTGTGGCTGTATTTATTTGACTTTCAGTTCTCTTTTTAAAATCTCATTATATACCATACTAAACTCCTCTTTATGCATGCCTTTGTGCTTTATGGATGTTGATCCAGTCAATTTGATTGGAGTTAGATCTTGCTGGCTCAGGGGCCCCTCCTCACCCACCTGTGACATAGCACTTACTATGTACCAAGCATTTTCTCAGTACCAGCCCTGCCCTTAGAGATGGGTAGTGGGAGCTTTTTCCCTGGCCATGTGCATACTGTCCCCATTGGATGAGGGGGTCATGGGACCCAGGAACATGCCCACCCAGAGTCTGTACCAACTTCCCATGTCCCAAGCACCCAGGATGGGTATATCTTTCTTATCTCTCCCACCTCCCTTGTCTAAGTAGCCCTCAAACATGTATGTGGGGCTTGTGTGAACCTCTTCCAAATATCTTACCTCCTAAGCATGCCTGTGTTCTTGGTTAGGAGTGAGTTTGGATGACTTCTGTTGTGTGGAATATACCTACACATGTTGATGAGTCCCTTCATGATACAGGACAAAGCCAAGGATGAATGTAGAGGGAATGATTTTGGGTGGGGGTTGGATGGCCTCTCCTTTCACTCAACTACTACTTTTAGCTCCCATAAATGTTAGTACCTGTTAAGTGCGGTATATACATGATTTCATTTGCTCTCCACAACTTCATTTGGGGGAAATCAAGGTCTTACAAGGAAAACAGAATTAGAAGGAATAATTAAGGTCTCAGATAAACTCATCCACTCAACAAATATTGATAATCATAGTGGTAAGCAAAATCAGTGGTGTCTTTTCTCATGAAACTTTTCACATCCCCTAAGCAAAGCAGTAAAGACAACCCAGTAACAGAAGAAAACTCTCTGTCATTGTACACTTCTTTAACTAGCATCACAGGTCCTGTAACACTAGTTTCTATTTACTAGTCTTGGATGACTAGAAAATATGTAGGCTCAACCTCTTCTCCAATTTGAGAAATGTCTTTATAAATTTGTTTCCTTTTTGTGAGCACTTTTACCTACGTCCTGCCTTCAAAGCAGATGTTCAAAATTTCTTTCAGTTTATAACTTGGAGGTTTCGGATACAACTTTCTAAATTCTTCAATAATGTTAATAGCACATTGCATATATTGCTATACATCATCACAGATTAAAATTCCCTCTTGTCTTTCCCTCTTCTTCATTTAAAACAGGAGCCTTAAAACCAGTAAAGGCAACTTCTCCTCTTCAATCCTCTCAAAGATAGAACCAGGCCCCTTGTAAAGACTTAGTAAGTCTCCCTTAGAAGAGAAAATCATCTTTGAATCACTAAGGGTGGCTTTCTCCTGGACCTCAAGCATAGTTGTCACCTTCCTAATCCTATGCTCCTGGGGTCTCCAAGCAAGGCTTGGGACACTGACTGAAGCAGTGAGTCAGGTATCTTCATTACCATCACTGGCACCACCTGTGTAGGACAGGATCCCAGGGATAGCACACAGCAGGGAGAAACATTGGCTGGAATGGACCAGTCGAACTGCACTCTAGCTGTCTTGAATGTGGACTTCTGCACCTCCCCTTTGGGTGGCGTTAGCCTCTGGGATTCTTGGACATTGTAGGGGAAGAGAAAACTTTCTGTTGTCATGATTTGGGGAGAAACAGTTAAGTAGTTGTTTTGTGACATAGGTGACTTTAGGTATTTAGAATTTGTAATGCAGGTCATGTAGGTTACATTTGAGATGGAAAAAACTTGAGCCCTGAGAAAGCATTAATTGTGTTTCCTAACCCCAGTCTCCCACCTCCTGACATCCCAGCTCTGTCTGCAATGACTTTATGCCAAGGTCATTGCTCAGAGTCAGCTTCTCTTCTGTATCCCAGTTACCACTTCCTTCTGGGCAGTGGCAACTCTTGGCTCAGAGGCACCTTAGCTTCCTCATCTTTCCCAAGTCTTCATGCAAAAACTCTGGGCTTTAACTTTTGCTTTACCTCTCTCCTATTCTCATTTGCAAGGACCAGTTCTCTTTTTTCCCCCAACAGTCTCCCAGAGGAAGGACTCACAAGTTGTGGATTCAGGAGCCAAATTCTTTTATTTGCTAAAAACATCAGGAAGAATAATTTCACATGTATTCAGTTTTGCAGAAAGAACTCACAGTGCCTAGTATACATTTAGAGCACATTTGTAGCACTAATTTACCAAACCACAACTCTCTTCTGCTTCCTTATTATGATATCCACTAAAGGTTTCTAGGGGATTGGAACTATATTTTTGTGGTACTATAACTGAATCTCAGGAATATAAATATGAATGATCAGTCCAATAAGATATACATGTAAGTTGGGTGCCTGATTAGTTGATTATTTATAAAATATATGTATATATTTTATATACTAAACACGTTGAGTATAAGACCTAGTAGATAGTTTACCTAGGTTTAGGGTCTCAAAATTTTTGGTAAGATTAATGTGCATTTTAAAAATAATACCAATAACTTTAAAATTGATGACTTTTCATGAGAAGAAATGAGGCCTCATCTAGCATGATAGTATTTGTCATGGAAGCATAAAATTATAGGAGTAGAAGACAAGAAGGAATTTTAAATAGCCTATTTTTAAATAGGGTAAAAACTCAGCATGCTTAAATATTTTCTGTACACATTTTTAATCATTTTATTCAAAGCACAGGGCAAAAGAATAAATTTTAAATTAAATGAATACTTTAAATATGTTAGATAAGTAATGAACCGAATTAAATTTACACTTGCTAAAGTTTATCCCTTATATTAGACAGTATCTTTCTTTTGAAATTCAAAATAATGCCCAATTTTTGCTAAATCCAGTTTTTGAAATCATGTTGCTGACATTTGGCATTGAAGAGCTATTTTATAAGTTTTATTTTAAAATGTTTTATATTAAAAAAGAAAAAATGAACATAATGAGATCATTAATATATGATGAACAAAATCACATATTTTTAAAGAAAAGTATTTTTTAAAGTATTTTTATTTTAAAAGAAACTAGCTATGAATTTCTTGGGGTCTTTATTAGTGGCAATGAAGCCCCTTTTTGCAAATGTAAGAGCTCAAAAAAGAAGTTTTAAAGTATTTTTATCATATACTTTAAAATGCTTTCATCCTCATAAGCAGTTATTTACTGATTAATGTGCACATGTGCATTTCATAGTCTTTTCCTTTAAATGACCTTATACCTCACTAGAGAAAGGCATGTGCTTTACAATCTTGGATACAATGATAAAGGCTCTGAAAATTATACCTAGAGACTTGGATTTGTACAGTTGTTCTGCACAATTTCCTCTTCTTGAGCAGAATCAACATCATTACAAAAATTTCTGGAAAACACCAAGGAAATGTGGTTCTTCCTTCAGTCCAAGAATGAGGTTAGCTGAAATACAACATCAATTGTTGAACTGTATAAGAATGAGAATGAGTACAGGGATGTTCATGACCCAAAGGGTAAGGAAAACACTTTGGGGTATAACAAATTGAACTATGTCATCCCCAAATCCAGATGTTGATGGTCTAACCCCCAATGTGACTGTATTTGGAGATAGACCTTTAAAGAGATAATTGAGTTTCAGTGAAGTCATAAGGGTGGGGCCTTCATCCAGTAGCACTGGCATCCTTATAAGAAAAGAAAAGGACATGTGTGGGCAGACAGAAGGCCATGTGGGGAGAACACAGTAAGGGTTAGTCATCTATAGCCAAGGAGAGAGACCTTACTAGGAACTCACCTTGTAGACATCTTGATCTCAAGTTTCTAGCATCCAAAACTGTGGGAAAATAAATTTCTGTTGTCAAAGCCATTCAGCTTATGGTATTATTAACTTTATCAGTAATAAAAGGGGTGCCCTTTCATACCAATTTAGCCCTTTCTGTTTCATCCACTCGATAGCCAAGGTCCTCTTGCTTCCTCCTGTCTCTTCAAAGCAGCCATTGATCCTCTATAATCCCAACCTGTCCTCCTGACTCCAGATGATTTCTGAAATTCTTCCCTCAAAAATATACTGATCCTGCATCTCAACCCTTAGGAAAATTGCCAAGAGGCTGGCTTGCCTGTTTTAATCACCAAAACCCGCAAAGATGTTTATGAACATATAGCAATATGTGAGCAACAAGCTATGAAGTTCTGAACACTTCTCATATTTGGGAAACGTGTCTATTGGTGGTCCATTATAGTCATGTTTCTCTAGCAACACCTTGCCACAACCACTTAGCACAGGGCTACTCCTATGCAAAAAGGCAACTGACAGCCTATCATCCCATCAGCCTGTGAAAGAATTTTACCTGAGAGGACACTCCTTATTTGATAATGACTAAATGAGTCAATCAGATTGTGGTTCTACAAAAGTGTGAATGCAACATGCACAGAACATCTCAGTCACTGGAGCAGACAAATACACAGGTGAGGTGGCAGTAGACACAAGGCATGAATAGCAGAAGTCATAAGGTAGAAAGGAGAAGAGAGAATGAAACAGCTGGTAGAAGCAGAAGAAGTGGAGGGAAAAGCCAAGGTAGAACCTGCTTAAAAGACTACAACAGCAACATTGAGATGTGAAACCTTTTAGCCCTCCAAGAGGCCGAATTGCCCACTTTTTGTGGCAATCTTAACCACTAGAAGAGTGGTTAAGAGCCTGAGCTTAGAACAGACATGAGTTATTCTCCCAGTTGCCCAAATAATCCAGACACGTACTTAATCTCTCTATGACTCAGTTTGGGTAAAATGCAAACAATAAAAGTATAAGGATTCAATGACATATTGCTTATAAATTTTCACTCTATTTCTTTTGCATAATAAAAACTTAATGCCTTTTTGCTCTTACTTTTATTATTAGTTATGTACTATTATAAGCACCCATTTGATCAAGTGAATAAAATGTGAATCTATCTTTTTGCAATCTGAAAGACACTGATATAAGGTTGTTATTACATAATGAATAACCCATCTCTAAAAGGCACTTCCATTTTGGAAAGGTTTAGTGAGAACTGAGGTGTATATTTTCTAACACTCAATTGCTTATTTTTTCCCTGAACAGGAGAAGACAAGTGGAAAAAGCTGTGTTTCCTCAAAGTAATCTGGTGAAATGGTAGGAAAGCTCACAGGCAAATCTTAGTATGGCCAGTGCCACTTAAACTCACTATTTCTCATTTTTCTTTTCCCAAAATTGGGTATTCACTAAGAGGGCCTATTTTTTGAGAGGTAGACTTTCCTCAAAGGGAAATTACAGTCTAAGTGTTAAGATCTTCTCCAATTATTTTGGAGAAATATTAAATAGAAAAATTAAATAGAAATATAGTAGATAATATAGCAAAGATGGAAACCAAATTCAAATTTGCTTAATTGGCTAGTTCATGTGGCTCAGACAGTTGAAGGAAGAGTTGTAGAAACCAAAACCTTGGGACAGAATACAGGACCTAGAAGACTCTTTTCATATGCCTCCAAACTTTCAAAAGCTTCACTTTCTCCTACTTTCTTTATCCACTGTGGCTACTGCAGCAATAAATACCAAAGAGTCAAGTGCCCTTCCAAGACATGGTCTGGACAAGAATATTAAATGATGGGAGAAGAGTACTTGCTATAAACAAATATTGTACCACAATAGTGTTCAGACAAAGAACATGTGTTTACTGTAGTACCTCCCCTGAGATCTCACAGCCAGTAAGAAGCAGTGACCTGAACCAAAGTCTTCTATCTCCAGATAGTGTGCTCTTTCTTCAACTTCACACTGATGCTGTTTACTGAGGGTTTTTTTTTTTTTTTGCTTTTAAGTCATAGAAGTAATAATTCTAAAGGCAGTGGTGATGCTTTTTTTGTCTGAAACAGTAGAAATTCACTACAGGGTGAATTACTTTCCTTTATTATTTCTGTCAAGAATTTCCAACCTTGACCATCTCCCACTGTTTGATCCTGCAAAATGATTCTCTGATATGAGTGTCAGAAATAATGATGTGTTGTTAGTTCTTTGTTTTTAGTCTCTCAAGTGTGGACATGAGCTTAAGTTTGCATTTTCTTTTTAATTCTACTGTGCATCAAATGCTTCCCCCACTGTTCCCAGCTCCATGCAGTCAAAGAGGACCAAATGACTTATTCTGATCAGTGGGCTATGACTACACATGATACATGTAGAAATGACAGCTGTCACTTCTATGTGGCAGAAAAAATTATAAGTATGAATTCTCATGTATCCATTTCCCCATCACATGGCTTTCCAAATGATGGTACTTCCATGAGTCTGACCTTGTGGAATGGAACCCTTCCATCTCTCCTGCACCCCATCTCCCTGGCAACTAGCACTGGACCTCCAGAAAGAGAAGTAAACTTTGCTGTGTTGTGCATCTGAGATCTTTGGGTTTATTTACTGTTGAAGCATGAACTATTATCTCCTGAAAGTGAAGTGCTGTGTTTAAAAAATAAATTGTAGAGTGCTGATTTAATGGTTGGTTAATGGCTTAACATGTGGTTAGGAGACTTATTGAAGGTAAGAAAGATAACGATTCCATGTTACACAGTGGTACAATATTTGGTAAAACCATCCCCTGCCGTAACTTAGGAATGAGATCACATACTTAAAGAATTCACAGCTCTATGGGGGAGTGTGTAAAAAACAAAGTGTTAGTAGTATGCCTAGGTTATTATTTAATGCATTTTGCAAGATAGTAAAGAAAAAAGAAAGAGATGAATGGTTTTATTAGTAAAAATAAAAGAAAATGGAGACTTTCAGAAATCTAAGACCTTGTTATTTTTGAATAGCCACTTAATTTTTGCTCCCAAAGTAAAAGATAAAATTAAGAAATATTTGAAGAAAAGTCCATCAAAAACAAATATTTTTTGACAAGATTCAGATTAAGGATGTGACTTTCATGGGTACTTAAAACCTCTCAATGGTTTAGAATTTCTGAAGGAAAAGATTAAATAAAGAATCTGGCTTTACCACTTACTACTCCAGCGAAGCTAAAATACATTGAGAGAGGTTTGTAGATAAAAAAAAAAACAAAAAACAAATAAATATAGTAGATCAAAGGTCTATATCTCCAAAGTAGTAGAGTGTGGCTACTGGAACATGAAATTGATTAAGTCAGACAGACAATGATCCTCTAAAGTCTTCAGAGAATTATACTTCCAAGGAACCTACGTATTTGGAGTAAAAAAAAATCCTGTGAGCTGTGGACAACTGAAACAACTTGTGGGCCCCAATCTCCTATAAAAAGGGAGTGAACTGAAAACCACTTAACCACTGAGGAGGTTGAGGTATGTATATTTTAAAACGTTGTATGCACTTGCCTTACATGGGAATTTGGCTAGATGTGAACTTAATTTGATCTTAATTTTTTTATGTCACTCCAAAGGAAATGGGTTACTTTGCTAAGCATGTGGCTATGTTACCCAGGGCATATTAGTATATGGCAATTTAGTATTGTGTGGGTGACTTTGCTCGCAAGTGCCCCTGTCTGCCACAGATGAAAGTGAAACTACCAAGACATGATCTGCTTGGGGAGGAGATTAGGTGGCCAATCTCTCAGAGAAGAAGGGCCAAGAGCCCCTTCCTCAATGGATTTTATTGGGTTGTAATATACAGGAATACAGGTGGCAAGGATCAAACAGTACACAACATTTCAAAGAAATCTGAGGGCTTAGTCTGAGTCAGTGTCTGTCAGGAAGGGGAGTTGCAGAAAGTTTGTGAGACATACTCATTTCCTGCTTGGATCCTTAACATATGAATGAAAGCACTCTTAGCAAAGGAGGCTTCACAGGGCTTTTGGGAACTCTTTCTTATGCCAAATCACCCCAGATCTCACTCTAGCTGGCAAGGGGCTGCACCGCCTCCCCCATCATAGGTTTTCAGGCTTAAGTGGATTAGAGCCAGGAAGCACTTTTCCCAGAGGACATGGGGACTCGGGCTATGTCAGAGTAGCCAGGGTGGGGGGTGGCAAGGCTCCATCACTCCCTCTTTGTTGCAGCCCCCTGAGTCCTTCCATGATGGCCTCCAAGTGATCATGTCTGGCTTAGGTTGCCCCTCCTTTGAGAGGTCTTATCCATCATGGACTATCCAACCATGCACTGGGGGGAGGGGGGTAAACAGAAGCAGTGCTTGCTGCCAGAGACAAGCTTTGTCTCCTCGTGGCTTGCATTCCAGAGGTCACTCACTCAGCCTTAGCCATGGGAGGCAGTTACAGCTCTTGAAACCAGGCAGAGTGGTTCCCAATATAGTATCATTCCCATTTAATGATGCAACTCTGAATCATGCAAATTTGAAAGAATAGAATGTGAAGTATATTGATACCATCCACTGCCAGCTGGAAGAAACACCTGACCTGACAGACACATCAATAATGTAGCAATGGTGACTTTGGCTCTCTGAATCTTTCCAAAAAAACTCTTGAAATGACAACAAGCTGAAGATGTCTGGTAGTGGTCAAGACAGAGAAAGTCTCACAGATTCAGAAATTCAAATTGTACATCACTCTCCCACTTTTAATAAAGCTTGCTTACCCATTTAGCCTTTTGAGGAAATAAAAGCTGAAATTTATAAATGTTTATCATGTAGCTGTGTGATTTCTTGAGTGCATATTGCTACTCAAAGAATTTGAAGTTTGCTATGACCCAAGTAAACAGAAATTGAAACTAAAATTAAAAACTTAATCTCAACTAAGGGCATATTCTATAATTTCCATTTTGGATGTGGCCGAGGAGTATAATGGGGAAAAAAACAAACAAACAAGAACTTCTTAGATTGTGGTGCCAACGGTTGTGGAGAACAAAGAGACAGAAAGTGTTTCCCAGACACCAGAGTAAGGCCCTAACCCCCCAAAAAAATCCTCTTTTAAAATCTTTTAAAATCCACTGCTAGTAAGCAGTGAAGGAGGTCTCTACCACATCTGTTTAGTGTCATTTCAGAGCTTCTGGGCTCAGTGACTGCCACGTATCTTCACAACCTGTCCTTTCTGACTGGGCATTTTTTTGTGGTTAGCTGTTTTTCTTCTACTATTGTATATTGGGTATATTGGGGGTAGGGGTTGCAAATAATTTGTATTTTTGTTTATACATCCCCAGAACAAGGAGATTGCATGTGGATATACAATAGAAATAAGACAGCAGCATAAAACCTAAATATCTGAAAACTGGAACTGGATGTAGTAACTAAAAGAATCTTTGGAGATGGGTTGAGTGCTCATTATGCATTGAGAAGGGAACTAAGTTATTTTTAGTAACCACCAGAGGTGACTCTTGTGGAAACACTGACTGCTCATCAAATATCTTTGTGCTTGACCACATTCCCTATTTCCCTTGCATATAGGGAGGGCCATGTGACTTGTTCATACCAATGGGATGTGACCAAAAGTGGCATGCTTTACTTCCAGGCGGAAGCAGAGAAGCAGACCCAAGTTCTCCAGGTATGATTGCTCCCTGCTCTGGCCCCTGGGTGACCAGGGAGAACAGAGTCGGACTTTCTTCCCAGCCCCCAATCAGTGTAAACAAAAAGAAACCATTGTTTTGGGAAGCCACTGGCATTGCAGAGTTAATTTGTTCTTTGGCATTACCTAGCTGATCCTGACTCATAGAAACTCTAAAATTTCAAAATTGGCCTGCACATTAGCTAATAGAATTATCAGTGACAATCTCTTATAATATATTAAGAGGTACATCACAAAATTATGGGGAGAACAAAACATCATTATGTTTAACTAAAATGCTCTTAAATTTTCAACCTGACCTTACTCTTTTTTATTTTTCTGTACTTAAATATCAAAGTTAGAAAAGCACCATTCTACCATTGTGATATTATCCTATCATCTCTCTCATAAGTGTCAATATTTCTCTGGATAATATCCCATTGTACCTGAACTCTCAGACTCCAGTGCATCCCACCTGCATAGAGCCTTCATTTGTCCTGGGCCAACTCACAGAAAACATGCTTTCCTCATCCAAACCTACACCACAGCAAATCCAACATTAACAGAACCCTTTAAAGCTATACAGAAATGATCAGCTGACTCGGGAACATTAGACACAAGATCAGGCAGCATGCAAGACGCTTGCAGCAGGCCGCCCTTGGCACTGGTTGCTTAGACACAAAGGGACACATGGAGAAACTCTGCAAACAAACCCATAGGTAGTTGTAGTGTGAGGAGCTGAGATGGAGGTTGAGAAGACTGTGCAGAATATCAGCACAATGTGAATCAGAGTGATTAAGAAAAGAAAACCATCCAGACATCTCTGGTTTACAGTTAGCAGTCCAAAGCTTTAAGCAAAGACAATCTAGGTCCAGGAAACAAAAGAAAAGATTCAACCCAGCGAAGACACACACTCGGTAAAGGGCCATTGATCTTACACAGGAATTTTACATGGATAGAGAAAGTGTTATCACAAACAACACAAGGCTAATGCTCAAGAATGTTAAGGGAAACGATACAACTTCAAGGGCACTTTTGGGAAAAGTAAATCTTTTAGGATAATGAGCATATCTGGTTCTAATCATCAATAAAAGTGACTTACTTTAAACTAATTTTTTTTACTTGGATCAGTGTAAGCACGTAACTTTAAAAACCACTTTAAAAACTTTCAGAATATAGACTGTATTCTGGCTGCCAGTAGCTTTTGTAATCACACTGGTGGAACCTATCACACTGATCAAGCAAGAGCATTCTGGGTTTATGTCAGCCTCATATAGGCAGAGATCGTTTTCCTCTATAATGAGTTCTCAGGAAGGAGAGTGTAGATCTACACACACACATATATACACACTTAGTTATATATACATATATAATACCTTGTATATGTGAGTATAGATATAATATATGATTTTTTTTACCTCAGTTTAGAGAATACAAATAAACCTTGGCTATGTTATCACTGATGTCATTCAAAAGTCACAATTAATGGCAAATAAAAACTGAAAGGGAACATCAGCTGGTAAAAGGTATCCAAGTTTATTTTAAATTTTAAAAAGGGTTTCTTAAATCATCAGCTTATGAAGTATTTAGTTAGGTCTTGGTCTTTGTTACTGCTTATAGAATAGAGAAAAGGAGGAAGAGAGTAATTAACATATCAGGAAGAAGAACAGTCTACAAAGTTTCTAAAGAGATCAGGATCAAGAATAAATGAGGAGTATTGGAGTGGAAATTAATTGGAGAATTTTTGGTGTTTTAAAAAATTTACATTTGATGCCACTTTGCAAGTCATGTCCATAATGAACAGTGCTGTTGAAGGCAGACCTTTAATTCAGTTTATATCTGATCAAAACTCTATGGCATCCTTAGATTATTTTGGTGTGCCATGCCTTTTTGAATAACCACCCTATCTGAAATTTATAGCTTCATAAAATCTTTAAAATACATTTGTATGTGGGAGGATTATGTCATTCATTTGTTCTTCTACTCAACAAATACTTCTTTAACGCCTGTGATGTTCTAGGCACTCTTCTAGGTGCTTGGGAAGCCTAGGAAGAAATTTTAATGCTTTCATGATTGTTGACAGTTTCCATACTCATGAATTAAATTTATGTATATAAATATTTATCTACGCAGCTGCCTATATCTTCCACATAGGGTGCACAAAGTGCAGTTATTGGGTCTAAATGTATGGTCATTTTATGACACTTGATGTATATTGTGAAGTACATTTACAGAAAGGTTGTAGTTTCTCACTATTATCACACAATATGAGATAACAACTAGATGTAAAACTTCAGACAAAACTACATCTCAGTGCCATTTAAAATTACGTATCCTTGTTTACTGATGAAGTTAATTTTTTCATATTTTTATTGTATTTTTTCCTTACAAGGTTGATTCTTAAAAATGTTTTTTATTCATCTATCTTTCCTCAGGGAATTTTTTGGTTATTTGCTCTTCCTCTTTTTTCTCTTAAGCTATTAATGTTTTTCTTTTGGTGTGATATTTTATGTATAAGCATAAATTTGTTGCAATATTCCCGGTAGTGTTTATATTTATGCTTTTATGATATTTTTACCTCCAAATGGATTTTTATGCACTCAAACTACTGATCTCTTTTCTTTGTGATTGCTTCTATTCCTCTTGTGCTTAAAAAATTCATTTCTACCCTAAGATCAGTAAAATATTTCTTATGTTTTCCTAGTTTAAAAAATAATTTAACTTTTATATTTATCTCTGTTCTATGTGGGAATGATTTTAGTGGGATGGCTCTTTAATCTGTCTTCCAAATCGTTCACTTTGTTACCACATTTGATAATAAAATAATCTATTCTTTTCCCTATTAGTCTGTGATATTTACCTTCTCATCTGTTGTATTTACACAAACACACAAACACACACCTCTGATGTGTTTCAGAGGTTGCATTAATCTAATTAAAATATTCTGTTTTTAGGACTGGGGGTGATGCGTGATGGTGCCGGTACTTTTTGTCCTAGCTGTTGCAACATTACAATAATTCTTAGTATTGTCTTGACAGACCTGGGGAGAAAAATGGTACGGAGGCATTTAGGACCCAGGGGAAAGCCAGGCTCAGTATAGAAGGACAGAGTCTCTGGCGCACACGCCTCCTACCCAAATCACAGCCCCGTGGAGCTGGGGCTCTCATTCACAGCTTTCTAGAGAAATCTGAGCCCGAACCTGCCAGAATAGGGGATCTCACCTACTCAGCTCAGCAACGAGGACACCTGCAGAAACACATTCCCAAAGCAAGGCTGGGCGGCCGTGTGAAGGTATTTGTTGCCTTTTTTCTCCCTTCTGTATTTGTAGTGCATCCCCGCGTTTCCTCCGGCTCTTGCGATGCCATGGCTGCGGCGTTTCAGCACTTTGGTGTGTGGACAGCTCCCATCTGCAATCCCCCTGCACTCCATCTAACCCCCCTCCCCGCCCTGCACCTTGCTCTCTACCGCCTCCGGGGTCCATCCTCCTGCTCCCCGCGCCCACTCAGCCTGCGCTGGCTTACACCATCGGCACCCCTATCTCCACCATCGCCGTCATGATCTCCACCATCACCGGCGCCGTAACTACAGTCAACACAACTGTGTCTTGTCACTTAGACAAAGCCCGAGGTCCTCAGGGTAGAAGAAAAGAGCCTAAGTTTTCAGGCATGGGAAGGAAAGTTCAGGTGGATGACACCTCTGAAAACAAAGAGAGACGCCGGCTTGAGAGAAAGGAAAAGTGAAGACAGGAGAGAGACCCCAGGCAGGGGGACAGATGGGGCACTTGCCAGACACCAGCAGTTAGCCAGCTGCTTTTCAGAAGATTGGTGACTGTTTAGTTCAGGAAATTAACAAGGCCTGGGGCTAGGATTATTCCAGTAAAATAGATATGTAAACTCCATCCGTGGTTCTGGTTTTCCAATGGAGAATGACCAGGAAGCAGGGTGGGGGTGACTGATGACTCATACTCACCCACACTCCCCTTTTCCTTCTTAAGCATTTATTGCAGAAACTCTGAAATTAAGTTTTTTTTAACTGAAATTTTTTGTAAAAATGTAAACCCCAAACGTTAACACTGTGGCCAGGATGAAAATTAAAAATGATGGTGATGATAATAACCTAACAAATGCAGCTGTTATTGGAAAGTACTATTTGCTCAAATGTCTCTTCCTTTCTACTTATTTCTTTTCAAATTTCCAATCTTACAACCTCTCTTTGAAGCAGAGAAGATAGATCCCTTTCCCAAATGGCCAAAGTAGTATGGATATTCAGAGCAGATGGCCTGGCTTTGTTCGTCACTAGTCAAGGACTGACTTGGATTGGGAAGGCGAGATTTTGCGTGCTCTCTCAGCCGTCAGGCAATAAGAGCATTTTTCTATAATAGTAAAGGGTAATAGAGTGCAAAAATTGAAAAGACCTTTTATGTAACTGTTCTAGCAGGCTCTGCTTTTAGAGTGCTATCATTGTCTATCTCAGCTGAAGGGAAGTTGGAACATCTTCCAAGTTTCTTGAAGGTTTAAACCCAAATTATAGCACCTCTTTAATTTAACTAGGATCACCTGTTTATTAAAAGCTAACAAACATCAGAAATTGTCTGAGCATGTCGTAAATAAAAATCTTTTGGTGGGTGACCATATAATCAATTACAACTTGAAAAGTGTTGGGAAAGTATTGGAGGTTTGTTTGGGAAATAATTTTTAGTAAAATCACCACCTTAATTAAAAATGAGATGGATCAAATTTTCATATATAAGTAGTGTCACGTTGCATGAAGCAACCGAGTTTAAACCAGAACACAAAAGATACTCATTTAAAAATCACCCTTATACATTTATTCTGCCTATTTAAAAAGAGTTTTAAAATAAATAAAAGAAAAATAAACAGAATAAAACAAGTTTTGTCTAAACCAGCTTTCTCATCATTAAAGGCATTGCCAAAAATAAAGAATAGTTGCAAACAAGTATGTTCCAGAAGAAGTTCTGGAGAAAAATTCACACCAAAAACTCTTCTTGGATGCCAAAAGTTACTTGTTTACTATGAAAAATTGGCATAATTCTACCTACCTCTACAATTCACTCAATTTTAAACTCAAATCAAGAAAACTAGTGAAAATAAATGGTGAAATGGATTTTAGACAAGAAGAAAATTTGATGATCTGTATACTGTGCTTAGATTGGTAATATCCACAGTAAACAAGACTTCTCAAGTCCCCAACCAGCAAGATTCTTAAAACTCCCTTATCTGTATGCAAAGAACAGTTCAGCCCAGGCAATTTTTAAAAGAGTACATATTGTCAGTTCTAGCGTATTCTATGCAGAAACTCAGGCCAGGAATCCAGTGCTTCCGTGCTGCTTTCTTCCTGTGCTTAATACAATTTCCGGAGTCTGGGGAAATTTCAAAACAATGCCGCTTCGGTACGATTTACAGGCATGTGTCTTAGATGCAATACCTTTCTCTGAGTGAAATATTATGCTGAGCTTATTTTTTTAATAGAGTGCTGCTATCCTGACTTCCTCTTTTATTTTTTCCATTAAGGGCTATTTTACTTCCCTTATGTTTTCAATAACAGAACTCTCCCCTTTTAAAAATGAATTTAAAGGGGAACAAGAAACATTTTTCAGCAGAGTAGCATCACATACATTTGTAGACATGCTCACAGAGGGGCATGTCCTTTGAGAATAGTGGGGTATAAGGCTGGAAGGTCCTTCATTTCCCTAAGGGGGGAATCATAACTCTTCAGAACTGGTGGTGTCTGCTTATTTCTGCAGGCTTTATAAAGGGACCCCTTATTAACCCTAAGAAGTCTATTCATGATTTTACACACAGCCTACTAGTAGAGCCATCCTTAGGAAATTAATTCAGGCTGGCTTGGGCAGCCTCTGCTTTCCTGTTTCACAGTGACTCAGAAAGAGAAGGTAATACAGCAGAATGGGTATACAAAACATGACGTCTGGCCCCGTGCAATCACCCCAGAAATAGCCCTCAACATTGTCAAGCAAGACCTTGCCCCCCTTACACCTTTCCCCCCAATCTTGATTATTTTATGGTTCATTTTATCTAGATTTCACTGGAATAAATTTGTCTCAGAAGATCCACAGTATAAATTACTGTGCATCTACAACCCCTAATGTCAATCCAATATGTTATATCCCTCTAGAGAAAACTGTGCCTAATTTCCAATTCGAGTTTTTTTTTTATTAAGGGAAAAACATTTTGTCTTTGGTTTGATTCTTCATGGATATGGAAATAAATTGGTCACTCTCTTCTCAATAAAGAAATTTCATTTATTCAGGTAATAAGTTCATTATTCTTCACTACCTCTGCTGCCTCCCATAGCCCTTTCTCTGGCCAGGTGACCCTATGCAGTTTCTCTTTATGGCCCTATGATCATATGACAGAGAGTATCCGAGCAAGTTTTCTATGGGAGGCTAATGTTCTATGATATCTTCTTCCTGACTTCTGAGCCATCAGGAATTTCCTCATTGTGTTTGAGATTATTATCTCGGCTTCCTGAACCCTTTTAGCCAAAACTTCAATTCTTAGATGTTGTGCCGAACCCTTTCTCCATCTCTTCTTAAAACAACATCACTTCAACTCAGCTTTTCTTATTCTCTAATTTCTTATGTAAAGTTCCATACTTTCCTATGTGTCAGGCATATAGTATAGTCAGTGTTCATTATTTGGTAGTTTTGTAGACAGTAGAAGGGAAGTTGTGTGCCTGGGAATGGCATTTTGGGGGTTCAAATCATAGGATCTATTAGTAAAATGCCTCTAGTCTGATGCACGGTCAAAATCAAATACAATAAACAAAAACATGAGGTTTTTCTTTCTTTCCTTTTTCTTTTCCTCCTTCCCCCCTTGCACCCCTGCTCTCACCTTCTCTTGCTTCCTCCACATTTCCTCTTTTCACTGCTGTTGGTAGAAATATAGAGTATGCAAACATGTGTAAACAATTAATGGGGGGATCTGAGAAACTATTATGAATGTGAATGCTGAGACTCCTAAAGGAATGAACACATTGGGAGTGCTTTTACTCTCTTCTTGGACAATGTGGTACTGCTCTCCCCAGACAGTGTGGGCTCTAACTTTAGGGGCAATTAACATACCTTCTCAATCCCTTTGATTCATTATAAAACCTTTAGAGCATTGCTTCCCAAACACTAGTGTACATACAAGTTGCTTGGGGATTTTGCTACTTGTTCAGCAGGTCTGGGTAGGTCCTGACAGTTTGTATTCCTAGCAAGCTCTGAGGTGCTTCTGATACTGCTTATCCACAGACCACACTTTCAGAAGCAAAGACAAAGAACAGTTTGCTTTTTCTTTTTTTTTAACATTCCCACCTTATGTCTTACTGAATAATGGCCCTCGCACTAAAGCAAAATGAAAGCCACGCCAAGTTCTGAGGCAATAAGACTTTAGAAATCATAGCTCTTGTTGGGAAGGAAGTTATACAAAATTCACTCCACCTTGCGTGTGTATCCTGCTGTGTCTCTCTTTCACCAGGCAGCTTTAACTCAAATACCTGCTGTCATGTGCCCAAATCACACCTAGAAGAAGGGTCCCATTGAAGTGCTGGGAAAAACACTGAGTGGAAAAGGGGATGAGGGGACTTAGTGGCCATCTTTTTGTAACCCCCTCTTTCCTTTCGGTCCTACAGATCCTCTTCCCCAAAAGGAATCTCTTCTTAGGCAAATAAATACCGTCTTCCAAGAGTTTTTCTTTCTTTTCCTCCCACTGCTACTCCTAAGAAGCACAACCCATCAGTTTTTTATAATTGTGGCATTGACTGACAATGATTTCTTATAAGGACAGTTTAATGGTATAAAAAATTCTAGTCTAAACACTCCTTTAATTTAACAATTTTACCTAATACAGTGGCAGACAAAACCACTCCATCTTACAAGTGGTCTTTGCCTTGAACTCTTTGCATTATCTGTCCCAAAACAAACTAAAAGAATAAAAGTTTTATACATTGTTCTAGAATTCAGGACACTAGAATTCCTCTGTTAATTAGGTCTGTTTCATCTGAGTTCCAGCTTATGCTAATTGTGATCTGGTATCTATTTTGGGTAGAAGTTCTCAATGTCTCTACTCTGATGAAACTCATTCCAATTTACTTTTAATATCTGGCAAGAGCAAGAACAAATAGGAGCAGATGACTATGTGTTTAGTTGCTATTTTGAAGAGTACCCAGGGAGTCTATACAATGAATGTTTATACTGCAAGGGTAAGCCCTGGGCTAGGACTGAGCTAAAGGTGATGAAAGTCAACTGTGAGCCAGAGGCTAAATTCTGATTCCAGGGGGTGTTTAACATTTTGGTGTCTCTGGGCCACCCTGGAAGAAGAATTGTCTTGGGCCACACATTAAATACATCGCAACATATAATCACAAAAAATGTCAAGTTTTAAGTAAATTTACAATTTTGTGTTGGGCCACATTCATAGCAATCCTTAGCCACACGTGGCCAACAGGCTGCAGGTTGGACATCTATATTTCAGATGATTAAAGATTTCCCCTTTATATTTCCAGACCACTCTCCCTGCTCCTGGTACAGTGAGTTCATATCTACATGTTGGCTAATGATTGATAGCAAGCCAATGGATTGGGGGGTGGGGGGGCCACAGCACTTATGCAGAGAAGTCCTACAAGCCCTAATGGTCAAGCTCCAATTCATCATTTGGAAAAAACACTCCTCTCTGGTCAGCACCAAAAAATGTTGTAATTAACCAATCTCTAAGATTTAAGTGAGACTCCACTAAGCAGTGAGAGAGTATGTCATTTTTCAGGAAAGATTTCAAATAGAGTGTACTTAAAAAAAGATTTTTGTTCACTGATTTTCAGGTTTGATCTGGATGTGTTATCAGCATCTATTTTTATTTTGCTCAGTATAAAAATTCCCTTCAGCATTTCTAAGGGAAATTGTGTATTCAGTTAAAAAAATTTAAAGTGAGATTTTAGAAAGGTGAAGGGTTAATCCAATTCAATGTATATTAAAATTTGAAAACATAACTTTTAGAGTTAGTGATGAATAAGATAGTTGATTAGACTTTCATGTGGAAAGTCTTATCTGTGAGATTAATTTTTCATCTTTATTTTGTAAGAGAAGCCCCCAAAACATGGTATCATTTCTCATTTTATATGTATATTAATTTAAATGTCCTTAAAATTGTTCTTTGCTCTTGAAATTGTTCTGGGTATTCTTTATTACCAAGAACATCTGGAAGCAACACATATTTGAAGTATTGTTAATAAGTTATTGATATCCCATATTTCAAACAATACTTAGGTTTTATAGGTTTTATATTTCTGGTCATAACAACAATTACTCTTTCCTTCCCCAATTTGGCTAATTTTATAGGCTCCCTTAAATAACCTTCCCTAGGACTGGTAGGGTGTGGACATATGCCTGCTGTGTACCTGAGTGATTGTAAGGGCACTGGTTTCCAGGATGGTGTAGGTAAAGCACCTCTTCTGAGAGGCAGGACAGGGTCATAGACAGAATGTGGGCTTTGAGTCAAGTAGGCTTGGGTACGAATCTTTGTTCTTCCAGTAATACTTAATCTATCTAAATCTCAGATTTATCCTTTCATGTAATAAATAAACAAGTAGTCAATGAATATTTGTTTGTTTGTGTTTTCTTCCAACTTTAATACTAGCTCATTATCCAACTTTTTAAGCCAAGTGCTTAAGCTGTTCTGGGCCTTGATATTTCTTTATTTACCTAGAGGCAACAAATCAATGATATCAATAAGAATATTACAGTAAATGTAAAACGAAGCTTTCTATGTCCAAAACACTTTTTCTTACATCATTCCACATGATCCTCAATATTTTCCAGGGAATTATCTTTCTTCTCTGTGTTGTGGGACCACTGTAAAAATGAAAAATAATGATAGAAAATGCTTTGAAATAATATATATGCACACATATAATCATAAATAAGATGTGGTTATTATTGTGATTGTTTCTCACTATATTTAATGTGTGCCTCTGAGGATAATGGAATAAATAAGAATAATAGATTACAAAATAACCAAAATAGATTTTATTTGAATTAATATACTTTCAAAATTACCTTTTCACCTAGACTCCTTGGTTCATAAACATTAGTGTGTGTTTATAGGGACAAGTGTGCACTCAACTGAATTGTGAATGAGGAAATATACAAATAGATTTTCTCTAATGGAAACTTGAGGTGAAACATGAATTTTGAATCTAGAGATGCCATGTTTGCAAATATCATGACATGCAGGGGTTTTTTTCCACTCCCATATACAAAAATACCACTAACAATTTTTAGTTCATTGAAAAAACATGGATTAGAAGTGGAAGTTAGTTTCTACCTTGGGCTCCTCAGGGGGTGTGGTAAGTTATTCTCCATGTATTTGGAACAGTCTCTGAATAAAATAAAAAAATCATTGGGGACCCAACCAGCAATGGGAAAGATGGTTTCTGAGGCTCACATGGATCTTCCTGAAGTGCTGCTTTGGGTTATCAAGCACATTTCAATGCCCAGGTCATGTTTGATAGGCATGGTAGACATGGCGAAGTATCAACCCTTCCAGTAGAATGGCAGGTTCTTTGATCTGCCATTTCAGCCAAAGGAAAATACATAATGGAAGGGGAAAATTTGTGATAGCTGAAAAAGGCATAGACAGTTGGGATTTCAATAGTTTCAGTTATTTTTCAGTGAAGAAGACATAATGGTTACTGGACCATTTGTAAGGTATGGCTACCTAGAAATATCCCTCAACCCTTTAGGCATAGTTAGGTTTCTAGAATGGTAAATTTGGAATGGATTTTAGGGAAGGAGAATGAGGCCCTAAGAGGGAAGGTCTTTCTGAAGGTGACAAGGGTCTGAAGTAGTAAATATTAGAACTTCTCTGCTACACATAAAAGGCAGAAAAGGGTAGTAGTAAAAAGCATGGGACTAGAGAAAGATCACTTGGGCTTAAACCTGCTTTCTGCTTCTTAGTAGCTGTGTAACCTTGGGAAAGTCACTTAACCTCTCTTTATGTCTCAGATTCCTCATTTAAATAGTGGTGACAATATTATACTCATTTAATACAGTTGTTCCAAAGATTAAATAATGTACTGTATAAAAGAAGATTATGTAAGTGCCCAGGACATGCTAAACACAATTGTACTAAATAATAAATTATGGTTATTATGATTAATACCAGCAGGACAGAAAACTACTAATGTGATACCAAGTATAATGTATCTTTTTGCACTTGTTTGACCAATTTAGAAAAGTTAAATGGGAACCAAATTCTTCATGTGAACAAAAGAGTATAGCTAACTGAGAACGCTGTATCCTGGAAAATATTCTTTTACAGCATTGCATTTTTAGTACTGTAAATATTATCTACCAGTTGAAATTGTTATTTAAGTAGCAGTCTATTCAGACTTCTGAAATGAAGATCTGCCTTTAATGAAAAATATCTATTTCATCTTAAGTATAAAACCCAGTGACCCTGGCTTGGATAATCTCCCCAGAAGCTTCCACTGTATGCTGAGCACAGAATAAAGATATAGATTGAAGCAAATTTATTTCAGATATTATAGATTGGAGGCACAGCTATGTGTGGAAGTGGGCCATGAAAAATGCAACCTCAACTCTCCCCTTGAACCCATAGTAATTTATCTCAAAAACATTGTTGAGCTCCCTGAACTGTAAGGAAAGTAACTCCCAGCAGCTTTAAATCTTCTGTAGGGTAGAGCTAGCACTATTCCTTGTGCTCTAAGCATAGTGTACCATGGCTTGGGAATCTGACCATCACCTTTCCTGATTCAAGGGGTGATGATCCAAAATTCAATGTGCCTAGGCTTAGTTCTCCCAGGGGGAAATACTTTGTAAATGAGAGAAGAAATAAAAATCAACTGCAATGCCCTCACTGGGTCCAAATGTACCCATAAAGAAGCGGAAACCCCTTACTCACTGAAACAGCATTTTGAGCACTTTATTCAATTATTATATATATATATTTACTGAGCACCCACTTTGTGATGGGCACTGTTCTAGGCACTGAGAATAGGAGGTGAACACAACAAAGTCAATCTGCTCATGAGGATAAATTTCTTTATACCAGGCACTGTATTGAGGATACACAGATGAGTGAGACCTAGCTCTTCTCTGCAAGGAATACAGAGTAAAGAAAGAGAGAGGAAAAAGGCAATAAAGTGTGGAAGCTGCTTCAGAGCTATTCATGACCTCTGCAGATAAATAAGCATTTCCTGGAGAAAATAATCTCCAAGATGACTCCTGAAGGGCAAAGAGGGATTAATAAGTGGCCAGTGTAAGCACAGAGAGCATCTTTGCCAAGGACCACAGAAACAAGAAGAAACTGCAGTGCCTCAGTGTGCTGCATGGACAGATGATGACAGATAGGGACCAGATGATGAAGGATCTTAGAAACCATGTTACATAGCTTTATACTTTATCCTAGGACCACTGATAGCTATTGACTGATGTCACTCAAGGAGTGACATGAGCAGATTTCAATTGTAATACAGAAAATAGACTGGAAAAAAGCAAGGCTGACATTAAGGGCACCACAGGAAGAACTTTGCTGTCCTGAACAGGTGAGGGGGAATGTGGTCAAACAAAGGCAGTGAAAATGGATGGAAAAATTGGGTAGGTTTGAGAAATATTATAGAAGTGATTGTCTGGAAGTGGGTGGTAAGGAGGAGGGTGGAACAGTAGCTGAGTCCCAGGTTTCTAGCGTGGGAAACTACAAAAGATGAAGTCAGTCACTAAGAAACAGAGGTGGGGGTGTGCAAACTCGGAATGAAGAAGTATGATTAGTTCAGTTTTGAAGTTACTGAGTTCATGGTGTCGGGGCATCTAAGTGGAGGTATTAAGTAGGCAGTTGAATATGTAGCCTGAAAACCAGGAGAGAGCAGTGGACTGAAGCTACCCAGGTAGAATAGTCAAATGCTGGGGCAGGAGCCTGGAAGAGGCTCCCCATTGAAGTGGTGAGCACAGAATGAGATGACTGAGCAGGAAAGGACAGAAAGCTAAGAGAAAAGTCAAGGTCTATGAAGTGACGACAAGTATAGGAAGATGGGAGAGTTTTGATAAGGATGAAGTCATCAGTATCAAATTTGGATAGAGGTCACCCATAATAGGCACTATAATTTGTTTGTCTATTGGATGCAGCAATAGAAAGATCATTCACTAGTAGGGTGACCATCTGTCTGATTTTCTTGGGACTGTCCCAGTTTATACCTGTTATTCCAGCATTATTATTATCTATGTCTCCCTAAAGCCTAAATTTCTAAGAAATTATTTGATTATCCTCATCATTAGTTGGTAAGAGCAGTCAAAGACAGATTGCAGTGGGTGTAGGGATGAATTGAAAGACACCAAAGAAAGAAACTTTTTCAAGGGGTATGTATGGTGAGGCTGAGATGGAATTTTAACACATTAGGTGTTCATTGAACTAGATGGATTTTGAAGTTTTTTCCAATTCTGTAAATAGTTCATTGCACTATTTTCCATTACTATTTCATTTCCTTCCCTTAATATCAAGATTTTGTCCTCAATATACTGCCTTTCATTGCAGATATGGTTGACTTAAGAATGCTAGGGAAAAATACAAGCCTCCAAGTTTATTTATGTTTTCTGATTTTTGAAACTTTCAGGTCAGGTCAAAGAGATGCCTGAGTTTAAACATTTATATTTAAAATGCAAATATACTATTATGTTAACTAGTCAAAGCAACTGGAAAATCCCTAAACATATTTGAAATACTTGCATGTTATGAATTCAGTTGTCAATAAAATTATGCTAAATATACCCCTGTAAAGATAATTTATTTTTTATTCTTTGGACATCTAATCTAATTAGGGCTGAAGAATAATATGCTGCTTTTCTACTCTCAGATCCAATTAATTTGCCCAGACTTTCTTTGTATCATTTCTGTTCTGTTTCTCTTGTTTTTCAGTAGCAATGGCCTCGGTCTTGCTTCCCTTTTGGCGGACTACCACCACATAGGACCTGGATGTCCTACTGCTTTTCAGGAACAGAAAGAAGACCCTTGATTTGTCTGTTTTGGTGTTGGCATTGTAGTAAAACAACTGTTGAGTGGGCCTGGGTTTCAGCAGACCATCACGTGAATGGGACCAGTTTCTTTTCTTCCCAAATATCAGAAATTAAACACTTGGAAAAGAGATTTGGCCAAGATGACCCATTTACAGGCTGGACTCAGTCCAGAGACTATTGAGAAAGCTCGTCTGGAACTGAATGAAAACCCAGATGTTTTACATCAGGATATTCAGCAAGTCAGGGACATGATCATCACCAGGCCTGACATTGGATTTTTACGTACAGATGATGCCTTCATCCTGAGATTTCTCCGAGCCAGGAAGTTTCACCAGACAGATGCCTTTAGACTCCTGGCCCAGTACTTCCAGTACCGCCAGCTAAACTTGGACATGTTTAAAAACTTCAAGGCCGATGACCCTGGCATTAAGAGAGCTCTCATCGATGGGTTCCCCGGAGTGCTGGAAAACCGCGACCACTACGGCAGGAAGATTCTCCTGCTGTTTGCAGCCAATTGGGACCAGAGTAGGTAAATGTAGATAGTGTCTTTATTTGGTTTTTCTTTTTCATAAGCATAGCCACTGCACTTTGGGGTGGTATGGCTTTAGAGATAGTGGACTTTTGTGTGTATATATATACACACACATATATACATACACATATATACATATATGTATACATATACAGATTCCACATACCAACAAAAGACATTTCAAGGCCACAAGTTCACTATCATCTAAAGGTAATTCCAGATTCATGGCTGTTTTCTGGAACAACAAAATCATTGTTTTAGAATTGTAAGACACCTTAGACGTCATCAGTCTCTTCATCCAAGTGAGTCATTTATTTTAATAAAATTGAAAGCTGATCTTGCAGAAGAACCATATATTCTGTCTTTAGTGTTCTCATCTTTAACCATCATAATGAAGGTAAATTCAGGAGACAGCTCTAAATCAAGTGTTTTCAAGACATAAAATAATTTCTTGGATCTTCGTCATGACTTTAAAATACCATATTTCTTCTGAGTGCTAGAACTTTCTTCCTACAAACAACCACGAACTCAACACGTCTCTAACTACGTGTGTCATCTCCCCTGCTATACCTGCTCTTCCATACGTCCGGTCTCCTGAGTCAGGAATCTGGGTGTCATTTTGGGCTGCTCCTTGACTTTGCTTCTCACATCCAAGTTAATGGCCAAGTCCTACCCTTCTCTTAAAAAACTCAAACCTCTTTTTTTTTTTTTTGCTCCCATTGCTGCTGCCCTAGTTTAGGTTCTTATCATTGGTCACTTGCATTACTACAGTAATTTTCTAACTGGTGTTTCTGCTCTGGTCTAGTGTCTTCTGAGCCATTCTTATCTACATGGTAGCCAGAGTGACACTTACAAAATTCTGTCACATTACTCTTTTAATCAAAATTCTTCAAAGTAATGAAGGGCCCTTTATGACTCACCTGCTATATCTCCTCTTCACCCTCTTCCCATCCTCTGTTTGGTCCAGTTGGCTGGAAGTTCAAGCCTTATCTTGAATGGCTAAGGCTTTTACATAGCTCCAAGCCTTTGGGCTTGTCCCATCAGACACCTAAAAAAGAAACCAGCCACTTCTCATCTCAATTCCAACCATCCTGGACACAATCTGATTCATATCCATCTTTATGGTTCTTCAGGAAGGTAGTTTTCATCTCCCCCACCCTAACCCTTTATAGTTAAGTGCACTTACTCTGTTCATGTTGCTATTAAAGTATTTACAATGGAAATGTATGGACCACTATTATCATAGGTAATACATACTAAGCCTTTATATGTATTGTTTCACCCATCAAGAACTTTGCATAACAGTCACTTCCACAAGCAGTTATTGAGTATAGACTTGGCACCAGGGCTTGTATTAGGCGCTGAAGACAATGATGAAAGCACAAAGTTCCTGCCCCCCAAAAATTCATGGTGAAGCCCACTGTCCAGCAATGGTGCAAACACATAAACTACTAACTCCCACCTACCATGGGAGAATGCCACTGAGACACACAGATTGTCAACACAGGACATCAGCCTTAAACTAAAGGGAATAGCTGTACTTTTGAGAATGGCACATTATCATTTGGTTTTGAGAACAGGAAATTTCTGATGATTCTGGTGAATAGTCATGCTGACTTCAACTGTGTTTAATCGTAAGTGTTTTAGAATTCCCATCTGCTAAGACAGATGATGCATAGAATGCCAGTCTATAGTGACTTACACATAGAGAAATAAGTCATAGCAAAATATCTTATTTGTATCAGTGTTTGGCCTGTGTATGTATCTCAAAATACTTTAAGAAGTATAATAATAACAAATAGTAATAGTAAGAGGAAGCAATATCTGAAGGAATAATCCAAATGTTTATGATTATGATAACCTTGGGTCAGTTACTTTACTTCTTTACTCTTCAATTTCCTCAACTATAAAATAAAAAGCTTGAGCTAGGTAATTCCCAAGATTTCCAGCTCTAATGGCTCATGAATGTGAAGCTCATTTAGCTTGATGCTATGAATAGAAAGGTATTATAAAATTCACTTTACAGGCTCCTAATCCACTAGGCATTTTGAAGCAATTTCTTTCTTTTCCTTTCTCTCACCATTCCCATTCCCAAGGCTAGGTCTACCTGAGTCATTATTTTTCTAACTGGACAATATTATTTGTTCTAAATATTTTGGTTTTAACAAAAAAGTGAATGATACACCTGTGCTGTGGACAGCCATTGATTATTAAGAGCAAACAAACTTCATTAAGCATGTAGATATACCATCATGTGATTCTCTGGTTATGTGACCTTGGACAAGAAATCTCTCTGAGGCTCCATTGTGTCATTTGTGAGGTGGGAGTGATAATGATGTGTACCTAATAATGTAATTGGAAAGATTGAATGAAACAATGCATTTAGGAACATAGCATGGTAGACACTTAATAGATATTAGCTTCTGCTATTATCATTAATATTATAAAACATCCTACTACAAAAATAATAGGGCATAGGTGGTAATTATTAAAAATATAGACAAGAGTACAATGTTTGAAAATGGAAGTGATCTGCCTGCACACCTGTCTGAAGTGTGTGTTTGTTTTCTTCCCAAACATGTTCCCTGATATACTGATCCAGCCCAAATGGGGCCCAAAAGGCCTGATGATGTTGGCACAGCTTTGCCAAATGACGTCTACACTGTTGTTGGGAGCCTGCGATGATTGAGAAGTGATTTAAATGTCTCATACAAAAGGTTTACTGAGATTAAAATGGTTATTAATATTTATTAAAACTATGCAAATCTCATTCCTCTGGATCCAGAAACCATGAACAAAAGCACAGAATGGTGAGGGCTGGGAAGCGGGATCCTCCAGAGGCACGGGCAGGGCTCCGTCTGCCTGGGTGAGGTGTGCCAAGTGAGATGCTGGAGTGCTCCGGATACCAAGCTGGCCTCCCGAAACTGGGCCATGGCAGAGAACTGTGTGACTTCTGTGTGTTCTCAGGCTGCCAGGCTAACCTGAAATGAATTAGATTAAATCAGCACCCACATATTTATTCATAAATGAAGCTTTCAGGGTCAGCAGAGATTACATGTTGGATCACCAGCTTGGAATACGATGGAGATCTTAGGGGAAACTATTACTCAATGAGCCCTCTGATCTTTCTCACCTAAATTCATATCAGCATTGGCAAGAATTCACAATTTGTGCCTTAATATCTGACATAAAATGAAATCTATTTCTTTCTGAGTTGCATATAGCTTGATTTGCCCAGGAATAGTCTTCATGTGGAAAGAAAAAAGTGAGCATGTGTTTCATGGATTTCCGTCAGTTAAAAAAAGAGGTAATTTTGGTCAAGTTATTTTACTTTCTGGAGTCTCAATTTCATCAAGTGGAAATGGGTATAACACCTGGCATGTGGAGCTGTTGCAAGGATTAACCTGAATTGCCCTACTTGCTGGTATCCAAGAGGCAGAATTGAATAGTGATTAAAATCGCTAACTCTGAAGCCAGATGGTAGGCTTCAAATCGGCTGCCTCCCAACCAGCCATGTGATTCTGAGCAAGTTGCTTAAATTCTTCCTACCCTCAGTTTCTCTCCTATAAAGTGGGATGATGATGATAGGCTAATTGTCACTAGTTGGTGTTCATTAAATGTCAGGTATTTCTTTAAAAATATTCAAATCAGGCAAATACGTATGATACTAGGTCACAAGATGTACTTTCTGAGAGTGGCAGGATTTGATGCCATAACCAACTTTTTTCTACCTGGAAGTATGAAAAATGCAACTGAGACTCCAAGCCGCCATGTTCCAATGTTCTCTATGGCAGCTCGGTTGTATCTCTGAGAAATCACCTGGTCTTAGGGCCTCTGCTTATTATGCCTATTATATTCTCAAAATATAAGAAAGGTATTAGGGGCTCAGATAATAAAAGCCCCAACACTGGACCACAATAGCATACGTTAGTGCTATGTGTAGACCGGCTGGTCTCCAACTACTTAAGCGAGGAAAACACAATTAGTAATGCATTGAAAATCACAATATATAAAATTACACTGGATGTTTTTGTCAGTGTATTGTTTGTTTATCCCAATGAAAAGCTCAGAAATCAATAGCCAAGTTAAAAATTAGTTGAAAAGTTAGCTCTGTAAGGAAGGTGAGGAATTCTAAGGAAGAGCTAAGTTAAAGTGATTTAATAGAGAGAAAAGGCTGATGAACAACTTGGTTACTACAGTCAAGTATAGGGCATTACTCTAAGAAGGCAATTAATCCAATAGTAGGTCTTTCCCCACCATACATAACGAGGGATGAAATGTTTGGATTAAAGCACAACCAGCTGGATTGGAGATTAAGAAGCATGAATCAAAACTTCAGACCTGGGGCTAGGACAAGGGTGAGGGAATAGGGCATTTGCCTAAGGTGCAAAATTTAACAGGCCACCAAAATACTCAGGAGTCAAGGTAAATAATATTGTCATACAATGTTTTAAATCAAATTAATGCTAAAAATTTTCTGTGAACAATGTATCAAAAATTTTAAGTAGGTAGGATAAGAATTATTGATTTTTTTCTTGTGCTTCATGCTCCAGTATAGCTGAGCACAGCACTGCTTAGGCCAATCAGATTTCTCAAAGGAAGAAAGAGCCCTAAGTTTGCTCCTAGGCAATTATATTATAGCACATATACCATAGATCCACATACTGTACAGCTACATAGGATATATGGTTTCCAGATATTTCCATGTATATTTTCTGGTTGAATTGTCATAACCATTAGGGAGTTCTTATTTTTTTATCCTCACCTGAGGACATGCTTATTGATTAAAAAATTTTTTTAGGGAGAAAGAAAGGGAGGGAGAGAGAGAGAAAGGCAGAGAAATATTGATTGAATGTACCCTGACCAGACTGGGGACTGAGACCACAACCTGGGCATTTGCCCCAACTGGGAATAAAATTCACAGCCTCTCAGTTTATGGGACAATGCTCCAACCAACTGAAATATAGCAGCCAGGGCCCATTTGGGAGTTTTAGTATCACTAAGTGACAGATGATGAAGAAGAGGTTCAAGGAAGAGAAGATACTTTCTAATTGAGAAAATATATGATACATCAATGTAAAAACATGGGTTGAGATTGAAAGCTTCCAATTTCAAGCTCATTTCAAACACTTCTGGAGCCAATTGTTCAGTCGCTGAGTGATTAGATATTTCAACATAGCTGTGGAGCTTCTGAAAGTCTGTAAGTAGATTTCTTGGTGGTGGACGAGTACAATGAGACAGTAGAGAGGATCTGAAGTTCAGGGGCTGTGATTCTCAAAAGGAGTGCAGTTGACATTTGGAGATGCTCAATTGTTAATGTGTAAGATTGTATTGAATGTTGTGGAGTGTTTATCCCCTCCGCCAGACATTGTGACAACCTAAAAGACCACCTTTGTACTTCCAAGGTTCTTAGAGGAACTGAAACATACTTTAAGAACCCTTGGTGGAGAGAGTCTAGAAAGGTCCTAACACCAGTGTCAATAACTACACTTTGTTATGTGTCTTTGTACCAAGTGTTTATATATGTATGTGTATATATACACACATATATGTATGTATGTATATATAGACACACACATATAGCATTCCTACCATACTCCCACAAGGATCTATGTTGTGTATAGGAGATATAGAACAGAGGCAGGACTCTTTCCTAGCTGTCTGACTGTAAAGACTGCTTTTTCACAAAGCCCCAGACACAGTCTCATTCCTGCACTGAACTCGGAGTTCCTAAAGCCTTTTACAATCAAAATCGAAATCATTGCTACATTGCTAAGTGGCAAATTGGTCCCAGCATCTAACTTTCAGGTTTCTCATGCCTTCCCTCAGCTCCCACTTTTAGCCAAGAGGCACAGGAAGGCCCTGTGTAAACACTAAAGACATTCTAGTGGGGCTCAGGCAGTGAAGAATGAGATTACAAGCTAGTGCACATCAAGTTGAGATGATTCTGGAGTGTCAATGTCAAAGGCCTGTCTTGTCTCAATATGAGTAGGGAAAAAGGAAGTGGAGAGGGACTGGCAGCTTCAGTATGAGCAAAGGAAAAAGTGAATGAAGCACCGACCAATAAACAGAACTTGTTATTCTTTAGTGGGACCAATCCAAGCCTCATCTGTTTCTTCATGCACTTGCTAAACGTACTGAATGGCTACAGCCTTCTCACTCTGTGAGCTTCTGAAGGTCCATAGGCCACATTCCTCATCTGGGCTCATCATTCCAGACTGGCATCTCATACCAGTCCTCCCCAGTGCTTCCAGGCATGAAAGGACTGGAAGATGAATGCTATTAGGGTACTTGACTTTCTTGCCTTCACAATTCTGAAAGCAAGGACACTGCTATGCTTATTGTATAATGTAGAAAACAACCTGGACTCTGTTGTGAAGGAGCATTTTTTCCTGGGATGGCCTTCAGCTGTTTCCTGTCCCCTCACGCTATGCAGCAATTTATTTGATGGATGTGCTGGAGATAGCAGCTCCTTCAAACATCACTGGTTACTGCTGACCTGTGTCAGCCTCCAAAGGCTGATGTGGCAAGTGCCCTGGCAGCTCTGTGGTGTGATCTGGCAATGGAAGATGGCATGGCATAGGTTCTTTCTTCTAATTAAAACAGCGAGGCCATAGATAGGATATACTCTTCAAACTATAAATCAGGCCTTGGAGAAGGTTCACCTTTGACTTTTGCAAGAGCATGAAAGAGCTTTTCACAAGTAGCAGGGGGTATGTGCCTCCTTCAGTTGACTGTCTTCAGTATAAGAACTTGTGATAGGAAAGGGGACAAATTCTTAGTGCATTCATGCTCAAATATCGGGGAAGCAAAAGGAGATGGGATAAGCCAGGTGGATGTTATGCTTCTTACCAGCACCATGAGGTAACCCCTCTGCCCTCCAAAGTCCCGAAGCCTATTGACAGAGGTTTAAGGAAACATCTAGCTGTCTGCTCTTCCTACAGAAATATTCCCAGAATTGTTCTGGATCAGTTTTCCAGTTGTTAGGAGTTTAGGAATGAGTGAAAACAAACTGAAGGACAGTTATTACAAGTCCTGAAATAAACATTGAGTGCTTACCAAGTGCTTACCACACGGCAGGCAGTAATGCTCTTACACAGGCACTATTAATATCCATATTTAGGCCCTGGCTGGTGTAGCTCAGTGGATTGAGCGCGGGCCTGCGAACCAGAGGATCGCGGTTCGATTCCCAGTCAGGGCACATGCCTGGGTTGCAGGCCAGTTCCCTGCAGGCCAACTTCCAGCAGGGGACACACGAAAGGCAACCATACATTGATGTTTCTCTCCCTCTCTCCTTCCCCTCTAAAGATAAATAAATAAATAAAATCTTTTAAAAAAATTTATCCATATTTTGCAGATGATGAAATTGATGTTCAGAGAAGTTAATTAACCTATTCAAGGTCACACAGCTGGTAAGTGGTTGAAATGCACTGGATCATGGACCCAATTCCACAGTTAACATGCCATGCTGCCCAGCTCATTACTAGAACTCATTTGCCAAATTTTGAGGCCGCTAAATCAGACATTCAGGCAGGCTGTAAGTGAGGTTTCAGTAAGCAAGCCTCCACCACTCACTCGTCATCTCAAAAGACACTAGAAGGATCTCAGCTCAAAAGGCAAATTCTGTAACTACATCCTCTGATGTCACAGAACCTGGGCCACTCAAATGTTGAGAATCCTATCCTGCCGCTGCCCTAATGATTTGACAATAATAATAGTGACAACAACTTTGAATATTAAAATTTCTGGTCCCCCCCCCCCCAAGAGAATCTGGATGTTGCTGAGAATACATTGCAAAAAGTGGTCTTAACATGAGCCTGACTTCAGATAGTGATGGAATCTGTCATTTTTGCCTCATTCTTTGTACTAAAATCTGTTCACAGGCAGACTTTCAGTTGGCAAGCAGATATCCAGCTGTGCAGCTTACTAGCTCTGTGACCTTGGCAAGTTCTACACCTCCTCTAACCCTTGGTGTCCTCCTTGTCTGGTAATAATCCTACGTACTTTGTAGAGCCGGGAGTATTAACTGATCCTAGATAGGGAAGAAGTCTGACACGCAAGCATTCATTTCTTTTCTTCCATAATTTAGGTGGTTTTCCCACTTATACCTCATCCTTTCTAAGATGCCCAAGATATGATTTCTCATTCAGTTGAAAGATCTTATATAAAATAGAATATAACTCTGTCATGTGCTCTGCATGCTGATGAGGGAACGAAGTTAGAATATTTTATGTTGCTTCCCCACCCCACTGGATGAGGGCTGGTCATGTGGGTTAACCAAACAGCTCTTCAAATAGTTCTTTTAAACCCCCTTTTTCCTCCACAAAAACTCCTTATCAGACATTCTTCAGCACTCACAATCTAATGCCACTTAGTCCTGGCTCAGCAGCTTTCTGCCACTGCCAACATCCCCTCTGGTGGAGCTCAGGTCCTTGGAAACTTGTGTGTTAGAAGCCATCTCCCAAACGGATGGAATGGAAGAGGGAGCTGTGGGGCCTCTGCTTTGAGATAAAACAGCATGCGTGTCCCCGCTCGACTGGATGGCTCTCAGGAAGATATCAGAGATCACGTGGCTCTGCAGTACTGTTACAAAGGCAGGGAGAATTCCTGGTGAGAGGGGACTGTACAACCAGGAGAGCAAGCTGTTATTGACAGCCTATCTTTCCAGGCCAGCTGCTCCTCCCAAGTTCACACTTACAACCCAGGAATTTAAAAGATATGGCACTTATTACCTTGTAGATAAAAAAGTCTCTTCTAATGGCTAGAAATCTAGCAGTCTAAGAATAACTTCCTCCTTCTCAGGGCATGGCCCAGAGACAGCAGCCAATCCTGCACTTGCTCAATGACTCCACTTGAATTTGGGCTACGGTGAGGACATGACCTGTGTCTACTCTGTGAAAGACCAGGGTCAGTGAAAGGGGGCATAGAGAAGGGCAGTTTTTAATCAGGTATGCTGAGTTCACTGTTAGAGTTTCTCATGAGCGCCGCTGACTTCTTAGAAGAGTGCATTGCAAGCTATGGGGTCTTTTTCTGTATGATTTGTAGCTTTTTTAGACTATTGGCTGCTTTCCTTAGTTCTCTATGAGCCAGGAAGCATCTTTGATCCCTTTACAAGGAGGAGATATTGTGGAACACAGAAGGAAATTTCTGCTCCCCCCACCCACTTCACCAAGTCCCTGAGCCTAGAACGTCATTGTTGTAACCATCTACCAGCTCTCCTGCCCTTTAAATATGGTTCCCAGTTAATCATTCCTAAGGGTGCTCTCCAGAACCTTAAACAGCTGCGGGGAGTGATGAAATGCCTGCACTTCGCTAAGGTTGTAAATCACGTTCAGGAGCTGTTTACTATAAAGCTATGGAAGTTATTGCGAGTATACTGCAAAACGTAACATCAGACAGGAAAATAAAGACAGGGTAAATTTTGTTGTGAAGGTTTAAAAGTGATGTGTTTTTTCTTTGTATATTCGGTTTCTGTTTCTCATCATTTTTATCTTCTCTTTGCCTCTATTTCTTCCCTATCTCCAGCACTCCCCATGAAGTGTCTCCTGATTTAATTTCAAGTATGGCATTCCCACAAATAACATTGAGTGTCTTTGTGGATGAGAGAATATTGATACTAGTAATGCCACCAGGCATTGGGCATCTCTTTGTACCATGTTCCGTGTTGCTTAATCCTCACAATTTTTGGAGGGCATATTATTATCCTTATCTTAAATAGAGGGCATTTAATCAGGACGAAATCATAGGGCTGGCTGATGGTTTAATCCTGAGCATCTCTCTCTCCTTCTCCATGACACCTGGTTATGTTTGGGTCTCCTGTTGAGGCCTGTGCTGTATGATCTCTGATTCCTCCAATTTTATTAGAAAACCCTTGCTCAGGAAAGTTTAATGTCTCCCCAATAAAGTTGGACCAGTCTCTCTGTCATACGTTTTGCCATATAAAACCTTAAGAATTGCCATCAGTTTCCTGATCCAAAGAACATCTTCTGCTTAAGTAAAATGATTCTCCCTCCTCCCCCTTCTCCCCAGACCTCATCCCTGGTCACCCCGACCTTTGCTTACGTAGTTCTTTCTACTCAGTCTACATTCCCATAATGAGGTGAGCAAGGGCCCTATGGGAGCACAGGTAAGAGGCATCTAACCCTGGTCAGGGCACATGCAAAAAACAACCAATGAAAACATAGATAGGTCAAACAGCAAATTGGTGTTTCTCTCTCTCTCTCTCTCTCTCTCTCTCTCTTTCTCCTTCCCTCCACCCTGTACCCACACCTGTCTCTCTCTAAAAATCAATAAATAAAAAATTCTAAAAATATATTTTTAAAAGCATCTAAACCATCTGGAAACTAGGGCCTCAGAGAAACTTTCCCAGAGGCATTTTTTAAGTTCAGGAGAACTTAAATTGAGCAAGTAGAGGGGAGGAAGTGTGAGGGAGGCTGTTTGAGACAAAAAGCTCCCTATGCAGTGACCCAGGGAGAGAAAGAGCTTGCCCCAGTGAGCAAACCCCAGTTGGTTCCATTGCTCATAGAATAAGGGCTCAGAACATGGAGACAGATGAGGCAGGGTGGAGGGAGGGTGTGAGATGAGGCCAGGAATGAAAGGCTCTGCTTGCCATAAGGAATTTGGGCTTCATGCTTGAAGACAAATCAAGTCCCACTCATCTTCCAAAGCTCATATCCACTCTAAGAAGCTTTGCCCATGGCTGGGGCAGGACCTGAGTCTTTGTGTAGTCTTCTCATGAGTTTCTGATGAGTTAATTCATCATATAATTTTATAGCATGCATACTGGTTAGTATATCACACACCACAGGTAGAGTATTTCAGTTTGATATTTGATCTGTGAAATTTCCCAGAATAATATTGCAATACCTCATGTATCACATATCTTTCTACCACATGCCAGAGACATTACATCTGGGGGCTGCCTTTTAAGGGCCAATTTAAAAATTTTATTATATTCTGTTCTAATTAAAAAGGAAAAAAACCTTTGGAATGCATTATGTACTCCCTACTCTGTTAAACATGGTTTCATATTTTCTTCATGACAAATGGTGACTATGATGAATATAAATTATTGTAATAGCTATCATGATGAGGATGCCTGAGGCATATGGACTCTGTCCTCGTTGTTACATGGCCCATACTGCCACGATATACGTGCTTTCTATTTTTTTCTAGTACTTCTTTCTCCTCTTTGCTGTTAATTGTTACTGTTAGTGGGCCTGCTTTAAAAGCCTCACTTCTAAATTTCTGTGGATTAGAAAGCCAGGAAACTGAGCTTGTTGAATTATATCTTTTGGGTGACGATCTCTGGGGAACCCCAAGAAATAAACTAGATAAGCTGTAGCAGTACATGCATTTTTTAACATCTCACTGCATGCCCAGAAATACAGCTCTGCTGAATGCACCCAGCAGGCAGAGCATGAAGCACCTTCCATTGCAGCATTTATTTGGAACTGTGCTAAGTGGATATCCTGGGCAATTTTTCTTCTAGGGTCTCTCCAACCTTAGACTCATGTACTACATGAGCCTCTCTGACTTACATACCTGCATTTTCTATAATACTTCCCTCAGCCTAATAGAAAGGAATCTATATCTTCTTTTGTACTTGGACTAAAAACTATTTTTAACAAAGTGGTGACTATCCTTTGCATTTTAAGACTTTCCTAGCTGTTAAATATAAGACTTTGTCTCTCATCAGAGCTATATTGGGCAAAATGAAGTAGCTTTTTTTTTGCTTATCTTCTACTATATTTCTTGTTTTCCCTTCACACCTGCTCTAAAACAATGGAGATCCAAATAACATTGTCATTGGGCCCATTCTCTTTGGTCCTCTCACCTGGGCCGCCACCCTTTTCTCATTTGCCCTATGACCCTTGCCTCTACCTTGGCCATATTTTTTATATTAATAGATTTAAATTTCCATTGGTTTGGTCCCTTCAGTATTTAGTCATGCAGGGGAAGGGACAGGACCGGGGACATTGGCAAGGATCACCGGGTCAAAGTTGCCTTAGTTGAGGAGAGAAACACGGGAGAAGCTTTTTCCCTTGTCCTCTGCAGTGGTCTAGGTAGTTGAAGCTGTTGGTTAAGTGAGATACTTTAACCTGGTTTGTTATTAATCTGAGGACAGAGACTTTTGGTCTATAGTTTGCTACTTGGAATTTGTGAATCCCTTAAAATTTTAGACACATGCATTTCGCAGAGAATGTACGCAGCTTCCACCAGATTCTTGAGAGGTTCACAACCTGAAGGGGTTTAAGGACACTACAGTAGATCAAACTTTTACTAGTTAATCCTTAAGTACAATTCTGTGATGTACTGGGAGGCCAACTCCTATTGGGTAATATCATAGACTGGCTGTCGAGTAGATTAATGACTCTATCCTAAACATGAAGGGTTGTAAAACTACAAGAGTAAGCATTCTCATTGAAGAAAATGTTGAAAACAGAAAAAGTGTTAGGACATTAGAAATCATTCATAACCCTTTCACTTAGCTATAACCACTATTTGTATTGAGGATTGAGGTATATTTTGCACACACACACACACACACACACACACACACACACACATTTGGGCTTACACTGTGTATAGCTTTATGAATCTAGATAGACTATTACAGTGGTAAAGAGCTCAAATACTGTGGCCAGATTGCCTGGTATGAATCAGAACACCACTTATCAGCTAAGCAAGCTTGGACAAGTTACTTAAAACTTTATGTGCCTAAATTTCCTCACCTATAAAATGAGAACAATAGCATCAACCTCACAGGGTTGTAATGAGAATTAAAGAAGTTTCTCTGGCCTGTGTGGCTCAGGTGGCTGGGCATTGTCCTGTAAATCGAGAGGTTGCAGGTTAAATTATAGATCAGGGCACGCGCCTGGGTTGCAGGTTCAGTCCCTGACTGGGGCACATGCAGAAGGCAACTGATCCCTGTTTCTCTGTGACATTGATGTTTCTCTCCTCCCTTCCTCTCTCTCTTCCCTTCTCTCTAGAATCAATAAAAATAATAATTTTTAAAAAGAATTAATGCAGTTAACACAAGTAAAACTCAGAGAAAATGACCAATCCATACTTAGCACTCAATAAATGTCAATGTGTTTTTATTATACAGTTTTTTTCACTTAAAATTTATCATGGTTACTTTAGTAGTTTACTAAGTATGCATTGAGCATAACATTATGGCTGGATAGTTTAAAACTCAATTCTGAACATTAGGCTATTTTCAGTTTGGGGACAGTATAAATAATAGTTTAATGAACATCTCTCCATATAAATATTTCTCCACATCTTTGTTTTTCCTCCCTTAGGAACAATTCAAGAAGTTGAATTAATGAGGAATGAAAACTTTTATGGCTTTGGTGCATACAGTTCAATTACTTTCCAGATAATTGTTTTGGTCTCTATTCCCATCAGTCTGCAAGAGCACCCCTCTCCCCTTCTCACAATGCACTGTATTACTACCATACTCTCACTGAGCACTGCTTTCTGTTGGTCTGATCGGCTTTATTTTTTCCTGCTTTTCTTCACTTAGACACTTTGGATTTTTAAGCTATTTACTTCTATTATTTTACATGTTGTTCTCCAAATTTTAATATGGATGCTTTACTAGCAGATTTTCCTTAAGAATCCATAATCGGTCAATCTCTCTGCTCTCAAGGAGGACAAGGAAAGAAAGAATGCTTTGACTTCTCTTTGAACATACCCATCTTTAAAGTCATTCTTTCAAATATGCTCTGATAGCAATCTATATAGGGATTGCACTGAATCCATATAGTGCTTTGAGTAGTATGAACATTTTAACAATATTAATTACTCTAACCCATGGACACAGAATATCTTTTTATTTATTTGTGTCTTCAATTTCTTTCATCAGTATTTTATAGTTTTCAAAGTATACAAATCTTTCATTTCCTTACTTAAATGTATTCCTAAGTATTTTATTCTTTTTGGTACTATTTTAAATGAGACTGTTTTCTTAATTTCTCTTTCTGGTAGTTTGAT
The DNA here is from genome assembly GCF_014824575.4 of Sturnira hondurensis. Lineage (NCBI taxonomy): Eukaryota > Metazoa > Chordata > Mammalia > Chiroptera > Phyllostomidae > Sturnira > Sturnira hondurensis. Next base: position 29,447,113 of record NW_028082759.1, read on the forward strand.
GTTAGCATATAGAAATGAAACTAAGATTTTTGTATGTGGATTTAGTATCATGTAAATTTGCAGAATTTGTTTATTAGTTCTAATAACTTTCTGGATTCTTTAATATACATAATATCATGTCACCTGCAAAGACTCTGACCCCTCTCCATGGATTTAGATGAAAGCCCATTCTATGTCATGCTCAATGACAGGCAGGTAGAATTTTCTGTATTCCTGTTACAGTGAGGATTTCCACATTTTCCAGCTCCTCCCTTTACGTGGGGAAACAGTTCTAGTTTTAGTCCCAAGGCCTTGACTTCCATCTTATTGCCATAGAAGCATGAAAACTCTAGCCCCTGAAAGACAGATGTGGTTCAGTTGCTTTATAAAGCTTCCAGTCCTTCAACTCTTTGGTGATTCTTGCTTCATTTTTGAGTCCTGGAGTTTTCCCTTCCTTACGTTTAACTTCAGCTATGAATTAACATTGTGAAATTGTATTTATCCCTCATTTCTATTTGATTGGGGAAAGGTCACTGTTTCCTGCTTCCAGCCTATTCTACCATCTCAAACAGAATTTCTAATATACAAATATTTGTATGTTTGTTTTATATTTATTCACTTTAAGATTTTCACTTTTTAATATTTCAAGAATATAATCACATATGCTAAATTGCTGATATGTTCTTTATTTTTATCAACAACTTTTATATCTCTATTTTTGCCCATAGATTCTGTCAAAAATTGATAGCTGTGTGTCAAATACTTCCAATATCAATCTCTCAATAGACTTGCATTTTATAAGTACTATATCATTCATTTTATCTTTAGGGTTGATTATAGACGTTATCTCTAAAATAATGCTCTTTTTTTTCTTAGTTATTTTGACATATTAGATACTAAAGTCCTGCCTGTATAGTTCCTTTGGAGTTTTCTGTTCTGCATTTGACCACCTTAATAATTTTAAGCTTTTTTGTGTTATTTTCTTCTAGATGAGTTTCTTATAAGTTATAATGGTTATGGATGGTGTTATTACATTTAATGATTTTTATTTTTCCTATTTACTCATATGCACTTTTTGTCCGTCCATTTTTGCTGTATACATTTGTACTTATTTGCTTTTTCTGGCAATAATTTAAAGATAAGCTTTTTGCTTTTAATTTTAATAATTATTAACTTAGATTTTTCAAAGACAATATTGTACCTATACTGAATTAACTCCTAGTAAAGAATAGTAAAGAATAAAGCATAGTAAAGAATAAATATAGTGTAGTAAAGAATAAATTAGCAATTTTCAAATCATCTCTTGTAGAAGGTAAGAAATGGCATACCTTTTCTTTTTACTCTAACCCTAGATTTTGCTCTTCACTCTGTGGTTATGGATGCCATCACTTGCTTTCCATTACCTTAGAAAAAAAAGTAGTCATTTAATTCACTTAAAGTTACCTTTTAGTAGTCAATTTCATAACCACTTAAAACAAACATTCAAATTCATCTTTGCATCTTACTCACTTTTTCTGCTCAATATCCGTCCTTTTGCCAAGAATTCTCTGTTCTGGACTTATCTGTATATGTGCTTCGTTGCCTTGGCATACATGTTCCCATGGTTTATTTAGGAAGAGGTCCTAATAGCTGAGTTCTGCACGCTGGAGCAGACTCCATGCTTTTGTTGTTTTCACACACGAACAAGGGCTTGACAGGGTGCATGCAGGCTCAGAGGCTCGGTCTCCAGGTTATGAAGGGGCTTGCTAGCTTGCTTTCTGGCACCGTGGCCTACTGTGTAGTCTTAGAACAACCTAATAATTTTGTTGTGGATTTTTTTTCTGGGTGCTTTGAAATTTTTCTTCTGGACTTTTATAAAAGCTTTCATATTTTTCTTCTTTTCTCCCCCTTTCAGATGCTGAAAAATTTCTTTCTTATTTTGTTTAGGAGTAGTTGTGATCCTGACATTTCATTTTCTTGGAATGTAATATACACTCTTTTGTAACAGAGTATTTCTTCACGTGAGGGAATATTTCCTATTGCTATATTTCCTATACACTCTCGTGTTGTTTCTTATCAAGCAACAGTGTTGTGAATGTCCATGCAATTCCTCTTACCTGAGGTTCACATCAGCTTCTGAAAGTTCCATGGGTGCAATACTGTTTGGAATTTTTTTTGAAACTAAGAAATAAAAAATGTTGATTTTTTCATGTTTCTTGCAAAAAAACTAGAGATAAAAATAGTGGTTCTTTGCTGGTTCTGCCTGAGTTCACTGGCTGCATTCAGCTGTAGGATCAGCTGTAACTGGGCTTAGTTCAATAGCTACACAGCTGGACCTTTATCTCCAAGTAGTCTTTTTTTTTTTAAATTCTCACCCAAGGACACTTTTTTTATTTTTAGAGAGAGAGGAAGGTAGAGAGAAACATCGATGTGAGAGAGAAACATCAATCAGTTTCTGCCTGTATGCAACTTGACTGGGGATTGAACCTGCAACCCAATTATGTTCCCTGACCAGGAACTGAACCTACAACCTTTAGATTGTAGGATGATGTTCCAACCAACCAAGTCACATGGTCCAGGGCTCCAAGTAATCATTGGCTACTATTCGGTATGATGTTCACAAAGTCCTAAGAGAAAAAGTAAAAAAAGTTGCAAGGTCTCTTAAAGCCTAGACTCTGGAACTCATATGTTATTTGTTCACATTCTAATCGACAAAGTCATCTGACCAGCCTGATTTGAAGGGGTACAGAAAGAGACTCTCTGGATGAGGGATGCAGTGTGGTCACATTACAAAGGGAGATGTCTCCTAAAACGTGAAGAATTTGTTATCACCGAACAATGAACTACAGAAGCCAAGTCCTGTTCTTTTTTTGTTAATTTTTAAAGTATATTTTATTTATTATGTTATTACAGTTGTCCCATTTTTCATCTCCCTTTTATCCCCCTCCACCCTGCACCCACCCTCCCTCTAGCATTTCCTCTGCCTTAGTTCATGTGCATGGGTCATACCTATAAGTTCTTTGGCTTCTCCATTTCCTTAATGGCTTCTTCATTAACCTCCCCCTGTCTATTTTGTACCTACCATTTATGCTTCTTATTCACTGTACCTTTTTTCTCTGTCCTCTTCCATCCCTCCCCCACTGGTAACCCTCCATATGATCTCCATTTCTGTGATCCTGTTCATGTTCTACTTGTTTGCTTAGTTTGTTTTTGTTTCTTTTTTTAGGTTCAGTTGTTGACAGTTGTGAGTCTTTTATTACTTCACCATTCATAGTTATGATCTTCTTTTCCTTAGATAAGTCCCTTTAACATTTCATATAATAAGGGCTTGGTGATGATGAACTCCTTTAACTTGACATTTTCTGGGGAACATTTTATCTGCCCTTCCATTCTAAATGATAGCTTTGCTGGATAGAGTAATCTAGGTTGTAGGTCCTTGCTTTTCATGACTGAATATTTCTTTCCAGCCCCTTCTTTCCTGCAAGATTTCTTTTGAGAAATCAGCTGTTAGTCTTATGGGAACTCCTTTGTAGTTAACTGTCTCCTTTCCTCTTACTGCTTTTAAGATTCTCTCCTTGTTTTTAATTTTGGGTAACTTAATTATGTTGGGCCTTGGTGTGTTCCTCCTTGGATCCAACTTCTTTGGGACTCTTTGAGCTCCCTAGACTTGCATGTCTAGTTGCTTTGCGAGACTGAAAGTTTTCCTTCATTATTTATTCAAAAAAGTCTTCAATTTCTTGCTCTTCCTCTTTTCCTTCTGGCAACCCTATGATTTGTGTGTTGGAATATTTAAAGTTGTCCCAGAGTTTCCTAAGACTCTCCTCATCTTTAGGGATTCTTGTTTATTCATTCTATTCTGGTTCAATGTTTATTTCTTCCTTCTGCTCCAAATTATTTATTTGGACCCTGTTTTCCTTCCCTTCACTGCTGGTTCCATGTACATTTTGCTTTATTTCTCTTTGCATAGTCTTCCCTTCTTCCTCTGTTTTGTGACTATACTCAATCATGTCTATGAGCATTCTGATTACCAGTGTTTCGAACTCTACATTTAATAGGTTGGGTTTTTCCTCATCGCTTAGTTTTTTTCTTGAGTTTTGATCTGTTCTTTTGTTTGGGCCATATTTCTTTGTCTCGGCACCTGTTATATTGTAAGGGGAGGAGCCTTAGGTATTTGCCAGAGCAGGGCAACCCACTTCTCTATGTTAAGATGGTGTTGTGGGGGAGGAGTCAGAGAGGAGTCAGAGAGGGAACAGGGCTACTTGTTTGGCTTTCATTGGCTTTCAGTCACTTCCTTCAATTCCTACAAGCAGATTGTGGCTTTTCAGGTGCTGATTCCCAGGGTGGGCTTGTGTACATTCTAGGAGCCTGTGGGCCCCTCCAACAGACTCCTGTGAAACTGGGAGTTCGTTCCACCACCACATTTCCCACAGGTTTTTATAGCCAGAGATTTTGTGGCTTTAGTTTCCTGCACTGGAAACCTGGGTTTCGTGGTCTGTCTCCTTTCTCAATTGTTCCCCCTGGCTTACCCGAATGTGAATGTGGGATATCCCAGTCTGCCAGCCACTGTCTTTCTGTGCATACTCACTGTCCCAGCTTCCTATCTCCACCCCTCCTACCAGCCTGGATGAATGTTTCTTTAATTCTCTGGTTGTTGGGCTTCCATACAGTTCAAGTTTCTGGAAGTTCTGGCTTGTTTTTTTGTTTTTAAATTGGTTGTTACCCTTCTTTTTGGTTGTACAAGGAAGCAAAGCATATCTACCTATGCCTCCATCTTGGTGAGAAGCCCTCCTTTTCATTGTTGTATTCCTTTCAGCACTAAGCAGATCTAACATAAACAAGTGTCTTATAGATATTTTGTTGAAGTGAAAGAGGAACTGAGATCAGTAATTCCAAATCTGATGTTCTATTTTAAATAGAATTGGCATTCAGATACTTTCAAAGGAATTTTTTTCTTATGATTTTGGAGGAGTTCATTCCACACAGTAAATGTAGCCAGAAAAAAAGTGCTGATTTTCATCTTTTAATACTTGAAAATCCTACAAACATGGTTCAGTTAAGGTAAAGGATTTTCGATTGGCAACTCTCATGAATACAATATTCAGGGTATTGTAAAAATGAGCCAAGGTAGATCTCTTTATATTGGAGGCAAAAAAAATTTCATGCACATGAATCCATTTCATCATGTATGTCTGTGTAATGAGACTATTAGATACAGAGTGCATGAAATAATTCAAAATAAACCTTTTAAGGGAGAAAGTACTTCCTTAATGCTTTCCCCTCCTTTTTTAAAAACTAAAAATGGAGAAGAAAGCATTGTTTCTATATACTGCAATAAATTTCATATTTCAATACTCTTAGAGACTTTATTTCCCAGCAATTTAAAATATACTCAGTGTTGAGTATAAATATGTATAGATAGCAGCACAATGTTTTTATTGTCCTGAAAATGCCCAGTGATTTAAGATCTAGAATCTTATTTTACATTTCCACTTCTTAATGAATAGAACAGTGGACAGAAATTTTCCAACCACTTCAGGAATTATTTGTAATATAAATATTTTCTCTCTTCAATAAGCTCTTTTAAACTCAAGGACCATAGATCACCTACTTTCTCATATCTAGTCTAGAACATTACATTTAGTTGACCCTCAATATGGAAGCTGATTTAAAACAAATTAAGTTTCTAGTTTCTTTTCTAACAATGACTTAAAAGTTTCAACTTTTCTGTACAGTTTTATTCCTACGTACACATTGGAAATAAATATTCTTCAAATAGTTTTGGAGGCATTTTTATCTTCATCATTTAGAAGGGTGTCACAACAGAGTAGGGCCACTGAACCTATACCTAGGTGACCTTGCTCCTGGGTCAGGATAAGATTCAGTGGCTTCCCCCTTTAGAATTATTTAAATTAGCATTGCAGGATTCTCCTTCTCTAAGCATTCACTGTGCCATATCTGCCTTGATCAATCTAAACAGATTCAGTAGTATCATCATGTGTCTGCCACCATGAGAAGGGAAAGAAAACTCCTGGTCTTCAAGATACGTGTAGTTTAATTTTAAAAATTTTACATAAATAGAAATAAACTTAGTCATCTTAATAGCAGCTACCATGTCTTGCACACCTACTCTTGGACAAAAACTTTACATTCATGGTCTCCATTCTTCTAAGAGCATTGCAAATTAGACTATTGTTATGCCCAATTTACAGGTAAGGAAACAGGCTTAAGGAGTTTTGTGAACTTGAATGATGTCATAACCATAGTGAGTAGGTACAGCAGGAATTCTGACTCAAATCAAAGGCCAAAGGCAATTCTCTTTCTGGGCTGCCTTACAACCTAGAGAAATTGAATCAGGACACATGGCAGAAAATCAAAAAAATGCCCCAAATTGGGGTGTGGAGCCCCAGCTAACAGTGAGGAGGAGAGAGAAATCATTGCTCTCCTTCCTAAAAGAGCATGTTAAGGGGCTTAGGTGGAGATTGAGCTTGAATTGGAAGGTGGGGGTTGACTTGGACACAGATGATGGGCAGAATTAACAGGGTAAGTTAAAGCTGGGTCAAGGTGGCAGGTTGTGCTGTCAAGTTGCCTGCTATTCCCTTCTACTTCATCTTGGTCAAACTTATTCTTTCAGATCACCTCCCTTTATCTCCACCCAAGAATTTTTTCTCCCTCCATTCAATCCATTACTCCATAAAGCCTCCTTCAGGCTACAAATTCCCTGAAACCTCAGAAGACCTCCAGCATGGGTGTTAATTTCTAATCTGCCTTAGATGGATTTCTCTGTGACTCTAATCTGTGTTTTCATGTTTTCCCACTTATGATGGTTGTGTCTCAGCAGGAGGTGAGTCTCCTGGAAACAAAGATTTGTCGTTTGTTGTTAATGCCCCTCCATCTTCACCCTGCACTGCATTTACACTGAGTTCTTGGCAAATGTTACCCACAGACTTACTCAGAGGCTTGTTGTGAAGAATAAATTAAGGCAATAAAAATAATAAATGGTGATCATGAAAGCTTTGCAGAATGGTGTGTATAAAGCAGAACATGTATGATTATGTCTGTAAGTTGGATTTGTGCATTCTTTTACCTTTTATTTGTCTTTACTTTTATTCTAAAAAATTTTTTGTCTCTCTGGTGACAATTTTATTTTCTCTCCATTTTCTCATTCATTTTCTTCCAAGTATTTCCCTCTAATGATTTTATTTCTCTTAATTTAATTTTTATTTTATCAAGGTAATAATGTAAATAGTTTCAAAAGTTAAATAATGATAGCCTTTGAACAGTAGGCAGCATCTCCCTGTCTCTCTCTATCTTTCTTAGACCCCTTTTTCAGAAACAAATGATTTCAAACATTTGACTGTATCTACTGGTACTTACTTACATATTTTCAACTGACATGTGTATATAGCTATTTGTTGATTTTTTATTTTTAGAAACTATTTAGTAATCCCTACTATGAAAGCTTAATCCCACCTTACAGATACATTTTCATTTTCTCCAAATTCTCAAAATAGTTAAGATGTAATTTTAGGGCAAAATAAATATTTAATGTTTATAGTATTATAACCATATAAATAGTATTCATAGCTGAACCATATTAAAAACTGATTATAGTTTAAATATTTTAACAGTAATAATCTATGATGACATTTCCTTCCTTATATAACATTTTGCTATCCTTTGAGTTAGAAATTGCTTGTTACAAGAATTTAATGAATGTTCTGTGCATCCAGTACTGTCCTTAAACCCAGGTACCAAAGATCCTTTGTCCTTGGCCATGAGTTCTAGAGTCTGGCTTTCCTGCATCCTCACCCTCCATGTCAAGGGATCAATAGAAGCCGAGGGGGACTGGGTTATGCCCACCTGGAACCTATGCCACTCTGCCTTTCTAGGCCTTGCTTTCAAAACTCTCGACTCCAGAATTCCCTGCTCGTATGGTCCCACATCCCTCTTCAGGTCCCTTTTTTTTTCTAAGGAAGATTGTGCTACTATGTGCACACTGTGAGGCTGATGAGGCTGATGATTGGCCTAGGAGAAGGTGTGGCATTTGTGTCCACTGACTTGTGCAAGAAAACTTTAGGATTAATTACGAATTAGAAACCTTGAGTTTCAAAACTAACAAATGCAACAACAGCTTAACATTTTTACCAAGTGCTTATTCTGTAAGAATAAATATGTTGTCAAAGAAAAAACAAACCTTAGACTTAGTAGAAAGAGACTTCATTCAAGATTATTTTAAGGGAAATAAATAATTTTTTATAATTCAATATTTATGTAAGTTTAAGGTACTTATCTTAAATTGCATAATGCTGAAGCCAGTAAAAAAAAAGACTCCAACGCTCATTACTGCGAAGATATTAAATGAGTTGCTTTTTTTTTCTTTTTAAACAAATTTGTCAGAAAAAAATCTTGGATCACAGCCTGCACCATGCAGCCTCCCTGTCCTGGTTACAGGAAGACACAGGAGCCTGTGACAGGAGGAGCTGGGATGGATAGCTCTGCAGAAGTAACTCCTGCTCACAGATGACGTGTGCTGTGAAAATATCTTGGGTTCCCTTGAGTTCAGCTATTGCATTAGGGAGAGGAGGACTGTTACAATAGAAAGAACACTCTGAACATGAGCTCTGCAAGTGTCTGAGGGTTAGGCAAAAAGAATTTTCTTTCATACAGAAGAGTAAACAAGGCTAGAAAGAACAGGGTGTGGGAAGTAGGATTAAAGGTGTCAGGATCCTTAGATCAGAGAATGTTTTACCCTGAGACAATGGGAGGATGAAGCCCCATCCAGGGCCAAGGGGAAGGAGAGATTCTTGACTGAATGTGGTTAATAGGCGTTTTGCAGTGACTGATCCTCAGCAGAACATAAAGAGTGGGAAGTTGGAGGGTCCACATCTGGCTTTGTCACAGGAGAACAAAGGAGGGTCATCTGTAGGAGTCTTACCTAAGTCATTTGGGAAGGGTGATTTTTGCAGTCAGCCCTATTTCCTGGAACACAAAAGATGGAAGATTTTTTTGACCTTGGCTGTTTTCTAGGATCATGGGAATCAGGTAAATTTCAATATGGTCTATATGAATCGGCAAGATGGCTACCCTAGAAAAACTAAGTGGCTAATGAGGGTAATAACCAGGTAAAGTATTTCAATACCTTGTAGTAAGTGCAGTGATAAAGAAATATGCAGGTTGCCATGGCAGTGTAGAGGAGAGGCACCTCGTGTGGGGGAGGGGCAGGCAGCAACAGCTGCACTGAATCTGAATGGATGACCAGGATCCATCCAGAGGAACACAGCATCAGCTCCGAACCAGGAAATATCAACTGAGGTCACAAAGGCAAATGTGTTTTATTCTGGTAAACTATGAAGCAAGGCTTATGCTCCAGTGGATCAGGGAAACATAATCTACTCTGGCTGAAGAGAGATTTTTCTCCTCCTTAAGGCTGGTACTAACAATTTTCTCAGAGTAGGAGTCTATTTGTAAATATGTGGTAAAAACCTAGGTAATATATATGATTTATCTAGAGTTTATTTTCCAATTTAAAGCTTTTGTTGTCTCTCAGCAACAAAGTTCATATTCTAAGAGGTGTCAAACTCCTACTTTACTCTTTTTGGGACACAGGTTGCAGCCGGAGAAAATTTATTCTTTTGAACTCTAAACAGAGCAGGGCATCAGCGAGCCAAGCAAGAGGAAGGATGTCAGGATGTCATCCTTGTCATCCTGACAAGGATGTCAGGCCTTGCTCTGGGCTTGGCATTTCTTTCTGAATGGCCTGTGGGAGGGAAACCTGTTTGTGTGTCAGAACTTAACCCACAGGCCCACCAAGTATAGTATATGAGGGTCTCTTTTGAAAGGTTAGGGTTGGGGGGTCAGGGTCAAGGCACAGATGGACACTATGGGGGAGAAGAGACACCATCTCTCTGAGCAGAATTCAGAGAAGAAAACAAGAGGGTGGTATGGGCTTCTGTATGCCTGCTGGACTCTCTCTCCTGTTCTAAGTTGCCCAGAGATGCCCCCTGCAGTTGTTATGATATCGCTCAAACTCCCTTTCATAGTGTAAAGTCTCACCATACATCCATCTTGGAGAATTTTCAATTGGTGACTCATATTCCTCTCCATGAGTGATGAAGTGCTGTTCTGTTGTGAATTTATCTTTGTAGCTTCTAATATGCTATAGCACTCTAACAAGAGGGAAACAGATGTGTTTTTTTCAAATGTGAAGTGTAGGAGAACACATCCTAAATGTAGAGGCCCTGCCAATCTCCAAGTGTTTCACTGGCTTCAAATTTGGCATTATGCCTTTTTCCACAAGCAGGGTCTCCGCCAATGGATCAGCCCAGCACCCAGGCCAGTGTTGTGAAGGTGAGCATAGCTCTCACCTGTCACACTGGCCTCCGTGGGAGGACAGATGTGAAGAAAGGTAGAAGTGAACAAGGCAGAAAGAGGAGGCTTTAGAGAGTTAAAAATTAATAATAATAGTAATAATAATAATTCAGCACAATGAGAAAGTAAAGGAGCCAAATGTATTAAAAGTCAATAGAGTACTCTAGAAAAATGTGGGAAGTAGGAAGGCAGATTTAAAAGCTCATGGACATGAGGATTCATAAAGATTGAGAAAGGTAGGTAATGCAAAATGTGATCATCTGAGGAAGGGTTCAAAATGGATCTACCGGTAATACAGAAAAAGGAAAGAGCACACTGGGAAGCACCAGGTGAAGTCTGTGTTGGCCTTTGCCAGAGGTTCAGTGTTCTGCATAGAAGTCACATGGCTCAGGCAGCTTCTGTTTCTCCAACTGTGAGATCAGTTAGGGATTTCATGTGATGCTTGACTCAGGGAGGTATCTAACAAAGGTAATCATCTACTCTATTTTACACCATCCAAATGTCCACATTCACTATAAGACTAACAAACCAGGGGGTCAGAGCTGGTGGCCTGTGTTCCTTGTCTACTCCATTCTTTTCTAGCCCAAAGTAGTGAGCTCTTTTTAGTGTAGATTTGGCTCTACCTGTGTTCTGGGGGGCAGTCTCAAGCAAGTCTGCTTTTATTCCAGGCATGTAGTGCCACCGAGGGTGAGGTATGCAAACAGTCCCCCTTGTGGTTGTGTCTTTGTTTTCTCTGGGTACCCACCAAGTTTGCTGCATACTACCAATTCTCATTTTCCCCCAAATTGCCCTTCTGTCCTTGGAGCTCAGATTCCAGTTGGGGTTGTCACCCTGCACAGCCCTGGACAGTCCTTCCCTCACTGACTCACACAAATGCTAAATGGCCTGCTGCAAATGAACTGCCACATCAGTGCTCCCTGCCACTAACCACTTTCCACTATTCCACACAACCAAAACGCCAGCCCCCTTGTAGTGTTCTGCTGCTGGGTCCTGCCTTCCAGATGGCCCTGTCTGATCTGGCCAGTTTTGATACTGTGATCTGTAATTTGGGCCCATGCATAAGTGTCTTTATATACAGCCATCGATCTGCAAAATTGTTGTGTAAAGTAGGCTGTGGGAGTTTTATTTTCAAGATGAGGGAACAAACCAAAGACCAGAGTGGTTACATAATTCACCTGCCTGAAGAGTGTCAGGGATGGGATCCAGATCCTGGTTTGGGTGAATCAGGAACTTACTTGTTCTCCATCTCATACAGACAAGTAGAGAATATCTGTTGTAAATTCCTTATTTTTGTTTTATTTACTTTTTTATTCTCACCTGATGACATACTTATTGATTTTATGGAGAGGAGGGAAAGAGAGAGGATGCAAAACATCTCTGTGAGAAAGAAACATTGATTGGTTGCCTCTTGTATGCACCCTGACCAGGGACTGAACCCACAACCTAGACATGTATCCTGACCTGGAATCAAACACATGACCTTTCGGTTTATGGAACGATGCTCCAACCAACTGAACCACAGCAGCCAGGGCTAAAGCCTTTATTTTAAAGATGACAATAAGGAAAACAAAGATTGCAAAAAATGATTTGCCTAAGATTATTTGCCTAAGATTGATTTGCCATGTAGAAAGTGGTTAGTGGCAAAATTGACTTTTAAAAACATCTCCTCACTCCCAGACAAGTAACCTGCAGCAGAAGACCTTGAGACTTGGCACAGCAATTTCAATGATTTTCATTATTTCTGTGTTTCCTCAGGAAAAAGTCCAGACACTTAGCATGACACATGGTGCCCAGTGCAGCCCATGTTCTCTCACTTTATGTTGCATCTCTATAGTGCCTCTACTGTGCTTCTACAGTGTCTCTACTTCTGCAATATTTCAACTGAATTGAAATATTTGCAGAAGTGAGAGCAATTTTTTAAAAACTCTATATTTCTTTAATTCTAAATGGGGAAATTTTTAAAAAGGCTATTTTTTTTTTTACCAAGCATTTACCATTCCAAATACTGTAATAGATTTTTCTGTCGACCGGTGGTTCTTGGACTTGCAGGTGTATCAGAATCAGCTGGAAGGCTTGTGAAAGCCTCAGATTGCTGGGGCCTGCCCCCTGGAGTTTCTGGCCTTGGTGGAAGTCTGTGAATTTGTGTTTTTAATATATTGCCAGGTGATGTAGATGCTGCGGGTCCAAGGACGACACTTTCCAAACCACTAGTACTTATCATAGACATACTTATCTTAATTCTCTCAATGGACCCAGAAGAATGCTATTATTCTCTGCTTTTTACAGAAGAGGATATTGAGAGTCAGAAATGTTAGATAAATTCCTAAAATAACCCAGCTAAATAAAATCTCAGTGTCCTAGCACAGAACTTTCTTGTTCCCAAACAGTGTCTTTGCTCTTTCAGGAAGCAACCTATGTGTCCATCGATAGATGAATAGATAAAGAACATGTGATACACACAGTAGAATATTACTAAGCCATAAAAAGAAGGAAATATTGCCATTTGCAACAACATGGGTGGCCCTAGAGAGTATTAAGCTATATGAAATTAGTCAGAAAGAGACAAATACTGTATGACTTCACATGTGTGTGGAATCTAACAGCAAAACAACAACAACAAAAAAACCAGAAATACAAAGAACAAGCTGATGGTTGCCAAAGGAAGGAGGTAGGGAGATGGAAACAAATAATCAAAATAGGTGGATTCTGTAGCGCAAACAGGCTGATTTGTTTCATGAAAAAAATAATGAACCCAGAGTGAGAACTTGGGTTCATGTCTGTGGTCCATAAAAAAAAAGACTGAATATGACAAAAAGCTCTGAGCAGTACAGTCAGATGAACAAAAAAATACCCCAGAAACAGAGAGGAGGGGTATGGGGAATGGGTGAAAAAAGTGAAAGGGAATAAGAGGTGCAAACTTCCCATTATAAAATTAGTAAGTGGCAAGATGCAATGTACAACACAAGAAACATGGTCATTAATGGCGCAATAACTTTGTTCAGTGACAGGTGATTACTAGACTTATCATGGCGATCACATTATAAGGTATATAAATATGGAACCATTATGTTGTACACCCAAAACTAATATAATGCTGTAAATCAACTGTACTTTAACAAAATAAAAACAACATTCCTCTGGATCCAGAGACACATGAAGAGATGCTCAATATCACTAGCTATCAGAGAGATGCAAATTAAAACCACAATGAGATACCACTTTACACCGGTCAGAATGGCCATCATAAACAAAGCAACAAACAACAAGTGTTGGACAGGGTGTGAAGAAAAGAGAATCCTAGTGTACTGTTGGTGGGATTGCAGACTGGTACAGCCCCTATGGAAAACAGTATGGAATTTTCTAAGAAAACTAAAAATAGATTTGCCTTTTGACTTGGCAATTCCACTGATAGGATTATACCCAAAGAACCCTGAAACACCAATCCAAAAGAACCTATGCACCCCAATGTTCATAGCAGCACAATTTATAATAGACAAGTGTTGGAAGCAACCTAGGTGCCCATCAGTAAATGAATGGATCCAAAAACTATAGTATATTTACACAATGGAATTCTATGCAGCAGAAAGAAAAAAGGGGCTCCTGCCTTTCGCAACAACATGGATAGAACTGGAGAACATTATGCTGAGTGAAATAAGCCAGGCAGTGAAAGACAAATACCATATGATCTCAACTTTAATAGGAACCTAAACAACAAAACAAACAAACAAGCAAAATATAACCAAAGACCCTGAAATAGAGAACAGACTGACAGTGTCCAGAGGGGAGAGGGGAGGGAATTTCAGAGAAAAGGGAGAAGGGTTTACAGGAACAAGTATAAAGGATATATGGACAAAAACTAAGGGGGGTGGAAATGGGAGGGAGGCAGGGAGCACTGGGGGGGGGGGGCGTTGGGATGGGAGTAAAAGACAGAAAACTATAATTGAACAACAATTAAAATAAATTAAAAGAAAACATATTCCTTAATACGTAGCAGATTTTTAAGGAGCAGGCAAATTGATGCCTCTTGTTCCTGGTGTGGGAGCTGAGGTCCAGGCATGGAAAACACACAAGGGGACCTCTGCTCTGATTTCATGCCTCCTCTGCCTGGCAAACACCCTGCCTGCTTGCTGGTGTGTTCAGACCCAGTGTCAAAACACAGAAAGAGGAAAGGTCTAATTTACAACTAGCTTGTCCTTCCCTCTTCTCCCAGGGGTTGGTAAAGAAAGGAAGTGTTTTGTTTGTGTATGTTTATTCTGACAGGATGCTGAGGATGCTTTGAAGATGGGGGAGGAGAGAGTGGTGGAGAGGATCCCTGGAGCATGACTCTTAAGGACTGTCCTTGAAGAGTGGGGGGGACATGACACCTATTGCTCCTCATGGGCTTGGAGTGGCCAGCACCAGCTGCTGTAATGGGCTGTTTCTACCCTGCCCTCATCCTCTGTCAGTGGAAACTAGGGTACTGTGGTGACTCAGGGAAAATGTTCATCAGATCTCCCACAGCAATCTGAGCACTTTGCATACTGAACGCAAACAAATGGACAGAGCAGAAAGGTAGATGGCCTAAGCGTTGCCTCCAAGGCAGTAGGAATTTTGCTTAGAATTCAATAGATCTTTGTATTCAAGCAATTAAGAATCAGACCGACGCCTGACCTCCCAAGGACAGTTATCAACCATCAGAGTGAGGTACTGAAGTGGCCCAGCTCCAGCTGTGACCTGTGTCCTATGTCTCAGCAAGGTCACCTTGCCTCTTGTCTCTCACAGGTCATCAACTGACCATCCCAGTGCCCCAGGACACGATTGAAATGTATCTCAGTAAATTGAAGTTTTCCCTGTACCATAAGCAAACAGGTATTCAGAAGCATAAACCTCAGGCAAACCGAAAGGTTAAAAAAATAAGCACTTCTAACTTTTTAGCAGTACTGGGTACATTTCTAGTTTGGGGGGGATTTCCATGTGGTATTGTTGAAAGCAAACAGAAATTGTGCTTGTGAATATTTTTTTCTTTTTTTTAACTGATTCAACTATTTTAAAACTAAATTATTTTCAGGATGGCTGCTTTGGGAATGAGAAGACAATTTGTGTTCCTGGTTTTTGGTTTTTCATTTGTTTGTTTTGAAAAGTCAATTCTATCAGCTCAGTGTTGTCGACATCTAAACCTGTAGAATATTTTTATGAGTTCATTTGAGCTAAACTGATGCCACTTTCTGAGAAGCAAAATCTCAACTGATTGAGAAACTGCTCCAGAGAACAGCAGTTTTGAACCTTATTTTATACATTACAATCAAAGGAATAGGCATTGGTGATAGATTAGAGAGGTGGGGGAAAGCAAAGGGGGGAAAATCTCTGAGATTGGATAAAAAGTAAAATGAATAGACACATACTGCTTTTACATTGGTAGGTATAGGGAAAAAATTAACACAATAAAAACAATAACAATTTTATTTAGCTGGGTTTCTGTGGTCTCCTGCTCTGCTGCAGTGATTATGCCCTGAGGAGTCTGGAAAAGGGAAGTTACCCTGACATCACCAAAGGTATGTTACCCTAGACACAAAAAGACAACAGACTGGCTCAGTTGAGGTAAAGGCTGACCTTTGTCAAGGAAGATACTGGCCTAGGACATAACTACCTGCCAGGACTCAAGTTTAGTTAGGAAGATTTTAAATATTGTTTATTCTATTGCAATTGTCCCAATTTTTCTTTTTGTCACTGTCCCTCGAGCCCACCCACTCTCACCCACAGTCAGTCCCCTCTCTGTGGTCCGTGTCCATGAGTCATTCATACCGGTTCTTTGACTAATCCCTTCCCCTTCTTTCTATGATTCTCTCGCCCCTCCTCCCTTCCTGTATATAGTTGGTTCCATGTTTCCATGTCCCTGGTTCTGTTTTCCTCGTTAGTTTATTTTGTTCATTAGATTCCAGTTATAAATGAGGTCATATGGTAGTTGTCTTTAACTCCAGACTATCCTATGTGGTTACTTTAGTCTCTGAGTTTGTACGGTCTCTGTGCAGGTGACTCCTGAGCTTGTCAGATTTAGCATGTGGCCCTCTTTTTTTCCACAGTGTAAACATCCCTGGCAGGATATTAGCACGGAAGATAGTGACCTTTTCTTAAAAATACTGATAAAAACATACTCTTTAAAATGCACCGAAAAGAATAAATTATGCCTAGTAAGTAAACAATAGAAAACATTTCCTTTTCAGCTTCTTGATTGCTTCGGTGTTTGTCATTCCTAGTCACCACAATAGGATGAATTCTATTCCACGTGTTGTTAAGCCCGTCATTCTGTTTAGAGGCAACCAGGTCTGAAATTTTGCTGGGACTGAAATTGGATGGGAGCCTGGAGCTGTTAAAGATAATAGACCTGCGTTAAAACCACAAATGAATGGAGTGGTCCTCTTGCCTGCCACCCCACCCTCATCATCTTCTGTGATGGTGAGGGTGGGGTGGCAGGCCATTTTCTACACACACAATGCATTCACAGCTGGCCGTCCATTCTCTTTGGGGGGCACTTGTGAATGTGCCTGACTCAAACCAGAGGCCTGGCTCCCAGGCTGGGAACTCGCACCCATGTTCATTTCCTTTAGTATCTCTCAGGAGATCCCCAGTCTCTTCCACACTCACCATCTGGTGCTGTTCTGGTGCTGTTCAGCCCTTTCAGAGCTGTCTCTCTGTGAATGGCAATCCAAGTGGACTTGTTTCCAATGTCACTAAGATGGACTTTTCCCTGAGGTTCAGAATTTTATTTCCAACAAAAAAGCATGTGTGTGTGTGTGTGTGTGTGTATGTGTGTGTGTATACCAGAGACAGTCTGACAGTATTTTTCCACTTTTTAAGGCTGGAGGCAAAAGCCAAGGTTGTGTTAGCAGATTGGGATATATATCTTTGAAGGGACTCTAAAAGGCTTAGGTGTGAATGCTCCTGAATAAAAGCAGTACTGACTCTTCTCTTTAAATGGATGTTAAACTCAGTATCATTTTCTGAAGGGCTTTCAATACTCAGAATCTTAAGAGAGGCAGATTCGAAAAGCTGGAGTAATTTGTTGGCTTTTCAGTAGAACGCCATAGAATTCCCAACCTTCAGCTAGCCACATCTAAACACCCCAAATTCCTGAGAGGTGTTTGCATGGCAAATTCTAGAGAGTCGTTTGCCCCAAATCTCTGTTAGCTCCAAGATGATGCACTGGGTCTCACAGTCTTTCTGTTTTTGGAGGGTCCCACCCTGGCCCCCTGCATAGGAGCAAGAAGCCCCCTCCACAGCCAGAAGGGATGTCAGGACCTTCTAGTTCCTTCATTGGAGGAGAGAGAAGGGAGAGCAGAGTTGAACAAAGCCCTGAAAAAGGACATAACAATGGAACAGGGAGAGGACTCTGCCTCTTACTCAAGGGGGCAGATCTTAGCTCCTCTGTGACTTAGCCAGTGGAATTTGATGTCAATGTTTAGTGCCTATATCTGCTCTACACATGATTCCATGAGGAGAGCTGCCTCAGATGGAACCATTTGGGAAAGAACTCTGGCTTACCAGAGTGGCGAACACTGAGTAGGACAGACATTTTGAGGCCTTTAGGAGATCAGTGCACGTGCTGGACAGATTTTGAGCACTGTACCCACACGTCCCCCAAACTATCAAGAGAACAGGATGATTAATGTCCCCTTAATTCAGTAGGAACAGGCTCAGGCATAGTGCTCAGCACATTAGCACTAGACATTTTGGGAAATTGAGCAATGTAGTTCTCCTGGCCAACCTCCACCTCCTCCATGACTCCAGAGCAATCTGCTCACCCCCCAATTCTGCCGTCTTGTAGTACAGACTGGAATGAATGCAGCTCTACTTTGGCTCAGCTGTTCTAGCATCAGCACAGGGCTGGTACAGCATGGGCAACTTGTAAATAAGTGAATGAATAGCCAACAAGGATCTAAGACACTTTTCTTTTGTTATAGGAGTTAACTTTATTTTTTTCTTGATTCCAATACTTGCCTTAACAATTTTTAGCCGTGAGATATGCTTCTCTAGTAAGTGGTGATTCTCCCCTCTTCTTAAATTAAGGATTTGCAAAAGAAAATTTTATCTGTGGCGTGCTATGATCTTCCTGAGTGAAAGGTCAGCTTGTCAAAGCATTGAGCATGCTGCCTCACACAAGGCATCCATAATATTGCAAATGTCAGCCTTATCTTTGTTTGGAGAATAAAAAGACCTATGTGATCTTATATGTAATTGGCAGAATAATTATTGTCAATATGTAAAAAATATAGTTACAAGATTACAATAAAAATGTAGGTGAAAAGTGTACAGGGCATATAGTCATGAGAAACCAAGTTGAACTTGCTTTATCTTGTCTGTCATGAATACAGTGTCAGGTGCCATTTGTTCTTCTACAGTAATGCATCTGGTCCTTTCTTTATGTCTAGCATTGGCTCTGATGGTGAATAGAAGTGGTGTACTGCCTGCCTGGTAGGCATAGTGGGCAATTTCTAGAAAAATTTGGTATGGACAGGAGGAGAGAGTATTGGTGGTGGATGAATGCATGCCCTCATCTGTTCCAGAAAGATGTGCTTGGCACCATAATTGACCCTTATAAGCCATTTTATGGGGTATACCCTGAATCTGGTCTTTCCTGCTTACCTGGTCAGGTCTAGACTCCTCCAAGGAATCCTATATAGTCAGAAACACCCCAGGAAGATCTAAACTGAATAGAGTCTTCTTCACGAGGCCCTCACCTTATATTGAAAATTTCCTTTCCCAAAAAGGGTTATAAATGAGCTACTTTGAGTTCAGAAGGAGGATGGGAGCTGAAGGGTGTTCTCAGGCTACTTTAGCTACAGTCCAAGTGTTATTCACTTGGAGATGTTCACTGAGTGATGTCTCTCTGATAGGCACTGTTCTAGGCTCCAAGGACATAGAAATGAACAAAATCCATGGAGATGCCGCCTTTGTAGGACTTTTATTGTAGACATTACCTAAGCTCGGGGTTCTGACAAATCTGTAGTCCTGGAAGCTCCAGCTTTCTGGGTGAAGGGGAGACAAGGGCAGCCAGAAGTCCAGCTGAGCCCTTTAATGGAAATTCTTCATCTGGGAATAGCTGGTGTGGCTATGCAGCTGGCTTCAAAGTTGAAGATGCTCTGAGATCAGGGCATGACTCTTTTTTGTCATGGCATCCCTTGATATGCATATAAAATCTACAGGGTATAGAGAAAGAAAGATACACACTATGGCACAGTACAATTTTAACTTAAGAACCCCCTGTTCTGGAAACTAATGATAAAAAACCTTAAAAAACAGTCTTCTGAAAAGTCCCTTCCAGAAAAGATGGCAGAAATGGGCTTCTCTTTGCTCCTCCCTGCTAACCACAACTAAAATCCCTGCTAGTAACATCAGAGACAACCAAAGGAGAAAGAAGAAGGTAACCTGGTTTAAAGCCCCAGGACCGGAGATGAATACAGTGCAGGGTGTCTTACCTCCCCATTCATGGAAGGAAGTGACAAAGGCCCATTGTTTCCTGATACTCAGCCTCACAAAAGAAGGCAGCCTAAGGGCTCCTTCCTATTCCCAAGATCTAATGATACTCTCTTCAACATGAGGAGAGCCGTTTATCATGAAAAAAAATGCAAAACATTAGCAAAGGAATAGAAGTCATAAAAAACAAGTGGAAATTATGGAACTGAAAAATATATTACTTTAAAAACCATCTCAACAGTAGTGTGAAGAAGATGAGTAAAGTCCGTAAACTAGAGGATAGGTCAACTGAATTTACCCAATCTAAACAGATAGAAAATAAACTGAATGAAATTAAACAGGGATCTGTGGGACAGTGCCATGAGGAATATACCCATACAATCAGAATTCCAGAGAGAGAGGAGAGAGTGAGCTGGAAGAGTATTTGAAGGAGTGGTGGCTGAAAACTTCTCAAATTTGGTGAAACACACAAACCCACAGACCCAAGGAGCTGAATGGATTTTAAACAAGATGAAATAAAATTGAGACTAATCATAATTAAACATTTGTAAACTAAAGACAAAGAAAAAATCTTGAAGGCAGCCAGGGATACATAACACATAGAGGAATACCAATTCAAGTCATAATGGATTTTTCACCTGAAGCCATAGAGGCAGAAGGAAGAACGACATCTTTCAAGTGTTAAAAGAAAAGATTGTTACCTCTCTATTTTACATCTGGTGAAACTATCCTTTAGGGATGAAAAAGATAATGAAGAATTCTTAAATAAAAGCTAAAATAATTTGTTTCTTGCATAATGTAAAACTATCCTTAAAACTATCTATAGAAATTTCTCTAGATAGAAAGTGAAAGATAAAAAACCAAGGCACAGCAGGAAGACAAAACAGGAAGAGCAGAAATGTGGGTACATATAACAGAGTATTCTTTTTCTTAGTAGTTTTATAAATTATATTTGATGATTGAAACACAAATTCTAATGCTACCTGCTGCTCAAGACTGATATGAAAAGTGAGAAAAAGAAAGGAATGAAATGGAAGTGAGATTTGCATACTTTACTGTAAATGAAACAATGTTGATATTATAACTGTAAGTTACATATGTATATTGTAATACTTAAAGCAACTGCTATGAAAACCATACAGAGAGATACTGTAAATAAATCAAAATAGAATCCTAAAATATGTTGGAGTAACCCACAGGAAAGCAAGAAAAAAAAAGAGCAATGATAATTAGAAGCTAAAAAGGAAACAACCAAATGACAGACTTAATCATCATCAATTCTCCAATATTATTTTATAATTATTAATGTAACATCAATAATTACATTAAATTAAGTTGTCTAAATACACCAATCAAAAGACAGAGATTGGCAATAGATTTTTAAAAATTTAAACAACATTTTGCTTATAATAAAATCACTTCAAATTCAATAACTGGTAGATTGAAAGAAAAAACAAAAGATGAACCATGCAAAGACTGATAAAAAATAGACATGGCTATATTAGGATGAGGTCGGCTTTAGAAGAAAGTATATTACTAAGATTATTGTCATTGCATAAGACAAAAGAATCAAATCAATAGGAAGTTATAAAGATAATAAATGCATGCCCACCAAACAAGAGTCTCAAAATGCATAAAGTGAAAACTGACAGAGCTAAAAAGAGAAATAGATAAATCTTCCATTTTAGTTGGGAACTTAACACTCCCGGTCAACAACTAATAGAACTACTGGGCAGAAAGTCAGCAAGAGTACAGAAGATCTGAACAACAAGATCAACCAACAGAATCTGACATTTATAGAGCACTTTACCCAACCACAGCAGAATACACATTTATTTTTTTCAAGCACCTATGAAACATTCACTGCAATAGAACAACTCTGAGACCATAAAGTAAACTTTAAAAAAATGACATCATACAGAGCATGTTCTCTGATCATAATGGAGTCAAACTAGAAATCAATAACAGAAAAACAACAGGAAAATCTTCAAAAATATGGAAATGAAACAACGTGTTTCTACATAGTCCATGAGTCAGAGGAAATTTGAAAGGAAATAAAAAATTATGTGCAACTAAATGAAAACAAAAATTTAATACACCCACATATACGGGATGTATACAAAACAGTGCTGAAAGGGTTAACTCACAGAACAAGATGCTAATATTAGAAACTAGGAAAGATCCCAAATTGAGAATCTGAATTCCAACTTCAAGAAACTAAAAAAGAGAACTAGATAAATCTAATACAACCAGAAGAAGGAATTAGCATCAACATGATGCTAATTCTCCCCAATTTGCATATAGTCCTAATGAACTTCTTATCAAAATTCCAGAGAGATTTTTTTGTAGATGGGCACAAGCTTACTCTAAAATTTATGTGGGAAGTCACAAAACACCAAAGACCTAAAATAATTTCAACAAACAATAATGAAGTGTGAGGAATCACTACCTAATATTAAGTCTTACTCTATAGCTACAGTGTGGTATTCCTGAAGGGACAGGCACCTAGATCAATGGAACAGAGAACAGAACTCAGACCCACACAAATATGCCAAACAATTTTTGGCAAAGGTACAAGAACAATTCAATGGAGAAAGAATAGCCTTTTAAACAAATGGTGCAGGTTAACTGAACATCCATAGGTTTTAAAAAGAAGAAGAAAGCCTCAAATTAAACTTCACATCATCTGTAAAAATTAACTCAAAATGGATCATAGGTATAAATGTAAAACTATAAAATTCTTACAGTCCCCAGCAAAGAAGTAAATAAAAATAGTGACAACATCAAATGTTGATGAAGACACAGCAAAATGAAATCATGAATATCATTAGTAAGAGTGTAAAATAGTACAGGATTTCAGGAAAACAGTTTGAAAGTTTATAAAAAATTTATACATGTAATTACCACACAACCCAGGAATTGCGTTCATGGATATTCATCAGAGAAATGAAAACTTATATTCACATAAATGCCTATACACAAATGCTCACTGCAGCTTTGTTTGTAATAGCCCCAAATTTGAATCAGCTCATGTATCTTGCAACAGATGAGTGGTTAAACAAATCATGGTACATCCATGCCGTTGAATACTACTCAGCAATAAAAAAAAGAAACTGTATATGTAACAACTTGGATGAATCTTCAGGTAATTAAGCTGAATGAAAAAAAGCTAACCCCAAAAGGTTATATAAAATAATACTCAATTTACATGCTATTTTTTGAAATGAGAACATTTTAGGAATGAAGGGTAGATTAGTGGTTGCCAACTTTAGGGATGGGAGGAAAGAATTATAAAAGAGTAATGTGTAGGATCCATGAGGCTTCAGTGTCTTGACTGGGATGGTGAATACACCAACCTATACATCTGATAACACTGTATAGCACTATATGCACATATATACACACACACAAATGACTACAAGTACGTGCCACTCTACAATTATCTCTATTTTAAAAATTTCTATTCTTTCCTTTTCATTATAAATATAAAATTGTCTCCATGTCTAGCAGTACTCACAGCAAATCCTTCCTGCTGTAAATTTCTGCTAAGCGTTGAGATAGCCTCCTACTCTTCTCAACAAGAGCTCTTGCAGAACCCCTCAATTTGTTAGACTTGGCAATGAATTCAAACCTATTGACATCATACAAAATATTCTCTTCAGAATTATTTAACTTGACTCTAACCAAGCCTGTGGACTTCACTTCAGCTTAAGAGGAATAATTAAAGGACACAAAGAGAAAACAATAGGCCAATCGAAGGTGTAGAACATTTCACAGAACAAGTGGAAAGAAAATACCAGAAAAAAATTGATGGATAGAACTTTCTTCAATTTACTGGGTTGGAAAAAAGTCTGTTTCATTTTTTCCATATAATAAATAACACATTTTTTTCATTTCACCAATAACTTTATTGATTTGGGTATTTTGAGCATGCTGGCTATCTTCCATGTAGTATAGTGTTGATTGTTCTCAAGTAATGAATCAGTTTGATAGCTATGAACTTCAACTGGTCCACCCAACTGTAGAACATCGCCCAGCAAGAAATATCCAGCAGAAAATTGCAAAACACTTGTGACATGTTCTGTCAGTCACAGCATCTTCTCTGTATACTGCACAAGTCTTTTTTTTTTTGCATTGTGTCTTTACATTTCTTGGAATAATAAAGCATAATAGGCCAAAAATGTTGCATATTTTTATCTTTAATATTAAACTGGCTATAAAATTCACCAACTTTGATAAGTTTTGAAAAAAGGCACACTCATATGACAGCTGTCACAATACAATATACAAAATTGTTTCACATGAAGTTAAAGACAACTAAGTGCTACTAGAACCATCTTATGGAAAAAAAACTAAAAAAACTCTTTGGCCAACCCAATATTTTTAGCTCTATACACATATGTATATATACATGCTTGTATGATAGATAAAGCAACCTTGCAAATGTTGACAACTGTTGAATCAAACGAGTATATCATTGTAGTCATCTTTCAATTTTTCTGTTTACCTGAATATTTTCTTTTTTCTTTCATTTCCGTTTTTTATTTTTATTTTTTGCATGGATATTTTCTTAACAAACAGTTGACGGGAAACACATTCTGCTGAACTTCTGGGAGCTGGATGATCTTTCAGCTTTCTTCCCACTGTGATATTCAGACAACAAAGTTCAAAGCTTGTCTGTGATATATATTAGCTGTGTCCTCTGGGCCTCATTTTTTTCTCATGTATAAAGATGAAGGCTTTGGAACAGTTCTAAAATCCTATCTTAAGGTCACCAGAAAAGATGATTCTCAGTCTCTCAGTAATCCATTCACATCATGAACAATCCTTACTGCCAGCACATTTGTCTTCCAACCTGAGTCTTTCAAACAGTAATTTAAAATCTTTCCCTCTTCGTCTGGATCATAGAAAGAGGGAATGAAGGAAAGAAAGTATTCTTCAAATATTTTAAAAACCCTTTTTGTTTGCCCCTCACCCATCTCCTTTTCTAAGCCAGTCATTTTTAGCAAGTCAAATCAATACATAATTATATTGTGTACAGTGTACAGTTGTATATACTGTGTATGGGCCCCTGTAGAATTTCCCTGATCAATATTTAGTCATATTTAACTTTCCTCTGTATTCTTTCCAAGGTCTGTCAACCCAAGGTCTAGCCAATTTGCTCCTATTGCTCTGAGCTGCTCCACTGGTATATCTTATCCAAGGATAAGTCCTGAATTTAATCAGAATTCCGGACATGACACCATCATTTACCCTCTGAGCTATAGAGCTGAACACGATTACAAAGATCTGGACCGGCAGCTGTGCTTGGCTTTAATACAAAGCCCAGTTTTGGGAGCAGAACACTGAGTCCCCATCTTTGTAGTCAAGGTCTGGGTATACCTAGGAGAGAGGCTGCCCAAATAGAGCATTGCAGGAAAAACAATAGAATAGAATAAATTAAAAGCTAAGGGACTAGGATACACCAAGGGTTTAAGTGTTAAGTTGTTCACCCTAACAAATAGATAGCTTTATGAGGGCTTTTTCTTTTGTAGCTGCTCTTAATGAAGTGTGTATCTTTATTTTTTGTTATTTTTAAAACTATTTTTTAGAGAAGTTTCAACTTCACAGCAAAATTGAAAGAAAGAGACAGAGATTTCTCATATACTCTCTGTCTCCTCATAGGCATAGCTTCCCCCCACTATCAACACCCCCTCCTCCCTCTGAGTTGTATATTTGTTACAATTGATGAACCGACAGGGACACATCATCACCACTCAGAGTCCATAGTTCATCTCAGGGTTCACCCCTGGTGTTGTGCATTTTATGACTTTGGGTGAATATATGATGATATGTACTCATTATTATAGTAACAAAGTTTTTTGAAAATGCACACTGTCCTAAAAACCCTCTGTGCTCTGCCCATTGATTCCTTTTCCTTCCACCCACACCTAGAAACCATTAATATTTTTACTATTTCCATAGTTTTACCTTTTTCAGAATGTCATATAGTTGAAATCATACTATTTAGATTGCCTTCTTTCACTTAGTAATGTGCATTTGATTCCTCCATACCTTCTCACAGTTTGATAGCTCCTTCCTTTTGTAGCACTAAACAGCATTCCATTGTGATATACGGACGTGTATTTATTCAGTCGCCTACTGAATGGCATCTTGGTGGCTTCCAAGCTGCTATGAACATCTTCATGAAGATTTTTATATTGACATACTTTCCAACTCCTTTGGTCAAATACCAAGGAGCACAATTATTGAATCATATAATAAGAATATTTTTGGTTTTGTTAAGAAACCACTCAACTGTCTTTCAAAGTGACTGTACCATTGTCTTTGTTTCCAGCTCAGTGTTTTGCTAGACCAATGAACTGGTTGTACAAAAACATTTGCATGCTCCACTCAATATCCTTTAAATTTTTGAAGAATCTGGCAAGAGCACTGACTTTAGACCTTGGCAAAATGGCTCCCTGTTCTAGGTCTCACACTTAGAGAACCTTCCCCTGGACTTACTGCAGCCATTCTCTTTGATGGAGGGCCAGGACTGTAGGTCTGAAGGGCTGAGAAGTACCTATATGTACAGTAGCCCATTCATTCTCCTTCCAGATTGTGCTCCGGAACTCAGCACCCTGAACAGTCCCAAATGGTCCCAGACCCACTTCCTAGGTGTGTGTGGACCTTGTCTTAGATCTGACTTTCCAAAGTGTGCACAGACATGCACCTTCTGGACTGAGACATAACCAAGGGGATGCTGTGTGTAGGAAACATGACTAAAGCTTAGACATCTGAATTGGACTGTCCATTCCTTTGCAGGGAAGGCCTGTCCGTGTTACATGGAGCCAAGAAGGATTAGGGCATGGGGCGGGTGCACTCAGGTGCAGGGGCTGGCCATCTCAGCAGTACCACAGTTGGCCAGGGAATTCAAAAGAATTCTAAATTAAGACTTTGTCTTCCAGGTCATCGTGAAAGTATACTTGTCAAAGTAGGGACTAGACTGTATTTTAGTAAGAAATTTGGTGGCTTGATTTCTAACCTTTAAATATTGACATATGGTGTGTGGGCCTCCATTTATACTCTTATTCCAGGCTCCACAAATGGTAGGGGCAGATCTGTTTGTCAATGTTTAAACACTGGGAGATTCACATGAGAAATCCCAATTTCAAGCTGTTCTTGGTGTTAAGTGGTGGCTTTCTGCAAAGTTTTATTTGGGTTGTAAGTGATCTTGGAAATCCCTTTATCTACTCCCACCCTGGGAATCCTTTAACTGTAGAAAGTGTCTGACAGTTAAGAGATGAAAATTTAAAAACCTGTTCAAAGAGCATTTCGCGTGCATGTATTTAAAGCAGATGCATTGGTCAGTCAGTCACAGACTGTAAATATTCTAAATCTGTTACAGTTTCCATTGTAGAACATGGAAAGGACTGGGCCTCTGGAGAGGTGGGAGGCACCTAAAGAAGAAGAAACTTGGGATGATAGACAAACTTAGAAGATGCCAAAAGTGTGGTCTGGGTGGAGGACCCTCTTTATTCCTAGACACGGGGCAAAGAGAAGCTCCTAGATCAGGCATTTCTCCAGGCAGCTGCAAATATGTTTTTCTCCTTACCTGATTTATGGTGATTTCGGGGGTGCTCATGTTTATTTTTGTAGAGAGTACTGGATTCAGACCCCAATGCCCTGCTCATGATTCCTTGACAACAGACTGTGGACTCTGCTGTTAGGCACCTGGGTTCTAATCTCTGCTCATTACTTTACTATGTGGCTTTCCATCAATGACTTCTCCAAGCCACAATGTCTGCACTTGTGTGTGCTAACACGGATTCTTCAGGGTGGCTGTGAGGGTAATGCGATGGTGCACATGGAGTCATGTCATTTGACACCTGGCTCATATTAAGCAATCATTAAATGTCAGCTCTGTTCCTTTCTACTAAGAGAGATCAGCCCAAATCAAATTCAGCTGGACCAAAACTGTATTTTTGGCCTACAAACCAATAAGTTCCATACTTTTCTGAGATGGCTGTGCCCAAGTAATCAGAGCCACATAACTCAAGAAGTTTACATTTCATTGAGTTTCAAGATTAGCCTGATGGGGATAAATAACATTTTTTTCTTGACAACTTTGCATTGGGGCAAAATAAAGAATATACGAGTTGACATTTTACAGTATCTGGTGTGGAATAACAAACAACAGCTATTCCATAGATTCTTGAAGAATGTGCAACTTCTTGCTTAAATAGTAAATGTTAAATACTAGAGTTAATTTTTCTAACAGATTTCTTATTTCTTCAGTCCTTCAACGATGACAAATATGTCTGTGAAGAAGCATAAATCAGGACAAATGAAGGTGTCCCATCGGTGTGTGATAATGACTGAAAGAGTCACTCTCCTTGGCAGCATCCTTGCCCTTCATTTTTATCCACGTAACCCCAAGATACCACATTGTCTCACTTGTAAATTAAATACCTCAAAGGCTATTCTCCAAGCTTCAAAGAGTCCTACCTTTTCTCGTCCCTTACAGTGACACAGCTGGCTGCCATGGCTACAAAGAGAGCTTATCAGCACAAATAGATGGAAAAGTCTTTTTGGGGACTCATCACTGGGAGCATGGGAAGAGTGTTCCGGGGTCAGATTATACAAGGAACAACT
Organism: Sturnira hondurensis; assembly: GCF_014824575.4. Lineage (NCBI taxonomy): Eukaryota > Metazoa > Chordata > Mammalia > Chiroptera > Phyllostomidae > Sturnira > Sturnira hondurensis. The sequence goes on from NW_028082759.1 coordinate 29,475,523, forward strand.
CAGTCTCCACTGCAGTCCATCCACTCTCCATTAAGGGTTCCTTTATTTCATCCACCAGGCTTCTCTCCCTGCTTCCAGCCCAGTTTCCCTATGTGGGGATACCCATCTAGACGCCTCATGTTAGGAATTCATCCATTTAAAGTGTATTTACTAATACTATATGAGAAAAATAATTCACTGGAATTTGTTAAGAATAGTAAAGAAGACTTTATTCAAAACTCATGCAATAGGGATCAAGACTCTTAAAACAGGGGAGAAAGTTTGAACTAAACTCCTAATACAACAGGGACAACTGTGAATCCAGCAGAGCTCATAGGCAGGGTGAGGGAGTTCATGAAAAATTATTACTAAGTACAACTTGGTCAAGTGTCAAAGATAGGGGAGAGGGTGGAAAGAAATTTGATAAACTGATTCACCAGGATTCTTTGCTCAACGAGGTTGTGGACCAAGAATGGGGCCTTGTTGGAAAAAGGCTCAGAGGAGCCTGACTTAAGTTTGGTCAAAGCCAGAGTCCTTGTCAATATTCTGTTACTTCTTTTGGTAGGAAATTGTCCCTAACAAGGCAACACGTGACTCAAGACCCAAAGAATGAGAAAGAGTTAGCCCAGTGAAGAAAAGGGAAAGAGTAGTCTAGGCACAGAGAAGGAAAATGCAAGAAGGGAACAACAAGAAATATTTTTGATTCCATACATTGCTCAACCTCCACCCCATTTGAATCAGTATTTCTTCCCTTGCATGTTCTGCAAATCTCAAAGATGCAACAGGCACACTGAATGGAGGAGTCCAGAACCTGTTACTGTTGGGCAACTAATTGCTTCCGTGGGTTCATTGAGCATCTCTGGATTTGAATTCCATTAGTTAAGATAAAGAAGTTAATAGCATTTGAGATGGGATCTTATTCTGGGGGTAGAATATTTAGCATTACTGACCTCTGTCCAACAAATGCTGGTAGCCATCTGCAAATATTGTGAAAACCAGTAATGACCCCCCCCAACATTACCAGATGTACCCAAATGGGGAGGAGGGACCCTGCCTTCAGTTGGGAATCACCACGTTATTACAAAGATTCATGCTAGCTCTCAGTTGTCTCATTCTACATGAATTGTAAATCCATTGTGGAAGAGCCAGCCTCTGTGTTCATCCACTCTCTCTCCAAACTTCCTCAGTTCTTGGGCTTTCAGAGGTCACCAATGTTTGCAGTACTTATAAGGTGCCTCAGGGTTCAAATAACTGTGTAGGTGTCAGTACCATTCCCCATTGGGTGAAAGAAAAAGTTCTAGTTCTTTCCTCTGGGGATGTTCTCTATGAGGGAAGTCCTCTTTATGCCTTGGTTAATAGAAAAGAAACTGGTAATGGCCCCAACTTATAGAAATGAAAGATTAAAGCAAGAGAAAAATTTTGAGATAGAACTTTCCAGAGCCTGAGTATTTAATTTTTACCCACTTTCCCTCTTTGAAATTAAACTCCTAATCTTTCTAAGTAGTTCTTACAGTCTTGGAGATTTTATTAGGATATATTGGGGCAATTAAATCATTCTACAGCAAAATACTAAATCTTAATAGGTTGTATTTTCTCTATGTGAATATTCACAATATATAAATTATCTATGTATACATAATACATAATAATAATATGTATTATGTATATATAATACATTTTCTACTATTCAGAGTAGGATATTTGGGACAGATGTTAGATGTATGTTGATGTTTTACAGTATTTCCTTCAGTGGAACTCCTATTAAGTGGAAGCAATAAATAATAACCACTGGCCCTAAGTGCTCAGAGGATTGCCAAGTGATAATCTCTGATATAATTAACTTAAAGGAAGCAATATTGTCTTTAACCACCTACATAACATAATTGCTCAGGGAACCTCCTGGGTAAAGTTACCTTGTAGGGCAAAGTTAGCCCTCCAAGGACATTGATCCTGGGTAAGAAGTCAACCAGTCTTATTGTTGTTAAATAGGCCAGGTGGAGCACACGTTTTTTTTCAATGAATGTATTAAGTTACTTTTTGTTTGGCTTCTGATTTCTAGATTTAGGCAGGGTGAAAATAAGGAGACTGTGTTCTGACTGGAGCTCTGGCAGAGGTTCCATTTGAGCTCCCAGACCGCTGATTTATGGAGAGAGTCCAGGGAGAGGGCATCGCCACTTCTACTTTCCATGACCTGCCTGATCAGGGCTGGGTTGGAACCCAGTGAGTGGGCATGTGGGCCCTCTTCTAGGAGAATTCTAGGAACTCTGGCATCGTGTCTGCTCCTGCCAATTAACTATTATAAGCACAGCACACTAGGCTCCAGCTGTCTTTCGGAAACCTCCAAAGAAGGTTTTTCTGCTGAAGTTAAGCACATGTTCTATTCTGGAAAATAGTGTAGGTGGGATTTGCAGTAGGCTTTTCCCCTCTGGGCCACAAGAATATATTTATTCTGGTTTCAGAAGGATGATCAAGATGCTTGTAATTTGAGTGATTTGTGAACCATCACTAAGCATTATAGAAGTCAATCAAGACCAAATATTTTTCCCACTAGATTTGCCTTACTAGTGTCAAAACTCAGAAACATTATGAAGAGTGGAAAGGGTCTCCCTGAGCCTGATCACTTTCAAGGTCATGAGAACCTTGTGTCTTTCTCTCTTCAAGAACCCAATAACCTTGAGGCGTCTTAAGGAAGAAGAAATAGTTGAAAAGTAATAACCATATAGAAGAATGCCTACCTCGCACTTCTGTGAGATTATTCAAATACTCTGAATATATGGAACTGGAGAGCATTATGCTAAGTGAAATAAGCCAGGTGGTGAGGGACAAATACCATGTAATCTCACCTTGAACTGGAACATAATCAACAAAAGAAAAAAGCAAGCAAACTATAACCAGAGACACTGAAAGTAAGAACAATCTGACAGTAACTGGAGGGGAGGTGGGAGGGGCTAGAGGAAGGACAGGTTTTCAGGAACTACTATAAAGGACACATGGACAAAACCTAGTGGGAGGGTGGAAGCAAAGGAGGGAGGGGGGTTGGCTGTGGGGTAGTGGTAGGGGAAAAATGCAGACAACTATAATTGAACAACAATAAAATAATAAAATAAATAAAATAAAACACCCTGAATATAATACCTATGAAAATAAGACTTTTCTTTCTATTATATAATGATTTCCTGTGGCTCTCTCCTTTTAATCTTTTATGAATTTGATTACTGGCTAATGTTTCAGTAGGTTGTGATTAAAAAGGGCAGAATTTTAAAAGGGGAAAGGAAAGACCAACTTTGAAAACTTCAATCAGATTGCAGACTCTTTAAATTCATTAACTCTTCTGATGTGAATTACTCATATTTGTCAGGGTTGAGACTCCTATTTGTAGGCAACTAATTTTAGACCACTGGGACTTCTCTTGGTTTTAAGATCTTTGTATCCTGCCAGAATATATTGATCTCTTTTTCAAGTACAGAGGTTTGGAGTTCTCATTGGAGGTAGGCAATTTTATGAATAACAAAATTTTGAGATGTTGTATACTTCTAACTTTGGTCACATGAAATGCAACATTTATAGAATTATTCTGCTAAGGGACTGTTTAACTCAAGTTGCCTTGTACACTGTTATCAGAGTTTGCAGTTTCAGAAAGGAATCTCTTGATTGCAAGAGTGATTGCAGCATATCGCCCCAAGGAAAAAAAACCCAGGATGGTAAAATCATTCAAAGCAATGTAGTACCACAGGATGTATGCTTTCCTAAAATGCCTTCTCTCTCAGCTTATTGTCCAGTTTCTTATTCTGAAAGTGATTTTATGGTTGTAAGAAACAGACATGCTTTTAAAAAAAGAATATCATGTTGCAAGTACTGACTAGTGCATTTCCATGAACCCGGTGAAGATCTGTGCCAATCATATCCCATTGGAAATAAGAGTTATGTGACCATCCACATTAATTCACCCTCGGCAGGGAATATGTTGCCATTCGTGATCCTGGGTAGTCAGACTTGATCCTAACTAGATGCCTAATATTTAGTAGTAAGTGCTTTTTTTATCTACTGGAGACTCTTTCTAGTTTTTACTTTTCCGAAGCTCCTCAGCTAGAGGAGTTACCAGAAGAGACAAGCACGAAATTAATTTTTCATAGTTGTTTAGTAAAGGATAAAATACTCATAGCTCACTTCCATTGGGGTGGGCTTTTATTCTTCTGCTGCTCCCTTTAGACCCTGGTTAAATCCCCATTCAGAGAACTGGATTAAATAAACCTCTTCCTCACTTGCATTTTAGGCTATCTTAAATTGGTGTTCGGCAGCCAGTTCTTTCTCAATGGACTACGAATATTGAGGTATACCAACCTTCCTATCTGAAAACATTCATCTAGCATTTATTATTAACTGTTTTAGATTTCATTTTCTTACTGTGTTTATTTATGGCCACACTAACTTTATGTGAATGCAGGCATGGCCCTCTACTAAATTAAAATCAATTCTTAAAGCTTTGTTTCATTTCCAGCTTTTGGATACATGAGGCTCAGTAGCATATTATTCTATAAATATAAACCATGATAGAAAAAGTGCTTAAGTATGCACATCTGACTTAACTTCCTCTAGCAATGAGCCGAAGATGTACTGAAGAGGAAGGAGATGTACCCACGGGTGCTCTCAGAGTAGGTTTTGTTTATTTTCGGTGTTTCAGAGCTTCCAGTGTGTTGGTTTAATACGCCCTCCTCTGCTCCTTCACTAAGAATCATTTGTTTAGCATCAGTTATGTGTAGGTATAGGTAATTTCCAGGGATTCAAAGGCAAAAAATGTCTACTCCAGGCTCTGATAGCCTAAACTCATAGTTTAGGCTAAGAGAAAAGTGGCCCCCTGTTACCGACAGAGTAAGAACTATTGTTTCCTGCAGACATGGCATCTGCTCATGGTGATATTTTGTCGTTTGAGCTGCAGGAATGTAGACCCCACACAACCCATGCACTTCCAGGCATCCCCTTGACAGACCAATGTCAAATCGTATACATACTAATATTGCGTGTTGCTGTCTTTACTGTATGAGAACTAGATACAACACCTCTGACTCATTTCCTACCCAACTGAGGCCCTTTCATCCATAATAGTACAACTGTCTTTCCTCTCTTCACGCCAAATCCAATCTGTGACTAAGTCATGTTTACTATTCCTCATAGTTCTCATGTCTCTATCATTTCCATTCAGCTTGAACCTAATGCATCACAATCACCTCCTCCTAATAGAACCACGTTGCTGCAGTCTCCTGATTCTAATTTATGTAATCCCTGTTGTCAGTCCAAATTTTCCTAAAGCATAAGTGCCATTGCTTCCTTCCCTGGCATAAATAGCTAGCAGTTCTCCTGGAAAACAGAATGAAGATGGATCACAATTCTTACCCTATTTCTACCTTCTTTTTCACTCATCCCATGGCACAAACAAACTTGCCATTTCTCCCAATTCAATAATCTATGCTCACAGAAAATACTGTTTAGGTGGCTCTTTTTAAGTCCAGGGTCCAAACCTTCACATTCCTCACAGCCCAGTTGAAGATGTTCCAAAATCCCCCAGCCACAAGTGATTCCTCCTTGTAATTCTCAAATACTTTGCAACCTCTATAATTCTTTACCTGCTATCATATTCACTTATGTAGTAATGAAAACTACAATGACCATCAGCTCCATCTATGGATTAGTGTGAGCCAGTCGCTCTGCTGCGTCTGTGTATTGTGCATTAGCTCACTTTATCATGATCAGAGAGGCTGCTGTGACGATTCTCCTTCTACAAATGAGGAAACTAAACCACACAGAGATGAAGTAACTCGTTAAGCTTGCACAAAATAGACAGAATATAAAACAGAATCTGTTCATTCCAAACCTCATGCTTTTAATGACTGTTTCATTGCCTTCCATGAACATATGTTTTAATATCTCCTACCAGTTTCTATACACTAGCAGAAAAGTAAAAAACACTCTCTTATCTTATATGTCTTCCATAAAGTAGAACTTCATTGAATCTTTGAACAAATGCTTCCTGACCCCTTATCCATTTTTGGATACTTCAAATTTTTTTAAAAGAAAACATTAAATGATAAGAAACTGCATTAACTGTGTAAGTGAGCCAATAGATGCATTAGATGTTAACTTTATTATTTTCAATTCTTGGGGAAATTTAAAAGCAGTTGGGCCAAGCATGATAAAATATTGGTTTTATCTATTTAAACTATTGTTTGCATTTAAAAGAAAACAACTGAATGATGGAACCTCTAAATGGTGAATTATTGTATATGCACACACACATACATTATATTCTTGTTCAAACGAGAAAGAACCAGGCAAAATAAAATGTGAAAGCTTTAGTTTCTGTGTCATTTTGGATGGTGGGCATGAACACTTCGCGTTCTTGTGTCTATATCCAGAGTTGGGCAAGCCTGTCGGGATTGGTCTGGAGAGACACAGCCTCTTATCTTCATGCTTCACTTGAGTAGGAAAACATTGTCCTGCTATTCTCTCTAGTCTAGTTCAAAATCAGGACATTTTGGGGAGCATTAATTACCATGTGTGTCCTGTCCTCAGTAGGCACATGGTTGAGCTGGAGGTGGGTTGGGACTGAGGATGATTGCCCTACACTGTTCCCATACATTATTGTCATGCAGAGTAGGGACAGAAAACTTTTGAAATGACTGTACTTGCTTTTATAAAATATATGAAGTACACCATTTTAGCTGAGCTTCTCTGATGTGAACTGAACCAAAAATTTAGAAAGTATGATATGCTGTAGCTTGCTCCTTATCCAACATAAATCCAGATGTTCCTTTACAAACCAAAATAGGATAAAATTAATAAAAATTTTAAAATTGTTATCAAGGTTTTCTTTATTTTTTTTTATTATTCCTTTCATTCCCCTTCCTTCCTTTCTCCCTTTCTTCTCTTGAGATTATGAGCCTTTCAAACCATGTGAGGCAAAATTAAATCCCAGGCTTCTGTTCTTGTGGTGATCATTCCTGCTGAGAAAAGTAATTGTCTAATTTGACTTTCCAGCTAATATTCAAGGTAGGCAATTTAATATTAAGCTCTTGCAAATATTAATTCTACTATAGCAAAGCTAACCTTTTTTATTAGCATCTTCCTTGCACCTAATATTTTAAGAACACACACACACATATTTACTTTTCCTGGATTACCTCATTGGGAAATATAGATTCATTTGTCTTATTGCACAATGACCCATGAAGAGACTGTCCAGCTAAAACCTGACTTGCAGAGGAATGATTAGAACTCATCTAGGAAAACATATGACCAGAATTCTCATTCTAGACCATTTTTCTAAGATCCTGAACCTTAGAAGAGGAGAAATAGGTTTATCTGGACAGAACACAATTGAACTTTGCACATTTCCCATTGTCCTGCTGCCATTACCACTATGAAGAAGTGCAAACAAGAGGCGCAGACCTGTAATCTGTGCAAGTACAAATATGGCCTCCAGTTGGGATATGCTTTTCCAACTCACAAAGCTCCTTTGCACGTATTATTTTTGTGTAGCTCTTGCAACAGCCCTCTACATGGAGGAACATTACCCCTTGATGATCTTCAGTCTTCTACCCATAGTTGTGTGCTTGGTGAGTGGCAGAGCCAGGAGGTCAAGCACTTGAGTACAGGCCCTTTTGTTATTTTACCAAAAGAGAGCTCATCCCATGTGTAGAGGCCAGGATGCATCAGAGGAGTTGCAGGTGGAGCCCATGCTCCTCTTCACCTTGGCTTTAGCACTACTATCCAATGAGGGTCAAAGCCCTTGGTAATTGCGAAAGCCATGCTGTGGTTATTTTAGTAATTAACTTTGAAAGAAGCTTTAGATGGGATGAAGAGGTAAAGAAGTGTACCCTGATGTAATGTTTCTGAATAGATACTTGGTGGTAAGCTATCTGCGAAACTAATTTGTAGTCTTAGGAGGACCTTAAATTCTTGAGAAAAAAATTATAAATGCTTCTAAATATAGAGTGTGAAGTTAAAAGATTTGCAGACAGAACTAGCCAAAGAGCTTTAACTACTAATTTTAACAGACTTCTTGCTATGATATGCACAAAATTAGCATAAGAATAAGCACTGTGATTTCAGGATCAACTATAAGGCTTTCCCCTCACTCTTCTAAGAAGCAGTGTCAACAGTGTCGGGCTGGCAACCATATCATATCTGTATGTCTTCATCTGATCACCTCTAGCTTCCCTTCTCTCATAGGAGTCTAGCTCTGGGGCCTAGGTTCTAGACTCTTCACTAAACATTTAAAGCATGAAAAAGTCAGTTCCTGAAACGTAACTATCTTCTCCTTGGTAAACCACTTATTTTTTCCATGACTTTGCATCTCATTTGTATTATGCTGGGACTTATATTTTAATGCCTCAGGAGATGATATTGAGTACTTGACTTATATAAACAATAGTAGAGCCTTAGCTGGTGTGGCTCAGTGGATTGAGTACCAGGCTGCAGACCAAAGGGCTGCAGGTTCAAATTCCAGTCAGGGCACATGCCTGGGTTGCAGGCCAGGTCCCCAGTAGGGGGCATGTGAGAGGCAACCACAAATTGATGTTTCTCTCCCTCTCTTTCTCCTTCCCTTCTCTCTAAAAATAAATAAGAAAAAATATTTTTAAAAAACAACAGTAGAACCTACAAATAAATCACTTCATAATCTCTAATTTCTCAAAATAAACTTATGAAACTCTCATAGATAAACCATTAATAAGTTCTAATTAATATGAAATTAACATTTTGAGAGGAAAAGTTGGAATTTTCTATTTTCTAATAATAGTTTTTATATTTCATTGCCAATTTGCTGCTTATATGGTGCTTTCACATACATTATCTCATTTCAGCTTTTATTATTAATCCAAAACTGAAATAATCCATCACTGAATGTATAAATATTAAGCAAATATAGAAAAGGATTAACGAAATATAAACATCTGTCTTAGTTTATTTTGATACAATTGCTAAATTGTAAATTGCTAAATTTATTTGATAAATTGCTAAATTGTGCTGGTACAACTGTGACTATAGGAAATATAGAAAAATAAATTTCACCTTCTTGGTTTTTAGAGTTCAGCAATGTATAAATATAAATGAATTGGTATAATGAAGAAATTCTGGAAATGTCTTCTGTTCTCATTTCTACAATTTGCATGAAGTTGCCAAATTATTTATGACCAATCTTATTTGCATAGAATCCTTATTAAAAGGTAACTTACTTTGGCAGATTGTGTAGAAATTTACCACGCAGACTGCAAACTCTAATAAGCACTTTTTTAAAACATAAATTTTTATCTAGTTCAATTTTAGATAGCACAGAGGGTTGCCCTATACCTTATATCCAGTTTCTCCTATTATTAACATCTTATATTAGCATAGTATATCTATGACAGTTAATGAACCAATCTTGATACAGTATTAGCCACTAAAGTTCATACTGGATTCAGATTTCTTTAGTTTTTACCTAACACCTCTTTTCTGTTCTAAGATCTCATTCAAGATACATTACATTTGCTCTTCATGTCTCCTTAGGCTCCTCTCAGCTATGACAGTTTCCTAGACTTCCCTTGTTTTTTATTGACAAAAAACTTTCCTTTTTTTATTGGCAAAAGTTGACAGTTTTGAGGAGTATTCATAAGGTATTTTGTAGAATGTCTCTCGATTGTCATTTGTCTAGTGTTTCTTCTTGATTAATCTAGGTGGTTTTTGGGAGAGGAAGATCAAAGAGGTAAAGTACCATTTTCATCCCCATGTGAAGAGTAACTACTGTCATGATTTACTCCTGTTGATGGTGGCCTCAGTCAATTGGCTGAGGAAGTGTTTGCTTGTTTTCTCCACTATATATACTCTTTCTTACCTTTTCCCATATTGTCTCTTTGGAAGAGAGTCACTGTGCTCAACCCCACTTAAGGAGTGGGGAGTTATGCTCCACCTGCTTGGAGGGGGAGTAACTACACTGAATATTTAGTCTAGTAGGTATTTTAAAATATAAAAAGCTTAGATGATTTCACAAATCCAAGTTGTCAAATTAGGGAAGAGGAAAATGATGAGGAAATCCACATGAGGCAGCCAAGAAGTACAGAATTTAAGATAAAGATCACAGTTAATGTATGAAGTGGGGTCATGCTCCTCAACAGGAGTAAAGCCTCATGACTTCAGACACGTTCCATTCAACTTTTTTCTGCCCACCAAGTTCCTTTGGAAAAGCAAAGCATTTGAACATTTGGAAACTATAATGAAGTCCTTTCACTTTTCTCCTGAGATTGTCCCATGAATATGATACTTTATTGACTGTCAATGCTTATCCTGCAATAAAGTTTTGGTCTTGAAAATGCAAAGTTTCCAGTTTTCCAGGCAGAACTTAATGTCTTTTTTGGGGAGTGTATCCAAGTGGGTATGTGATGGGAAGAGGCACTCTCTCTCATTTATATGAGAGTGAAAAGAGATAATGATTAAGTGATTTGCTAAAAATCTTTGTAATCAATGTTTTTTTTATCTTCACCACTCAACTGGAAGGGCTGTCTCAAATTTTTCCTAAGATTTACTTGCAATCAAATACAAAGGCCCTTTCTCCTTTCTTATTCTCCCAAACCTTCCTGTTGTATTTGACTTGATTATCTACCCTCTGGCATTAGATAGTTGTTGCTGTGTAACAAACCATCCCCAAATTCAGTGGCTTAAAAAATCAACAGTGTTTTACAGCTCACATACCTGTGGGGCAGCTGGAGTTTATCTATGCTGAGCTCAGCTGGGTGGCTCTTCTTTTTACAAAAATTTGCTAGTTGGCTGGGGAGTCACTGGTCTGTATTTCTTATGCTTCTCTTTAGTTCATGCTAGCTGTGGTAGGTTTTTGACATGGCAATGGGAAAAGACAAAAGAATAGTTAGCAATGAGGTCTTTAAGAGCTAGACTCAAAATTGACACACTGTCATTTCTGTCACGTGCCATCAGTTACAGCAAGTTACATGGCTACTGGGTGGGAAATACACTCTATTGTCAATAAGGTCAGTACATAGCTAGTGTGTAGATGCACAGTTAAGTGAAGAATTGCAGTCAATAGTGCAGTAATGCAATTTATCATATCCTTATCTCTTGAAACATACCCCCCTTTAAACACAGTACTGTCTTGATCCCCTCACTTTTTATATCCTCAGTTCTTTCTTCAACCTCAGTACTGTATGTAGGCTTTATTTAAGGCTTAGCCTTTCAGTCACAAATTTTTCCATGTGTGTGCTCTTCTTAAGATAGCTTATCTGGGATCAGACACTAATTTTCTAATGATCGTTTTTAGTTTACCATCAGTCATTTCCATATTTCCATTTGGAAAAAAAACAAGTAGGACAATCTGGTCTCATGTCCTACTTAAATCAATGTTTCTTTCCAATACAAAGCTGTATCTCTAAAAAGGACTTGGGTCTTTTTTTTAAATTATATTTTATTGATTATGTTATTGCAGTTGTCCTGATTTTTCTCCCTTGGTCCCCCTCTACCCAGCACACCCCCACTCCCTCAGGCAATCCCCACACCACTGTTCATGTCCATGGTCATGTATATAATTTCTCTGGCTACTCTATTTTCTATACAGTACTTTACACCCCCTTGACTATTCTGTAATTACCTACTTGTACTTCGTAATTCCCTCACCTCTTCATCCAGTCCCCCACATCACCATCCCATCTGGCAACCATCGAAACACTCTCTGTATCCATGATTCTGACTCTGTTCTTCTTGTTTGCTTAACTTGTTTTTTGGATTCAATTGTTGATAGATAAGAATTTTTAGTATTTTTGCCACTTAATTGCTCAGAGTTTTGATCTTATTTTTCTTAAATAAGTTCCTTTAACATTTCATATCATAATGGTTTGGTGATGATGAACTGCTTTAATTTTTCCTTGTCTGGGAAGCTCTTTATCTGCCCTTCAATTCTAAATGACAGCTTTGCTGGGTAGAGTAATTTTGGCTGTAGGTTCCCACTTTTCACAACTTTGAATATCTTTTGCCAATACCTTTCAGCCTGAAAAGTTTCTTGGGAGAAATCAGCTGATAGTCTTATGGGAACTCCTTTGTAGGTAACTGACTTCTTTTCTTTTGCTGCTTTTAAGATTCCCTCTTTATCTTTAAACTTTAGTATATTAATTATAATGTGTCTTGGATGGGCCTCTTTCATCCCTCTTCCTTGGGACTCGCTGTGCTTCCTGGAAATCCATGTCTATTTCCCTCACCAAATTAGGAAAGTTTTCTTTCATTATTTTTCAAATAGATTTCCAATACCTTGTTTTTCTCTTCTTCTGGGGCCTATGATGCAAATGTTGGGCCTCTTAAAATTGTCCCAGAGGTGCTTATACTATCTTCATTTTTTTTTTGATTTTATATTCTTCTTGTTGATCTGATCAGTTGTTTTTCCTTCCGTATGTTCCAAATCATTGATTTGATTCTTGATTTCATCCACTCTACTGCTGTTTCACTGTAAATTATTCTTTCTTTCAATGAGTGTATGCTTTGTTTCTGACCAGATCTTTTTCTTTTTTATGTTGCTGAGGTCCTCACTAAGTTCCTTGAGCATCCTTATAACCAGTGTTTTGAACTCTCCATGTGATAGATTATTTATCTCTATTTTGTTTAGCTCTTTTTCTGTAGTTTTGATTTGTTCTTTCACTTGGGCTATGTTTCTTTGTCTTCTCATTTTGGCAGCTTCCTTGTGTTTGTTACTATATATTAAGTAGAGATGCTTTGACTCTGTGTCTTGGTCATGTGGCCTAACATAGTAGGTGTCCTACAGGACACCCTACAGGGTTCACTGGCATAGGTTCCCCTATCACCCAAGATGGGTACTCCAGGTATACTCTTTGTCTGGGCTGAGTACATCCTCCTCTTGTGGTTGAGCCTTGGTTGCTGTTGGCAGATTCATGGGAGGGATTTATCCAGGCCAGTCAAGGGCAAGGATTAGCTGTGGCCACTTACCACCAACCTCTGTCCTCCACAGAGGATCAGCCATGCAGGGTCAGGGTTGCAGTGATCTGATGTGGTCTATAACTCTCCACTGGTTGTGCTAGCCCTGGGGTTCCCTGGGAGGTGCAGGCCAAGGTCAGCTCCTACCTGTGTTTTGCCAAGGGCCACCCTGCCTGAGCTGTAAAGCAATATGAGATGGCTGCTACTTGTGCATTGCAAGCTGTGAATTTAGGCTGGCTGCTGATAGTACCAGCATTGGGGCTCACTGAGGCCAGCAGTTGTTTGAGAGGATTTAGGAAGTTGTACAGCATTAGCCAAGACCAGCATTCATATGGAAAAGAAGCTTGGGTGGACCTGTATAATGAATGGGGCAGAGCCTCGGGGGATCTCCAAGGCAGGTCAAACAGTATTAGCCAGGTTGATGGAGACTCAGATATGGCACAAGCTGGCTAGCTCTGTGGCTCTGAGGGGAAAGGGTTAAGAAAGAAACAATGAACTCTGCTCACCTTGATTCCAGACACTTCAGTTCCACCCTGTATTCCACTGATTCCTTTCAAGCTGCTATCTCAGTGCTGAAGCTCAGAGACAGTGAGACTGAGTAGGTGAGTCTATGTGTGAGTTCTTTAAAAGGAACTTCTTGGGGTTCCAGAAGTATCTTCCACTAACTCAATCCCCACTGGTTTTTGCAGCCAGAAGTTGTGGGGATTTATCTTCCTGGAACTGGACCCCTAGGCTGGGAAACCTGATGTGGGGCTGGAACTCCTTGCTCCTGAGATATCCCTCCCAAAATTTTATCCACCACACATGGGTGTGGGACCAGCCTGTTTCACATGTGCAACTGGATTAATGTAATTTATTTAATTCCATAGTTGTCAAACTTCCTGATGGTTCTGAGTAAAAAGACTTGGGTCTTTAGATCATGTCTGATATGAATATAAAACAAAAACCAAAGTGCTAATGAAAACTTTATCCTACATTAATAAGAATTTGACATTCCTAAAACTTAAAATATATCTGAAAGAAAACAATAATGGTGAGAGGAGTATTAAATACTATCTTCTCAGAGAAATGGCTAAAGTTATTAAGACTATTTTAAATCTAGAGATTATATGGGATATCATGGCCACCATGGTCAGATTATTAAAAGTGTGTGGTATGAAAAGACCTGAAGTGGGTTTTTTTGTTTGTTTATCTGTTTGTCTGCCTAATTTTTAGCAGCACCACAGCCAAAGGGTGGATTTAAGGGAGAAAAACTTCAGCTGGATATAATGAAGAAATGTTTAGTAAAAGGAAATGTACAGAAACAGAATGAGCTGATACCTTTACTTTTTACTGGTATCATTCCTAAAATGTATTGCTGTTCCTTCTCCCAATAATGCCTCAAAATCCTATCTGCCTCTCAAACATGTCCCAATCCCCTATCCCTTCATAAACTCTTTTCTGTGTACTTACATTGCATCAGTTATTTTCAATTTATCTTCCTAATCTCCTACCCCATCCCAACTAAAGAGCTCTTCAAAAGTAAAAACACAACATACTATTTTATGAGTTCAAATATGAAACACAATGCTGAGTTTATAGTAAGTATTCAGTAAACTTACTGGTTTACTGTTCTATCACTGATTTCCTGATTTTCAATTTAGAATCACTAGACTTGGTTAGAATTTGAATCAGATTTAAATGCTCAAGAATCTGATCATTTCCAACTGACTTCACAAGAGGGTATGGTTTCTGATTTTTTAATGATAGCCCAAAGGAAGTAAGAGATTTTGCCGCTACTTGCCAGCCAAGGTTATATTTTCCTACTTACCATGAAAAAAAAGACACTGAATACTCTAAGATCTTAAATATATAGTTCTGATAATTTGTTGGGAGTAAAAGGTGAATATGTCATCATTTCTTCCAGTCTGAAAATTATTTAGAAAAAAGATCAGCTGGTGAATGGAAATATATGATATGGAGGAACACATACAACACTCTAGTTTGTATTCAGGTCTGCCTGTTGTCATAGTTACTGGTGGACTCAAAGCAATTTCCTTCCCAAATCACACTCTGTAAAGCTTCAATGAAAATAAGCTATTCTTTATGATTTATTTTTCTCTCCCCATGAATTGAAACTAAAAATATCATCAATTGTATGTTTTTTCCACATTTTTAGCAAGATGTGGAAAACATCTTTTAAACAAACAAAAGCAATAAAAGGTTTAATTGAAATAGGCACCCTGATTAAGGTCTCACCTCATTTGTTCAGCAATGATTGACTCATTGAGTAGCTAGGTACTGGGACACAACTGTCATTATGGCCCAGTCTCTGCCCTAAAAGAGATGAGAGCTCTGCGAGGGAAAGAGAGGAGTACAGAGGCATGTCAATAAAAGGCAATCAGAGCTGTGATGGAGGCAAAGTAGAGAGACCCACGGAAACAAAAGAGAAACACTTAGTAAAGTTTAGGGTCCTGGTGCAGTCAGACCAAAGGGCAGCTTCCATCCTGTGATTCTTGGAGCAGTGCTCCCGTGGAATTTAGTAAATGCATTTCAGTCACTTTGGGTACAAAACACTGATGTCACCCTGCAGGTTGGGCTCATACACAGTGGAGTGAGGAGACCAGCTCTTCACAGGCAAAGTGCCATCACCTGCTAATATTCATGCACAGCCTCTCCTTTCTGCTCTGGCTGCAGGAACTCCTTCACCGACATCCTCCGTGCCATCCTGCTGTCACTGGAAGTCCTTATTGAAGATCCGGAGCTTCAGATAAATGGGTTCCTTTTAATTATAGACTGGAGTAATTTTTCCTTCAAACAAGCCTCCAAACTGACACCTTCCATTCTCAAACTGGCCATCGAAGGGTTGCAGGTAGGTTCACTGAATATACAATATAAGACTATGTGTGACAATGTATTTTTCTTTATTTTCATATTTATTTATTTATATATTTAATTTATTTAATTATTTTTCAAGTACGGTTTTCTGTCTATTACTCCCATCCCATCCCACCCCCGTGCTCCCCACTTCCCTCCCATTTCCACCCTTCTTAGTTGTTGTCCATGTATCCTTTATAATTGTTCCTCTAAATCCCTATTTCCCCTGAAAGCCAGGTGTTGAAGGACAAATACCATATGATCTCACCTTTAACAGGAAGCTAAACAACAAAACAAACAAGCAAGCAAAATATAACCAAAAACACTGAAATAGAGAACAGGGGGACAATGTATTTTTCTTATTGCAACAAAAGTAATGTGTCTTTTAGAATAGAAAAAGAAAACAGATAAAATTCATCCATGATATCCTGTGTTTTCACCTTAGCCTAAATTTAGATGTTTGTGTTTTTTTAATTAGCCTTCATTTTCATTAATAACTCTAAATTACTGTTACCAAAGGCACAAATTACCTACTGTAGCAATTATGTGTAAAGCTTGGAGATATTTAGCATAATTCATCTGAGAGTTTACAAAAATTAAAACTAGAAAATATCTGCTTTATGAGAATGTCTGATACAGAGGTGGTATGGGAGCTTTCCAAGATTTCTAGAAGTACCTTTGTACCCCAGAAAGGTCCCCTGTGGATATCCACATCCTAGAATGCAGTGTACTGCAGGGCTTGTACTAATGTAGATCGCTTCAGTGCAAACGATGGAAGCAGATGAAAGTCTACTTCCTGTTTGCGTGGACGTTGTCAAGCCTTTGGGGAGGGATTTTCTGTGCTGTGTGAAGGTGTGGGTAGTCAGTCTCTGAGTTCCCTTTGACTTTTAAGGACCAATGATTCTGTGAGAAGTAACAAGCTCAGAGAGGTGATGCTGCTTAGCTTCCTGGTGATACATTATCATAGTACAAAAGTAAAGGCACAGTTCAGGGAGATTCAGAATCAGTATCCATAAAACTCACATCCCTTTCTTTTCTCATGTCCCTTTGTAATTTTTTGGTAAGATTGACTGAATGGGGTGATACCCTGTTCCAATAAATAGCAGTTATATGCAGCTATGTAGATGGTGCACTATTTGCTAATTTTCAGACAAAGTAGCCATTACTTATGTGCTTCAAAGTGCAAGACTAGATAACACTAGACACAGACAACTGTGGTGATAGCCAAGGGGAAGTGGGGTTTGGGGAGGTAGAGGTGGGCAAAGGGGGAATAAATGGGGACAGAAAGAGACTTTACTTTGGGCAATGGTCATGTGATGCAGTGCAGATAATGTTTTGTTGAGTCATACACTTGAAACCTGTATGATTTTGTTATCCAATGTCATCCCAATAAAATCATTTAAAATATTCAATAATTATTCCAGTTTCTCTTGATGCTTTGGTTTTACTTCTGGGAATAAAATGTTGTGCACCTGAGTCATCAACTGAACACTGAACATGCAGATGGTGCCAATTTGAACCAGTGAAAATAAGACGAATAAACCAATAATGATTTTTAAAAAGCGGAAGACTAGAAATCCTATCTTAATCACCCATCCTACACTAGTGTGAGGAATAAGTCGTGGGCCTGTTTCTTAAGCTGGGGCTTATTCCTATCTGGCCCCAGTAAATACCCAGGGGGCCCCTGATAAACATGTGAGGGGACCTAATCTGATGGAAGTATGAAAAGAAGTAGAGCAGGCATTTGAGACGAGGAGGAGCAAGTACCCGGCATTCCAGGAGTGCCCACTAGTCCTGGGTGTCTCCATCATGCAGTGTATCGGGGGCACGTTCTTAAAGCCCCTGAACATTTCATCTGCCTCCCCTTCAACTTTTATCCAAGGGAGTTTTAAAGTAAGCTGCAAGGTTTGTGTCATGCCCTATAATTATGCTGACTGTGTTTCCAGGATTTTCAGTGGTAATACAAGCTCCATTTAATTGTATCTTTTTTAAAAAGAGATAATTCATTACATGTATAACTAGCTGTGATTCAAGTGCTTGGTATTTATAACAATTTTTCATAAATCAAGAAGGAAAATGTCCTCTATCCAACCTTGTGTTCTAGTTTTTCTTTCTTAAAAATGTGTGTATTATATAATATGTCCCTGGACAAATTCACTAGGGTAATGTAGGTCTTACTGAGTTAATGCATGCAAATGTGCTTTAAAAGGTAAAGCTATACATAAGCTTATAAACTATTTTTATAAAAAGTACTAGATGACCTTTTGAGGGGCAAGGTAGGTCCATCTGAGCCTTCAGTTGTCAGGTACCAGATCTGGGATAAACTTTGCAATGTCCTATAGCTCTGATTAGGGAGTAGCCTCTCCTGGAAGAAGGAGAGATGTATGAGGCCAGGGTCAGAGCAGAGAAAATAGATATTCTTCCGTCATTGCACAGAGCAATGGTCTTGGTCCCTTTATCCCTCTTCCCTTTTATAAAGCAATTTAATTTCACCTTGACTATGGGAAATTGTCAGGCCATCCTGGAGTAAGGCTATCTGGATGGGGGTGCAGCTTTTTCCTGTGGACTCTGCCTACTCAAGCTCTGAAGACCTGGGGATGCTTTAACAGGTTCAGTCCCTCCTACCAGGAAAAGGAAGCCAATGGTTGCAGGGGAGGCTGAGCTGGGTGTGGCTCCTCCACCTGGGGTGTGACTCCCTATACCATTTAGTTTGTCATCTTGAAAACTTGAAGAAGCCCTCAGGGTCAGCTGAGGAGTGAGTAGTCAGCTTTGACCAGCCACTGACAACTTCTCACACAAGGCTCTCCTCTTTTGGGCTTTGGGGACATTCAGACACCATGGTCGCCCCTCCAGTGGCTCTCCCTTTAACTTTTCTTTATTGCATGGATAGTTTGCATCCCTAGTATAGCCATCAACTCCTTTTGATATTTTAAAAAAGTCATAATTGGCCCTGGCCAGGTGGCTCAGTTAGTTGATGCATCGTCCCATACACCAAAAGGTTGCAGGTTCAATTCCCAGTTAGGGCACACTAGGGAGACAACCAGTCAATGTTTCTCTCTCTCTCTCTCTCTTCCTCTCTCTCCCCCACCCTCCTTCTCTCCCTAAGTCAATAAACATATTCTTGAGTGATGATTTTTTGGATAATAACCAGAGGGGAGGGGGAGGAGATAAGTGCGGGAGAAAGGGGAAGAGATGATCCAAGGAACATGTATAAATGACCCATGGACATGGCAACAGAGTGGGGATTGACTGTGGGAGTCAGGCTTGGGTGGGGCAGGGGAGAGCAATGGGGGGAAAATTGGGACAGCTGTAATAGAACAACATAACATTCAATTAAAAAGTCATAACTAATACTAAGCAGAATTTATGCCTTTGTAGTCACACTGTTTGTTGTACAAAGAGGGTCCCATTCAGGTCTCCATTTGTCAGCCATGAAGATTCAAGATAAATTCTACAACACAACCAGCGTGAGTGAAGGCACAGATTGATGGAGAAAGGGAAAGGTCTCTAAAGTCAGTGTCAGTAAGAGAGGAGAAGCCACTGCTTTTCCTTTTTCCTCTGCATCCTCAGAGAGACTTGAGGAGATCAGAGTGTCTGCTAGATGTATGAGAGATTGTTCAGGCCAGGATAGCCTATGTTCCAGAGAAGGAAACCTGCTCTCCCTTTGTCCTGCACTTAGTTGTAGGGTAGATGTAAGAAAGTAGCCTTATCAGAAGAAATTATCAGACCACCTTTGTGCTGGCTCACCTGGTTGGGATTTCAGCTGTTTATTGGAGTTGTTTAGGATTACCTTCTGCTCAACCCCCTAGAGAATGTGGGGCCCTGGGACATGACAGCCCTTCCTCCAACAACTAATAATCCCTCCTGTAGGGAGAAGGAGGTGAGGGACCACTGTTCAGACAGTGAGAATTTAAGGTCATTTTGGGTAATTCTTGCATTCTGCATCACAACCTTCTTCCAGAACTCCCAATTTTAGCCCTGTTACCTCCATTCTTTTTTTTTTTAATTATTTAACTCTTGTTCAAGTACAGTTTTCTTGTATTCCCAGCCCTGTCCCCCTCCAGTGCCCCCCCACCTCCCTCTCATCTCTGCCCCCCCACCTTAGTTGTTGTCCATCTGTCCTTTATACTTGTTCATGTGAGTCCATCCCCCTTTCCCCTGTGATTCTTAATTCTCAATAAGCTAGTCATTCCAGGAGACATTCAATTACTAATGGTTGTAGGGTTGGGTTCTCCAAGGAGCAGATTCTGACATAGAGATCAACATGCAGGAGATGTACTAAGGAGTGCTCTTGGGGTCAACATTTGTGGAAAAAAGGCTATGGAAGAAAGTTTGGAGCAGGAGAAGTTAAACTGGGGTTCAGTCATTTCCAGTGAAAGCCGCAGATATTCTGAAGTTGAGATGATCCTTCAGAATTGTCCCTAATTGGGGCCAAGGATTCTGGTACTTTATGTTCCCATGTTGTTCAGTCATTGTGTACAGGCTGCCCTGGGAAGATGTTGGGCCAAGTGGCTCTCTTCAGTTTAAGTCCCCAGAGGCACTGTTATCTGGGAATTTTCTCCTGGTAGCACCTGTAGTGTCCAGGTAATAAATCCTCAGTTCTGAAGGAGGTCTGACTGCATATGGAATATCTAGTACAATAAGTAATAGACATTTGGAATGCCCTGTGATGTCATGTAATGAATCGGGACATTTAACTGTTTTTTCTTGGCTACAGACAATTTACCCCAAATTGGTGACAATCTTCTATTGAGGTCTACCAGTTATATTTCTATGCTTCAAAGGCAATTGTATGTATTCAACTGAGCTTTAATAAAGGACCAAAGGCAACACAATGGAGGAAAGATAGTTGCTCCATTTTAAACAAATGGTGCTGAAACAATTAAAATCCACATGCAAAAAGATGAATCTAGACACAGAACTTATATCCTTCATAAAAATTAACCCAAAATTGATTACAGACCTAAATACAAAGTGCAAAACTATTGAACTTCTGTAAGACAACATAGGAGAAAACCTATGCAACCTTTTGGTATGGTGATGCCTTTTTTTAGATAAAACACCAAAGGCAGAATCCATGAAAAAAATTGATAAGCTGGATTTCATTACAATTAAAAATCTCTGGTCTGCAAAAGACAATGTCAAGAGAATGAGTAGAAAAGCCCCTGACTGGGAGGAGATATTTGCAAAAGATACTTCTGATAAAGGACCAGTATCCAAAATGTCCAAAGTTATCTTAAAACCCAATGATAAGAAAACAAATATTCAAATTTAAAATTTTCACCTCAACAGACACCTCACCAAGATGGGAAATAAGCATATGAAAAGATACTTCCCATCATGTGCTATCAGGGAAATGCAAATTAATAGAATAATGAAATGTTACTGCATACCTAATGTCCAAAATCTGGAACACTGACAATCCCAAATGCTGGCAAGGATGTGGAGCAACAGGAACTCACACTCATTGCTGGTGGAGATGCAAAATGTAAAGCCACTTTAGAAGACAGTTTAGCAGTGTCTTAGAAAACATAATTTTACCGTATGATTCAGCAGTCTTGCTCCTTGATATTTATCTAGAGGAGTTGAAAATTTTTGTGCACAGGAATATTTATAGCAGTGTTATTCATAATTACCAAAACTTGGAAGCAACCAAGGTATCTTCCAGTAGGTTGATAGATAAGCTATGGTTCATCCAGACAGTGGAATATCACTCAGCTCTAAGAAGAAAAGAGCTATCAAACCATGAAAAGACATATGAGCTTGAAACTTGAATGAAAATTAGTAAGTGAAAGAAGCCAATTTGAAAAGGCTGCATTGTGTTTCATTCCAATCACATAACATTTTGGAAAACTGTGGATACAATAGAAATATGAGTGGTTTGAAGATGGGATTGAGGATGGGGGCAGGGAGGGATGAATAGGTACAGCTCAGAGGATGTATGACACCTGAGGATATAGATCTTCGTACATTAGTCTAAACCCATAGAATGTACAACATCAAGAGTAAACCTTAATGTAAACTATGGACTTTGGGTGATTATGATGTGTCTACATAGGTTCCTCAGTTGTTAACAGATGTAGCCCTCTGGTGGGAGATGTTGCTAATGGATGAAGCAATATATATGTGGCAGCAGGGGATCATGAAAAATCTCTGTATCTTCCCCTCAATTTTGCTCTGAACCTAAAATTTCTCAAAAATAGTCTTATTTTTTTAAAAGGCAATTATACAGACTCTGACAACAGTCATCAAAAAATGACTTGTTCATAGGACTTTGGTTATGCACTCCACTGACTGAATTAATGAGATATAATAGCAATCATACAGAAAAGTACTCTTTAAGGGATGATCAGATTTTTATACCAAAAGATACCAGTACCAGCTGGTCATGGAATTCTAATATTCCTCCTTTCAGAGCAATGCTCCGAGGAAATGTCATTGTTTAGAATATTAAGTTGCCCCAGTTACATAAATATTCTATGACTATTAGTTCAAAGAATTATAGTTAAAAACTAATTTTGAGAATGCTGGAAGTCATTTTCTCTTATTCTGCTGCTTGATCTTTTGAATGTGGTCAATAATGCGTAAAAGAGCTCTTGTATCTCTTCATTACAACTTATTAAATTTTCATCAAAGTAAAAGTAATATTTATGCCACCAATTTATTACACCACACCATTAGTCTCAATTCTGCTGGAGAATTCTAGTAAAATAAGCAACACAATGAAGTCTTGCTCTTGAGTTTTGTAATGGTTCCAAAATCAATTTTTGGAATTGCTTCATGTGCATCATTGCAGGCCAACCATTCCACGCAACACAGCATTTACCACTGTTCAGCCAACCCAAATACTTATAAAACTTACTGTGCTGAAGTGTTGTACTTAGAAAGAGCTATAGTCTTATGCCCCATAAGCTTTTTATAAAATAGTTGATTCCGTTTAGGACCCAGACATTTGTTCAGGGTTTAGAGAATCTTATTTTTCTCTCACCAGAGGAGATGTAGGCAGCAATCTTCCTGCCCACTCTCATTTCTATGCACATGTTGTTTTACTCTGGCCATTTTTTTCAGCCCTTTAAGGTTTCACTCAAGGTTTATTGCATGACCATTTTTGTTATGGTTAAATATGGTTTTATAATATTTATATCAACTTTAGCTCAAACTCTCTCAAGAGCTTTAAGCTAGGCTAGTGGAAAGAGCAGTCTATTGCTTTCCTAACTCTTAACCCGAGGGGTATTTAAGCAATATCCAGAGGCCCGGCCAACTGTGAATCATCCATGTCCTGGGGGTTTCTCTTTATTACACCCATTTAGTTCCTGCCCAGTTTCTCTAGCCTCCTTCCTACATCCCACTTTTTCAACATTTTCCCCAAACATATGATATGTTCACTTGCCATAGGGGAATCTAAAGTGTCATAGTCACACAAAAGATTAGAACAGTAAAAATCTGTCAAGTCGGTGGGCAGCATGACAGTTCTTCAGCATAAATGGATAGTGTGATTAGAAATTTGAAAAGGTGGGTTGGGCAGATGCGTGTCAGGTTAGTAGTAGATTCATCCACATCAGTGGTCCATAACTCGGAGAAACATACTGACTCCTGGTGTATTCATTCATTCAACATAAAATGTGGGTCAGGTACTCTTCTAAACAGGAGTACAGCAGAGAACAAAGCCAGACTGGCTTCCTGAGAATTACATCCTGGGACTTTTTTAGGCACGGAGCAGTAGTTCGTCAACCAGCAATGCTGACATTCCAGCACCTGGTTAGAAATTCAGAATCTCGGGACTTACCCCAGACCTACTGAATTAGAATACGCATTTAAGGAGTTCCCCAAGTAATTTGTATGCATTATATGAAGTTGAATAAGCAATGCTCTAAACAAGGGTGTCAAACCCATTTTCACTGGGGGCCCCATCAGCCTCATGATTGCCTTCAAAAGGCCAAAATAATTTTAGGACTGTATAAATGTAACTACTCCTTAACTGTTAAGGAGTTGACATTACATTTGGCCCTTTGAAGGCAACCGCAAGGCTGATGCCTCAGGTGAAAATGAGTTTGACACCCCTGCTCCAATAGATGGTATTACAGTATAACGTGACGGATCTCAACCTTCAGCATATCAGACTCCCCTGGAAAGCTTCTTACAACCCACAGCCCAGGATTTCTGATTCTGTTGATCTGCAGCAGAGGCCATGAATGTACCCTTCAAAAATGTTTCCAGGTGCTGCCGGTGCTGCTGGTACAACCACACTTTGGTGTGGGTGACAGGAGAATCCAAATATTTGTGATTCAGTTCTGGCTCTGCCAATTAAAGACCACAGCAAGTCATTTAACTCTCTAGGTTTCAGTTTTGTCATCTCTAAAATCTGGTGTCATAACAGTACTGCCTCATAGGTTTATGGTGAAAATTAAATGGAACATGAAAATTGCCCAGGCCATAGTCAGTGCTCACTGAATGACAGAGCGTTATCAAAAGAATGTAAAGGGGCTCCTGTGGCTTTGTCGCAGAGATTTAAATGAAATTGCTCTCCAGAGTCCCCTGTTCTGTAAGTTTGGATCCCTAAAAATTAGGCCCCACCCACTTACTCACTGACCTTGAGCAAGGGCACTCCCTCTCTTCACTCACTCTAGTTAGTGACTTAGGTTCAGATTGGTTTCACCTGCCCAAGCTGTGGCACTTGAGGTGTTTTTCCTTTCTATTCATGTGGTGTGATCTTTTTAATTATCACCCAATGGTCTACTCTCAACACCTTTGCAGTTGGGTGATTAACACGGTCAAAATTTATCTTTTTCATCCTGTAGGACTCTTTTCAGCAGTAACATTTTCAGTGTCTTTTATTGATTCTTAGTTTTCATGTATTAAAGAATACTAGATAGGAACAGATTAAAAAAAGATAATTGCATTTTGCCAAGAAGGTTCTTAATTTATGTTTTCTAAACATTCCAGGTATACTTGAAAAGCATTTTCCCTCTAGAAAAACTACTTTTTACCTTCTCAGGCCACAAAACTGTAATTCTGAATTTGCAATCATGCAATATGTTATTATGGAAATATTAAAGGAATAAAATACCTCCTTTATTGCTCTACCTAGTTAAGTATCAATTAAACTCAGGAAGATAATTAGAGTTAATGACACTCTGGTGATCTTGATGGCAGACAGTATGGCCCATTTAAAACAGTTCCAATTAAGTAGGTTTATCTCTGTCATACTTTTGATAAATGGTTTTCCTGGACACTCATGAATTATAGACCTAGCTTATGCTCCGATTCATCCATTTGAGAAACAATCACCAAGCCTTCACTTTGAGTTGGTCACAAAGGTAAACAGATGCAGTGCCTGCTTTCAGGAGGTCACAGTTCAAAGCAGAGGCAGCCCTATGAACAAATGATGAGAGTGAAGTAGCACATGCAGAAAGGGAAAGAGGGATCAGGTTAATAAAATCCGAATCCAGGCAAGAATTGTTAGAATGGCATCCTGATCAAGGTCACACCTGATCCTTAGCAGATTTGTGTGGACTAGACAGGGGCGGGCAGGGTGGGAGAAGTTTCAGGCAGAGAAGATACTATGGGCAAAAGCATAGAGGCAAAACCTAGCTCGATAAGAGGGAGAGGATGAATTAATTTCATGTACCTGGAGTGCATAGGGCCAGGTAAGGAACTGGTGTGCCCCTGTGTCATGGCAAGGAACGTGGCCTTTTCTGGCAGGTGTTGGAAGCCACTGAACTTGTTGAGGCAGAATGGCAACGTGAACTTATATTTCACATGGAATCAATTTGGTGAGCATGAAGAGGGAATATTCAAAGACAGAGAAGCTTATTAAAAGACAATTGCAATCATTCAAGTAAGAAATAATGAGTCTAAACAGGGAGTGATAGAAAGATTTAATAACTACATAGACAGTAAAATAAGGCAGTGCTCTGACTCTTGGGAGTGGGAAGGGGTGGAGGAGGAGTCAAGGGTGAAGCTTAGGTGGGCAGATGGGGCGAAGGGTGGGCAGTGGTGCTAACCTATGAGATCTTGCAGAGGGAAGCACACAGATGTGGGGAGATAATGAATATTACGAGTGTTGGACATGGTGAGTTTAAGACTTTGTGGGGTATTTTCATTGTTTATATTAAGTCTGAGCCAAGAACAGAGGTCTTGTCTGGATTTATTGAGGTGGTGGCATTTGAAGTCACAGGAAAAGAGAAAAACTATGGAGTGAGGAACAATGACCATAAAAAGAACCCAAATGAAGAGCAACATAAATGAACCAGTTATATGAAGAGAAGTCCGCAAAAGAGAAGGCAGGGGTTGTTTAATTTTAAAAATGTTTAAGATTTTATTTTTTTTTTAGAGAGAGAGAAAAGGAGAAAAAAAGAGGGAGAGAAACATCAATGAGAGGGACTGGTTGCCTCTTGCATGCCTCCAGCCTGGCATGTGCCCTGATCAGGGATCAAACAAGTCTGAAACCAAGCACCCGGCCTGTGACCCACGCATGTGCCTTGACTGGGAATCAAGTGAAACCAGTGACGTTTCACTAAGCTGGACGATGCCCAACCCACTGAGTTACACCAGGCAGCTGGGGTTTAAGTAGGGGAGATACAATAAGAATCAGAAGCTGGTCTTCTGACAGAAACTAAGCAAGTAGAGCTTCAAGAAGGGAACCAGTTTCATTGCAGCAATGAGGAAGACATCTAGAGCCCTCCATTTTGAGGAAGGATATAGAGAAAGAGGAATTTTCAAGAAATATGTCCCACAGACCACAGGGGTTGGGAAGATATAGGAAAGAGGAGGATAGAGAACAAGATGGTAGTAGAAATATTTCATCTTACCTTTCCATCAGATCAGATTTTCAATGGAGGAACATTTTAAGGGCCATCACACCACTGTGGAATATTAGTCTTGAGAAAGAATTGACCTTGTGAGCTGTTTAGTATCAGGTTCATAGTTTTTAGTGCACCCTAGAGAAGATCTTTGCCTCTTATTATGTGAGAAAGTTTGGCATGGCTAGCCAGGGTCTCTGTTCTGAAGACATTACATATTTGTAGAAACATGGACTAGCATGTGTTTCTAGTCTCATCAGTTTATTAGGCAACCTGCTACCACAGAGTTAAGCTGTATTCAGCATTCTTCAAGGGTCCTCTGTTTTAAGAAAAAAATGGTGTGGAAATTCTTGCCCTGAACAACCACATTCTCCAGTGATTAAACCATAGGTATTAAAATAATACATATTGCCAAACCATAATACATATTGCAAGCCACAGCTCTTTGGTTTTATAGAACAGAAAACGAACTCAAATCTGGCTTAAGCAAAACAAAAACTGGGTGGGGAATTTATATAACAGAAAATTTAAGAGCTATTTACCTTTCAGGTTCACCTAGAGCTGAGACTGAAGTTGAAACAATGCCACAGAACTCAGTCTCTCTCTCTGTCCAATTCTGTTACCCTTTCCTGTGTACTGACTTCATCTTCAAACACCTTTTCTACAAGGTGATACTGAAGACTCCAATAGTTCCTGCTACAATTGACTTCTGGTGTGTGTATTCTTGGCAGAAGTAAGGGAATTGCAGGGTGCTCCAGCTAGACCAGGGTATGAGCCCATCCAAGGTGCTACACCTGAACCACACAGACTAAGAATGTTGGGTGGATAACTCTCAAAAAATGCTGGGAAATGACAAAAATACTCACTTAGAGTCTTAAGGTAGAAAAATAGAGAGAAGGTTTCTTTTTTGTTTGTTTTGTGTTTGTTTTTGTTGTTGCAAATTTCTACTTGCTATCCAATGTAGCAACCACAAATTAGGAAGTTGAGTTTTGTTTCTGTTTGGCAAATAATTCCATGGACAACTTTGTGAAAGTGGCTTAACACCCGTACACCTAATGTTTTTCATTAGCAAAAACCAATGATATTGGACTAAAGTAGTGGTTGTCAAACTTTATCACCCACCAAAATCACTGGAAGTCTTGTTAAAACTCTGAGTACAGAGCCCCATCCTTGGAGTGTCTGATTCAGTAGGTTGTGGGCAGGTGGGGTGTTAAGTGAGAATTAGCATTTCTAACATGTTTCCAGGTGATCCTAATGTGCTTATTCAGGGATCCAGTGTTCAGGGACAACAGTGGACTAGATAACTTCTTACAACCCTTTTTTATTACCTAATTCTACAAGTCTATATTTTCTTTCATGGGGAAATAGCTATAGTGCCTACACCAAGGTTGGGCAAGCCCTTACAAACTAAATCTAAACAATTAGGATCAGTGCTGAAAAGAATTCTGAGGTAAAGTCCACGTTCAAGCATTGATTTGTGACATCTGCCTTCACTGTGGAAGGTAAATGAGTAAGTCTGCCACACATTGGCCATCTCTGACCTGGGTATTCCTTGCTAAACTTCTTGAGAGACATTGTAGTGTTCATGATCTAAGAAACAAGAAGAATAACCATAGGGTGAGACAAGCATCTCAGAGAGCTCAAATTTCCTAATGTAGGTTAAAAATAAGCAAACATGATGATAATAATGATGATGATGATGATGGTGATGGTACCTAGTGCTAGTCTGGCGCTTAAAGGACTTTCACACCATGTCTTACTTGATCCTCCCAAAAGCTCTGTAATAAGCAGAGCAGAATGACAAATCATCAGTTCAAAATGAAAACGTGAAAAAGATTAGAACGATCAATGAAACGGTTCTAAATGAGATTTTACTTGATTTGCAGGCCAACTAAAGACCCCGGGCTTTTTGTTCTGTCACACCAAGAGAGAAGATGAACTTTGTGGGAAAAAATAGGTGATAAAATACAATCTCCTTTTCACCAAGGAAGCATTTGCTGCTAAGAAACCAATAAGAAATGTTAACCTCTTTTAGCCCAAAGGAAAAATTTCAAAGTGAAGTTTCTTATGTTTTATTTAGAAAGATCAAATTTTATTACATTTCATTGATTATGCTATTGCAGTTGTCCCATTTTCCCCCCTTGTCTCCATCTTCTCTGTACCCTCCTTCCCTCCAGCAATCCTCTCCTTAGTTCGTGTCCATGAGTTGTGCATATAAGTTCTTTGGCTTCTCCATTTCCTATACTATTTCTGAACCCCGCCCCCCGCTGTCTGTTTTGTACCTACCAATTATGCTTCTTAATCCCTCACCTTTTCCCTCATTCTGCTCCTTCCCCCTCCCAGCTGATAATCCTCCAAGTGATCTCCATACCCAGGATTCTGTTTCTATTCTGGTTGTTTTATTTGTTTTTGTTTTAGATTCAGTTGTTGATAGTTGGGGGGGGTGTTACCCTTTTTATGTAAATAGTTTTGATCTTCATCTTTTTCTTAAATAAGTCCCTTTAACATTTCATGTAATAATGGTTTGGTGATGATGAACTCCTTTAGCTTTTTCTTGTCTAGGAAGCACTTTATCTGCTCTCCCTTTCTAAACGATAGTTTTGTTAGATAGAGTAATACAGGATGTAGGTCCTTTCTTTTTGTCACTTTGAATACTTCTTGCCAGTCCCTTTTAGCCTGCAAAGTTTCTTTTGAGAAATCAGCTGACAGTCTTATGGGAACTCCTTTGTAGGTAACTCTCTGCTTTTCTCCTGCTGCTTTTAAGATTCTCTCTTTATCTTTAAACTGTAGCATTTTAATTATGATGTGTCTTGGTGTGGTCCTTTTTAGGTCTAATGTGTTTGGGATTCTCTGTGCTTCCTGGACTTGTATGTCTATTTCCTTCACCAAATTAGGAAAGTTTTCTTTCATTATTGTTTGAAATAAGTTTTCCATTTATTGCTCTTCTTCTTCTCCTTCTGGCATCCCTATGATTTGTATGTTGGTATATTTAAAGTTGTCCCAGAGGTTAGTAATCCTATCATCATTTTTTAAAATTCTTCTTCCTTCATGCTCTTCTGATTGAATGCTTTTTACTTCTTTGTGTTCCAAGTCATTGATTTGACTCTCATCTTCATCCACTCTGCTATTGGTTCCCTGTAGATTTTTCTTTATTTCACTTAGTGTAACCTCCGTTTTTTTCCCTTGCTTTTGCCATACTCAATGAGTCCTTTGAGCATCCTGATCATCAGTGTTTTGAACTCTGCATGTATTGGTTGGTTACCTCTGTTTTGTTTAGTTATTTTTCTTAAGTTTTAATCTGTTCTTTCATTTGGGCATGTTGCTTTGTTTCCTCAATTCAGCAGCTTCCTCGTGTTTGTTCCTATGTATTAGGTAGAGCTGCTTTGAATCTCTGTCTTAGAAAACACACCTGTAAATCACATGGGGTGGAGCCTTAGATAATCAACAAGTGGGGCAACCTGCTTCACTCTTTTACAGCTCTTTGTTGGAGGGAGGCCTCAGAAAGGGGATAATGCCACTCCCTGATTTCTGGAGGTTTGTCTGGCACTTGCCCCACTTCCAGTCACTTCACCCACTTCCTATAAGCAATTGGTGCCCTTGCAGCTGTTGCCCTGGTGGTGAATCCCAGAGTGGGTGGGTTTGTTTACATTCTAAGTTCATATAGTCCCCTTAAGTGGACTCCTCTGAAAATCTGGCAGTTTTTTCCACCTCCCCAACTCCCACTGGTTTTTACAGTCAGAAGTTATGAGGATCTATCTTCCCAGCACTGAAAGCCTGGGCTGGGCAGTCTAGGCTATGCCCTGAGATTGCTTGCTCCCAAGGTATCCCTCCTGATTTTTTTCCACCACACATGAGTGTAGGACTGCCCATTCTACTGCCTCCACCCCTCTGAACCACACCATGTCTCTATGCCTATCCACCCATCTGGGTGACTCTGACCCTCTTATACATCTGGATGAACATGGCTTTTCTAACTCCTTGGTTGTCAGACTTTCATACAGCTCAGTTTTCTGACAGTTCTGGTTGTTATTTATTTTGGGATATAATTGTCATTCTCTCTGTGGTTGCATGAGGAGGTGAAGCATGTCTACCTATGCCCAATCCTCACCAGACTAGAAGGACCTAACTTTAACATAATAAACTTTTTATTGAAGTGTAACAGACATTCAGAGAACTATCCAAATCATATGTGTGCAGCCAAGTGAATTTTCAGAAAATAAAAGCAGTTAAGTAACCAAAGGCAGAGCAAAAGGAAGAACACTGCAGGTAATCCAGAGATCTCTCCTTCCTCCTCCCACTAACTGACTCCCAAAGGTAACTGCTATCCTGACTTTACACACCATAGATTAGTTTTGCCAGAGTACCATTTGATTTACAGAAAAAAGTAAAGTGACTTACCCCCGGTATACTCAGGTGTTCCTGAGTCAATTATTATTTTGTGGTGTGATAACATTTGATATAACACCTGCTTATGTATGTTTTCATGGAAGTTCTAAAAATATTAATGCCTGTATTTGGAATGTATTAAATAAAATTATTCTTATAATATACTGAAGCTAAGAAATTTGGTAGCACACTGTCTTTGTGGAATTTAATTATATTGCCATTGAATCTCATAGAATATAGAATATACAGCATTAAATAAGTATTACAAAATTACTGCATTAAACTTATGCACTTTTTTCTTAAGAGAACCCCTCAAAATTTCCCTTTCAATCCATTTATTCCTATTTTACATATGATTCTTGTTGATTTGGTCATGTGGTTTCTGAGGTCACCACATATTAAAAGTTTGTAACAAGAATTTGGTTGAGGGGCTAACCCACATTCACATATAAATTATGTCAAGACATAAGAGCTGTCAGAAAGAAAAGAAACACCCTGGCTGGTGTAGCTCAGTGGATTGAGCACCGGCCCGCGAACCACATGATCGCGGTTCGATTCCCAGTCAGAGCATATTCCTGGGTTGCAGGCCAGTTCCCAGCAAGGGACTCACAAGAGGCAACCATACATTGATATTTCTCTCCTGCCCTTCCTCTCTAAAGATAAGTAAATAAAATATTTTTTAAAAAATATTTTTAAAAAAGAAATTTTAAAAAAATATTTAAAAAAAAGAAAAGAAACAATATAAGAGAACATTGTACTACAGAAACTAGTAAGCGCCATATTGAGTCCAATTAACATAGAGATTAATATATTCTGAGAGCATCACCATACTGGGGAGCAAACTATGATGTGCACAGCTGTGATCCTGAGCTATTTGGTAGAGTCTCAGTAACATTCAATAACCATTCTTGAAGACACTATGAAAATATGTAAAATAGTAGACAGAGTTTCATCTTAAAGAGTTCTAATACAAGGTCTGTCTGAAAAGAATTCAGCCATTGTTAATACTCATATAACAAGAATGGTTTGCATGACATCAACGTAACCTGGCAGCCAAGGACAGTGGACTGGAATGCACATGCATGAACAATGATGACCTCACTGTACTAGTCAATGGGGGCGGTAGATGCCATCAAGTGAGCATGTGTACTGTGTGGCCGTCATATTCAAAATGACTGAGTGAGGAGAGCAATGGATCTGCAACAAATTTTGCATTAAGCTTGAACATTCTTCTATGGAAACTATTCAAATGATTCAGAAGACTGCAGTTATGGGCAACTGGTGATTAGCTGTTTTATCATGACAACATGCCTGTTTGTGCATCACATCTTGTGAAGTTTTTTGGAAAAATATCAAATCATCCAGATAACTCAGCAGCCCCAACAGCCTGAATTTGGTGCCCTGTGACTTCTGGCTTTTCCAAAAACTGAAATCACCTTTGAAAGAGATTTCAGACTGTTAATGAGATTCAGGAAAATACAATGGACCAGCTGATGGTGACTGGAAGAGCTGTGTGAGGTGCTAGGGTGCCTACTTTGAAGGGGACTGAGGTGTCATTGTTGTACGTCCAATGTTTCTTGTATCTGGTATCGTCTTCAATAAATGTCTTTATTTTTCACAGTACATGGCTGGATACTCTCTGGACAGACCTCAGATGACAGAAAATTTTACAGCTCAAGGGACAAATCCTTAGTCACTTGTATAATGTAGGAATTCCAGAAATTATTAATTACTTGAGAAATATAGAGAAGTTTTATTAAGTTGTGGAAAGAGTTTACACATTGCCAAGACAAAACCTTCTAAAGGTTTGTCTTTTAGATTCCTGAAGTAGAATAACAGTAGATGCTCTAAGCTTCACTAGCTGTAGAAATCTTTAACACTCTAAACTCAAGAGTTTCTTGCATTCCAGAAACCCAATTCTTGGGGGTTCATTATGCATGTTCAGTATAAATATTAATTTTGGTATTATGGATAATAAATATTAAAAGTGAAAGTACAACCCTACTCAGAAATATTTTTTAAGATTTTTATTTATTTATTTTTTAGGGAGATGGGAAGAGAGGGAGAGAAACATCAATGTGTAAGAGACACATTGATTGATTGCCTCTCACATGTCCTCAACCAGGGACCTGGCCCATAACCCAGGAATGTGTCCTGACTTGGAATCAAACCAGTGACCCTTTGGTTCACAGGCAGGTGCTTAATCCACTGAGCCACACCAGACAGAGCAGAAATAAACATTTTAAACCTGGGTATCTGCTCTTTCCACTTTACAGTACACAGTAAACAGTATTCTAGTTCTTTAAATATCTTACCTCAACACCATTTATAATAATTATGTAGCATTCCATTATTTAATTGTATGATAATATATTAGCCAATCCCAACACTTAAATGTTCAGGTTCTCAATTTTTCAATATTATGTAAAATACTGACATGAATGTACTTTAGCTAAATTTTTGTCACATGAATTAATACCTTAGGATCAATTTCCAGAGGTGAAATGCATCTTGAAGATGCTCTACAGAAGGGTTATTTTTAGATATTCACCAGTGATGTGAACTGCTTCTGAACCAAAATCAACACTGAGTTTTAAAAGTAAGTCTTACTGTATTTGTCACTTTCCCATGATGCTTCCATCACATGGTCCCTGTTTATTTTAGTTTGCTCTGAATACTTTGATTATTAGTGAGGTGGAACATTTTTTATGAGTGCAATAGGCATTTGTGTTCTCTTTTCTGGGTATTTCTTGTTAATGTATTTCATTCATTTTTCAGTTGAGATATTTAAATATTGCTTTACTATATTATTAATTTGTAAGATTTTCATTACTTAAGGAAATTAAAGTTTCATTACATGTCAAACTTTTTTCACAGTTTGTATCTATGATAAATAGTGTTTATTTTTACTATTCTTCTTTAAAATAGTTTTAAAAGCTTATAGGATCAAGCCTGTTAAGCCATATTTTCTAGGGCTTAGAAAGTCTTTTCTAGTAATATTATATAAAATTCACAAACATATTTTTCTAGACTTGGATTTTTTTTAACATTTTTATGTATAAGAATTTACATTTGAAAAGATGTGAGGAAGAGACCTAACTTAATTTTTCTCAATGTATTTTGATTAGTACTAATATCAGTTACTGGATAATGCCTCCTGAAATGCCTTTTAGAAGGGGGATAAATCAGCGTGGAAAACAATATTAAGGAGAGTTGCGACAGAGTTATTTATTGAATGCTTTCTACAAGAAATTCAAGTCAATTTTTGATAAATATGTGGAGTAATGTGAACTGGCAAAAGATGGAAAGATGGGATTCACTTAAATAACAACTCTTTAGTCACCTTATCTCATGCCATTTTGGTCCGCTCCCCACTGTCTTTGATCCTCTTTCAGTCAGGGCAAGAGTTCCCAGTGACTCACAGGCATCTGGGGAGGGAATTCCCCCCTCCCACCTCTGTAGGTCATGCAGGCAACTGTAAGAGGTTCCCCCCAGCTAAATCACAAGCCACTACACTTCTCACAGTCATGTACACAATTCTACAGCTTCTGAGATTTTCCTTTCAGAAAGGCATGGGCTGCTAACCTGCCTTTGTTATGTGATGTACCTTAAAGCTGTACTATTCACTCTGTGAGCATTTCCCACCTCACCATACACCTGCATCCCTGCAGGAGTTGGGGGAACAGTGAGGCTTTCCTGCCCTCAGGGGACCCATTAGAGAAGAACCAGATGGTCATATCCCCAGGATAGGATGGAGGTTAGCTTGGTATTTCTTTGGGACCACATGGGAGAAAGAAAAATGAGATGTGTCAGCTGGGTACAAGGCAGATGTTGGGCACAAATGCTGTACTGAAGCCCTGACAGGTATGGCTCACCTATTGGTTTTCCCTACAGGGCACATGCCTGGGTTGTAGGTATGGTCCCTGGTCTGGGCATGTACAAGAGCCAGCTGATCCATGTTTCTCTCTCACATCAGTGTTTCTCTCCCTTTCTTTCTCCCTCCTTTTCCCTGTCTCTAAAAATGAATAAATAAAATCTTTTTTTTAAAAAAAAGCTGTACTGAAGAGTTTGAAAACACTTTTCACTGCTCAGGAATTCTAAAATATATACTCATAAAGAAGATTTATCTTACTTCAATAAAAATCAAGTGGAATTTAGTCATTGACAGATGTTTAATGGAGAGTATTAGCAATGTAAAGAAACTTAAAAGATTAGGCTAATATAAGCTCAACTGGAATGTCATTAATTGAGAGGAGTAATCCCTAATGCCTTAATCCATAGATTCATTAAGGATTTGAAAGAAATTATGAATAATTTATTTCATTAACTAAATGAGGTTTTAAGATACTCTCGGAAAAACAAGAGTACAGGGCAACTTTAAGTGGATTTTAAGATGCTGGCAGGGTGAACTGAGCTCTCACAGAGATCAAGAGAAGAGAGAGCCTGACTCAGAAGCTATGAAAGGAATGGCATCTTGATAGACCTAAAACTTTAGAACATCCTAGAGTACTTTTTCAGGTCAGAGAATGTTATTGTTGTATACTGCAGTACTCAGAGAATGAGTGCTGCAGTATAAAGTTCCATTTCTTTATTGTTCTTATTTGTTTTTCTTTAATATTCACAATTCTTTAAAAAGTGAGTGTCTTATTACACCTTCCATAAGAAAGTTAGCTACATGTAATAAATCTGTTAAACTCCAAGTATCATAGATACACAGAGAAAATAATCAATTCTAAGCATAAACCTAACATCCAATATTTATGAGCTACCATAATTTGCCCTATTCTACTCATCTAAGTTTATTTATCAGTTTTGCCCAACACTAAATTTTTTATTTAAAGAGAACTTGCGGATGGTATAGATCAGTGGTTCTCAAACAACAGCATGTGTCAGAATCCACAGGAAATGTTTAAACATTAGAAAGATTGCTGGGCCCATCCACAGAGTTTCTGTTTCCACAGGTCTGGGGTAGGGGCTGAGAATTTGTATTTCAATCATGTTCACAAATGATGCTGATGTTGCTGATTCAGGAACTCCTCTTTGAGAATCACTGCTGTAGAGCTTCCCATACAAATAATAAATCAAGAATTAAAATGAGTTGCTGTTATCATAACAGTAGTTAGTGACATAATTAGAAATTTCATTGCAAACTTCAGGAACAGGTTTTCAAGGTTAGACTTGTGACTCTAGACCTGCATATAAACTCTGTTGTCTCATTAAATAAAAATTGGTTTTGAAGTTTTATGTGTGTGTGTGCATTCTGCATGTGTCAGTTATTTCTTTTTTTAATATATTTTATTGATTATACCATTACAGTTGTTCTATTCCGCCCCCTTCATTCCCCTCCACCCGCACACTCCCTCCCCCACCATTCTCCCCCTGCCTTAGTTTATAACCACGTGTCTCAAGTTCTTTAGATTCTATATTTCCCCCACTATTCTTGCCCTCCCCCTATCTATTTTCTACCTACCCTCTGTGCTATTTTCTGTGCCTTCTCCCCCCTTCTCCTCCTCCCACTCCCCTGTTGCTAACCCTCCATGTGTTCTTCATTTCTATGGTTTCACTCCTGATCTAGCTGTCCTCTTGGTTTGCTTTTGTTTTAGGTGTGGTTGTTAATAACTGTGAGTTTGCTGTCCTTTCACTGTTAACATTTTTCATCTTCTTTTTCTTATATAAGTCCCTTTAGCATTTCATATAATAAGGGCTTGGTGTCCCCTTATCTCTTGCTGCTTCTAGGATTCTCTCCTTCATTTTAGTCTTGGCTAATGTAATTATGATGTGCCTTGGTGTGTTCCTTCTTGGGTCCAACTTCTTTGGGACTCTCTGAGCGTCCTGGATTTCCTGGAAGTCTATTTCCTTTGCCAGACTGGGGAAGTTCTCCTTTATTATTTGTTCAAATAAGTTTTCCACTCGTGGCTGTTTCTTTCCCCCTTCTGGTACCCCTATAATCTGGATGTTGGAATGTTTAAAGATGTCCTGGAGGTTCCTAAGCCTCTCTTCATTTTTTTGAATTCTCATTCCTTCATTCCTTTCTGGTTGGATGTTTCGTTCTTCTTTCTGGTCCATTCCATTGATCTGAGTCCCAGTTTCCTTTCCATCGCTATTGGTTTCCTGGACATCTCCCTTCATTTCAATTAGTTTAGCCTTCATATGTTCCTCTAATTTGTGACTATAATCAACCAGTTCTGTTAGCATCCTGATAAACAGCGTCTTGAATTGTGCATCTGAGAGGCTGGCAATCTCTTGGTCGCTGAGAGTTATCAGCTCTGGGACTTTGAGTTCTTGCGCCATCTTTCAGGCTGTTTGTGCCTGTTAAGTAGCAGGATCGGAGCCCTAAGGTGTTCACTAGAGCAGGCCAACTAAATCGCTGGGTTGTGACCTTGTATGTGGGGGCAGGGTCAACGAGGAATTCTGGCGTCCTGTCTGCCGCCTCCCGCCTCGGCCCCCACAGGTGCTTTAGCTGCCACCGTCATGGGGCCCATGCATTTCGTCCCACTGCACGCGAGTGTGCCACCGCCGTCAGCCCTCGCCCCCTGGGGCCTGCGTGGTCCGTCTCACTGTGCACGAATGTGGGACCAAGGTCAGTCTGCCCCACACCCTGACTGGGTCCGGGCTGCCTGCGCGCCTAGATCGGGGGATCTTTCCTGCCAGACCCTGCTCTGCTGCTGGCTCCGCCCCTCTTACTGTCCTGGTTGAATGGTTAGATATAGTAGGACTTCCGTATAATTCAATTTTCTGTCCTTTGGCCGTGTCTCTGTTCTCCAAACCTTTGTTGTATTCAAACTTGGTTGTGGAAGAAGGCACAGTGTTTCCACCTATGCCTCCATCTTGGCGGAAGTCAGTTATTTCTAAGATATTGAAAGTTTCCACCATTCATGTAAAGTTTCCAATTTACATGAATCCACATACTCTCCTAAATAGAAACCTTGACTGAATTCATGAATCTACTCCTTTTCTGATGTACTATATAATTGGCTTCCAGTTCTAAAGGATTTTATCTCCTTAATATTTTTCAATTTTCCATCTCCAAAGCTACCACTTTATTTTGGGACCTCACCAGTTTTTTCCAAAACACAGATAATTTTCTAAGTATCTTTTCTACTTTGAATAGGCTTGCTTTGATTCATTCTCAAGGTTCCATGTTGTCTTTCTAAAAATTAAATCTATTTTATAATGCACACCATTTCTTTTGTTTTAATTTAAATAACTATTTTTTTCATCGTAAATTTAAAACATAGGAAGTAAAAACTTACTGGAACATTTTGAAAATTGTTCAAAACTGTAAAGAAGAAAATTAAAATGAACTATGATTCCTCAGCCCACATTTTAAATTTTGGCATGTTTCCTTTTCACCTTTTATTGAGATATAATTTATATGTCATATAATTTAACCATTGAACATATACAGTTAGTGATTTATAGCATATTCACAGAGTTGTATAACTACTGCCACAATCTAATTTTAAAACATTTCATTATCCCCCAAAGAAATCCCCTACTAATTCCCAGTCAATTCCCATTCATTGCTCCCTTCATTCCTTTCAAAGCTACAAGCAAACACTAACCTTTTTTCTGTCTCCAGAGATTTGATAATTCTGGATATTTCATGTAAATGGAATCATAGAATATGTGGTTCTTTGTGATTAGTTTCTTTTACTTAGCATGATGTTTTCAAGGCTTATATGTCTTGTAACATCCATCAGTATTTCATATTTATTTATTGCTGAATAATATTCCATTGCATAGTTATACAAAATTTTTTATTCATTGATGGCTATTTAGGTTGTTTCCACTTTGATTATTACAAATAACCCTGCTATGTACCTTCATGTACACATTTTTGTGGTCATATATTTTTATTTTATATATAACATTTTGAAAAACTACCAGCTTGTTTTCTAAAGTGGTATTTCCAGCAGCAATTTGTAAGGACCCCAATCTCCACATCTTTTCCAAACCTAGTTATTGGTTGTTTTCTTTTTAATTATAGCCATATTTGTAGGTGTGAAGTGGTATCTCACTGTGAATTTGTATTTCTTTAATGAATAAAGAAATGGTATTAGGGATCTTTTCATGTGCTTGTTGGCCACTTGTATACCTCCCAGAGAATTGTACCTTCTACTCCTTTGCCAGTTTTTAGTTAGTTGTCTTTATTATTGAGTTGCAAGAAACACTTATTTTGAATACTACTCTTATCAGACAGAGCATTTGCAAATATTTTATCCCATTGTGTAGATTATCTTTTCATTTTATTTTTGGAATCCTTTGAAGCACAATTTTTAATTATGATGAAGTCTACTTTCTCTCCTGTCTTTCTCTTTTGTTGTTGTTGTGCTTTTGTTGTCAGGTCCAGGAAGCCATTGCCTAACCTGACATCATGAAGATTTACTCCTATGTTTTTTTAAAATTGTTGTTCAGTACAGTTTTCTGCTTTTCCCCCCAACTCCAGCCCAACACCCCAGCCCTCCCTACCTCCCTACTGTTTTCACTACCACCCCATTGTTGTTTATGTGTCCATATGTCCATGTGTTCCTGCACATTCTTCATCCTTTTCTTCTGAAATTCCCTTCCCTCTGCCCTCTGGTCATTGTCAGCCTGTTCTCAATTTCAGTGTCTTCGGTTATATTTTCCTTGTTTGTTTGTTTTATTGATTAAGTTCCTATTAAAGGTGAGGTCATATGGTATTTGTCTTTCACCACCTGGCTTATTTCACTTAGCACAATGCTCTCCAGTTCCATCCATGTTGTCTCAAAGGGTAGGAGCTCCTTCTTACTGTCTGCTGCATAGAATTCCATTTTGTAAATGTACCATAGGAACACAATTTACAATAGCCAAGTGCTGAAAACAACCTAAGTGCCCATCAGTAAATGAAGGGATCAAAAACTATGGTACTCCTACTTTTTAAAAAAGAGTTTTATGTTTAGGTCTATAATACATTTTGAGTTTATTTTTATAATTTTTTATCCTCACCTGAGGACATTTTTTATTGCTTTTAGAGAGATAAAAACATCAATAAGAGAGAGAAGCATGATTGGTCACCTCCTGGACTGGGAATTCACACCTGAACACTGGTGATCAAACCTACAAGTTTTTGGTTACAGGATGATGCTCCAACCAGCAGAGCTACACTACCCAGGCACATTTTGAGCTTATTTTTGTGTGTAGTGTAAGGCAGGATTCCGATCGTAACCTTTTGCATGAAGATAGCCGTTTGTCTCATAATTGATGAAAAGAACATTCTTTTCATATCAAATGGTACTGCTTCCCTCATTGGCATCAATTGACCTTGACCACAAATGTAAGAGTTAATTTCTAGGCCTTCAGTTTTATTCCATTGGTCAACATGGCTATCCTTTGCTAGCACAACACTGTCTTGATTATTGTAGATTTGTAAGAAGTTTTAAGTTGAAGAATGTGAGTCTTCCATTATTCTTCTTCTTGAAGATTTTTATTTTTCCTATTCTAGGTCCCTTGTGTTTTAAAAGTAACTTCTTAATTTTATTTTCAAATTCTTCATTGCTTCCGTATTAAAATACAATTATATCTTTTATTTCACAACTTTGCTGAACTCATTTCTTAGCTTTAAGTTTTTCAAAAGCTGGATTTTGTAAGACTTTATATACACTAGATCATGTCAAACAAAAAAAGATAATTTTCTTCTTTTCCAATCTGGATAACTTTCATTTCTTTATTTATTTTCTTGCCTAGTTGAGTCAGCTAGATCTCCACTACAATATTGAATAGAGGTGATAAAAACAGACAAATTCTTATTTGCTCCTGATCTTAGGAAAAAGCATTTAGTCTTTCACCATTAGGTGTTAGGCTAAATGTGGGGTTTTTGTAGATACCCTATAGCAAATTAAGGAAGTTATTCCTAATTTGTTCAGTCAGTCACTACCACCTTATTTTAAAATTGTTCAGTAGATCCTTGTTTCTTATCAGATCAAGTTCATGTTTTGTAGCCTGGTGTTTAAGACCTTCCTATACCTTCCCTTGCTTATTTTTCCAGTCTTGTATCCTGATATCTCTTGTGCATCATTACACTAACTCTATCTCCAAAATATTTAGCTCCTGTCATTCCTAACATACCATGTTACCCCATTCCTCTCTGCTTTACCTACTGCTTTATCCCCTACTTTTCACCTCTTAATTGTATCTCATGGCACAGCTCAGGTGTCTCTAACTTCAAAAAGTTGTCAATCTATTAGATTTGGCTTAAGTACTCTTCTTCTGTATTCTCACAATATATTGCACATATTTCTATGCTAGAATTCAATGCACTGTTCTGCATTATTGATTTACACTTATGCCTCTTTATTTAGGATAAAATTCTTATAGGCAGGGGCTATACTTTATGTACCTTTTATCCACAGGACCTGGAACCCACTCTCTAAATCGATGGACAGATGAATGGATGTTAAAATTTATGCCATTTTTTTTTACTTTAGTAAGCCACTTATTTATTGAATTAATCAGGATAGCATTGGTTAATAAAATTATATAGGTTCCAGTTTATAATTCTATAATACATCTATCATCTGTATATTGTATTGCATGTTTACCACCCTAAGTCAAGTTTTCCATCACCATTTATCTCCCTTTTACCTTCTTCTACCTTCTTCCACCCACTTCCCCCCTGGTAATCACCATACTGTTGTTTGGCTATGAAAATGTTATTTTATTTTATTATTTTATTTTATTTTATTCTGCTTAATCTCTTTACTCTTTTTACCCAGCCACCCTACCCCTCCCCTCTGGCAGCTGTCAGTCTGTATTCTGTATCTGTTAGTCTGTTTCTGTTTTGTTTGTCAGTTTATTTTGTCCTTTAGATTTCACATATAAGTAAGATTGTATGGTATGTCTTTCTCTGACTGGCTTATTTCACTTAATATAATGTTATCCAGGTCCATTCATACTCTCACAAAAGGCAAGATTTTCTTCTCTATTATGGCCAAGTAGTATCCATTGTGTAAATGTACAGCTTTTGTACCCACTCACTTACGGATGGGCACATGTGCTGTTTCCAAATCTTGGTTATTGTAAATAGCACTGCAATGAACACACGGGTGCATACCAGTATAATCTTTCAATTAATGTTTCAAGTTTCTTCAGATATATTCCAAGATGTGGAATCACTGGGTCATCAGGCAGTTCCATTTTTAATATTTTGAAGTAACTCCATACTGCTTTCCACAGTGACTGTATTCCCATCAACTGCGCACAAGGGTTCTTCCTTTTTCTCCACATCCTCACCAACGCTTGTTATTTGTTGATTTATTGATGATAGCCATTGTGAAAGGTGTGAGGTGATATCTCATTGTGGTTTTAATTTGCACTTATCTGATGATTAGTGACCTTGAGCATGTTTACATATATCTATTAGCCATTGGTATGTCCTCTTTGGAGAGGTGTCTACTCAGGTCCTTTGCTCATTTTTTAATTGGATTCTTTGTCCTTTCAGTGTTGAGTTTTATAAGTTCTTTAAAAATTTTGGATGTTAACCCTTGATCAGCTGTATCATTGGCAAATGATACATCATTCAGTGGGTTGTTTTTTCATTTTGTTGATGGTTTCATTTGCTGGACAAAAACTTTTAGTTTGATGTAGTCCCATTATTTATTTTTTCTTTTGTTTCCTTTGCTGGAGGAAATACACTGGACTATGAGAAATGTTTGAGATTTTACTGCCTATGTTTTCTTCTAGAATTTTTATGGTTTTGGTTCTAACATTTAAGTCTTTGATCCATTTCGAATTTATTCTTGTGTGTGACATAAGAAGGTGGTCTAGTTCATTTTTCTGTACATGTCTGTCCAATTTTCCCAACACTATTTATTGAATAGACTGTCTTTATCCCATTGTATGTCTTTGCCACTTTTTAAAAATATTAATTGACCATAAAGGTTGGGCTTATTCCTGGGCTCTCTATTTTGTACCATTGATGCACATGTCTGTTTTTATGCCAGTGTAGTGCTGTTTTGATTGCTATAGCTTTATAGTGTAGGTTGATATTAGGAAGCATGATTCCTTCAACTTTGTTCTTCTTTCTCAAGATTGCTATTGGTAACTTGGGGTCTTTTGTGGTTTCATAAAAATTTTTGAAATCTTTTTGAGAAGGAAACACCAATTGACTGCCTTCTGCATACACCCCAATGGGAGATCGAGTGCACCACCTGGGTACGTGCCCTTACTGGGAGTCAAACTGGTGACTTTTTGGTTGATGAATGATGTTCCAAGCAACTGAATCACACCAGCCAGAGCACCTCTTATTTGTTTTTAAAATATTTTTCATTGCTTTCAGAGAGGGAAAGGAAGGAAGAAACATCAGTGCCCTTCCTGGAAATCAAATGTGTAACCTTTTGGTTATGGGATAAGAACAGGTCTTTTATATTCTTGGTTAAATTTATTCCTGGGTATTTTATTTTGATTTTTTTGAAGCAATTGTGAATGGAATTATTTTCTTAGTTTCCCTTTCTGATAGTTCATTATTTGTGTATAAAGATGCAACTGATTTCTCAATATTTTTTTAAGATTTTATTTATTTATCTTTAGAGGGGAAGGGAAGGAGAGAGGAAGAGAAATATCAATGTATGATTGCCTCTCATGCATCCGCTGCCAGGAACCGGGAACCGGCCTGCAACCCAGGCATGTGCCCTGACTGGGAATCGAACTGCCATCGTGTGGTTCGCAGGCTCGCACTCAATCCACTGAGCTACACCAGCCAGGGCTGATTTCTCAATATTTTTTTTGTATCCTCCTACTTCACTGAATTCATTTATCAGTTCTGATGTTTTTTGGTGGAATATTTAGGGTACTCTATATACAGTATCTTGTCATCTAGAAACAATAGCAGTTTTACTTCTTTCTTTCCAATCTGAATATATTTTATTTCTTCTTGTCTGATTGCTGTGGCCAGGACTTCCAGTACTATGTGGAATAAGAGTGGTGAAAGCAGACATCCTTGTCTTCTTCCCAATCTTGTGGTTCGCAGGCCC
This sequence comes from Sturnira hondurensis, assembly GCF_014824575.4. Taxonomy (NCBI): domain Eukaryota; kingdom Metazoa; phylum Chordata; class Mammalia; order Chiroptera; family Phyllostomidae; genus Sturnira; species Sturnira hondurensis. Next base: position 29,519,498 of record NW_028082759.1, read on the forward strand.
GCGCTCAATCCACTGAGCTACACCAGCCAGGACTTCTTCTTCCCAATCTTAAGGGAAACATTTTTTAGTTTTTTTCCATCGAGTATAATGTTGGCTGTGGGTTTTTCACATATGACCTTTATTATATTGAGGTATTTTTCTTCTATTTCCACTTTGCTTAGAGTTGGATCATAAATGGGTTTTACCAAATGCTTTTCTGCATCTATTGATATGATCATATGATTTTTATTTCTCATTTTGTTTATGTGGTGTAGCCCATTTAATGATTTGTGGCTCTTGTACCAAACTTGGATCTCTGGAATAAATCCCACTCAAGCACGGTGTATCATCTTTTTAATGTATTGTTGGATGCGGTTTGCTAATATTTTGTTCAGGATTTTAGTATCTATGTTCACCAGGGATATTGGCATATAATTTTCTTTCTTTGTAGTGTCTATAACTGGTTTTGGAATTAGGATAAGGCTGGCCTTGTTAAATAAGTTTGGGAGTCTTTCTGTCTCTTGAATTTTTTTTTTGAATAATTTGAGAAGGCTGAGTGTTAGTTCTTCTTTGAATGTTTAGTAAAATTTACCTGTGAACTCATTTAGGTCAGAAATTTGTTGGGATTTTTTGGATTACTGCTTCAATTTCACTAGTTATAATCTATCTATTCAGATTTTCTGACTCTTCCTGATTCAGTTTTAGAAGACTTTATGTTTCTAGAAATTTATCCATTTTGCCCAGATTGTCCAAGTAGTTGACATATTGTGGTATGTAATATTTTCTTTAAACCCTTGGTATTTCTTTGGTGTCAATTGTTATCTCTCCTCTTTAATTTCTGATTTTACTTATTTAGGTCCTCTCTTTTTTCTTGATGGGTCTGATTAAATGTTTGTCAGTCTTCTTTACCTTTCAAAGGCCAGCCCTTTGTTTCATTGATCTTCTGTTCTGATCTTTAATTTTTCTTTCTTCTACTAATTTTGGGCTTTGTTTGTTCTCTTTCTAGTTCCTTTAAGCATAAAGTTAGACTTATATGAGATATTTTTGTTTGTGTCTTAAGATAGGCCTCTAATGCTGTGATTTCCCCTCTTTGATCTGCTTTCGCTCTCTCCCATAGATTTTGGGTTGTTGTGTTCTCATTTTCATTTGTTTCAAGGTATCTTGATTTATTCCTTAATCTTGTTGTTAACCTGCTCATTGCTTAGTAGCATGTTATTTAGGGTCCATGTCTGTGTTTCTCAGTTTTCTTCTTATGAGTGATTTCCACTTTCACATGACTATGGTTAGAGAAGATGCTTGATATGATTTCAATCTTCTTAAATTTATTGACTTGTTTTGTGTCCTAACAGGTGGTCTATTTTATAAAACATGCTCCTGAAAAGAGAGTATATTCTGCTGCTTTTAGGTAAAATGCTCCAAAGCCATCAATTAAATCCATTTAATCTAGTATATCATTTACAGCTGCTGTTTTCATGTTGATTTTCTATGTGGAAGATCTAGCCACTGTGGTTAATGGGTGTTAAAATCCTCCATTTTGACTGTAAATTAAAATTATTATGAATAAGTATGTATTTATTGCAATTTTATTTTTTAACCTATGTTCTCTTTTTTTTCTTCTTCTCCTTCTTACTGTAGACCCTTTAACATTTCTTGTAATACTAGTTTGGTGGTTATGAGCCCCTAAACTTTTTTTCTTGTCTGGGAAGCTCTGTATTTCTCCTTCAATTTTAAATGATAGCTTTGTTGGGTAGAGTCATTTTGGTTTTAGGTCCTTGCTTTCCATCACTTTGAATGTTTCATGCCAATTTCTTTTGGCTTGAAATATTTCTGTTAAGAAATCAGCTGACTATCTTACAGGAGCTCCCTTATACATAACCAACTGTCCTTCTGTTGCTGCTTTTTAGCTTCTCTTTTGTCTTTAAACTCTGCCACTTTAATTATGATGTGTCTTGGTGTGAGCCTTTTGGGGTTCATCTTGTTTGGGGTTCTCTGTGTTTCCTGTTGCTGTGTCTCTTTCCTGCACCGGGTTGGGGAGGTTTTCAGTCATTATTTCTTTAAATAGGTTCTCAATCCCCTGCCCTCTTTCTTTTCCTGCTGGGTCCCCTAGGATGCAAATGTTGTTATTCTTTATGTTGTCTCAAAGGTCCCTTAGACTATCCTCATTTTTTTAAAAATCTTTTTTCTTTTCACTGCTCTGATTGGGTGTTTTCTGCTACCTTGTCCAAATCACTGATTCAATCCTCTGCTTCATTCAACTTACTGTTTATTTTTCTAGTGTGAAATGAAATACTCATATGAAATATTCTTTATTTCAGATATTGTATTCTTCATTTCTAATTGAAATGGTATCTATTTATGATATCTATGTCCTTTTTCATGCCATTGTAGTTCTCACTAAGTTCCTTTAGCATCCTAATAAACATTTTTTTAAAACTGTGTAATACATTGCTTGCCTCCATTTCATTTAGCTCTTTTTCTGGAGATTTCTCTTGTTCTTTTGTTTAGGGCATGTTTCTGTTACTATCTCTTTGTTTCTATCTATTAGGCAGATCTTCTATGACTCCCAGTTCTGGAAGGGTGGCCTTATGTAGTAAAGGTCTTGTGGGATTCGGTGGTGCAGTTTCCTTGGTCACCTGAGCTGAGTGCTCTTGGAATATCCCTTCTGCATGTTATGCGTGGGCCCTCCTCTTCTAACTGAATCTTGATTGCTATTGACTGATTCATGTGTGGGGTAGATAGGCTGGCTGACTGTGGGGATTGACTCCAACAATAGTTTATGAGCTGCTGTGCAGGTGCTGACCAGATGAAACTGTACTCACCTCAACAGGGTCTGGTGCCTGCCAAGATCTTTCTTTGGATGTGCTACTTGTGAAGCTAATTAGATTCTGCTCTGAAGTTGTATGAAGCTGGTCAATATTTGGTACTGGGGCCTCTTGGAAGGTACTCTGGTGAAAATCAATGTCTGACACTGCCTGTGACTGGCCCCAGACAAATTGTTTGAAGCTAAAACTTAATTCAGTTTGTGGCTGCCTCTGCTGGACCTGGTGGGCATGGGCAGGACCAAGCTCTGCACTAAATCTGGCTTTAACCAGCACCAGTCCCAGGGGCAGGTTAGCAAAAGGTCCAAGGCACTCTGAGATCCACTTCTACCTTTCTTTGCCTGCCAGCTCCGTGTTTAGATTGGTCACTGAAAGGGCCTCTGTACTCAAGTTGCATGCAGTAGGTTTCTAGTCACCAGGAAGGGGCCAGTGATGTTCACCATTTCAATATAGCTTCAAATTTAGTGCCGATGCTGAACCTGAAGTCACTCAGCAAATGTCCTGGGGTGTACCAAGTCTAGCTGCCACCTGCCAGATGTTCACACCTTTGCCATGGAGTGATGTCCCAGGAGTTGTCAGGGTGAGTCCAACAGACTTTATCAGGCCCTAAGAGACCAAGATTTGGCCATGTGATTGGAGGGCTTCACATTGGTTAGACATGTAAGAGAAATATAGCCCTGTCCTAGAGCCATACTACTCAATTTGTCCCAGATTCTGCTGAGAGCCCAGTCTCAGCAAAGTGAGGCCATCAGGAGTCATGAGGTTGGGGCCAGTGGATCTCTGGTGAAGGGGAGGTGTTAGTCAGGTTTGGATGAAGGTACGGGGAGTAGCCCTTAGCCTAGAGCCACTCAACCCAGTCTGTCCCAGATCCTGCTCTGACCTGGACAGGATGGAGCCACCAGGAGTTGAAAGAGTGGGGCTGCCTGGGACCTGAAGAGTGAACCTAGAGGATCTTTCCTGAGGGGCAGATGCCCATCTAGTTTGGGGGAAGGTGGAAGGAATGATCTCCCCCTAAAGCCACACAACTCAGTCACTGACACACCCTGAGTCTGCCTGAGAGACTTCTACATCCTGGCCCAGACAGCTTACTCTTTAGCAGGGAGTCCAGAGGGTGGAGCTGTTGCATTCCCCTAGGCTAATGTCATATGGAGGGGAATGCTCCACCCAAGAAAAATGGCATCTGCAGTGTGGGAGAGTGACTCAGCACAGGATCCTGGTGGCTGTCCCTTCAGCTCTTTCCCCAGAGTTACAAACTCCAGTCTTCCCTCACATGACTTTAGTCTACTTTGCCCTCCCTCTGCCAGAGTGCAGGATAAGTGGCTACAAACAAAATTTTGTGCACTGGCCATTTAAGAGGACTCCTGCAACTCTGGCAAACACCAGTCTCTCCCTGATGGACAGAATCCCTGCTGATTTTCACAGCCAGATGTTGTGTGGGTGCCTCTACCTAGCTCTGGTGCTCTGGATAGGGAGCTAAGGTGAGGATGAGACCCTGCTCTCCAGGGGAATCCTTTGCAGCTGAGATATTCTCTAGATTCTCGGCCAAAGCACATAGGACTGGGCCAGCCCTTTTCACAGCTTCACCCTTCCTATTAGTATTTTGTCTTCTTCCATAAACTCTTGGTCATAAGACTTTTCTTCAGTTAATCTTCAGTTGGTTATTCAGGTTTATTGCTCTTTATTTTAATTGTAATTCCAGTTTGGTTCTGGATGGAAGTGAGCATAGCTGCCATCTATTCCACCATCATCTTAAATCCTCTCCCATTTTTATGTATTGAGCACATACACATCTATTAAAAGGTTAGCACAATCCTCAGATTCTTAGCAGGCACAAAAAGCCAAAAATCCGAAAGGGAAATTAAGTTGTTCTGGTGCCTGTGGAATATAAAGGTGGTAAAAATGAATAATGAATAAAGAGACATGAGCAAGAAAGGGATTTTGGAATCTAGGGTTTCTTAGAACTTGACTCAATTTCCAGAAATAAAGCTAGGATTTGTCTCAGTTGCTTTAATGCTCCATGAATAATGCTTGCTAAGTACTGTCATCTCTCACCTCTTCCATTCCTCACTCACAGTCTCTCCCATTTGTTATTATAAATTCTATTCCACTCAGAAAATATGTTAGAACATATATTAAGTAATCAACCATATTTATGTACCAAAAAGTATGAGTTGCAGCCTATGATCACAATAAAACCAAGTTTCATCAAATTGTCAATTCTCACACATGAGATTGAGACATCAAAAGCAGCCAATAATTAAATGTCAAAATGTGCAGTACAGACAATAACAGTTCAGTGGAAGGAAAGACTCATTCACTTGACAATTATTGACCGTGTGCTAGCAATATGCCAGGTGGGTATGTAATGTTGAATAATTCAGAGTCTGTGTGCTCAAAGAATTTATAGTCTACTAAAGAAGTAATGCAAGTTAACATATAATTTATTCATTCAGAAAATACTATTAAAAACTATCATAAATAGTATCCTGGGGGTTCTCACATCATAGTAATGAATAAAAAAGACCAGCATCTCAGTCAAGATACAGCATATATTCTAGTGGAGAGAGGAAGCAATAAACAAATAAATAAATTATATATTGTGTTAAGAAATAAGTACTATGGAAAAGAAAAAAGAAAACACAGGTTAGGGTGATTGAGACTGCTGGGGCATGGATGAGAGAATGAGTAGTAATTTAAAGTAGGGTTTTTGTCAAATTGATGGTTGCCAGATGGGAGAGGGTTTGGGGAGCTGGGTGAGAAAGGTGAAGGAACTAAGAAGTACAAATTTCCAGTTATGAAAGTAGTCATTGGGATGTAAAGTACAGCATAGGGAATATAGTCAGTAATATTGTAGTAACTATGTGTGGTGGCAGATGGGTACTAGTTTTATCAGGGTGATAATTTCACACATTATATAAATGTCTAATCAAATCACTGTTGTACATCTTAAACTAAAATAGTTTTGTATGTCAACTGTAATTAAGAAATAACACAATAAAGTAGGCTTATTGTGATTAGCTTTATTGAGAAGGTGACATTGGAGCTAAAACTAAAAGGAAGTAAGTTTTTTGACCATACAGCAATTGAGGGAAGAAAGTTCTAGGTGTGGAGGGAATGGTTAAGCCAATACCCTGAGGTGAGAGTATGCTAGGCATACTCACAGAATAGAAAGAGAGCTCTAGTTCTGGAGTTAAGTGACAGGGACTGGTGGTAGGAGATGAAGTCAGAGAGGTTGGGGTGCCCTTTGGGCTTTGGATAGAGGTTCATCTTAGTAAAATGGGGAACTACGGAGGGCTTTGAGCAGAAGAGTGATGCAATCAAATCTACATTTTAAACAGATTACTTTGCCTACTTGTGAAGAATAGAGTTGAGGTACAAGAGCGGATACAGAGAAACCAGTCAGGACACCTTTGGCATAATTAGGCTTGAGATTATTCTAGTGACCAAGATCAAAGTGGAAACAGTGCAGGTGATGAGAAGATACCAGATTCTGGATGTATTTAAAGTTAGAGCCAGCTTTGGATGTGTGATTTTTGAAACAGAGAAGTCAAAGACAAAATCGGGATTTTTGTAGGAGCTACCACCTAGGAGAATGAGAAAGGATTTGGAGGAAGGAAAAGACTTTAGATAAAACCAATTGGTGATGGGGTCAGGGAAATTAGGAATTCCGTTTTGCATATCAGATGTGTGAAATCTTACCCTAGCCTGGTAGCTCAGTTGGTTGGAACATCATCCTGATGAGCCAAGGTTGTGGGTTCGATCCCCAGTCAGAGCACATGCTACAAGAATGCATAAATAAGTGGAACAACAAATTGGTGTTTTTTCTCTCTCCTTTTCTTCCATTCTCTCTCTAAAATCAATAATTTTTTAAAAAATTTAGAAGAAAGAAGTATGAAATCTTCCAGGCGGGGCTATCACATCAGCAGCTGGATATATAAGTACCAAAGCAAAGTTCAGCACAGGATTCTATGGAAACATGTGTGAGGGGCACCTATATGAAGTTTCCTGAAGAAATGATAGATGCCACCTCTAGAAAAAAAGCTGATGTGATCAAGAAAGTTTCATTGAACAAAAGAAAAAGAGTGGCTTGCAGATAGAGTAATGAGAATTGCAGACCTAGGGAACATCTAAGCAAGATCCTTAGAACAGCAGCAAGCATGATGCGTTTGTGAGAGTGAACAGACAGTCATGCCTGGGGCGGGGTGTCTGTACTGGCAATGCCAGGGCATGGACATGGACATGGACATGTAACTTAGTATAAGATTTGCGAACACCTTGAAACCTAGACTCCTTTCCTAGAAACCAGCCTGGCCCATTGGTCAGGTTGAGGCTCCCTCCCAAGTCTTCCACAGCCAGTGTTCACACTTCTATCTCAGCACCCTCCCAGAACCTTCTAAGATGCTGTTCACTTTTTTTTTCAGCCTTCTTAGATTGTAAATTTCTTGAGAGCAAAGACCTCACATTTTGATTTTTATCTACCACAATAATTCATTAGTGAGATTTTAATAAATATTTGTTTGGTGAATAAATTATTTTTGACACGCACACCTCCTAATCAGATTTTCATTTCTGTGCCTATGGGGGTTTTTAATTAAAAGAAGAATCCTCATCTATATTGAGTAGGTGAACCTTCCATTATAATTAGCCTACTTTACAAGAACACACAAGAAACATTGCACAGAACAGGATTTTTCAAAATAGCAACGACGAAGTGGCAGAGAGCACAAAACCCCTCAAGCTGCCAAGGAGGAACATTTGGAAACTTGAAGGTAGAGAAAAGATGGGCTTTATGAATTAATTAAGGAGAAGAAAATGGCTGGTGGATTCGCAGTGAGAACATTTATCTCAGCTAGTTGGATGCCTTATATGGATGAAAGAACTGAAGTGCTCACTTAGATAATAAGAACTTTGGCATTTGATGCTCAGCCCTTCAGAGACCTGTCAGCAGAGCTCTGCTGTTCCGACACGCCCCACTAATGCGCCCTTCCCCTGCAGTGTACGGAAGTCCATTTTATCAAGCAAACCCTCTGCAGAATTCAAGCTCCTGACTATGTCCTGTTCATAGGTAAGATAGAGTCCAAATTGTAACTTATGGTTCTGTTTTGCCTGAAAAGGAAAGAGTAATCGCTCTTTAATTTCTTTTTCTCCACCCAGATGCAGACCAGCCACTCATACACTTTGCATGTAAACTCCAAACTCCCTTCCAAAACAATATCTGCCACAACAGACCCTTAAATTTAGAGAAGATAAGAAACAGTGATAAAAATAAATGCATGCCCATTACTTTTCCTCCTCTGCCCCAAGAAAATCCTTTTTTCTCTAATTTACTGCACAGAGACAGTAATCAGTTGTGCTCCAGCTCCTTCAATCCAAAATGTGATTTTTAGGCATATGTTCCTTATTATAAGTGTCCAGGGCAAAAATAGTTAATGATAGTCATCAGAATGGAAGGAAACATAGCACAGTTCCTGATTAATTGACATAACCTCAGGAAATTTGGCATAAAAGTCTTCCTTGATAAAACCATCTTAATCAAAAATTCACCAGAAGAAACAATTTTTTAGTTTTAAGGATTTTATAGTATATTGAACCTTAATATTTCTGGTGATGAATTTAAAATAAGACTTATCTTGGACTGGGTTTGAAGGGATTTAGCTCCTCAATGGACCATATCACAATGTAGACCACATCACATACTCTCTCACAAGGGTTGCTTCTCATAGCCTGAGTGGCTAGCAGAGAACGGCAGGTCATTTCTCAGCACAGGAAGAATATCCAGCATCATGTCTGGAATGTGTCTAGATATACAATAGATGTTCATTCTCTTTTCAAACACCTGGCTCACCATCTGTAATTTCACCTCATCAGGAAAGGACATATGTTTAAGAAGGAAAATGCTCTTTCTAAAAAAGGATTCATTGAAATGCACAGATTTTATTTATATCTTTAAATGTAACTAATTACGTCTATAGGACTATTACTACTGTAAATGTAGCCTTGTAGTTAGGATTTACTAAACCAATACATCAATAAAATCTCGTTGTTTATACAACTCAAAATCTATTTTAACAATAAATGACATTTGAAATTAGGATAAAATACCTACAGAAAAGTTGCATTGCCAATGATAAAGAATTTTGTACAATTAATTTTTAAACAAGTTATTGGAGGAAAAAATAGATTTTGTTTAGTACAAGTTCCATGGATTCTCAAGAAAGGAATTACATGTAGAATAAATAAACTGTCTGATAGTTAAATAAGTCTTTTAAATTAAGTAAGCCTTTTAATGCATGTTGGGTCTTCTTAAGAATTAAGAAAATTATAAAAGAAAGCTGTGTTTTTATTTGGAAGTTCAGACATCTCAGTAATTGTCCTAAGTATGATAGTGATGGCTGATCAACTAAGGGTCAAGACAGTGTCTTTTCTTTGCCAGATGGAGAATTTTAAAAGCCAATGTCTTGTTTAAGGAAAATTTACTTAGATTTACTTATTTACTGAATGAGTATTTGTTAAAAGTTTTTTATTTGCTAGGTTTTATACAAAAACCCAGACACAGATTCTAATTTTTAATTTATTCATTCAACAAATACTTACTGAGATCTTATTATGGGTCACACACTGTTCTGGGCCCTGAGAATGTGTAGGAGGGTGAGACCAGGTGCCTGCTCTCCTGGAGTGCATACTTTATTGGGTCGTAGGGAGGAGAGGCTAACAAATGATAAATAAACAACTTGAGTGAACAAGACCATTTCAGACAGTATTGGTGCTATCAAGAAAATAAAATAGGAGGGCATAATTGAGTAAGTTGGGAGTCAGGAAGCAGTAGAAGAAGTACATCTCAAGAAGTAAAATTTGAGCTCAGACCATGGAGAAGACATTCCGTCCCAGGCAGCAGCTTCTAGGCTGAGAAAATAGCAAGTGCAAAGACCTTTAGGAAAGAGTTAAAACTAATCAGATTGGAAAGTGGAAGCTTTTTTCTTCCCTCAACTCCCCTCCTTTCTTCCACCAGGTGTATTCCACCTGATGTTACAACCTGATCCACCTCTTTTCTCTACACCCAGAAATTTATTCACTTAGCCAGGGAATGGCAAGGTTTCATATGCCCAAGGCAAGTTATAGACTTTATTTTATTTTATCTGCATAGTCGCTTTTAGACATTCTTACATTTTGCATGGAAACATTATTAAATTAAGAAATACATACATTATTTATTACCAAGAGAAGTAAACTCTGGCATAAGGAGCGACTACCTTGAACCCTGGTGCTATTTACCTCAGTGAGAGATGTTGTCTTTACCTTCAGCCCCTGTTAGGCTGGCACATGACAGTAGTTGACCTACGTGGGTGTTGTTAGCATGTTGAGAACAATGATCTATAGAGGAAAACACTCAACAAATTAAGAAAAGCTGGCATCTTGGAGACAGATATCCAGAATTAATGGGGAAATGGTGGTCTCCCTGTTGTTGACAGAATACCCCAAATCTTCAGGCCACTCATCAGCAGAGTTATTTATCTTCTTGTTCAAGTCAAAGGAAAAAATATGTCAGACTTAAAAGCCCTAATGGATACAGGAGGTAATAGAGATAGAGACAGAGATAGAAAGAGATAGAGATACAGATTTTTGTAAGAAGCAGTTTTGAGTTTTGTTTTGGTTCCTCTAAAAGGGTTTTTTTTTTGGTGCTATTATTAAAATCAGACATATTTCAATATGACTAACATATAATATATAAAAGCTTTGACTCAGCAATCCTGTCTGATAGTTAAATAAGCATATAAATCAAAGCACATAGCATATAAATCAAAACAATATAAAGAGGTATTCAACAAAATATTTCTTCATTCTTATTCTTCATTTCCACCGGGTAACTTTTTATTAGTTTTTGTGTCTTTGTTTTTTTATGTAACAAAACATGTGTGTATGATTATTTTTTCTGTTTTGTTCAAAAATTCTGTACTCTACAGTGTTATCTATTTTGCTTCATCATTTAAACAGTATATCTGGAGGATTTCAGCATATCATTTTATAGGAAGGAAATATTTCCATACATACACATAGAGAATTTCCTCCCTATTGCCTCTTACATGTGCATAATAGTCCATATATGGATGTACCACAGCTTGCTAAACACAGCTCTTTATGAATGAATGTTTGGTCTAGTTCTGATTTTTTGCTATTGCAACCAGTGCAACAGCTAACAAGTTTCTAGTTCATCATTTTCCACATGTGCAATTATATCTACAAGCTAGATCCCCAGAAGTAGGATTTTTGTATAAATTTAAAATTGTCCATTTTAATGTTGGCAAATATTCAGAAATGTCCCTCCACAGGGGATTCACTACAATATTCACTACCATCAATGATGTATGAAAATACCATTAGCCAAGGCCAACAAAAGGAATCCTCGAACTTTTGGATTTTGAAAGCCTGATAGAATAAAAAATGTTTCTCAGTGAAAGTTTAATTTGCATTTCTCTGTTATGACTAAAGTGGGGCATCTTTTCATATGTTTAAATGGAATTTGAATTTTCTTTTCTGTTAATTTCCTGTTCATATCCTTTCCCCATTTTTTATTATGTTGTCGGTCATATCGTTTTACATCAGACAGATTAGCTCTTTGTGATAAAATTTGCAAACATTTCTCATAGTTTTTTCCAATTGGTTTTGATTTTACTTGCAAAATATATATTTGCTTTGTTTTGTTTTTACTAGATAAAGAGATTTTTTATTGTAACATGTATCAATTTTTTATGGCTTTGGATTATCTCCTAAGATTTTATGTTTCTTTTTATTTTACATTTAAATTTTTTATTCATTTGCAGTTTATCCTTGTGTAAAGTGTGAGTATTTTGCTTTATTTTGTTTTGTTTTCACCTAGAAAGCTGCCTGGTTACTCCAACACAATTTATGAAAATATGTATTTTTCTCCTCTATATTTGCCATGTTCATCATACACCATCTATACTTAAGTCTCTTTGCACATAAATACTGCACTGTTTTAACTGCTGAGGCTTAAAAGTAAGTATTAATGTCCACTAGACCCAGTTTCTTTGAATAATTCTAATCAGTTTCAATCCTTTGGCTGTGAAAAGAAACAGGGCTGATTATCTGAGAGTGGCTGTATGACTTCTTGGGTCAGAAGCCAATGACCTCCATCAGCGTGTCCTCCTTTGCTCTCCTTCTCCTTTCTGCCCACTCATCCACTCTCCACCCCACCAGTTTTTGCTGCTAAAATGGAATTTACAGGCACTGAGAACTGTTTCCTGCTCTGTCCTCCATGCTTTTCCCATATTTGTCAGATGGTCAAATGCAGTGCTTTTTAAAGCTTCCAGATGTGGGGGGGTGCATATCTGTGTTCTACGCTGTTGAATCCAGACCCTAGAAGTTGTTCCGGGGAGGGGCTAATCATTAAATGATCATACATTGCTTATGGAAACATATGTTTCCAAGAATGTATTTAGAAGAAATAGACATAAAGGGGGGGATAAAACAAAGAGATAGAGAGAGAAGGAAAAACAAAAGAGAGAGAGAGAGAGAGATGTTTTTCAAGCTCCGGGGTTTGCTTGACTTTAGTTTCTCCTAGGCTGCTAAGCAGCCCTGCCCCTGGTCCCACCCTCAGTGCTATTTAGTGACAGGGAATCCCCAACAGCCCGAGGGAATGAAGGATGGACCTGGCTCTGGCACCACCCCTCCCTGAGCAGGGGAGACAGAGAAACACACACACATACAGCAATAGAGACAGAGACAGAAACAGACAGAGGGACAGACAGATACAGACAGATTAAATATGAAAGATGTTTCAGAAATTCTCAGCTAAGGCAGCAGCCCCTGGAGGAATGATCCTTTACTCATTTTTCAGAGCCAGCATTTTCTCTGAGGATAACCTAAAAATGGATGGGCCTGCCACACATCTGGTCACAGGTCATAAGGGTGGGGACCCTATGCCAGCCTTCTCACCCTGAGCTTCTGTGGGGCCTCTCAGTTCTCTTCTTCCCCAAACCCCCAAGTCCAGGCCATCATTAGCCATGCAAGGTGCTCAGGGCTTGCCCTAATGGGGGCAGTAGGGGCTGATGATGGGGATCCAGTGCTCACTGTGGACCACCAGGCATCCACACTGCTGACTCCCCTTCTCCCTCCCGGGATCACCTTGTTCTCGACCATAACACACTGTGTGGTGGGAGGCAGGTGAGTGCCCTGGGAACCAGGAAAGAAGGGCAGGGCCCGATGGACCCCACAGAAACAGGCTCAGAGGATGACATGGTGGCTCCAAGGGTGAGGTGGTAGAGGTGCCCTGGTAGCCTGCAATGATGCATGGTAGCTGTCACCTCCCTGTCTTGACACCTGCCCACAACACAGTTAGGAACCCTGTCTTCTTCCTGACAGGGTCCCACTGCACCCCATTTCTTTGGTATTTCATCTTCCTCTCTCAGGAAACTCTACCTCCACCTACTGGTGCCCATCTCTCTCACTTGACACACTCACACTCCCTGTCCCACTCCCTGCCACACACCCACTGTCACAGTCACACTCACCGTGCAACTGCTCACACATTCTCCTCTCACACTCTCACTGCTTCAGTCACACCTCCACTCACACATTCTCACTCCTCATGCTCTCTCACTGTCCCCCACTGTCACTGACTCTCCCACATATTTGTTTGTATCCACCCTCCCTTTCTCTTCCGAATCTTTCCGCTTCCCGTGGAATTATAGCCCTTTTCAGGGAGGAATGAAAAGAAGCTTCTCTAATCACAGCTGGGATGTACAGTTATGTTAGTGCTTCTATTTCTGTCAAAGGAAAAGAAATCCACATGTTTTCATGCACTTCAACCAATATTTACATAGGTCCCGTGGAAGGCACTGGAGGGAATGATGGATGAAGAGCATGCTCTGAGCCCCCTGAAGGCAAGGGCCGGCTGCACGGGCTCTCAGTTGCCAGAATGGCAGCCATTCTGCATCACCCAGTCCTCACACATTTTAGCAGGCATTTGTTCACTCAACGCTCCGTGTGTGCTCATGCCACCCTGGGGCCTGGGGGTAAAACAGTGTGAAAGACAAAGTTCCATCCTCAGAGAGAGTGATGGTTTGGTGGGGTAGGTGAAATACAAACTAATAAAGGAAAACACAAGGTTTAAATTATTTCCAATTATTAAGTTAAATGTGTAATCGAAATACTCTGAGGTATGCACTGAAAGCAGTTGAAACACACAGAAAGGACCAAGTCAGAGAAAGATAAAAAACAAATCACCATGAAAATTTCGTGAAACCAACTGACCACGTGGCAGGGGGTCTCCGTGTAGGTGTTGTGAGAAGAGGAATTTGACTCAGACCTCAGAAATAAAGTTGAATTGTAATGGAGGCTCTGAATTGGCGCCTACACTGGTTATGAAAATGGATTACTGTTGGGATGGGGCTGAGATGCATGTGTCCCATGGTATCGCAGTGAGTCCAAGTTACCTGGGCAAAGCCCAAGTGCTCTGATATGGTGGCATCCATCCTGGTGACAACCAGGGAAGGAGCAACTGCTTCTTTATCACTGTCTGGAGGTTATATAACGCCAGGCTAGGGAGGGCCGTGTGCCCAAGGAGGAGCAAAGAGCCCGTTTGGTTAAGACTGGGCTGCACATAAAAGCAGGCAATGAGAACTAAGGTGAAGATCCGGGTCTCAGCTATTTTGTAGAGGGTCTCATATGTTAACAAAGGTGCTAAGAAGTAGTATTAGTTCCCTAGACCTACCTGTCAGGATCACCATAGAAGTCTCTAAATTGCCAATTTTTATTATCTTTTAATTACTAATAACAAATATCTACACACTAATAACAAATATCTATATTTTCCTCCTCAACTTTTTATCTTTCTGATTTACATTTAGAAGCTTTTGTGCATCTTTGGAATTGACATTTTAATTTAATATGTGTGTGGACAATCCTTTAAGGCCACAACAAACAATTTGTCACTTTGTGAGGTCCTTGAATTCAGTGCCTCCTGAGTCTGGAGGAATAGCATGTCCCTCAGCCACTGACCGGGCTTTGCTCAGCCCAGGGTCTGTATCTCAACCTCATTTGGGTTCTGCTTGAAACTCATGGTTAAAGATTTATTTTATGGGGCAAATCACATGCTGCAGTAATATTCACAAAATGCAAAGGATATACTCCATTAATATTGCAATAGAAGTGCTTTGGGTTATTCAGAGCTACTATACAGAGCGTCTCCTTGATCACAAATCTATGCACAAAGGGAGTCATTAATGATTCCAGGAATGTTGTTAACCCACTGCCATTCTGGACAGGGAACTTTTGGAAAATTTCCTTTCTGGTTCTGAACAACTGATTAATACATTAGCTCCAGGGACCTATCAATCAATACACACTGAGCACTGTGCTAGACCACACAAAAAAGATAATAACATAAAATAAAATAAAAATGAGAAGGGGGAAGAAAAAGAAATAAATCTTTGTTCCTGCCTCCAGGCACATCACAACTTTCTGAGAGTGATGGACATAGAAGCCATACTTGCAAAGAAAAGTATGAAAATAAAGATGCTATGAAGCTCTAAGACAGCAATATATAACTCAGGAGTTTAGTCCATTAGACAGACAAGGCTCCGTGACTGAAGTGAGATCTATTTATTGAACAATAAATAGGTTATGAAAGATGAAGGACAAAAACAGGACACTCAAGCTTTATTTGAAATTATCAGAAAAATATTTTCATATTTTGCATTCTTTTCTCTTTTCTCTACTTGTATTGGAACCAAGACATTTTTGTGACACAGAGTGGGGACATAGAATGAAACATCTTTAATGAAGACAGCAGGTCTCAGAGCTGTTTCATGAGAGATGGAGACACGACCTCTTCCAGGGGCTGGGGTGGGGTCTAAGGCTTCAAGATGGGTGTAAGGAGCCTGCTCTTACCTCTTTTCTTGCTGTGACCATCCCGTAATCCACTGAGAAGAGCTGTGAGAGGAAGAGAAACCTACTGAGGAAGGAAAAGAGAGACATGGTTATGGTGCTGAGAGTCAGAGTCACTGACATGAACCCCTCTGTGCAGTAACTAAACCCTCAATGACCTTCTCAGGCAGTAGCTTCTTCCCCCAGGCCAGGTGGATGAGGTATCAAATACAGCTGTCCTCACCCAACTACCTCTGCTGGGACCAACCACCTGCTTCTCAGGTAATTTATTAACACATTTTATAGATTCCTAAGGTTTAGCTTATGCTCTATACCCCACACTGTAAGTCATGGAGGGAGGCAGAAGTTAGGTGCTTGGAGAGAACAGGAGATTCACTGCAGCTCTGGGAGAAGGCCCAAGGCTTTTGGCTTAATTATCACCACGGCTCTCGCCTCTTCTATGCTGCAAGACCTTTTCTCCCAAAGCATTTCCTTCTGCATTTTTAGGCTGTCTCAGGTTTTGTCACCTCATATCAGGCCCATTTTTCATGGTTTTCATTTTTGCCTATTAACACTTTCCTGAGGCAGGAGTGAAAAGGGGGATGGCCTCCTGAGGGGGGGTCCAGGCGCGCAGCTGGCGCACCTGTTCTGGAAGCACAGGATTTATGGCTGCACCCCTTGCGGCCTCCCTCTTTGTTTTGCAATCATAAATTTGCGTCATCAACGTTTTCTAGAAAAAAAAGGATAAAATCTACACCAAGAAAAATGGGTTCTAGGAGATTCTTATCTTTCCAATGGTGATGGCTAAGTCATCTCAAGACAGAGGACTTTATTCAAAGGCACCAAAATAATCAGTGAGTCAGTAGATTCCCCCTTCTGTTCATCAAAAATCCTTGAGCGACTACAACAAAAAGGGATGGCAGCAGGATTTCAGGAAACTTAGGGGATCATCGGCTCTCACGGTGCCTTCCCTGGTGAGCTGGTATAGGCTCCAGGCTTTTAGCTCTTTAGAAATGTCAAGTATTTCCAATGAGGGGCCACCTATCCTCTTTCTTAAGGCATTAAAACACACATTTCATTTAAATGTGAGACAGACTAATAGACTCCAGGTGGTGTATAAAATGCACAGAAGTATAGCAAAAAAAAATGTCTTTTATATCTTCATTGATTTCACCCATGAAAAGTACACATGAGTGTGCACTATCAAAAAGTTTGGAGACCTGTGAAGCTAGACCCTAGCCAACATGAAACAGAGCTTCATGAATTCCCTGCACCATTCACTAAGGCATACACAGGAGGCTGCTGTAGTGTGGCACGTGGGCTGAGTGCAGTTTCTCCGACGACACGTGTGCCAGAGCCAAGAGGAACCCCAGCAACCTTGAAGGTGTGGATATGTGCCCTTGGATAACAAGAATCTATAACAGAAGAAAATAAGAAATAACAATCTTCTTATTTGGCATAATTTCTAGGATTAGCAACTATTATTCTGGAGTTATGCTCAGATATAAAATTTGAGAATTATAAATTCATTATAAGTAGTGACATTGGTCTGTTACCTTTATTTTCTTCTAAATGTCAGCACTGGTTTCCTAAAAAGCTTTACTGGAACAGGATAGATATATGAGGATGACAGGTAACCAGATAGATGGAGAGATGGATATTCCAATGCATGGAATACATATTATTATAAAACAACAGGTAGAAAAAATACTGAATTTTGCAGTGGTTTATCCCAAGATGATCTGTTAGTTGAGTTCAAGGTCTTGAGTTTTATTTTTGCTAACTTGCAAAGTATGAAATATTTATATAAAATATACTAGGTTGAGTTCTTGCCCCTGCATCATTCTCCATCAAAAGAGTGCAGCACAAGCAGGTAACCAATGGACACAGCTCTACCTAGAAATGCAAGAACAGAGAGGGGCAACTCGGGCCACGAAACCTTCCTTGATGCAGCTCCAGTGGCAACGGTCCCCCTTTCCTTCACTCTTCACTATGATCTACCAGACTGGTGTTCCATACCCTGGATGGCAAGGTGAAATCCAGGCTTAGGAGGTAGAAAATTCAGTCAGAATTCAGGTGAGTTTGAGGCTGGTGGAGAGGACACTTGGCCCAGGCAGGACAGGGCTGATTGTTAAGAGAATAACAACCAAAGTAGAAGCTGCTCCCCGACTGTGAGGCAGAAAGTTATTTGTGAGGAGTGGTTATACAAGGCCAGGAGGAGGCACACCTGGCCTGTGGGGACCGGAGAGACTGAAAGGCCAGGCGGGAGAGTGTCAAAGACCTGGGACTGGAGAGAGGAGAGAAACCTTGTTCAGGAGTTTCTGTCGGACATGGATGAGATGGGCAGTGAGTGATGTTTAAACATTAAATTAAAAGGTGCTGCCGTACATTGAGAAAGTGCCCCCCCGACTCTCCCTCTTGGCCATTGTGTGTGCCTACTATGTACTTGTATGTTTTGAGAGACATTCCATGTATCTGAATTGTTTAGATTCTATATATTTTTTCTACTAGACTTTTGCTTCTTTAAATGTGATGCCAAGGAGAAACTGAACCATGTGAAGTTCTTGGTTCAAGTTTGGCTATGTCTGTTGGCCTTTATGGTGTTGACCTTTCTGGTGTTTCTTGCCTCAAGGTACCAGAATTCTTCCGGTTAGTCACCTATTCGATGCAGGTGCACTTAATTTGTTGATCACCAGGGATGCCACCACTATAGTATCTCTCCTCTTTTCTGAGACTCTTCCATGGGAGAGCTGAGGATCCCTTAGTATATAAATTAATTTTCACTGGCATCAGATATTAAAAACTATACTCAACACAGAGAAGCAAGGAAAAAAACATCCTAAGCATTTCCCAACTAAGTTCTCACAATTCACACAGTTGTTCACACCTACAAGCAAGAGTTACCCTTAACCTACTTCCTTATGCCAGAGATTGGGAAACCCAATTCGAGAGCCATTTGACATTAGTTGGGGACTGTCAGAGGGTCTCAGGACTTGAAGCAAACTTGGAGAATTTTGTGTAGTCGAGCTGGTGTCAGCCATCACATCCATAGGCAACTGGCCTACTATTAATCATTCTAGTCAAAACGTCTTATCCTTCAGCACCTGAGACTTTTATTTTGCTTTTGCACCCTGTCCCAAAGCTTGACAAGTTGTGATGTGTTTGTTCTACAGAAGAGAACTAGGTGCTGTGAGCAAAGTCTCGCTGTCCTCCCAAACAGAAGATGTAGGTTGGAGCTTGGCTCTTTCTGTTTCTGTCCCCATTACCTGAGGAAGACCTTGGTTCCTCCCAGATGCAGTTTATTCACCCATAAAAATAAGAAAGTCCCGACCTCATAGGATCGTTTAACTTTTCTATTTGTTTTTTATGTGTAAAATTTTATTTGATACACTTTAAACTATAAAAAGAAGGCATGCTAATTTTACCTAATGAAACAGGTGCTGACAAAGCATAACTCTAGAAAGGCCAAGACGATTTGCCCTCCCCCCACACTCCCTTCCTCTGATACAGGCAATGAGCACAACCCAATGTATAGATCCTTTCACCCCCTTCTCCTTGCTCATACCAACATAAATAAACAGGAATTTTGTTAGGAAAGATATATTTATTTATAATATATATTATTCTGCAACTAGGTTTTCGCCTCACTCGATATATTGCTGTTTTGAGGAAGAAAGGAAAGCGCTTACTACACTGTAGTCAAACTCATTAAGCCCTCGACTTTAGGCATTTGGTTTGTTAAATCAATCAGCTTTCTCCCCCTAACATCCATAAGAGATCTGCTGAACAAAGAAATAGGTACGTTTCTTGAGTACAAATGAAGTCAGTAACTGTTGTATAGAAGGCAGCATTGCCCCATACACCCAGCCTGGTGGAGACTGTGTCGGTGGGGCCAGAATGAGGGCCCGGGGGTAGGGGAAAGAGAGAGCCAGGGCCCTCTGGTGCCTGTTTGTCCCCAGGACCAAGCCTGACCAATAAACATGGGATCAGGTGGGAGAGACATAAGAAGAGTTAATGAGTAGATAGTGAATTTAAAAAGGAACAAGCAAAGCTATAAACACGACTACAAATAAGGGCCATTTCTTTAGCCAATATTGTAGTGAAAATAGTGAAGAAAGTAATGAGGGGAAATAGGGAATTTTCTCCAGGACACTGGGGATACATTTGAATAAGCAATGAAGAAAATTGCTGACACACTGAAGGCTGATGGCAAGGGACCTGTAATTGTTTCACCAGCCAAGGGAACTCCAAAGCTGAATTAAAAATCAGGCTTCTCTTTTACCCTCTTGCATTAATACAGTTTAACATAATTCTTCAGAGCTTCCTCAGGGAATACTGCCTCTGCAAGCAGCTGACTCACATGCTGGATGCCTCAGTTATATTCATCATCTTTCTTTGTATCTCCATAAGCTCTCAAGCTTTTCTGGTATATTGTCCTGATTCTAGATGCTTCTGAACTCTGCATGTGAACTTAAGTGCCTATCTCCGAACCACCAGTGAAAGATATAATGTCCAAAGATCCCAAAACAGACTTCTAGAGTTGCTAAGAATATTTCCTAACCCCTTTACATTTGCTATTTACTTATTAGTCATGCTAAATAAGCATGTGAAGCCTGGCTCAATAAGATAACAGATAAATAACCTACCCGTTATTGATGCAAGTCCAAAACCTTCCAATCTGATTAGCATAATATCTTTTAGTCACTTTCCTCCCTTTAATTTATTCGATACAGGAATGTTGGAATCAGAAAGCCTGGATTCAAATTCTGACTCTGAAGTGTGTTGGGTATAGGTCCTGTGGTAAATTAACCTCTCCGAGCCTCGGTTTTCTCATCCTTAAAGTGAAACTAAAAATATTATTGCTCTCTATAGGACTGTTATGATATTTAATTAATGCATGCACAAAAGCACATAGCTGAAGGTCTGGCACTTGCTAAACACCCAAAATAGCTTTAAAAACTTTAAAAAACCATTGCTATTATTTTAGGGCTGTGTTATACATTATTTATTTATTTTATACTAAATACTCAAAAATATGTGCAACTGAATAGTAAGAAAAAGAGAAACTAAAACTCGCACCAAATGTAAAGTGGTTTTTGCTTGTTTGAGGTAGTTGTGTTTTGTTAAGATGAAAACTCTTTTCTGAGATAAACTCTTGAAATATTGAGAATACCTGCAAGGACACCTGGACCCACTCCCTCAGTAGGCCACAGCTGGGTGTCCTTGTGAAGCCTTGTACAGAAAAGCTGTAAATTCATACTTACGTCACCAAGAAATTCGTTCTGCTTAACATCCAGGAAAAGACTACTTGCTAAGCCTCTTCAAGGAGCCAGAGTCTGACCTGGGTGCTGAAGTTGCAAAGTGCAAAGCAAATGTGATCACTGAGTCATGGGGATGGGGGGACCCAGGAGAAAAAAAAGGGAACAAACGAGTATGTGATTAAAGATCAGATCCAGTGCTATGAAGGAGAGAAAATAAATCAGTGTATTTTGGTATGGCTAAAAATGCTCCTTAGCTAAGATCTTTTCCCCTCTCTTAGCCTCTGATGTTCAACTGTTTTCTTTTTAGAGACTAATTTATACCCAGGACCTAGTTTTCAAACCTCTGAAGTTCCAATCAGTAGCCATGTATAACTGCATAGGGTTAGCTGGAATATAGAGGAAAACCAGTGACAATCATATAGCAAATCTTCATAACTGGAAAGCATCTTTAAAACCCATAAAGAGCTGCTTGGGCTCTGGACGACTAAGTAAAAGCAAAGAAAACCTGCTTATCAAAAGTCTTCTGCAGCTTACTCTCACAAGCTAGTCAAAACATTTAAAAGCATTTGAGGTCAGAAGAGAGGCTTATTAACGGGGCAGAAGCCAGAAAAGACACAGGACAGAGGTAGAAGCAGCCGTAACCACCCCTCAGGCTGCCCTCCTCACACGCTCCCAGGTGGCCGTCCTCCCAGGAAAGAATGCTCCCTCCGGACAGCTGGCCACACATCAGTGCCCAGGAGTGAGCTCTCTGAGGCGGTGAACTGACTGCAGCTGGCCTTCAGTGCCCACCGACTGTTCTGAAGGGGAAAGTATGAGACTCAAAGCCTTACTCCAATGAACAAACAGGCCCTGAACTGTTCCCTCTCCTCCCCTCCTGGCCCTGTCATTAGACGAAACCATCTCCCCACCGGCATGCTTCCCGCTGCCCCCACCCCCACCCCCGGCTGTGGCATTAGGACTGGGCACTGATTTCTTTATCAGCTCCTGTTACTCATCTTTAACTCAGATGAGTAAGGGTCTGACGGCTTTAGCTTTAGCAGAGATTAGTAATGATGTGTAATTTAATATTAAAACATTAAATGTTTTAACTAAAAATTAAAACATTCTTGAAGCCAGGCTGTATAAAAATGATCTAACTCATAGAAAGAATACTTTCCATCAGCTTTCTGAAGACGAATTCATTATGACTTTTACATCTTTCTAGGGCAGGCCAAGCATAGAAATATTCTATAGGGATGTGTCCCTGTAGGGACACCTGCTTGTCCTTCTTGCCTAATTATAAACATCATCCACAGTGTGATCTGTGGGGTGTTATATAATCGTGCTTAAAATATTTTTCAATAGGGCAGTGACTGACAATAGGTAGTGTGTCCTAAATCTGACTGAAGATATGCCAAAAATAAGGGTGCAATTATAAACCTGTAGGGAGTAATTGAGAAGATTTCTATGCTCCAACTTAAACAAAATAGCATATGTGTACTGCTCACATAGATTTTATACAGGTCCTTAGTGTATCATAATATATATATATATAGAGAGAGAGACAACAAACATTTATTTCTCACTGTTTCACAGGCTAGAAAGGTCAAGGCCACGGTGCCAGCAGTTCGATGACTGGAGAGAGCTTTCCTCTTGGTTTGCAGATGGACGCCTTCTTGTTGTGTCCTCACATACTGGAGGAGGAGAGCAACTTCTCTCTCGTGACTCTTCTTGTAAGGGCGCCAGTCCCATTCATGAGGGCTCCACCCTCATGACGTGGTCACCTTCCAAAAGCCACTTCCAAGTTCTGTCACACTGGGGATTGGGTTTCAGGGAAGGTTCAGTCCGTAGCACAGCACTGGAAACCCAAAAGGTATCTTGCGTATCATGCTGTCTCTGACCCCGTCCCCCTCCTCATACAGTCATTTCAGGTCTCTCTTCTAAATAATTTTTTAACTTATCCTCTTCCTTTTATTACCACCGCTCCTGCCATAGCTGAATCCAGGCTTGCATTAGTGGCTCTTTGGCTGTTCTCTGCGTCCTGCCCCTGTGGCAGCCCATTCTTCACGTGGATGTCACGTGCACACCTAATTTAAGTTTCCCCTGGGAACAGACCAGGTTTTCAAGTAAATGCTGGGATGAACAATTGAGATGGAAGTGAGAGCTAGGACATGTATAAAATTGGGGAGGGGAGAGGGAGACGGGAAATCAGGCACAGAGGCAGCTCAGAGATGTCATTTTACCAAATACGTCGGCTAGTGCTTCGTTTTCATTTCAACATTTTAAAACTATAGCAACAGTTCCCTGTCACCTCCTCTGTCCAGATGCCCCTTGCAGTGACAAAATTTTATTTTAATCTTAGCAGGCTGTCTATTTGTTAGTCACCCAAACACATACACACAAGCAAAACCTAGTATCTGACAATACATACATTAGGTTTTGGTGATTTCTCTTGCATAATTAAATGTAATAGATTTTTTTCCCTTTAAGAATGATTTGTCTAGATCCTCTTAAAGTGCTATGCAGGGAGATTTTAACTCTGCCCCCTCATCCTCTTGCCTTTTGATAGGATTAATTACCTCAGGGCTAGTAGAGGCACTCCAAATAACCTCACTGCCTATACAGCTACATTTGCCAAAAATAACCAGAAATGTTCCCTTTCTACCACCTAATAGCAAGCCATGTTTGGCCAAAGGGTCTCTCAGGTAAGAAAGAGCAGATTGAACTGAGATGGAAATGTGACTTGAGTGATACCAAAGGATTGGTGCGGTTAATTTCCCACACCAATATGAGTGCACTAATGTTCTGTGCGTAAGAAAGGTGTCCAACTTACAAACCGAGAGTAATCTGCAGAGACTTGGAAACACCTATCAATCAACATTTTATAAGGTTATTACGCGAGGCTCCAGACCACAAACCATCTTTGTCTGTGCTTCTCCTCCTCACTTGCACACACACACACACACACACACACACACACACTGTGTAAAGCCATCTGGCACTACCATATGCAGAATGACATACCTGTTTAACTATCGCGATGGAGAGGACTAATTAGTAAGCTCATTAATTAGCTCCTGTTTTTTCCTAAAAGTTGTCAGCTGTAATCATTTTTTTCCAAAATCATCTGCCATTATTATCATCACTAATACCTCTCGGCGAATGCTTGGATGTCACCAATGTCTCACTCCCTGCCGAGCAAAGTGTCCAGTGTACCAGCAGTTGTGAGCAAAGCATAGAATTTTCCTTGACAAGTGGCTGCTCTTTGGCATAGAATACTAAAACAAAAGGCTAATTTCTAATTTGTTTGTTCTACATCTCCAGCAGCAAAGAACCACAAACATACAGACAGCAAGGTAGCCTGAACTAACTTCCACAAATGAGTTATAATTCACAAACTATTTATGATCATGCAGCAGTAAAAGCTCATTAACTACATAGTAGTGAATGTGGACCTGCCTTTAATTGTGTATAAAGCTGTGTGTGTCTCCTACATCTATTGGTAACCATACATCATGGTTGTAGTATGTACAACGTTACTTTAGGTATGTGTTTTCTTGCATCTTTTCCCCACCAAACCATGTCACTCTTGAGGGAGGCTACTGAGTACTTCATCTTCGTGTCTCCAAAGCCTCCACCCAGACACAGGGGGTGTTGTTATGTGATTGATGGCTAAGAGAAAGAAGCACATATGAGTCTCCCTGGAAGATTTGGTTTTTTTCCAAGTGGGACTCTTCACATAAAGGCAACACCCATAGAATGTACCTGGGAGGTTATATGGCCTAATTTCATGCATTGCAAATGCACACATCACTTTCTCCTTGCCATGGGCCCTTTGCCCACACAGATGGTAAGAACATACAGTTGACCCTTGAACAACACAGGAATTAAGGGCAGGGACCCCTCCCCTGCATGCAGTCAAAAATCTGCATATAGCTTTTTTGATACCCTGAAATGAAACAATTTACAGCCTGCTGTTGACCAGAAACCCTCCCAATACAATAAAGTCAACTAATGCATTTTTATGACTATTATATACTATATCTTTATCATAAAGTAAGCTGAAGAAAATCATAAGAAAGAAAAAATACATTTATAGTATTTATTGAAAAAAAATCACATATAAGTGGGCCCACTCAGTGAAACTCTTGTCGTTCAACTGTAGTTGGAAAGGAACTGTTTGTCTCCTCCCTGTATGTCTGATTCAACTCGCCTATTAGTGCTGTGTGTTCAGTGGCAGCAGTTACAGCTGCCTCTGGAAGACGCCCAGCTGTGCCGTCTGGTGACGGCTAGAAAATGGGGGTAGAATTTCAGGATGACAGAAGGGGTAAATCAGCTTCCAGATTACCATCTCAGAGCTGATGCTCACTATTTGCCACCAGTTGTGACAGCAGTTATAAAATGTTAGCAAGCAGAGACCCGTCGCACCTCTCTCTTTGCCTCTTTCGGTCTCATTCTTTGTTTCTGACTGAGTTCCTTTGCTATTAACCCTCAGGTGAGGGAGAGCTGCATTTGGGAGGGGATCTACATTGCGCCCCCATATATCCCAAATATTGCCCTTTCAACATGTAAGAAAGGTTTTATAAAGATTAAAGAGGCATTTCAGACTTCTTGTACGAAGTCTTCAGAATTTGGTGTTTTATACTGACAGCACCTCCCAGTTTGGAAAGGAGGAGTTTCAAGTGCCTGATAACCTGGTGGCACCCATACCTGAATATTCAGGGTTATGGGAACCGACTGCTAGTCAGCTGTAGTCTGTTGACGCTTCAGGTGGATGCCAGATAGAGAACTGGTTGTAGTTCTTGGATGTGGATGGTAAAGGGAAGTCCCCACATCCAAGAGCTCTCATTTTTCTGTTCATAGAAGTATCAGGATTTGTGGTCCAGATGAACACATTTTTATCATAGCTATGTGACTTTTCCTCCCAAATTCTATCTGAGAGGGTCTTGGAGTCATCTGTAGTTAGAGATGAATCAATACAGTTCAGTATGCAGTATACTCCATTGGTCTTGGAGTGTTTCAAAACTTCTGAGTGCTCAGTGATTCAGCCAGTGATGAGACCTAGCATTTCAGGATTCTAGAAAAATACTGCAACTCAGATTTCAGCATAAGTATTAGTTGGACAAATGACCAAATGAACCAATAGCCCACCTACCAATTTTCTGATACACAAAGTGTTTTCAGCTCTAAATTAATGAGCTCATGCTGATTGGTGGGCAGGTCTTCTGTTTAAAGTGCTTTAGTGTTTCAACAAAATGATTTTTCCCCTAGTTAAAGTCATAATTTTCATTAGTTTGTAATATATATCCCCTTGTTTTCAAGAATAAAGCTAGTTTATTGCACTATACACAATAAGCTATGTTTGGATTCTTTTTAAAATTATTTATTTATTTAAAATTTATTTAATTATTTTTCAAGTACAGTTTTTCTGTCTATTACTCCCATCCCATCCCACCCCACATGCTCTCCCCTCCCTCCCATTTCCACCCTTCTCAGTTGTTGTCCATGTATCCTTTATATATGTTCCTCTAAATCCCTCCCCTATTTCCCCTGAAATTCCCTCCCCTCTCCCCTCTGGTCACTATCAGCCTGTTCTCTATTTCAGTGTCTTTGGTTATATTTTGCTTGCTTGTTTGTTTTGTTGTTTAGCTTCCTGTTAAAGGTGAGATCATATGGTATTTGTCCTTCAGCACCTGGCTTATTTCACTCAGCATAATGCTTTCCAGTTCCATGATGCTGTTGCAAAAGGTAGGAGCTCCTTCTTTCTTTCTGCTGCATAGAATTCCATTGTGTATATGTACCATAGTTTTTTTATCCATTCATTTACTGACGGGCACCTAGGTTGCTTCCAGCTCTTGGCTATTGTAAATTGTGCTGCTATGAACATTGGGGATTTTTGAGTTGTAATGTATCTCATCAAGATTTTTATTAAAATAACCCCTTCATTAAAATATAATTCCTATACCGCAGAATTTACCCCTTTATTTATTTGTTTATTTTTTAAATCTTCACCTGAGGATATGTTTATTGATTTTGGAGAGTGGGGATACAAGAAAGAGAGAAAAAGAGAGAGAAACATTGATCTGTTGCCTTGCACCCCAACTGGGTATTGAACGCACAACCTCAGTAGGTGCCCTGACCAGGAATCAAACTCGTGACCTTGTGGGGTATAGTGTGATGCTCCAACCAACTTATCCATCTGGCCAGGGCAAAATTCACCCTCTTTTTTAAAAGTGCACAGTTCAGTGGGTTGTGCTATAATTACAGAACCATCACCATTGTCTAATCTCAGAATACTTTTATCACCCCAAATAGAAACTCTATTTGAGGTGGTAAAAGTATCCATTACCAGTCACTCACCGGTACCCCTGCCCTCTAGCCCCATGTCCTTACCTTTTGATTAGAAAAATCATCTCAAAAGCTGAGTTTATAGTGTGTATAATAGAATAGGTAGTGGACTTTTCGGCATGGTGGTTTATTGCTTTCATGCTATTCTCCATTTCATTTGATCTACAAATATTTACTGAACAGTGTCTGGGGTATTAGGATGGGAGAGAGTAGATAGTTCTACAGGTTAGAAGTGGTTCTTTTTTAGATAAGCTCAGGGTACAGAAACTAGATCTCAGTTCTGTGCTTGACTGCTGTTAGATCAGATACGACACCACTTTGTAGGTTGTCAGAATATCATTTTGTATCTTTGGCCCCATCGAGCTGTGAATACTCTTTTGCAAGTCTATTAAGAGTTAGAACCTGGCTCCAAGCAGATGTATAAGTAAAAAGCTTTGTCTTGCTTCTATTTCACATTCCACCTCTATTCTACTCCACTTCAGGGGAGATGCAAACAGCATACAGCCTGAGAACACCAACCCGTCATTTTGACACACACCTTCTTCTGTCAGGGGGTTTGTGGTGTCACCTTGGTACGGTCCAAACATCCTTTTGGACATTTATTTCCATTGCATAGATTCTTTAATGTAGGGAATGTTTACCTGACAGACAGTCTCCGCACTACATAGTCACTTCTAGCTCAGGATTTTGAGCTTGACTGCATATAGACTTATATTATTTGATAACTGTACCCTGTATTTGCCTTATCTTCCTAAATAGAATGAGGGTGCCCTCAGACCAGAGAGCAGCATGCACCTGTCCCACCCCAGCCCTGTCACATGGGAGTATGTCCTCATGCCATTAATACACGACAGTTAATGTCATTGGTTTAGGTGTCCGGTAGAAAGCTATAGGTTGAACCACCTTTTCTCCTCACTCGCACCAGATAATAGCGTTCAGTGGAGACTATGGCCTCCATCAGCCATGTTCCTGCACTTGACCTCCAGGCCCAGGACCCACTATTACTGGATGGACCTTGTGTTTGAGCACCTACTATGTGCCTGGCTCTGTGCCAGGTGTTTGAAAGCAGAACCCCATCTCTGCACTAACCTGTGCCCTCTTTTCTATCAGTACCTTTACCCAATGGTGTAGTGGCATATCTCTTTATGTCTCCCTCCCTAGGCTGTGACTCCTTAGGGGCCTCCTACCAAGAGCCTGGCACACGTCAGGCTCTACGTCAACATGCATCCTGCGGATAAGTCAGTGAAAAGGCAGTGGCTAGCAGCTTTCACTGTTACAGGTGCAGTGAGATCAGGAAGTAGGAGAACCTGCCGTGGCTGGGAAGGATCTTTCTTACCCTGACATGCCACTGGATGCTGTGATGCAAACAGCAGCAAGCGCGCAAAAGCTGATTGCGAACACTCACCCGAAACTCGGTGGGTCACCCGCCCCTCACCCAATGTAGAATATGCATCATGTGTCTCAGGAAAGGGTTCTCAGCTCTCAGCCCTGCTGGGACAGGCCACCCCAGTCATCAAGGGTCTCACTGGTCATAACTGCAGGGTCTCCCCTCAATCAGTGCCCAGGGGAAACAAAGGTCCCAGCTGGACAAACCGCACACATCCTCTGTGCCTGTGTGTAGAGCTATATTCACCAGGCTCCTTAAGCTAATGTGGCCCTGTGAAAGTCCAGGTCCAGTTTCCTGAGGAAACTATGGGTCCATTGCTTTGAAATTCCATAGTGCGTGTGAATTCCCAAACCAGAGGGTGAACTTCATTACCATCAGTAACACAGCATCCGTGTATGAGTCAGGGTCCAATCAGAAACAGCTATCAGTATTAAAAAGTGGAGTCACTGAATACAAGGAATTGGCTACACCACACAGGTAATGGAAAATCTGAGTAGCAAAGGGGAACGGTGAGGTAAACTAGAGCATAGCAAGAATAGGAAGCCAGACCTACCTGAGGGTGAGAGGCAAAGAGTTACTGGGATCCAGGGGCCAAACCCAGGTAGGCCTGTCCTGAGGGAGCAAGAATCTCAGAGAAGGGACCACCTGAGGTGGAAGCACAGAGAGAAAGTTCTCCCCCCCCCTCACCTCAGATTTCCTTTCAATACCTCCCACTGGCTGAAAAGGAGCCTGGAAGATGGGGTGGGGGCAGGGGCTGACCCCAGCACTGCACCCAAGAGCAGGGGAGGGGTAGTGATGGACCAGGAGACACACAATCTGTGTGAGATCACTGACAAATGGGGGGACAGGGGATAAGGTTATGAATGGAAGACAGAAATGACTTGGTCATGTGGGCGTGCCCAGACAAGCTTCCGCAGAGATGGGGAAATGTGAGTAAAGGCTTAAAAGAGGCACATGCCGGGCGTATTCCAAGTGCCAGCCTCTGGGGTTGCACACAACAGTCCGTAGAAGCCTCACAAGCACATGCAGGATTTTACTAGGAACTAACCACACCCAGAGGGGTGAAATAACCAAAGTTGCAGCCTGTGTGGCATGGATACAAAGTGTCCATTGACCTCACTGCTCCTGAAACACAATGTTGCATTCGCATAGGTGCCCATAAGTGTGTCCCTTTTGGTGACACCATTAGAGGGATGGAACCGGCGAAAGCTTTACAGTCCATGTTTTTCTGCCTTGCATGGCAGGCCTCCTTCTCAGCTCTTCAAATGCAAAAAATACCTGGTTATCACAGTAACCAGTTATCACTCCTCCCCCCTCCCACCACCAGCATACACACACACACACACACACGCGCGCGCGCGCAATTCAAACCAGCCACAGCTCCAAATCTGCTGCCAAGAAATATGAGAGAAAGATCACTGGGGCGTTACCCTGACAGCAGTGTCTTTATCAGGAGCTAAAGCTCTGTGCAAAGGGCTAATTCTTTAATGAAGGACTTGCCAGTTCCAGAAGGGGGTGGACACTGGCTGTCACCCCTCAGTTAATGCCCCCAAAGCCACAGCTGACTCATGTACTAAGAAGGCTGCTTTTGAATTATTTTATTTTGTAAATGTGAATGCATTTTCTCCTACATTTGGGAGGCTCATTCGTAAACAAGGAAGAGAAACAACTGAAAAATAGATAGATGTATCAATGGCCCGCTGCAGTCTCCCGTGTGTGTGTGTGTGTGTGTGTGTGTGTGTGTGTGTGTGTGTGTAAGGGGCAGTGGCAGGGGAGAGAGGAGAGAAACAGCCAAATAACTTTAATCCCGAGTTAATAGTCAGTTACAGAACTATAGCTAATGGATAAAGTGTGAACATAAAATGAAGTAGGGCAGTAAAATAACAATATAGCATGCCGCATGAGGTCCCCGGAAATGTCACATGCCTTCTGAGGGTCTCCTCCCTCACGGAGTGGGCTCTTCACTTCTCTAGTGTGAATACCATGGAGGCTAGAACAGATTCTAACTATGCTGATACAAAACAACACAATCTCCCCCTCGGAGCTGATTGAGATGCCCCCTGATGATGTCTGTGTTTATAGGCATATATGAAACTATTACATCTAAAAGCATTTTCTTGAAGACGTCAGCCCATTCTGAAAGCCTCTAATCTGAACAGAGGACCTTAATGGGTAGTTTCCAATAACCATAGTGTTTTTGCTAATGTAAAACACTTACAACAATTTCTCTCGCTGAAAAAAAAGAACAGGAAAACCACTTTCCCCCAGGTATATTACCATGGTGGTGGTAAATGTTCTCAAATACAAAATATCTAATCTCATTTGCAATTATCTCCTCTGACTTGGCCCTTACATTCCCAAAGATTCCCACAGATGAGTTAAAAGCACAAACAAAATTTCAAAATTAACAACTCCTCTTTGGCAAGCTGTTAGTTTCTCTGGGATCACTTCTATCATGTTTTTAAACTACGAAGATAAGCAGCTCTTTTCATAAAAACAGTCCTCAGATATTTACAACCAACAGTCAATAGCTACTAAGGAGCCAATTGTGCTTTCAGCACTCAGGCCAACGCAATACATGGATATGTGTAGAAAGACTGTTGCGAAGTCTACACACCTGTCAAAACTCTCTCGCAGATGACTTTATGAGACATAAATTCATGAATGTATCAGATCTCCAGAGGTGCTTAAATCAATGTTAATTTTCACAGCACCCTTGGAGTAGTTTAGTGTGATTTAGCAAGGATTTTCTCTGGATAGTGAATTGTTTACAAGACAATATAGGCCCCATGCTGCATGCAAGACAGAGGAGCAAGAAGAAGTAGGGTACAGGATAGTTTTTTAATAAATAAGGGAAAATAAAATTCCCCCGAAGGGCCGTTACTTGCCTTCATGTACAAAGCATGTATTTTTTCCCACCCAGCAAAGCAGCAAACTCATATTTAGGTGGTAAAAAGCTGCATTCCTGGCATATGTGAAATGACTCTTGAACTCAGTAAGGGTTTTGTTTAGGTGCAGTCTGGCTCTCCCGGGTCCCAGGTCGCAGTGACCTGCCAGCCATCTCTATGGGCTCTTCTCCTGCCAGTGTCCTGTTCTCAAGAGGACACCAAATCAGGCCTCACACTGCTCCCATTTAGAGGAGAGATTATGCTCTGTGCTAATCTCCGATGCAGGTGTTATTTGAGCTCTGATGGACGGTGCTGTGGTTTCCCGAGACAGGAGAACAAAGAACTGGAGTGGAAAACAGGCCAGTTGCTCAGGAGGAGACCCTGTGCCCTGCTCCTACTTGCTGCAGCGAGAAATTAGCGGTTGTCACTCTTTCTGAAGACCTAAAGACCAAGGGCAAGCTGGATAAAATACGAATAACACAGATTTCCAAATGGCTAAAATGTAGTTCTTTGAAGGACAAAGTATTTCCTTGAAATCACACGCTGACTCCCTGTAACTACATGAGTTTTATAATAGATTTGTTTGAAGTCGTACCTGACAATATTTAAACTGTCACACAGCCAACTTGGGTCTGGTAGGCCCGACACCTGAAATGCATTGTTTGCTGACTAACGGACAGGCAAGTAAGTCCAAAATTTCTCCTTGTTGATTTTTTTAGAATATTGTTTTTGCTTAATAGATAACCTCCCAAAAATGTCCTATAGTTTAAAACCCGTGGGAACCAAGGGTTGTCGGGGAACACGCGTGAAGGACCCATGGACAAAGCCAAAGGGGGGGGGATTGAGGGTGAGAGGTGGGGGTGGGTGGGGCATAGGAAAGTGGTGGTGGGGAAATGGAGACAATTTCACTTGAACAACAATAAAAAATGCAAAAAAAAACCCCACAGCAAAATCATGCGGTAAACAATAGAGCAAACAGAGTTCAGTTGGTTTCTTTGCTACTGGACTTTTTAAAGACGATCATTAAATAGAGAAACGTGTCCCTTTGCTTCCCAAGGGACTGCGAGTAGGCACCGTTTAACTTGGAATCCTCTCTCTGCACAGGGGGACCCTCTGGAATGAGTGCTGTGCTGTGCCTACTGGGGAGTTGGTAGTTTAGCCCATC
The DNA here is from genome assembly GCF_014824575.4 of Sturnira hondurensis. Lineage (NCBI taxonomy): Eukaryota > Metazoa > Chordata > Mammalia > Chiroptera > Phyllostomidae > Sturnira > Sturnira hondurensis. Next base: position 29,552,209 of record NW_028082759.1, read on the forward strand.
CCTTCTTCAGGCGCAGAGGGCAGCTCCTGCTGCAGGGACACTAGCCCCAGGCAGCCGCTCGGCTGGCTTGCCCACCCCCTTCTGTCTTTCCGTGGAGGTCTTTCACCTTCTCTCAGAGGCCTTCCCTGACCGAGTTTTTAAAATTCAAGCCCTTTTCTCAACATTCCCTAACCTTCTTCCCTGCTTATTTCCCAGGTAGCATCTCCTACCTAAGCCTGTTTTTTTTTTTTACTTTGATTATTATCTCTTTCAATAGGAAGGTAAACTCCTTAAAAGCAGGGACCTTCACATTGCCCCACATTCAAGGGATATTTCTCAGACCTCATCTTATTCAGCTGCTCAGGATCTCTGCCAATGGTGGAAGTGCTGAGACACTGCAAAAACGCGACTGGCCATCCTTTGGACATCTATATCCTTCTTGTATTTCTTCCCCTTAAGTATGATGGTGCTGAGGGCTTGGTCCTGGGTTCTCATCTCTGCTCTGTCTTCACTCACTTCCTGGGTGACCTTGCAAAATGCATAGATCTAAATATCACCTACAAGTTGATACCGCCTGAGTCATTTCTGCAGCGCAGATGGCCCTTACCCTTCACTGTCAGTGTTTGAGCTCATGAGGACAGGATAAACTATGCTGTGCTTCATTTTACTAACAGAACGAGCATTGATTTCTCATTCCCACAAAATCCTGCAGGGCTGTCCTGGGCCAGGCAGCTCTTCTGGCCGTGGATCTCTCCTCCAACCGGTGGCTCTCCTCCAACAGGTTGGGTCTCCTTCCCTTGTTGGGCTCCCCCATCTTCTGGGGTCTCAGAGCCCTTCACTTGCAGCCACATGAAGGGAGAAAAAGACGGAGGAATTGCATATGTTTGGTTGGTGGACCTTCCAGCGACATCTCATTCTCCAGAACTTACTCATCATCTCCCCCCGAAACAAGGGGACTGGAAACTCAGTTTGGCCATGATCCTGGGGAGAGGAGAAGATGAGAGTGCTGGGGAGTTTCGCCAACTCCAGCACAAGGGCAGAGGGGCAGTGCCACAAATAAATTGCGTGACGTTGTCTAAGTCTGTTCATTCTGGAGATGGGTTATGGCTGGGGTTTGATGTACAGAAGTGGCTTATATTTAGTGATTAGAAAATGAAATGTGCTTAAGTACAAGGAAATTTCCAGAGGACTCAGATCTCCTGCAGAATAAAGCGAAGTTAAAATGCATATCCGTGCTATAAAAAGAACGATGTTCCTCAATAAGGTGGGAAATTATATGGAGATATTCAAGTTCATCTTTAAAACTTCCAGAATGCTTCTTAAGAATACTTGTGTATTCTATTCTAATAACATCTTTAACTCTCTTTTAATGAAAACAATTTCAAATTGCAATGATGGCCCTCTTATGAAATTTGTATAAGGCATGTGCAGCTAAAACAAGATGAGGACATTTCGACTGGAATTTGAGATTTATTCTTACGAAATGCTTTATTATTTGATCCGAATCAGTAAGCACGAGCATCCTGAAAACCCACATGGAGATGGCCAACAGCCCGAATGTTGCCGATGCGTAGCGTTTAAATGAGCCTGTCATAGAGTAATGATGCAGGAGAGGAGATAAGGGTCTGACTATCAGAACAGTCAGGTTTGGCCTCAAATTCATTTCATCTCTTATTTGATATATGAACTTGACCCTGTTTTTAGCTACTTTAAATAAGGCTATGTTTCCTTACCTGTAAGATTGGGATAATATAGATAATTTATATATACCTATACCTACATATTGCCGTGATGCTGCAGGAAATAACACGTGAAAGTTCCTTGTAGATAATAAGTGCCCAATTCCTAGCTATTAAATTACCTTTACTGATTGCAGTTTGTTAGAAAATATATTACATCTGTTGTATTTATTACAGTTGATTATCACAAATTTATATACAGACCAAAAGTATGTGCGCTTAAAAGCTTCACATCTGCCAAAAGGTTCGTTGTGAATGACTTCTGTGTTCCTTCCAACATGCTCCTTTCTCTGAGAGACACCGTGGCTTTGTGAACTTAAAGCACGAAGAGGCAGGTTGAGCCGCAGGAAGCATTGTGCATCTTCTGGCACTGATTTTCTGTGCAAGTCAGTGATTCAAGCACTCTGGGATTCACCATGAATTGGCTTGTGATTAAAGAGCAACAATCATCTATTTACTACTTAGAGGCCCTGAGGGAAAATTGAAGATGAAGCATTGTATGTTGATGACAATGCATTTGCTATTTAATAGTCAAATGTAAACCTTTTTTTCAAGTCACTGTGTTTAGAGAAGCTGGAAGTGGTTTTTATGGCAAATTGAGTTCCCATTGGTGGGCTCAGCTCTGTGGACACAGGCCTGGCTGGAGGAATCTGCTTGCCACCCTTTCTCTCAGCCCAGCAGCAGTCCCCTCCTTGAGGACAGTCACCTTCTTGGTCATCTCACCTGGCCAGTAATGAGACTTCCAGAGGCAAGGAAGAAGTCAGGTCTCCCATCCTGAGATCTATTAAGTATGGAGGAAAAAAAAGACAGAGAGAGAGAGAAAGATTATTTTGGTTTTTCTGTTACTCAAGGCTTTCCTACCATGTACACGGCAGATACCAGTGTAATCAATATATTCATCAAACCTATAGTCATGTTTTGTTGCCTTTCATTTTTACCTTTAAAAATAGAGATCACCTGAAGCTTATTCTTAGAAAATAGTGGTGCTAAGCTAAGTGTACGGACTCCTGGTGGCAAATAAACTCTTGAGACTCTCAAATATAGTCATGTATACTTATTCATCACCAAATCTTGTGTTAGCTCTTTTATACGAGGCTTTTGCAGACACCCAGCCTTGCCCTGACCTTGACCTCTTGTTATCTACACTGTCTGTTCACTCTGCTCTACGGAACTACCACAAACCATAGAACCTAAACTTCAAATCCTGTGTCTTTTTCTCAAAGTATTGTCATTTCTCTTATTGTCACTGGACCGGGCACTGATTGAAGACAAGGAGTGCATCTCACACAGCTCTGCATTCCTGCATTTCACTCTGAAAGGAGCTCAGGGACTGCTTGTTGATCTGCGCCACAGAATTGAATACAAACGAGATAATCAGGAATGTTGTTTGAGTTGCAGCCCAGGAAGGTTCTGTGCCTGATCTGCTGGCCTGGGCCAGTGCGACTAAATGGCCAGTTTTACTTACGACGGCTAAGGGAATTGTGAAAGGGTTATAATTGTTCTGGGATCTGTGGATCCGTCCTTATCTTCCAGCATGCTCTGATTTGAACCTGAGTTAAAAAAAACACCCAAGCCCTTCCTATCCTCAAGAGAACACTGGGTTAGTGCAGCTTCTTGTAACTCAACAGTACCTTTAAGGAGTGTATATTTGAAGAAAAGCCATAGCCCACGATCAGTTGGAGCTTTTGCCCAACTGCCTTCCTAAGGAACACATTCTCTCCTCTCTCAGGCTTCCTACTGATATGCGTGAAGTATTTGGACTGTAGCTGCTATTCCATGAGCTCTCCATTGCCTTGCAAATAGCTGGATATGTGACTTTCACACTAATGACTACCACATAGTATGGTAGATACCCATCACCATGAAATACAGCATTTTTAGAAGGCTCCCTTGCATCGGTGAAGCCCATTTATGCTGCTAAAAATGTTTTTATCTGTCTGCTTTGTGGTGGGAAATGGGTGTCATTAGCAAGACATGCATGAACTGAACAGATAAAACCAGGCTCCATGCTTGGGCCTTTATGTCACCTTCAGACCTACATACATGCAGGTACATGAATAAAATGGATGACTTCTGTCAAGGCTCTGAAAGACACTCAAAGCTGTTAACCAGAGGGAGGCAGAACATCTGAAAGGCAGCTCAGGTGCTCATCCTGTCCATTTTCATCTTTGCCTTTGGCTTTCAAAGGCATCTTAATAGATGTGGAAAGTCTGCAGCGTTTGCGAGTTTGAGTTGTCCTGTCTTGACTTCCACAGCAGAGCAGAAGAGGTGAGGAAGGAAGAGAGTGAAAGAGGGCAGCCGGTGTGAGCCAAACTCCCCACGCTTCACAGGGCGATGCAATTTGGAGGGCAGGTGTGTTTTGAAGTGATGTGAAGTGTGTTAGCCTACAGGCGTTACACACTTAGAAAACGATACATTATCCAGCAGGAAACTCAGTCAACTGCCACTAGTAACACCTGTACCTGATTATCGAAGAAAGAGAGGAAATAGTTCTGCCTCTATCATGTTGCTCCTAAATCCAGATCAAACACAAGAGAAGGCAGCTGAGGGATGCTTAAATAGTGCTGCATGAAAACGAAGTGCAAACAAAGTGCCCATTAAATAAAGAAGCAATTTCTAATGGACTGCATGAGTCACTTAATGGCGCCCAGTACTCCCAAAGAAAACAGAGAAGAGCTGCTTACTTAGGAGGCCCCGCAATGTACCTTGTGCCTTATAATTTACCTGGGCATTTTTTGTTTAACATTCCATATGAGGCACGAAATATCATTTTTAGAAATGCTTCTGCTATCCTTAATAAAATGGCTACTTCATTGTGGGGAGTGTTGAAATAGTCACGAAAATTATATTTTTTAAATTTGAAGATGATTGTAGATTCACATGCAACTTGAGAAAGAATGCAGAGAGATTACCTATAGCCTTTACTTAGTTTCGCATATTGATAACATCTTGCAGAACTAGAGAATATCACAACCAGAGTACTGATAGTGGTACGGTCAGATACAGAACATTTTCATCACAAGGATCTCACTCGTGGTGATCTTTTATAGCCACACCCACTTCCATCAACCCTTACCCAACCCTTAATCCCTAGCAACCACTAATGGGTTGCTTTTATAAATTTGTCACTTCAAGAATGTCATAAAGTAAATGTAATCATGTAAGTGACCTTTTAAGGTTGTTTTTTTCACTTGGCAAAATTCTCCAGATTCATTCAGATTGTCGCATATGCCAGCAATTGTTCCTTTTAGCTGTCGAGTGGTGTTCCATGGTATAAATGGACCGATTTGTTTAACCCTTCACTCATTAGAAGATACGTAGGTTACTTACAATTTTGGGCTCTTGCAAATAAATCTGCTGTATTTTCTCCCAGTCTGTAGTTTTTCTTTTCAAGTATTTCACAGGGTAAAAGTTTTAAATTTTGACAACACCCAATTTATTATTTTTTTGTTTTCTAGATTATGCTTTTGAAATCAAGCCTAAAATCTCTTTGCTTCATCTGAGATGCTAAAGGATTTCTCCTATATTTTTTTCTAAAATGTTCATAGTTTTATGTTTTACATGTAAGTCCAGGATCCATCTGGAGTTAATTTTGCATGAGGTATATAGTTTGTCAGTTTCATTTTTGACCTGGGGACACACAATTTTTCTAGCACTATTTATTGACAAGCGTTCTTTCCTCCCCAGAAATGCTTTACACCTTAGCCAAAAATCAGTTGGGCGTATCTATCTGTGTTGTCTTATTTCCGAGTTCTCCACTCCACTTCAGTGACCCATGCTTCTTTCCCTCCATCACCACCCAGTCCTAATTGCTGTAGCCGAGGCTTAAAATTGGATAGAATGATTCCTTCCATTTAATTCTCCTTTTCAAAATTATTTTGATTATCCCACAGTCTGTGCTTTTCATGTAAATTTTAGGATAATCCTAGCAATGCCTACAAAATAATCTTACTTAGCTTGTGATAGGTACTGCATTAAACCTGTCTATCAATGTGAGGAGAATTGACATATTTAGTATGTTGTCTTCCAAGTCACAATATAATATGTTTCTCAATTTACTTAAATCTTTATTTCTTTCATCAGCATTGTGTAATTTTCAGCATACAAATCCTAGATATGTCTTGTTAGATTTGTTCCTAAATATTTAATTTTTTGAGGAATTGTAAAAGGTGATGTATTTTTAATTTTGATGTCTCCATGCTTATTGTTAGTATATACAAACACAATAGATTCTTTGTCTGTTTCTCCTTTCACCCAGCAACATTGATGATGAAGTCACTCTTTAGTTATAAGAGTTTTTTCTTTAAAAAAAAAAAACAGATTCTTTGGGATTTTCTGTGTTTATGGTCATATTATCTGCAAATACAGACCTATTTTTCCAAGAGCATTTTAAATCAGAAATGGGTATCGAATATTATCAAATACTCTTTCTGCATCGGTTGCTGTTCATGAGATTTTTCCTCTTTGGCCTGTTGATATGATGGATTGCTGCCGTAAAAGCACACGGAATTTAACTAGGTATTGGTATGACACACAGACATGAAAATGACTGTCACGAAAGAAGAAATTTGCTCTGTTCAGATCCCTAGAAATGGGAGTGTGGCACACCACACAGCAGGGGGCGCACGGGGGAACTCCAGGATTAGTCAGGAGGAAGAGGATGTGAGGAGGAGGAAACTGGGGCAAGAGGCTTCATTGTGGTTTTCATGGGAAGGAATGGGCCAGGCAGGGAAAGGAGGCTCAGCTGGTTGAGGACTGACTGGTTTAAGTATCAGTGGGCTTCTGGGCACAGGGCCTGTCCCCAGCTGGCTACTACCTGACACTAGGAAGGGCAATAAGGGCAGAGTGTATGAGCCCAGAAGATGAGGGAGTTGGGGATCTTCATGCTCGATTGGTTAGTTTGCATGCGAAAGGAGTGCTCTCAAGACTAGTCATTTACCACCCCTGGTAATTAGCTAACTGAGGTGCAGTCGCTTTCTAGTCAGCAAGGCACCAGGTATCAAAACTTCAGATACAAAAACCAGAAAGTGTGGTTAATACACTAGTTTAATTGATTTGTAAATATTGAGCTAGTCTTGCATCCATGGAATAAAACCCCACTTGATCATTGGGTATAATTCTTTTAACAAAGTGCTGAATTCTAGGATTTCCAGCGAAGATGGAGTCATAGGTAGATAAACTTTGCCTTTTCACACAACCAAAAGAGGGAAAACAATAAATTTATAAACAAAAATAACCAGAACTGCCATGGAAGTCTGACAACCAAGGAATAAAGAAGAAATGTTCATCCAGACTGGTAGGAGGGGAGGGGATGGGCAGCTGGGGTGGAGAGAAAGCATGGCAAGGTGGCAGCTGAAGGACCGGGGCAGGTGAGGCATTGGCTGGTGGTCTAGGTGGCCCCACATTTGCATGTGGATAAACTGGGAGGAAAAACAAAGGAGTGAGACAGACCATGCAACCCAGGGTTCCAGTGTGGGAAATAAAACCTCAAAACCTCTGATTATAAAAATCTGTGGAGGTTGAGACAGTGGAAGAAACTTTCAGTCTCACAGGAGAGTTTGTTGGAAAGACCCACAGGGTCTTAGAACATACACAAACCCATCCGCCCAGGAATCAGCACCAGAAGGGTCCAATATGCTTGTGGGTAAAAGAGGAAGTGAATGAAAGCCAGCTGAGAGCTAAGCAAGTAGCATTGTTCCCTCTGTGACCTCCACCCACATATAGGGCCACAACACAGTGACTTGTGTTTCCCCCAAATACCTAAGGCTCCACCCCTTACTACATAACAGACCTGCTGAAACATAAAAATATGGCCCAAATGAAAGACCAAATCAAAACTCCAAAAATAGAACTAAGTGATGAAGGGATAGCCAACTTATCAGATGCACAATCCAAAACACTGGTAATCAGGATCCTCACAGAGTTCATTGAGTATGGGAGGAAAACAGAGGAAGAAGTGAAGACTATGCAAAGTGAAATAAAGGAAAATGTACAGGGAACCAAGAGTGAAGGGAAGTAAACTGGGATCCAAATCAACAGTTTGGAGCAGAAGGAAGAAATAAACATTCAAGCAGAGCAAAATGGAGAAATAAGAATACAAAAACAATGAGGAGAGGCTTAGGAACACCCAGGACAACCTTAAATGTTCCAACAGCTGAATCATAGGGGTGCCAGAAGGAGAAGAGGAAGAGCAAGAAATTGAAAACTTATTTGAAAAAATAATGAAGAAGAACTTCCCCAATCTGGCAAAGGAAATAGACTTCCAGGAAGTCCAAGAAGCTCAGAGAGTCCCAAAGAAGTTGGACCCAAAGAGGAACACACCAAGGCACATCATCATTAAGTTACCCGAGATTAAATATACAGAGAGAATTCTAAAAGAAACAAGAGAAAAGGAGACAGTTACCTACAAAAGATTTTCCATAAGCAGCTGATTTCTCAAAAGAAAACTTGTAAGCAAAAAGGGGTTGGAAAGAAGTATTCCAAGTCATGAAAAGCAAGGACCTACATCCAAGATTGCTCTGTCCAGCAAAGCTATTATTTAGAATGGAAGGGAAGATAAAATGCTTCCCAGATAGGGTCAAGTTAAGGAAGTTCATCATCACCAAGCTCTTATTATATGAAATGTTAAAGGAAATTATCTAAGAAAAAAAAGATGATCTAATATATGAACAGTAAAATGACAACTGACTCACAACTATCAACAACTGAACCTAAAAATAACAAAACAAAAACCTAAGCAAACAACTAGGACAGCAACAGAATCACCAGAAATGGGGATCATGTGGAGTGTTATCACAGGGGATGGGGAGAAATGGGGGAAAGAGCACAGGGAACATTAGCATAAATGGTAGGTACAAAATAGACAGGGAAAGGTTAAGAATAGTATAGGAAATGGAAAAGCCAAAGAACTTACATGTACAACCCATGGACGTGAACTAAGATGGGAGAATGTTGGTGGGAGGAGGGTTTAGGGTGGAGGGGAATGAAGGGAAGAAACAGAATGGGACAACTGTAATAGCATAACCAATAAAATACATTTAAAAACATAGTGCTGAATTGTACTTGGTAATATTTTGTTAGGGATTTTTTCATCTATATTGATAAAGGATATTATTGGTCTGCAATTTTGTTTTTTGGAACCGTGTTTGTTTTGCTTTGGTATCAGGGCAACATTAGCTTCATACATACATCGGGAGTGTTCCCTTCTATTTTCTGAAAGAGATTGTGTAGAATTGGTGGGAACTCTTTCAAGGTTTAGTGGAATCTTTTAGTGAAACTATCTGAGCCTGCAGATTCATATTTGATTACCTTATAAATTACAAATTTAATCTTTTTAATAGTTAAGTGCTATTTGAGTTAGGTAGTTTATATTAAGTGAGTTGTGGTAGTTTGTGCTTTGTGAGGAATTGATCCATTTCTTCTCAGTTGCCAAAAATACGCATGTGTGGAATTGTTCGTAGTATTCCCTGATTATTGTCTTTGATGTCTGGAGAGTGCAGCAATATCTGCTATCTTATTCCAAATGTTGGTAATTTGTGACATCTCGTGGCTTCTCTGTAAGTCTTGTTACAAGTTTATTTTAGTGACCTTTTAAAAGAATCTGCTGTTTGTTTCATTGATTTTCTTGACTTTTTCTATTTTAACAACTCTGTTAAAATCAACTGTTAATTTCTGATCCTTATTATTTTTTTCTCTTTGATTTGATTTATTTTGCTCTTCTTTTTCTACATTCTTGAGATGAGGGCTTCAATGATTGATTCAAGAGTTTTCCTCTCTTTTTATATTTGCTGTAAATATCCCTGTCAGCACTGCTTTAACTGTGTACCCCACATTTTGAGGTTTCATTTTCACTCAATTCCATGTATTTTAAAAATTTCCCTTGAACTTGTCTGACCCATTCATGAATTATTGAAAGGTGGGTTCTGTAGTTTCGAAGTGTTTGGAAACTTTCCCATTATGTTTCGGGTGTCAATTTCCACTTTATTTCATTATGAACAGAGAACATACTGTGTATTATTTTGCTTCTTTTAAAATTGTTGAGGTTTGTTTTATGGCCCAGATATGGTCTATCTTGTTACAGGTTTTACAGGCGATTAAAAAGAAAGTGTGTTCTTTTGGTGCTGGATGGAGTGTTTTAAACATACCAATGAAATTATGTTCACGAATGGTGCCATTGAGTTCTTTTATATCCTGCCTGAATTTCTGTTCAGAAGTCTATCTGCTGTCGATAGAGGGATATTTAAGTCACCGATAATAATTGTGGATTTGTGTATTTCTTCTTTGACTTCTACCAGTCTTTGTTTCATACACCCTGCAGCTGCTATAGTTAGATTTGAAGTGAATTTCTTTTAGACACCGTGTATAGTGGGTCATGTTGCTCAACCCACTCTGTCAACCTCTATCTTTTAATTCAGACCAATTTAAATTAATTATTAATCTATTAGGGCTTAAATTTGCTATTTTATGTTTTCTTTTGTATTTGTTCTTTCTGTTTTGTATTTCTATTTTCTCCTTCTTGCCTTCCACTAAGTTACTTGTACTACTTACTAGTATTCTATTTTTATTTATCTGTGGTGTTATTGAGTATAAATCTTTGTATAGCTTCTTTAGCAATTCTGTAAGTATTGCATTATACATATATAACTGATCAATCTATTGACATCAAAATTTTAGGAGTTCAAGTCTAAAAACTTTATCTTCCTTTACTTTCTTTTCTCTCCCCAATTTATATGACTGTCTTAAAACACATACATTGGGAACCACATCAGACAGTGTTATGACTTTTATTTCAATCAGAAAACTTAAGAAGAAAAGAAAAACCTTATCCTATTTAACTATATTTTTGGTTGCTGTGTCCTTCCTTTCTTCTCGATGACCCAAGATTCTATTTATCATTTTCCTTCTGTTTAAGAGAACTTCCTCACATCATTCTTTTGGGGTTGGTCTGCTGTCAACAGATTTGCTTGATTTCCCTTCACCTGAGAATTTCTTAAACTGCTCATTCCCAAAGGATATGTTGTTGGATATAGCATCCTAGATTGATAGTTCTTTTTTCAGCACCAAAAAAAAAATATTTTGCCACCTCCATCTAGCCTCCATGGTTTCTGATGAGAAATCCACTGCCATTACAAGATCATTTTTTTCTCCTCTGGCTTCAGTCAATACTTTATCTTTAGTTTTCGAATATATAGTTATGATGTGTCTTGGCATCAGTTTACTTGAGGTTCTACTCTTTGGTGTTTGTTTACATAGCTGCTCCAAACTATAGGTTTAAGTTTCTGGCTAAATTTTGGAAGTTTAAAGACACTTTTTCTTGGTGATTCCCAGTCCTGCCCTCTTTCTCCTCTCTTTCCAGGACCCTGATGTCACAAATGTTAGATCTTTGTTGTAAGCCCAACCGGTCCCTGAGGCTCCCCTCACTGTTTTCAGGCATATTTGCTCTTTGTTCATGTAGGATAATTTCTATTGTATCTTTTGTTCACCAACTTTTTCCTCTGTCCTTTCCACCCTACTGCTGAGCACATCTGCTGAGCTTTTTTGTTGTTGTAATAGTATTTTTGGTTCAAAATTTTATTGTGTATTTCTTTATATTTTGTATTTCTTTGCTAAGAGTATTTGTTTCTTTGCTGAGATTTTTCTACTTTTTTTCATGTGTGTTTATAATTGCCTGGTAATTTAAAATCTTTGTTAAGTAATTCTAACATCTGTCATTTGGCATGGATCTTATTAGTTGTTTCATTCAGTTTGAGGTCATCCAAGTTCTTGGTATAAATAATAATTTTTTTAAGTTTTAAACTGGACATTTTATGTGAGTGAGAAATAGAGCTTAATAGTTTTAAATAACAAAAAGCAGAGCTTGTATGTTACCATAGTGTAATCCAGCCCTTCCTGAATGAGAGCAAATAGTAAGAGTATGTCTTTAACACTGAGAATATACAAAAATATTTCTTTCCTTCTTTTTTGTCTTATTATATATATATTTTTTCAAATAACATTTTATCTTCTTTTTATTTTTTAGAGTGGGTTCTTTTTTGTAACAAGGAAATTAATAAAAGTAATTTAAACAAGGGGGAAAGACAAATTTTATACTTTGAGCGTTTATAATTTGAAATGATACTATATTTTATTGATAAATGCATAGAATATGCAACTATTAATACCATTTTGTGGCACCCAGGGTGTGTTCTCAGTGCATACTCTTCAGTTGCTAAGAACACAGAACAACAAAGCGTTACACTGCCATTGAATCAAGGCATACCATCTGGAGCTGGGTCTGCTCCAGCCCCTAAGAAAGGCACCTCCCTGAGGGTGGAGGGACCTCTCGGGGTCCTGAGAGACATGTGTGTGACAGACAATGTCCCTTCTAGTGCAGTTTGCTAATGAGCCCGGGCTACATGACCAACAATGGTGGGTGTAGTGTTGTGTGTGCTCATTTTCCCTCCCTCACCTTTCTCTTTGCATAACACACACATATATACACAAGCACCATTATTATTAATAATATGGTCAGGCTCGTTTGAGAATACCTGGAATATTCGCACATTGCCTTTATTGCACAGAAGGCTTTTCATTTGAGTTTTATAGATAAAACTTGAAGGAAAGTGATCCTGTTTCTAATATTGTTACCGAACAGAGGCCCAAGGGGGGGTGCAGTATTTTGCCCACCGAGGGATGCCAAAAACTGCTACAGAACAACAAGGGCCCCTCCCAAGGACAGTATACTAATACCTACTGGGCTCGTCTATCCGCTGCCAAAGGAAAGACATCTCTCAATGCCAGAGATTTGTGAAAAGGAAAGGAAAGGTTTATTTAAAGCTGTACCGACTTAAAGCAGTGACCCGATGTCCCCATAAAAATATCAGAGTACTTTAGGATAACCACAGATGCCCACACCACTTCCTTCTCCCCCTGCCCTAACTCCGGGGTACTGTAAATCAGGAAAAGAAGCACACGTCTGTGTTCCCAGGCCACTGGTATTGTCAGCTGTGTCGCTGCCCAGGCAGAATCTCCAGTTAATCCAAAGTCACGCGGCACCTTCTCACGGTCCACTGGCAAGAGTTCTTCACACCCATTTTTCCAGGCAAAGTCTCTTGCTTCCCAGGCCACTCGGCCAAAGGGAGCACCCCAAAGCCGTGTGGGCCTCTTCTACCAGAGCTGCAGGGGTCTGCACTCTGACCAAAAGTGTGTGGCTTTCTTCTTCACCTGGCTGCAGGGATCTCCATTCTGGAAAAGCTGTGTGGTTTTCCCTTTCACCTGGGAAAGAGGGGGTCTGCACTCTGTTGAAACCGCATGGCTCTCCTTTCACCTCGGCAAGAGGGGGTCTTAACACTGCTGAAACCTCCTGGCTCTCTCTTTCACCTGGGCAAGAGGGGGTCCGAAGCCTACTAAAGCCGCACGGCTCTCTCTCCAATGGCTGCCATGTCTGGGGTTAAATCCCTGAGCCAGTCTTCCTCTGTACCCCTATTCCCGACTCCTCCCACGATCAGTTACACCTGCCAGTATTTCTGTATTATTACAAGTTTACTGGGCTGCCATCATTAGTCTGGGCAGGTACAGTCCCGTGAACTATTGCTATGCAAAACAGCTCTCAATGGCCCTGTTCCATTTGTCCCTTCCCCCTGGCAGGGGAGGGGGGGTGAGGACATCTTAATATTTCTATCCATTATTCCTATATACCTTGAGTTCTGGACACCATTCCAAATCTTTTTTTAGGGCCCCCCTCCTGACTGTACCCTGTTACAGTATGGCCCAAACCTAGAAGTCTGAAGCCTAGGATTTTCCATGCATGTATCTGCACATGATAGCTGGCTGATCTGAAGGAGATTACTAAAAGCCCAGTGGGTCTTTGAGCTAGCGGACTGAAAGCCAAGGCCAACCTAGAGGGAACTGACAGGATCTCCGGCCTGTATTTTATCTTTTAACCTCCTTCGGCACCAATAGAAGACAGTTTTGATGTCTTTGATGACTGATGTTCCATAAACTAAAACCAAGGGCCTCTAGATATTTTTAAAACGTTAATCTTTTCTTGGAGATTTTTGCCTATCGCCTCTTGAGTGTTACTTATAGAGTTTTCTTCCACTTTACTAACCTAGAAATGTATAATACAACAGACTCTTAGCAGAAATAAAAATCTTATTGGTCTTACTAAAAAAGACTGTAAAACCCAGGATTTATAGATAAACCTTTTCTTCTTGTTCCTCTTCTAAAGCTCCTTAGAACCCATGTTTAGTGTGTGGGAAAGTGAATTATACTTCTGAATAACAAGTTCCAAAGGACCAAATCGAATAAAACTAAAGTCTGGCATTTACTACAAAGGAAAAACTTTGGAGAATGGCTTTTTTTTTTGAACCAAATATTTTTTAGATCCCAAACTGTCCCCAAAAGAGAAGAGAAAAGACTACCTTATTAAGAACTTTTGTATTTCTCAATTCATATTTGGAACAGTGAGAGATTCTGGCAAATGTACCAGTTAGTATAAATGGTCTCTTTACCTTCACTTGGTGGTTTCATCAAGTTTTTTTTAAATAAAAGAAACAAAAATAAATAAATACCCTGCAAAACAAAGACCTTTATTGAAATTGTCTAGTGTGGACTGTAAAATATTTAATTTCTTTGTACTCTGTACAATGTCTAGATAGAGGTAAAATTCCTTTCAGGTTTTTCAAATTTCAGGTTTTTCAAATTTCAGGTTTTTCAAGAACTGTCCCTTCAGCACAGTCTTACTAAAAACCAGGTCTTGGTGTGAAAGATGGTGAAAGATCCCGAAGACGCAGAGGGTTCTGAAAACAAGTTAATAACCTCTTCCCACGTTCCTAAAAAACGACCTCAGCAAGACATTTCAGACACTGCAGGAAGCAGCTAGGGTGTCTGAAAGGTGAGCGCTGACAGCCGGGTGCTTCGCTCTCCTCTCAGCTTGCTGACAATTGACAAAATTATTTGTTGCAGTGAAATTGATTGCCAACCCACTTGGCAATTCAAATGGCATTAGATGTTCCCTCCTTTTAAAAATTCTATTAACCAAGATGAGCTGTCTGGGGAAGCTCCTCATCGGGACCTCAGGACTTGGTATGGTGGGTGGGACGAGCTCACACTGTCTGAGCAAGGTGCCTTATCCTGTGAATCTAATTAGCACGGAGAGCAGCTTCTCAGCTTCCAAAACACAAGCTCGTGCCCTAATCTGGATTCCAAAATTGGAATCATTTTCAAAAGGCTCTTATTTCCTGATACTTACAAAATGTGTTGATCTGCAGAAAAAGAGGACCTCCATTAGGAGAATGGACTAGCCCGTCGTCAATCAACAAGTATCTTTTCTCTGGGTTCCACTGTGTAGGTGGCAGGGTGAGGGGAGGACCCAGTTCAGTAACCGGCGAAAAAGTGCTCGTAAGGGTAATGTAGGTTCCAGAGAGCCTTTGAAAATCTTTTCCAACCGTTTTCTACGGAGTCCTCACTTTGCTGGGAAGTACAGCCATTGTCATGGTAATCCGTGGGGAGGGTTGGAGCAGAAGAGCAGGGAGATCTTGTGGCCTGGGCTCCTGGAGGCCGAAGCCTGGGATCCTCAATGCCACAAAGAATCCTGACCCCTCCCATTCAGGCTGTATTAGCTCCTGCCATGTGGGCCTTAACGTACTTGCGTCTTGGAAAAGACAGTCCTGACGCCCGTGCAGGATTTTTAAGTTGTGGAGTCAATGGGGTGGGGGCAGGGGCAAGGAGAAGAGAGGAAACCTTAACCGATGAGAAGCGGTGCGTTCGCTGTCTTTTCCCACCCTCAGCGAGGCCTTCAGAGAGAAGACACAAGTTGTTCTCAGGACTGCAGCTCTGCGGGGCCAGCCCAGCCTCGAGCGCCCGCTGACCGCCCTGTGTTTCTCTTTCCACCCCAGGACAGCTTTCCTGCCCGCTTCGGAGGCGTCCATTTTGTCAACCAGCCCTGGTACATTCATGCCTTGTACACGCTCATCAAGCCATTTCTTAAGGACAAGACCAGGAAGCGGGTAAGGAAAAGAAATGCCCAATGCCTACTAGGAATGAAGGCGGGCAGGGTGAATTACAGTGCCCNGCCCATGCAGGATTTTTAAGTTGTGGAGTCAACGGGGTGGGGGCAGGGGCAAGGAGAAGAGAGGAAACCTTAACCGATGAGAAGCGGTGCGTTCGCTGTCTTTCCCCACCCTCAGCGAGGCCTTCAGAGAGAAGACACAAGTTGTTCTCAGGACTGCAGCTCTGCGGGGCCAGCCCAGCCTCGAGCGCCTGCTGACCGCCCTGTGTTTCTCTTTCCACCCCAGGACAGCTTTCCTGCCCGCTTCGGAGGCGTCCATTTTGTCAACCAGCCCTGGTACATTCATGCCTTGTACACGCTCATCAAGCCATTTCTTAAGGACAAGACCAGGAAGCGGGTAAGGAAAAGAAATGCCCAATGCCTACTAGGAATGAAGGCGGGCAGGGTGAATTACAGTGCCCCTCAATCTCTCACTCTCTCCTTCTCTCCTCATTTTTCTCTGTGGTTTTGCTGCTTTTCTACAGTCCCTGAGCGTTTGAGCCTCAGCTGGAGTTTGAAAATGGCCTGGATTCAATCAATAATTTAGCAGAACTGGGTTATTTTCAGAGTCCCGGTGACAAACTGAAGGAAACGATGAAGGCATGCTGCAAACACCAGATGCCCATTTTACTGCAAATGATTCTGGGAGCCATGAGGTCAAACAGCTTCCTGTCATTGGAATATTTTAATAGCCAGCATTCTGCCCTGCAAATGTAATATCATGATGAAGAATATTTATAGTTTATTTTTTCCTGAGGACACTTGGGTCATAGCTGCCAAATCCATCACCTTTGAGGCTGGGGAAACATTCTTCATTAGAAATAAGAATGAAGAAGGCTTTTAAAGTCTTGATTGTATCAGCTGATGACATTTGAGAAGCTGGCCTTATTTATGGCTTTCTGATTAGTTGAGAAACTGAACATTCGCTGACTGCTCTGAATCTATTTCCTCATTTATAAAATGGGGTTACTAATGCCCACTTTACGGAGCTGCTCAAGTAATTAAGTGTGACAGCCCAGGAAAACAGTTAGAAGAACACCACACGTGTAGGAGAGACTCAGTGGCTGTGATTTTTTTTTTTTTTTTTTACCATTTAGCTCCCTCTTCTTTCAAGCTTTCTGATGTTGGCTACTTTCTTGGATCAGGAGCAACACCTCTGAAGGGTACCTGGCCAGGGGCATTCTTATAGCATCTTAAGTGTGCCCCTCTAATGGAGGCCCCTGATGATGTGAGGGAACCCCCCTGCCATGCGCCGCCCCCCCAAGTCTTCAGGTTCCTACCTCCTAGACCACAGATGCTTCCAGGTCCTTAGGAACACTGCACTAGGGTACAGGAGGAGTCATTCTGCTGTCACTAAACAAACGTGGAATTGGGCATTAGGACTAGTCAACCTCAGGAGGCAGAGACATTCTGGGACATTTTACAATCAGTCCGGGGCTCAGGATAGTGCTAAGGACAGAGATGTGCTCTAGACTGTTTCCAATGTAGTTCAGGCTTCCCACTGGCATCATCTTCTACTCAGGAAGGAGCCAGCAAGAATTCCTCCCACCAAACAATCAACATCTGGCACTATGCCATAGAAGGTAGTTTCTGGAGCTCAGAGTGCAGGACAGAATTGTACAGGTGGAATGTCCAATGTCCTTCCTGTTGAGCTTCTCTGTCCCATGGAACCTCTGGGGAAGGGCCAGTTTCCAAAGCTCTCCTTGTCCTTCAAAGAACCAGAGGTGTGGAGCAGGTGGATACAAATGTTTGCTCTTAATAGCAGGCTGGTGTTTAGGTCCAACTTTTCTACATTTTGAATACTACAGTTCCTCCTGTCAGGTGTTTCTCAAAAGCCAGAGCATGTAAATTTCTTCAAAAGAAATAATTAGTATTAAAATGTGGTCACACCCAATCCACTGTCAGAAAATATACAGTTTTCTGCAATGCTACAGCTTTCTTCTGATGAACTTTAGCACTTAGCTTCTTTCCCCTTCTTCTTTAAATGATGCCATTAGATCTTAAGTTAAAACCAGTACAACAGGAGAAGGTAGTAAGTGTTTATTATATATTAATAAGGTATCCTGTAATATAGTATGCCGTTAGTATAATACAATATAGTACTTACATAGTATGTTATGGTACTGTGTTTACATCTTCTGAAAATCACACGTACAAGTCATAATAATTAACTGGGGGGGGTGTACATTTGTGATGGCCCTATACTTATGTGTATTGAGCCTGCAGCATGAAGAAGTGTGGAAACAAATGTCATTACACAGGTGTACTTTAAATACACTTCCAGGAGTCAACTCCTAAATTGCAGGCAGTGGTAATTATCAGCCTGTGGCTTATCTATCCACTTTGTGCATTTGTATAAAAATACTTCTAATTTGGGGGTGTTTTCTCCCCTGCTTGACCAGTTTCCCTCACCATCCATTATATGTTTAGAAGCTGCAACCCTGTTTGGTGATTAGCCCTCGGTCCAGACACGATTGGGAAGTGGCTGCAATACTATTCCACAATAAAGTCCCAGGCCACACTTGTCAATTTTGTTGACTAAGAATTGTTTGAACTTTTACCTTGTGCCCACGTGACCTTGGGAGCTAGGAGCATATTAGAAGAGTAAGAAAACACCATCTTTTTCTCTGGGCATCTTTCTCTTCCTTTTGTCCAGCAAGGCATAAATGAACAAATCACCAAAAAAAAAAAAAAATAGAAGTCAGCAGCTAATAAGAAGTTAATTGGGGGCAGGAAGTTGGAGAACCAGAGCAAGCAGGTGTCGCTGGGAGAGACTTGGGAAGAAGCTGCTGCTTGTTGTGGGCCTGGGAATAATGGGGAGCATTGAGGAGGTACACAGGGTGGAGAATGTTCCAGGGGAGGGAAGAGAGCAATGCACAGGTGCATGGAAGCATGGCGGGGGCGTGGGTGGTCTACCTCACTGCTCTTTTCCCCAGCAGGGATCATTAGGGATGACTATCTGTGTAAATTTTGGGCCCTGGCCAAATAATACCCAATTTGTTCCTGAACTTCACTTTTAAGGACTATTAAATTGGCCCCTTTTCTGAGCAATAAATTAACATTTCATAAAGGCGAAGCCATAGACATAAAACTGAATGCCTCTTTAAACACCGCAATCAACAGCAGCACATCCAATTTGTCATTGTTCAATAGTGTATTAGCTTAAATACTCGGTTATATGTTTTGGATTTTTTAATCGCTAACTATTTTCTTTCTTTCCAGATTTTCCTGCATGGGAACAATTTAAACAGCCTTCACCAGCTAATACACCCTGAATTTTTGCCCTCGGAATTTGGAGGAACCCTTCCTCCCTATGACATGGGAACTTGGGCGCGGACATTACTCGGTCCTGACTACAGCGACGAAAATGACTATACTCACACTTCCTACAATGCGATGCACGTGAAACACACATCCTCCAATCTGGAGAGGGAGTGCTCACCCAAGCCGATGAAGAGGTAAGGCCTGGTTCATCAGAGGCTCCCAGTCAGAGGTCAATGGGCATTTTTGATTTAGGCCTATTGTGGGTTAAGTAATCGAAAACTTTGATGGGCATAGAACTTTAAAAAATTGCAATAAATACATTCTTAGCTGATTTCATCAGATATGGAAGCAAATGGAGCTTGGATGACCCAGAAATATTGTTGTCCTGTTGTGTTAAAAACAACCTGGAAAGGCTAGGACCTCACTTTGCCATGGTTACAGCCTGAGTTTCTAAGGAGTCTGTTACATTAGTCTATCCATATAGACTACCAGAGTCTATCCATATAAAGACACATGGACTGAGGTGCTGGACTTTTGAGACAGAGTGGATGGAAAAGCAACCTGCTAGAAAACCTCCCTACATCCATGTACGTGGAACCATTTATTGAGCATTTAGTTGGCTGTAGACACTGATCAGACACTGGGAGTACAAATAAGATTAAAACATCAAAAGAATGGAGAAGTGGCCCTGGGGGAGACCTGCCTAGTCAGACTTCCAGGAACCTATTTTTAAAGTGGTGAGGTCGACCTGAGCTCTAAAGGCTGAAAATCACCATCCCAGGCTTTAAAAGGGGGGGAAAGACATTCCAAGCAGAAGGAGACAGTCAGAGGCTTAGAGGCATTAGAGAGATGGGGCAGACAGGTGTGCAGGGGTTAGTGTGGCAGACAGGTGTGCAGGGGTTAGTGTGGCAGACAGGTGTGCAGGGGTTAGTGGGGCAGACAGGTGTGCAGGGGTTAGTGGGGCAGACAGGTGTGCAGGAGGGGGTGGGGGATGATGGTGGACAGGTCTAAAGTTCCAGAGATTGTTGTATCCAGGTGGTGAAGTATGTTGCATACCGTGCCATGGAAGAGGATTTTTTTAAAAAATTGATATACAAATAATATATGAGTGCTGTCTTATTGTATAAAGTAAAACCTTATTTTTAAGGCTACATTCTCCTTCAACTACTCTCCTTAATCCCAGTCTCTCTCCATAGGTAACTGCTGTTATCAGGCTGGGGCAGACCCTTCCACTCGATTTTCTATACAGTACGGTGTCTTCACTGGCTAGGGCTACAGTGCCACAGTGCCACAGACTAGGTTTCTTAAACAACAAAAATTTATTTTCTCTTGGTTCTGGAGGCCACAAGTCCAAGATCAAGGTGTTGGCAGGGTTAGTGTCTTCTGAGGCCTCTCTTCTTGGCTTGCAGGTGACCCTCTTCTCCTTGTGTCTTCACATGTTCGTCCCTCTTCTCATAGGGACATCAATCATATTAGATTAGGGCCCACCTCACTTGCCCTTAATTACCTGTTTCAAGATTTTGTATCCAAATGTAGACAGTTTGAGGCCCTGAGGGTTAGGACTTAAACATACAGATTTTGGGTGGCTATCCTCCATCCCATAACCTATAGTTATATAACATTTTTCTGTTAGTAAATCTAGACTTAGCTTATGCTTTCAATAGCACATAGCGCTCCAGAACATGAATCAATGAGAGTAGCCATTTCTTTGTTGGCAGACATTTAGGCTTTAATCTTCTCCATTCCACACAAGGCTCCATGAATGTCCTTGACGTGCCTCTTCGTTCTCACAGGAAAGTACTTCTGGGTAGACTTGGAGCCCGGAAGTGGCTGGGGCAGTGGGCGTGTGCATTTTTAATTTTAGTCCACACTGCCTCGAGGCTCTCCAAAGCAACCATACTAATTGCCACTCCCACCAGGAATGTGTGAGACTCTCCCTCCCCAAACTCTTGAAAAGTACTTAATGTTATCTAACTTTTAGTTTAATCATAATCCATTTGGTGGGACAACTCTACGTCATTGTTTCCATTTGGATTTCCCCATCAGTCATAGTGAAGCAGAGAAATGACATACTGAGGTCTGAGTTGGATAAGGCTCATGGAATCAGCAGGGAGTGGAGATGACCAGCCGTCAGAGTGCTGATACAGGGCTCAGTGGGCACAGGAGGGTCAGAGCGGGTGCAGAAGCAGCAGAAGACTGGCAGAATTCTGCAGAGGTCTGGGGAAGGCGGGTGTCACTGATGGGGTCTCCGGCAGACGAGTGGGCTTAAGTTGGTGTCCCAGACCCAGAAAGTGCCTCCAGGAGGAGCATCTCTGCATTTCCTGCTTCACTGGAAATATTATACTCAAATGCCTAGAAAGCCTCTCTTCTGGGACTGGAAGCCTGTGAAAATGCATTCATTGTCCGAGAGGCTGATTTTGTGTCTCTACAGTGAAGGGACTGACCTTGATGGTATGAGTGAAATTGTCTGGTCTGGGTTCCAACTTACTGTCAGGCAGGGGGATGCTCAATATGAAAATTGTAACAACTCAACTCACCCCACTAACACTCTTTTGGTCACTTTACCTACATCGTTAAGTCTTTAAGTCCTCACCACAACTACATGAGAAAGATAGGATCATTATTCCCATTTTACAAATGAGGAAACAGACACAGAGAGGTTAGGTAACTACCCAAGGTCACACAGCAAGTGAATGGCCAAGCTGGGATTCTGACCAACGCAGGCTGGCTCCATGCTCGTGTTCGTGTCCTCGGTAACATAAGGCATACGGCCTGCTTTTCCTCATACAGCCTATCCTCAGCTCTAGTGCCAACCCTCTCACCTCTATGGTGACAATGACACCTTATGCAGCCTGTCCCTGCCTGACCTCTAGAGTCTTAAATAAGGCCATCATACTCTTATCTATGTCTGAGCTTCCAAAGTCAAGTGGTATAAAATAGGAATGTGCCACTGTTCAGGTGACCAGGCACAGAGTTACATCTCTTTGACAAGACACATCCTGACTCCAAGTTTCACCCCTGAGTTGATATTGAGGGTCAGTGGAGGTGACGGCTTTCATTATTATGGTGAGAGGGTAAAATCTTTATCTACTTCTTATTTCATCTTAACATCTTTGCAAGAGTCTAACAGTGTCCAACACTCAGCGGGTATGCTATGCATGCTTGCCACGTATGAATTCATGTTTAATGAAAGATGCTATCTCCAAAATCCATCCTTGGTGCATTTATCCAATTGCTTCAACCAAATCATTAGCACTCAAATGGAGAGTTGATTTACCCTGGCTTTCCCAAGGCTGTCATGGATCCTGCCTTATAAGATCCTGGTAGAGATAAGACCTGCACACAAATAACTGCAGGACACCACAGAACGGGAGAGGCATTGTACTTTAAAGGAGGTGTAAGGACCTTCTCAGTGTTCTGAGGAAGCATCCACTAATTTCAACCAGGAAGATGTTTGAGAAGGCCTCGTGGAGGGACTCAGAGCTGACATGGGTTTTGGAGGCGCAGGGGCATGAGAGGGATGCCACGTTGCCTACACATCTCACAGCATTACTGGGGCCACCAAGGTGTCCTGCTTACTCTTGCTGCCTTTGCTGCAACACCCTTGACCCTTTGCTTGGGTATTTGAGGCATCAGCAGGATGGACAGTGAGAGGACTGGTACCGCAGTGACAAGGAGGGACAACCGCTGCTGTTGGGCTGTGCTTGCTATCAGGTGCCTCACTGACGAAATCTGCAGTGACCAAGAAAATTACAGGGATGGAGGAAGCACCGTTCACAGCATCTTTTGATCCCTCTGAATCTACAGGGACATGGGAAAATCAAACACAGAATTGGAAAAGGCCTTAGAGGTCACTTCTTGTTTCCCACCTGATACCATTGTCAGTTCTGTGGTACAGGCTGTTCATCCAGCCACAGTTTGCATCATCCAGAGATGGGAAGGCAACTTATGTGGCAGCGTGTCCCTTGTGGCATGACTCTAGGAAGTGCCTCCTTATTCTGAGCCTGGTGACCTGGGTCTGCCTTCTGGAACAATGCTTCTACTTCCTGTGAATGGATATTAACTATAGTCCTGACCCCTACCATTGTCTCCAGCAGTCCAGCTATTCCTTCTATTACTTTTCCAAGTAAGCATTCAGGGCTAAGCACTAAAAGAGAAACTGCAAGCCCAATGATAGTGGAGCCATGGCTCCTTCTAGAAGCCAGGAAATTACAATGGCACAAAAGCACATTTTTCTTCCTTTGTGCAGCAAGTGAGCTCAATGGAGTTATCATTACACCCAGCTGCGAGACTGCCTCACCACCCAGGCCAAATGGAATCATTCCGAGGAAAAGCAGACCCAGAGTGCCTTTGAAGGCACACACAGAGGTGTTTAACGTGCAGAATCCCTGACAGGGAACAGTGATTTTGCCCACCCATGCCTTATCCTTTCAGCAAATATTTAGTGAGCATCTCCTCCATGCCGAGATCTCAGGCTCCCATCTTCCATGGAATCAAAAGACCAGTGTCAGTAAAACACCTCAGTAAAAAAAAGTGACAGTGTTATACCACTCATGCAGAAGAGCACACACATTACATTTGGGCTACGAATCCCTTCTGACTTTCCCAGTTGACGGTTTCCCATAACAATGATTCCATTTCCTGTGTTACGTACGGGGATGGGCAGAAGTAGGCTTACATTTGTGAGTACAGTGAAACAGTTTATTCTTGTACTATGATTTATTGATTCTGTATTAATTTCCATGCAAACAACTCTAAACCTCCTTTTGTGTACTCTTGTATTTACATTTAAAGGTATTTGTTTCCAAGTGTTTTTTTTTAAGCTACATCATTTCACCATTCATATGGGCAAAATGTTCAGTTCTTGTAATTACCAGGAAGGTCAGGGTTAGATTTTGTTGCAGCTGACCACAGACAAAGTTGGGCTGAGTATATGTAATCACTGCTGTTTTTATTTATTTATTAAACATTGAGTACTTATTAGAGATCCAGAAAATTATTTGTGAGAGAAAAGCCTAGAAAACCCATGCTGCACCTCTACAGCTTCTAGTAAAGAATGGCCCCAATTTTCAGGTCCACCCTTGTTGGTCATTCCTACTACCCTATGCCATCAGTGAGCAAAGGGGCCAATGCTTTGGGGTCTTGTCCAGCCGTACCGTGATGGGATTTCTTTTGGTCTTTTTGACCAAATGCCTTCACCCTTATATTCCCTAAATACCCCTCCTGGACCACATATCTAAGAAGTGAGAAGGTGTCATAAAGACATTGTTAGCTATCTGATATTTTTGGAGGGGGTATGGTGGGGAGAACATTGGGAAAAGCCTGGATCAATTTCAGATTTCTGAACCAGAAAGAAATTTTAGGCCATGCTGCTGTACCTTCTCGGTCCCTGCCTGGGTGGTAAAAGTCAGTTCAACTGTTTTTTTGCTGTCAATAGAATTGGCCATGACCTTGGTGATCTTTATGCATGTAGCCCTCTTTTGATAGGGCGAATGTATGCATTTGCTGGATAGCTACTCATTTCTGGCAGAAGCAGTACATCATCATGAAATACAGTCCATACGGAAAGAATGAGGGGTCACAGTGTGAGAACAGGAGGACCCTCGTCTTCTAAGTAAAAAAAAGTCCTGTTTTATTGTGTGGCCTGGGAACAGATGTCCCATATGGATGTTATGTTCAATAAATTTACCTATTGCTCATTTCTTAATAAAAGACCCAGTCTCTGCTGATCCCTAATTGTCTTGTGAGGGTTTTCCTGTAAAAAAGAATGGAACTTATTTATTTTGGGATGTTATTCCTACTCAGGCAACTAGAGACTGAGATATCATTGCTTCTAGAAGCAAAGACCTTTTGGGTAATTCCTAAAGGCCCAGTGTTTTATGCAGATTTTGGGTACTATCGTATTTCACAGATCCTAACAGGAATTTGTTAATATTTCTTAAATAACAATAACAAAAAACAGCTGCTTAGCCACATCGTTGCTTGTGTATCTGGCTGAGATGCAGCTTTGTCTTCTGTGGCCGAAATGAAGGAGCCATCATCTCCTTTCACCAGGAGGCTCCTTTCGCAGCCCACACAGCCACGGAGCATTAGAGGGAAAGGATGTCAGTGCCATGAATTTGGTCAATCAGAAAATGAACGGAACTAGAAAAGTGTTTTCCCTTCTTTTTCAAGAATGACATGACAAATTCTGAGATAAACTGTTCTGAGCTCATGGCAAAGTGGAAGTTGGGTTGAATTAGAGGGAAACGAACACACGTGGGTGAACTGCCTGGGTGCGGTTTCAAATTCAAGCAGCCTGATTACTCACAGTGCATGTTCTGAGAGAGACTCTTGTTTTCCCAAGCACCGTGTTCAGATGCAAGTACTAGGGAAGGGAGATGGAGTCTAGGCAAGAAAAACAAAGAACATGTCTTCCTTGTGAGCATATTGCTGTTAGTAAACAAACATTTTGCTGGATTCCAATAATGCTGATGCTGTGTATTCCCAATGGTCTAGCCAGCAGTGAATCTCTTTCACAAGCTTGAGTGATCAGAGCATGTGATAAAAATTTCTTTGCAGTGTCATTCTGAGAACCGGGGTGGTGTCTGTATACACAATTACAGTTTCTTTTTAGATTTAGGCAAACCTTGTGGTGGAGAGCATTTGGGCTTACTGTGTCCACAGTAAGTGATTCTCTGTGTCAAGGTCATAGGGAGTGTTGCGGGGCTCCCAGCATCTCACTGGAAACTCCTGTGTTCCTGTCACTGTGGTGATTGGCCCGGGAGCCCTGCTGTACTTTGCCTCCCTGCTTTTCGGGGTGGGCTTTGGAGGTGCCATGTACCACGTCTAAACCCTGCCTACATGCTGATGCTTTGTGACTTTGACATGGTGGTTACAGTTTTCCTCTCTCTGTCTTTATTTTCCAATTTTACTCAAGACAGGTCCTTGTCATTTTCTTCTACTGATTTTTTTCAGTTATGTGTCCTTGGGCAAGTCACTCAACCTTATCACATCTTGGCTTCCTCAGTTATTAAATGGATATAACCTCAGGGGTCACTGTAAGAGTTGAATGACAGAACACCACAGTGGTGAGAAAGTACACTGCAAAGCACTGAAGAAGAACAGCTTGATAAATAGTGCTTTCTTCCCGAATCCTGTACATAAGGACTTCCATTTTGTAGAATTTTTTTTTTAAAGATTTTATTTATTATTATTTATCTTTTAGAGGGGAAGGAGAGAGGGAGAGAAACATCAATGTATGGTTGCCTTTTGTGCGCCCCCTGCTGGGAGTTGGCCTGCAGGGAACTGGACTACAACCCAGGCATGTGCCCTGACTGGGAATCGAACCTCGATCCTCTGGTTCGCAGGCCCGCGCTCAATCCACTGAGCTACACCAGCCAGGGCTGTAGAATTTTGATTTCTTACCCAATGGAAGCTTCTCCAAACAATGAAAATTCTCAACCTCCTAACAGAGAAGCAGGGAATAATTAGGCGCTGTGGCTTAAAGGGAGATGCCTTGAATTCTGGGTTAGAAGTAAGATTTACATTGATCATTTCCCTTTTTTCCCTTATTTTAATGCATAGGGCCACATCGGGCCTTTTGTATTTTTGGAGCCCTGCACCCAGACTGTGGTGAGGCAGGGTAGGGACAGGGCACAGAAAGTAAAGCCAAGCAGAAGGAGGCATTCGTGACATAGACCCCTTTGTCTCTCTTCCTTCTTATCTGTCAAGCCGGCCTCCTCTTCACCACCCCACCCTGGTTTCAGCCTGCCCCTTTTTGCCTTGGATAACACTTACATCTCTATTGGTCTTTGATAGTGATGTTCTTTTCTCTACATCCATCTAATCTAAACTGTTATCCATATGGTCTTGTGTACAATCTTTAAAAATTGTAATGATGCCTCTCCTTTGCCTAACAGCCACCAAAGACTTCCCTCTGGTCTGCTGCATCAGATAAAGGCTGCCTTCCTGGAGTGCATGCCCTGGCCACACCGGCTTCCATCCACCCCCTCAAGGCGCCAGGCCTCTTCCCTGCTCTGGGATGCTCTTGGCCTCGCTTGCGGCCAACTCTTTATCCATCAGATGGTGGCTTCTCCATTCACTCCCTCTCTATCCTGCTAAGCCCCTCCGCCCCACTCTGCTATTCTCTACTACTGAATTCTCTTTCTTTTTAAATAGGGGTCACAATTTCATAATTGTATATTTGTGGGTTCTACTTATGTATTAAATCACCCTCCTATAGATTATGTACTCTCTGAGGGCAGGGACTGTGTGGTTTCACTCACCAATATATATCCTGTACCTCACATAGTTCCTACTATATAACAGAGACTCAATGCATATTTTCTGAAGAAAGAAGAAATAGGGGAGGCAGATAGGGAGAGAGAGAGAAAGGAGAAGGGAGATAGGAAAGAAGGAAGAAAGGAAGAAACTGTATGACAGTAAGTGCTGTTGGAACAAGGTACTTTGTAGAGTGATGAGGAAGTTATTGTCAACCCCCTATAATGGAATAAGACAGTAACATGATCTTTGTAATTAGAATTTGAAATTGTCTTTAGGGCTATCAGTAACTGNTAAGTAAAAAAAGTCCTGTTTTATTGTGTGGCCTGGGAACAGATGTCCCATATGGACGTTATGTTCAATAAATTTACCTAGTGCTCATTTCTTAATAAAAGACCCAGTCTCTGCTGATCCCTAATTGTCTTGTGAGGGTTTTCCAGTAAAAAAGAATGGAACTTATTTATTTGGGGATGTTATTCCTACTCAGGCAACTAGAGACTGAGACATCATTGCTTCTAGAAGCAAAGACCTTTTGGGTAATTCCTAAAGGCCCAGTGTTTTATGCAGATTTTTGGGCACTATCGTATTTCACAGATCCTAACAGGAATTTGTTAATATTTCTTAAATAACAATAACAAAAAAATAGCTGCTTGATGCTTTGTGACTTTGACACGGTGGTTACACTTTTCCTCTCTCTGTCTTTATTTTCCAATTTTGCTCAACACGGGTCCTTGTCATTTTCTTCTACTGATTTTTTTTAGTTATGTGTCCTTGGGCAAGTCACTCAACCTTATCACATCTTGGCTTCCTCAGTTATTAAATGGATATAACCTCAGGGGTCACTGTAAGAGTTGAATGACAGAACACCGCAGTGGTGAGAAAGTACACTGCAAAGCACTGCAGAAGAACAGCTCGATAAATAGTGCTTTCTTCCCGAATGCTGTACATAAGGACTTCCATTTTGTAGAATTTTGATTTCTTACCCAATGGAAGCTTCTCCAAACAATTAAAATTCTCAACCTCCTAACAGAGAAGCAGGGAATAATTAGGCGCTGTGGCTTAAAGGGAGATGCCTTGAATTCTGGGTTAGAAGTAAGATTTACATTGATCATTTCCCTTTTTTCCCTTATTTTAATGCATAGGGCCACATCGGGCCTTTTGTATTTTTGGAGCCCTGCACCCAGACTGTGGTGAGGCAGGGTAGGGACAGGGCACAGAAAGTAAAGCCAAGCAGAAGGAGGCATTCGTGACATAGACCCCTTTGTCTCTCTTCCTTCTTATCTGTCAAGCCGGCCTCCTCTTCACCACCCCACCCTGGTTTCAGCCTGCCCCTTTTTGCCTTGGATAACACTTACATCTCTATTGGTCTTTGATAGTGATGTTCTTTTCTCTACATCCATCTAATCTAAACTGTTATCCATATGGTCTTGTGTACAATCTTTAAAAATTGTAATGATGCCTCTCCTTTGCCTAACAGCCACCAAAGACTTCCCTCTGGTCTGCTGCATCAGATAAAGGCTGCCTTCCTGGAGTGCATGCCCTGGCCACACCGGCTTCCATCCACCCCCTCAAGGCGCCAGGCCTCTTCCCTGCTCTGGGATGCTCTTGGCCTCGCTTGCGGCCAACTCTTTATCCATCAGATGGTGGCTTCTCCATTCACTCCCTCTCTATCCTGCTAAGCCCCTCCGCCCCACTCTGCTATTCTCTACTACTGAATTCTCTTTCTTTTTAAATAGGGGTCACAATTTCATAATTGTATATTTGTGGGTTCTACTTATGTATTAAATCACCCTCCTATAGATTATGTACTCTCTGAGGGCAGGGACTGTGTGGTTTCACTCACCAATATATATCCTGTACCTCACATAGTTCCTACTATATAACAGAGACTCAATGCATATTTTCTGAAGAAAGAAGAAATAGGGGAGGCAGATAGGGAGAGAGAGAGAAAGGAGAAGGGAGATAGGAAAGAAGGAAGAAAGGAAGAAACTGTATGACAGTAAGTGCTGTTGGAACAAGGTACTTTGTAGAGTGATGAGGAAGTTATTGTCAACCCCCTATAATGGAATAAGACAGTAACATGATCTTTGTAATTAGAATTTGAAATTGTCTTTAGGGCTATCAATAACTGACTGCTTAATTTTATTGTTTCTCCTAATTTCTGAATTTCCATTCACTGCATCTTTTGAACATTTATAATACTTATGTATTTGAAAATTGTATTCATTTATTTATTTAACAAAGATGTATTGAGTTCCTGCTGGGCACCAAGATATAATGTAGAATAGAGAGTATTTAAGAGACCAGGATCTGAAATCAGAGTCTGGATGCAAATTAGTTGTGGTGTGACCTGAGTAGCTTTCTCTTTCTAATGGGAAGTAGTCATAGATCTGCCTGTTTCTTGTGCTGTGAGGATTAAATGAGGTGAGTGCAAGTGGTAGCTGCTGAGGCTGCAGTGGTTCCCAGGGCGAATCCTGCTCCCGCTCTCTGGTCCATAGTCTACTCAGAGAGATGGACTTTAAATACGTTGCTGTACAGCAGCTCTTTCACAATCACCACAAGTGATTTGAAAATTAGAGTGTGTCACGAGGGTGTATATTGGGGATCCTGATCTAGTCTGTGAAGTGATGGGCAGGAAGGACTCCTCAGAGGAAGCTACACATAAGCTAAGGCTTGAAGGGTGAGAAAAAGAATTTTCCAGGTAAAAGGAAGAGAAGTAGGAGCAAACACCCTGAATTCAGAGAGGCAGGACCAGTTCCAGGGAGTTGCATGTTTTCCAGGAGGTAGGAGAGTGGAAAGTAAGATTAATGACTGGGAAAGTATGCAGGGCCAGGTATATCTTCATAAAGATACTGAATTGAGTTCTATCAGCAAAGGGCACTCATAGAAAAGTTTTAGGAGGGGGTCACACGGAAATATGCACTTATTAAAAAGCTCACCTCGTCTCACAAGAAGAATGGACTGGAGTGGAGGAGAACACAGACGGGGGCTCCTGCAAGAGTGCAGGCACGAGATCATGGCAGTGGGAACAGAGAGGTGAGCGCGATGGCGCAAAGAAGACAGACTTGAAAATGTGTAGTGAGTGAAATCAACAAGACCTCATGACCAGGTGGGTGTAAGGAGTAAAGAAAAGGTTTCAGGAGTCACTGGCAGTCTTTGGCACATGTCGCTGGATGGAGAACATTCCTGTTCCCCAAGACCTGGAACTCTGGAGGAGGTGGTTACTGGGGAGAAGGTCAAAAGAGGTGACACTTCATCCTTCCTGAAACTCTCTCTCTCTCCCCTTGACTTCAGGGACACCACATCCTGTACACCTTCTACTGCTTCCAACACTCATCCTGGAACTCTCCCTTCCGTGGCTCGTATTTTTTTATGCCTATGAGTTCCTAGTGTATGGCAGTTCCAGAATCCTCTTCTGAGCTTTAGAACTATATATGCAGCAGGCTATGTTATCCCTCACATTAACTCTGGTCAAAGCTGAATTCATAACCTCCCCCCTCCCAATCTTGTTGATTCTACCCACTAAATATAGATCGCAACCTGTATTGTGAAATACAAGGGTTTTTTTTTGTGTGTGTGTATTTTTAAAAATCAGCTAGTATCTTTAACTGGAACCAAAATAAAACAAAGATCTAAATTGAATAATAGTAATCCTTCATCTCAGTGGAGGTGCACCCTCACTAAAGCAGGAGGAATCTGCTTCCTGTCATGTCCTGATTCATTTGCTTCCTAGCACGTCCCATTTTCCAGAACTTTCCATTTGCTTCCCTGGTCACTGTTAGCCCCTTCCACACAGTTCTGAACCAGATGTTTGCTAGACTTGTCCTGAGTGCTTTTGAAAACTGAGTTTTCCAGGTTTTGAGAATTAAAAACAATTTAAAAATAAATCATTTAAAATCGATTCAAATTAGATCAAATGGGCCATTATTCCCATGTTGCAAATAAAGTGGGTAAGGTGCACAGAGGTTTAAAGGGTTTACCCTCAAGGAGCAGGAGGCAAAATGTAAATTCGGTTCTTTTTATTCCAGGTCAGATGTCCTTTCTCCTGTGTCATATCTGTTCTTATACTATTTGTGCCTCCCTCCCTCTCTCCCTCCCTCCTTCTCTCCTTCCTCTCCTTCCCTCCTTCTTTTCACAGAGGTTTATAGGGCCTATTCTTGGGCATTCGCCTTCGTCATGGACGAAGTCTGTTCCCAGCCCTGCCAGCCCC
Organism: Sturnira hondurensis; assembly: GCF_014824575.4. Classification (NCBI taxonomy): domain Eukaryota; kingdom Metazoa; phylum Chordata; class Mammalia; order Chiroptera; family Phyllostomidae; genus Sturnira; species Sturnira hondurensis. The sequence goes on from NW_028082759.1 coordinate 29,583,692, forward strand.
CCCTTCTAACCCTGTCTCTAAGACTCAGTTGAAAAGCAACTTCCTCATTATACTGTCCTTGCTGTTCCTAAACCCCATCTGAGTAGCGATGGACATTCAGAAAAAAATTGATATTCAGGCTAATCTAATAAAGGAAGATCCGTTAACATGTAATTTAGACCCATTAACATATTGTCATTTGACTCAAAAAATAGGCCCATGAAAGGTAGTTTTGGTCAAGAACACTAGCTTATCCTTTCTTAACTCCAAGGGAATGTGCCATCTTCTTTCTCTCAGCTGTTGGCAGCTTCTAGTATTTTTCTACCTGCTTTAGAGTATCATGTTCTCGTTTTACCAGAGTCCCTCCACTCAAGCGGCACACCACCAACTTCAAGGGGAGGAGAATAATTATGCACAATTAGGATGCCCTGAAACTGACCGACAGCTCTGCGCCAGTCTAATTCCGGTGAAATATGACTCCATTCAAAGCAGAATGTGCAAGACCTGCAGCCGTTTGCTGTGTCCCTATTTCAAGTTCTGATTGGTAGGGGGCGGGGATTCTCCATAAATACCTGCATGTTAAAAACATATGATATTTCACACTGCTTCTGACCATATCAGAACTCCTGAATCCACACCAAAGTAAACAGAGCTCTGCGTTCCATTTCCCATAACTTTGCAGACCTACACACACAGAGGCTATGGAGTGACTCCAAGGCTAGTCGTCGGTTCAGATACAGACTGGGCCATGAGACATCTACATACTTCCTCTGATACCCTGAGCTCTGACGAAGGATTTGGGTACAACATACACTAGTTAATGACCTTGAATTCTCCCACACTTTGGTTGCACTAGGCCCACTGTGCCTAAAGGAATTCTTTGGTAAATTGCTCAGTAAAATCAAGAATCCTTTTGTACTGCAATTAATCTGCTCCATATATATTCTCTAAGTTTGCAGTCTTTTCCTGGGTTTTCTGCAAGTGGGCAGGCATGGGCTGTCTCTGTTATCAGGCAAGGCAGAGTGTCAGTTGTTCATGTTCATACTCAGGGATGAACATGATAGGAAAATGTTAGGAAAATGTTAGGAAAATGATAAACCCTGTTAAATTCAATCATTTCTCCTTCAGAGAACTCTCAGTGCTTTAGTATATCTTGTATCTCTCACAGCCAGGTGGAGAATATGGTAATACTCTCTTATTGTACAGGTACAAAGCTGTGAATTAGTATGACAGGAATACACAGTTTCATAAGCAGCAATAAACTCCTGTGTAAATGAATCAAACAAAATGTCCAATTGCAGCTGCCAGTTTCCACCATGGCCTTTGTCGGCTCCCTCCCTGATTCCTTCTTCCTCAAGTCCAAGGCCCTGGGCTGCTTCGTCTCCCGGCAGATGAGCTCCGATCTCAGTTAGGT